>NW_028240617.1:0-672500 GCF_964263255.1 Lissotriton vulgaris | reverse complement strand
ATCATCAGTCTATGTACTTACTGCTGATGGACTATAGAGACTGATGGACAATGTGGTATTCAGTTTGCTTTGTTTTGCTCTGTTTGGACTTGTGTTTTCGTTTGCTAACACCCACCCCTCACAGACATAACCAGTCAGGTGACCCTGCCAATAAAAGGGGTTGTGTGTACATGCCCTGGGCCAGTTATGCACCTGTATCTCGTGTCTTGTCATCCTTTATCACAGCATGCGGGCCTAGGACACACAACGGTACATGTAACTGTGAATGCGAAGAGTCCTGCCAATTGCAGCTGAGTTGACAGCAATAGATCACATAAGTGATTGAGACATAAAAAGATAAGACCCTCGAACCACGAAAATCTTGCAGAAGACTATAAAATATAAAATATAAGTCTCAATACCTGAATACCTACGTATGGCTTCCAAAATGTGATCCTATGAGGACAAAGGGGTACAGCAGATATGATCCCCGATATGATCCCCGATAGTATATACAAAAACTTCTCAGACAGAGTCCACATCCTCGGGAGATTGAAAAGCCCACAATGTGCTACAGCAATGGAGCACATAGAGGGAGAGCGTCAGCTGGCAAGTACAATTAATTTAAAAAACCTACAACTTTAAGGATTGGTAAATGCAGTGGTCAAAGAGGGCGGGATCGGCAGGGCACGGCGTGCCCCTACTTCTATAATTCAATGGATCCTGTGACCATATATTTTTCATTTTAATAATGCGTCCCAGGACAGCAGAAATAGCCATGGCCTGAAGAGAAGGCTTTGCGTTCGTGTTCATTCAGGGGGCGGGAGGTGGGCAGAGAAGGACTCTGTCTTTTCCTTCTTGCCAGAGAAGACCAGGACAGGGTCCACTTCTGCTCTGTCACTGGCACCTGCTCCCAGCCCTTTCTTCCTCTTACTCCCTCTTTCAGTCTCGCTCCTCCTCATTGAAAACCGTGATTTCAAGAAACGGTTCTCATCCTCTCTTTCCTCCTTTCGTTTATTTGTTTCCCTGTTAAAAATGGATCCAAAAAAGAAAGATTATTTTGCAGCAAATGTCTTTTTCTGACATTATTATAATCCGAAGTACAGCCTCGGAACGGAGAGAAATAAAAGGTTCAACTATGAAAAATAAATAACTAAATAAAGCGCGACAGTGTTCACAAAGCGGCCAGATTGGGTTTTTTCACACCCAAACACATTAGCGCCACTATACAGAGTTTGCCAGTGAAGAGCGACTTTTGTTTTCTCGTCTTTCTTTGAACAGCATTGTTTTCCCTGAATGAGAAAGTGTACCTTTCCTAGAGATACTGCAATGCCGGACTGATGGGTGTATTGGAAAACAAAATGCGTACCCTGGCTCACTGTTCATGGATGTGGTCTTTTTAAATCATACTGCTAGCGTTTTGTAAGGATATAATCAATGGACATTGAAGCAGGTCCCTTCCGGGCCCTGTAGTCATGTACTTAACTTTTCAGGCACAAGCACTCACTGATTTCTGAATAGTGAGTGTAAAAGCGTTAAGTTAACCATGTTGTTCCTACTTACATTTCACATGCTTAACTTAAACTTGCATTCCCTACGAGTGTTTTTTCTTTTTAATGATGGTATGTTTTTTTTAGGCAGCGTATTGCTCTTGTCTAGTGCGTCATTTGAGCTGAGTCGCATCACAGCAGGGCACAATTGGGTTGTAGTTGAAGGTGGAGCGAGTTTCTATCAGTGGGGCACTATGGTGGTCAGTGGGGGCGAGGATGTGGCACTAAGGTCAGAGCTGCCGAATTTGAAACTGGGGAACCAGGTTTAGCCTTCATGACCAGTCCCACAGGCCATTCTCCGGAAGGAGCACATTCCCATGCTAGGCCTAAGAAGACCCCGCAAGACCATAGAAGCCCTGGTGTCTTACCACCAGCAGGTTTACCCTAGTAGGGGCAAGTGTGGGTTAATCTTGGAGGCCTGTCCACCACAATCCATACTGAAGTTCACCTCTAATCTTGCAGGCAGGATTATGAAGCAACACACCTTACAGCAACAGTGACTTTGTCACTGAGGTCACAGGACCCTTGAGAAGTGCCAGCTCTAGGGCGGTGCCACTGGTGTTTGCACTGGTTGCTGACTTTGGGTGGCAAGTATATTATGGTTTTAAAAGTGATTGTTGCCTCCAGCAATTTTTGTCAACAATAAAAATTTTATGATAACTCAGTTTATGAATGTTTTTTCTAGAGAAAGACTGGAGTTTTTTCTAGTGGAAGTTTTGATTCATGGAAAGGTTGCGCAGAGGGTTAATGTGCCTGCTGCAAAGAACATGCACCATGCAGATAAAGTGCACATAATGTAAATAGGTCAGTGGGTTACTGCTTTTGTCAGACAGCTCTTTGGTTACTTGAAGCTTAGAAGTTAAAATCATAACATAGAACAAACAGTGAGCTATTGTCATCTAAGAGCTGCATGCAAACTGCAAGGAATAAATTAGAGCATTATCCCCCCCCCCAGTCTTTGATTATCCTAATGTTGCAAAAAGTGTTTATTTGGATAGAAATCAATTTTGATTATTCGGAGAACCCCCAACCATGGTATTATGCTTTAAATTCTGAGTTTGTGTTTGTCCAGACCACAATCACTATTAAACTATTCAGCCCACTAGTATGGTTGTCATTTACTTCTACACCCTTTAGTCCTTTGTCTTACGTAACATTCCCTATACAGTGATTTACACACATATAATTGATTGTCTCTTTGTAGTGTGTGTGATGTAAAGTGCTCTGAAACCCTACACTGGTATGAGTGGCGCTATAAATCAAATTAAATGCATCTGAGAGAGAGTGTGGTTATGGAGACTTGAGGGGCACTGTTAAAGAGTGGAATTGGGGGAATTCGTGGCAGACTTTGTCATTGGGGGGCACAAACAATGTTGCACAGGACACCATCAGCACTAAAGCCGGCCATGCCCTTGAGGCCAGCCCGCCTCACCCATTAGTACCGCCATTGGCCTTGTTTCAGCAGTAGTAGCTGCAACTCACCAGGGATTGGCAATGCAGGATTTGCACGCTGATTCTCCACTCCCAGTTCACAGTTCCCCTACTCCCCCCTCCCCTCAGTAAAAGGAATAAAGCAACTTAAATATCCTGACAAAGTCTTCTGCAGATCCTTCTTCAAATTATTTTAAAACGTAGGTCTCGTGAGAAGTCTCTCGGCACTCGAACGGTTGGACCTGCAGACAGAGATATGACAGACAGCTTAGAGGAGGCATTGTAAACTCACAAAACGGTAGAAATATAACCGAGCCGTCCAATACCCTGCCTCTCCCGTGACGTCACCCGCCCAGCATGCGTCTGTCTATGTGCGCGAGGAAGGAGAAGGAGAAAAAAAAAAAAAAAGAAAGCGCGACGCGAGTGAGGAAGAAGAAAAACACTCCCAGCGCGCTGCAAAAGCGGACGGGGTCACGAACTATGACCTTTCACAAAAAAACAATAACAAATGCAATTTTAAAAATCCTCAAACGCAAATTAATATAAATAAAAAATGATGTACGCGATGACAGCCACGTGACAAAACGGAAAATTAGAGCACCGGCGGCGTGGAAAATAAAAATCAACACCGAATAATCAACTCGTCATATTTTTCCAGAGGTAAGCGTTACTGCGTCTATAATATATACGTTCAATGCATGTTTAAGCCCAGTGTTGTTTTGTGCGCTTATCGAACATAGTGCGCAGTTTCTTAACCGCGTTCGGTACCGGGGCGGCTCGCGAGATACCGTACCCGTTAACGGTTCGTAACTGTCATTTATGAATCAGGACACTCAGCGAAATGGAGGCTGAAGGGGGCGTTTGTTTCTTTTTGGTATTTTGAACCCGACCCTTTTACCTTTGCCACCGGGGGTGAAGGGGGAAGAGAGGCGGCGGCTGCAGGATGTTGGAACGCTTGAGGAAGAAACTGTCTCTGACAGCCTTGCGCGCTTCCTCGACATCTGTGAGCGCTGGCGGCTAGCGAGACTGTAATTTTGGAAGTAACGGAGTTTGTTAATGTTTGATACGTACAACGGTGTTCCTCGGTTATGCTCCAATGGCTGCCGGTGTAGTTGGCAACCGGCCAATACGGCCATTTTTTTTTCTATCTCTATTTTTTCCGCTTCCCGGCTGAACTGTCGCTCTTAGCTTTATGAGGCGCAGGGCGTCACAACGCAGCCAATGAGGGAGGAGAGGCGGGGTTTGTGAACCTTATCCAATAAAGCTGTTGGCTGTAAATACATGACTGATTGTAGTGGGAGGCGGGCTCAACGCAATTAAAGGCCCTGGAAGCAATGAAGTTAAGATAGCTGATTGTGAACTGATTTTTTTTATGTATGATTGACAGGCGTGTGAGCCAATATAGTATTTTAGCCACAACATGCTTTGATTATTTAATTTATTTATTTATGCGTTTTTATATAGCGCAGACATACTTTGAATTGGGTAGATGCCAACAGAAGCAAACTGGCATTGGCAAAGCGAATAGGTCTTGCCTATGGAATAGCCCAAGGAACCACAGAGGTCAGGGCACAGGGGCCCAGGCAGCAAGCTGACCTCAGAGGCGTAGAAGGCAAGAGTATGTGAGAATTTTTGCGAGTTAGTATATGCATAAAGGATGTGTATGTTTGTTGAGTAGTATGATTGAACCTCTTCGGGGTTGTGTGGGATGTTCTTTGAATTAGGTTGTGATTTATCAGCAACTCATATGTTGTGGAAACTTGGTCCTTCTGCTTGCTAACATTTTTTATTTTTATAATCAAAAAGGAAAATAAAAATATGATTATTCTCATTAATTTCTTGTCCTGACATCAGTTGTTTATGTTTCTGGTTCCTGTGAGCCTATACCTGCTTTATGTGAATTGAGGACTCTTTTTGAGCCTTATTATAAATCATTTGGGGCAGACCATTCTTGTTTCTTGAAATTTACTGTTATTTCCCCTGCTTGTCTGCCTTTTATCCGTCTCCTCAGGAGGCTCCTTTCTTAGTTATTAGAAGGCAAGAGGACCAGGGACAGGGAGGGCAGCAGAGGGAGATGCAGGGGCAGTACAAGGACAGAGGGCAGGCTGAAGGAACATTGGCAGTAAGTTGACCTTTGACAGCAAGCAGAAAGGCTAGGGGTAGCACGAGACCACGTAAGGCAGCCCCGGGGAGGCATGGGTAGCAAGCTGACCTCAGAAGGCAGGCGATAAGGACTTGGACAGACAAGCTGCCCATGGAAGATAGGCGGGGCAGCGCAACGGACTGCAGAATGCAGGTGAGAGAGGACAGCTGAATGAAGAAACACAATGAACATAATCCGTTGGAGGCAGAGGCAACAAGCCTTTTTTGCATTTTAAATGTTTAATAAACCGCTCCCTATGCAAATAAATGGTCCTTATTTTTAACATTTTCAGTGCCACAGGTGTTCTGTGGGACCATCCATCTGATAGCACTAAAATTTCAACATTTTCAAGCCCACACGAGCACCTCTTTCAGCCCTGGAAGTACCACACATTAGGCATTAGACTAATATATTTCAGTGTGGTGGTCCACATCACCGCACTGAAATGCAAAGTCAAACATTATAGGGCCTCCTGACACCATCGGTGCTGAGGCAAATAAGCAAGTCAGAAGTGCCGCCCTCTTAACACTCTGAAGCAGCGCGCACTGTGGGCTGCTTTGGCAATGGACTGCGCTGTCTAGCGGTGCTGCCCTGGTCCAGTTAAGTTCGCTCAACAAATGTGAATGGCAGTGGATAATTTTTTTTCCGGCTTGGGACCGGCTCAGAAAGCTAAGCTAGTGGGGCTGCATTTATTCATCATTGGATCATTCACAGCTGCTGTCTGCTGATTCACCCTGGGACTCATGTGACATGGCGTCACATGACTGCACAACACAGGTCGAGCCCATTTGATTTGCTGGCAGGAGGTCCCACTCAGTGTCTGAGTGAGGCAGCAAGTGGCAGTTATGCCTAGTTTGCCACAACTCTGCCCATGACCGCACTGCCACTAGTTCGGTGCCTGCACTCCTCATCATGCAAGTCCGGCTGCGTTGGGAAAGGAGGAGAGGTTGCAGAGTCACCACTGCAGACGCAGTATCTGATGTTGATTAAACAAGATGATCTGACTGCCTAAGTTAATTACAGTGCTGCAAGACTTGTCGGCTGCTCCACTCAGATATGTGGGAGTGTGTGACTGACATGTTCCTTTTGATTTATGTATTTAGAACATTATAATTTTAGTTTTAGCAGGCTGAGCCTGCTCAGTGCCTTTGGCAGGTGCCGCTGGAGTCCGGGCTGCTCAGCTGAATAATATTGTAAAAACATGGTTTGCAAGTCAGCACATATTGCACAGGTTTACTGTTATTACATTGTATCGTTAGTAATTCTTTTCCTATTAGGCTTCTGAGAGACGACTTGCATTTTGAAGCATGAGCTGGTCCCAGGTCATGGAGAGGTGACCGGTTGCTAAGAAACCGGCCTGTGCCCAGCTAAGCTGTTTGCTGTGTTTCTAGTTACAATAACACAGAGCGTTCTTCTCCGGGTCCAGCCAGCACGTGTTTTAGGAGCCATCATAGCTGGCACTTTAATCCTCCTGCAGTGTAACAGCCTCAGAGCCCTCTGATTTTAGAGAGACAGGCTAGCCTTCACTCTAATCAGCAGTCAGCCCAGTGCAGAGGAATCAGGGCAGAATGTTTTCTTGGTAATATTTTTTTACAATAGTATATAGTGTGAACTCGACCCAAAGGTATTGCAGAGTTTTACATGAGCTCCAGTTACATTACACAGACCTACATTCACATTTATTGTTTTCCAACACTAAATTTTTATGTTGTTATGTTATCATAATTTGTAGCGCGCCAGCTACTCAAAAGAGTGTTTCGACGCGAGCCCAAGAGTAACAAAGAAACACGTAGAAGAAGAAAAGCCAGGACAAACTAGTTAAACAGGAAAGTTTTGAGTTTTTCCTAAACTGAATAGGATTCTGAAGACTACGCAGATCCAAAGGAAGGGAATTCCAATATGTTTCAACCAGATAG
This sequence comes from Lissotriton vulgaris, assembly GCF_964263255.1. Classification (NCBI taxonomy): domain Eukaryota; kingdom Metazoa; phylum Chordata; class Amphibia; order Caudata; family Salamandridae; genus Lissotriton; species Lissotriton vulgaris. The sequence goes on along the minus strand of NW_028240617.1, from coordinate 665,481 downwards.
GCCAAATGAGCTACCCCCTTACATTTCAGGCAAAACCTCGGGACAGTAGCCAGGAGCATGTTTGAGGAACGAAGAGACCTGACCGGGGTGTAAAATTGAAAGCGTTTCCTGAGCTAGGCAGGTCCATACTTTTAAAGCGCAGCATGAGCAATGACCAAAGCCTTGAACATTATCCTAGCTTTAACTGGCAACCAGTATAAATTACGCAGATGTTGCCTAACACTGGAGCGCTTAGGTAAGTCCAACAAGAGCCGAGCAGCAGCATTCTGGACAACCTGCAATTTGTCCAAAAGGTAGCAAGGGAGACCAACATACAACGCATTCGCATAATCAATGCGAGTGTAGACCAAAGCACAAATGACAGTTTCTTTAGCAGGAAGAGGCGGCAGCAGCAAAAATCTATGGGGGAGTTTTAAAATGCCAAAGCAAGTGCAGTTTATTTACTGATCTGGTTACCAAAGGTAAGCTTTTCATCAAACCAGATACCAAGATTTTTTTACAGGGTCGCCAGATGGAGAGGGACTAGGAGATTCATTGAGCCAAAAGTTATGTCAAAACAATTCGGGTAACTCCCCAAAGAAAAGGATCTCAATTTTGTCTGCATTACATTTCAACTGAGCCAACGAAAGCCAGTTAAATACAGCAGACGGGCAAGCCTTGACATGAGAGGTGGCAGCCATGTGCTTCGTCCAGGTAAACAAAAGTTGAGTGTCGTTGGTGTAAGCGACCACTTTAGCACCCAGGTCCTCGGCCAGCTGAATAAGAGGGGTCATATAAAGATGGAATAACCAGGGATTCAGTATAGACCCCTGAGGAACCCCTGTCAGCAGAGCTTGAGATGTTGACACAAAAGAGGGATCCAAACGTGTTGGGTTCTATGTTCCAAAAAGGATTTTAACCACTCCCAGGCGACACCGATGATGGCCAACTTCTGCAGACGGGCAAGGAGAAGTGAATGGGGTCAGTATCAAAAGCGGCCGAGAGGCCCTTCCCCCAGCATCCAAAGACTCACGAATGGCCTCTGCGACTTCCACTAGGGCAGACTCAGTACTGTATGAGGCCCTGAACCCCGATTGGGCAGGATGGAGAAGTCCCTGCTGCTCAATGAAGGAGGTGTATTGGAAAGGAAACTCGACTTTAAACACAGTGCCAGGCTGCAAAACTACCTGATCAGGGAAGAAGGAAAGGTAAGAGGCACACATTAGCAAAAACTTAAATACCCCAGTCTGTAGATCAAGCTAGCATAGTCAATCTTTTAAGGAACCCTTCTGGTTCCAACAAAGCACACAACTTTATAGGGATCCGGTGCCTGTCCTACCAGTCCTGAGTGACCTAATCATCAAAGCTAAATGCCAGCCTCTAATGTTCGGGAGGCTCTTAGCACTATGTGACTGAGCAAGTTAGCGGCAGATAGTAGCCTGCACTTTTTGCATCCTCTTTGGGGGCTGGCTCAGCTGAGCTCGCTTTGGCTTAGGCTACAATGTAACCCATTTACTCAACACCAGCGCGATATCAGCACTGATGTCACGACTGGTGTAAATCGGGAAGGCCAGGCGTTTCTGAACGTGGCCGTTGTCGTCCACGTTGTGTGTCTGGCTCCCAGGGTGACTCGCATGGGGCATTATAATTTTTCTGCCTTCGTCCCATACAGGAATGCAAGCTTGAATGCATCTCACAGCAAGGTAGTGGCTCAGGATTTCCATGAAAGCAGCATATGGCATGAAGCCAGCAACGTTTCAACTTCAACACACGTCATACTTAGGGAAAACTGGATTATAGCTCCCGGCATGCCTTGGGACATACAGACCTAGAAATATCTCTCCCTTGCGAGTATTGCATGTTTATGACATCAAGGAGCTTCAAGAGCACAGTAGTGAGTTGGTGCAAACAAAATTCCAATACAGTGTGGAAAGAGAAAGGGGGGATACACAGTTTTTGTCAGTTTGTGCAGGGGCTTTTCATCAAAGTTTGATCAGTTCATGCAGAGGGAGGATGAGGCACATGGTTCTGGTTAAGTCGACCCATGGGAGATCTATCCTGTTTATGTGAATGAGTGGGGTGGACGGGGCATTATGGCACATGAGGCTCATTTGCAGGCAGTATGGCCTCTCACGTCCTGTTAGGTACAGTCGGATCCCACAGTGCACTCCATTTCTGGTGCTTTGCATCGCTTTTAAGATCTTCTTAGAGTTTCTCGTTGCTCACATGGTGGTCATTTCTTATATTTATATGTTTCCCTCGTCTTCATTGCTTGATTTTACTTGCAAGAAATTGTCTCTCATAGTCGTTGAATGACACTTGTAATTACACTGAAATTATGAAAATGTCACACATAAACAATGTAAAGCCCTGGCAGCTATGTTCTTTTGAAAACATATTTCTTGAAAACGTCTGAACAAATATACATATATATATATATTTTTTTTAAAAACATTTTTTATTGAAGCTAAGGTTTGTCGAACATGAACGTTTACATATTGCAGCATTATATCATAGCAAAAAACCAAACAATGAAAATCTATTTTAACATAATGACTCGTTAACAAGTCACTATACCACGTCATAGACCTGTTATACATTTCATAAAAAGAGTTAGCCAGGTACAAATATACAAATATCCCACAGAAAAAGCCCTCTGTAAACATTTACACAATAAATAGATAAATAGACAGTTGACGAGGTCTAAAATCTCATTCCACCCCTCCATCGTATAACAAGCAACTGCAGCCACTCCCTCTGCTTTAATCAAAGCTCGAACCCCATGTTTTATTAAATTTCTTAGGTCCCCCAATTCTTGCTGCGAAGGTATATTCACTTTTCTTCACCCTTCTCATCTTCTGCCCCCATTCCAAGGCTGACGGAATTGAGTCAGAGCGCCAATTTTGTAGAACCAGTGACATTGCAATTGCCATAGCTATATATAAAAACCTAGCCACTGAATCTACAAAAGGGAGATCAGGATCAAAGCCAAATAAAATTAACCTGTCATTTACTTCCAACTGTAAGTTACATTCCTTTTCCAGATATACAAATACCTCTACCCAATACACATTAATCTTTGGACAGCAGAGCATGATATGTGACCAATTGGCAGCAGGATAATTCATACATCGGAAGCATTGAGAAGACTGATTGGGGTACATCTTTGCAAGGGCAACTGGGGTTCGATACAGCAGCCATTTACTAAAAAATAACATCCTGCGCCAATTTGCTTCTCTTAAAGAGCTAACATTTAGCCTGTTGATAGTGGTCCAAATATGGGGGGAGATTTCACAGTTTTCTTGCTCTGACCATTTCCTTAAAGCTTTAGATTCAAGATCCATTCCCCATACAGAGGCCAATATTTCTTTCAGGCACCTGGCTTCCTGTCGGATACCTTAACTAAAAGGTCCTCCACCAACTGATTTTGAACCAAAAAGGAGATGACATTTGTTTCAGCAAGGTATTTAAATAAAGTGCCATAAGAGTGCATTAGAATAAAATCATTAGTCAATGATTGGTGCATGTCTACTATGGGCACCCAGTTACCATCCCGTATAAAATCTGAAATTTTAACATACCCCGCTTCCGCCCATTTTACGGCCAGATATGTGGGTTGTCTAACACCTATCAAGGGAAGGATTTCTTCTAACAAGGAAGCAAAGTTAATCGCCGGAATGGAATATCTTTAAAAAAAATGCCTGCCTTCTCCTGCCTTCTTTTAAAAAGCCATTGCAAGCTCTTGTAGCGGACCAGCTTTGGAGATCTAAACATTAGAAGGGTAGAATGATTTTGGCTATCCTGGCACATAAGATTGATAAAAAAGTTGGTAAAAAAATGTATTTGTGGTGCGGGCTTGAACCTCGATAAATATTGTGCAAAATATGCATCATAAAAACTTTTTAGATTGGCAACTGCTAAACCACCATGATCCAAGTCTTCATATAAAGTGCTATGTGCTAGACGTGTTTTTTTCCCAAATAAAGGCTGTAAACATTTACTCAACCTGAGAAAAGAAAGAGCCTGATAAAGTGCACGGAATTGAGGCAACCAAGAAATTAAATAACGGTAAAACAGACATTTTGATCAGAGCCACACGTCCCATTATAGACAAAGGAAGTGAGTTCCATTGGGAAAACAGCCCTTCAACTTTCTTTATTAGGGTAACAAAATTTAATTTATATAGATCATCAATTAGATTGGAAAAAAATATTCCCAAATATCTCATTGCATTAGAGTTAACAGAGCCCCGAATATCAGGGTGTAAATTTATAGTGTCAGTTCCACACAGTATAACTTCTGTCTTGCCTTTATTTATACAATATCCCCCTAGAGCTTCAAAGTCCTCAAACAACTTAAAGACCTTGGAGTGCACCTCCACTGTTGGCTTAATTAAAAGCAAGATATCATCTGCTTACAGCTTTATTTTGGGCATTGCTGCGATTCGAGGACGAATATCGACACAGTTCCGAATAGCTGTTGCTAGGGGTTCAATAAAGAAAGCGAATAACACCGGTGATAAAGGGCACCCTTGCCTTGTGCCACGCTTAATTTTAATAGATCCTACCACTTCCGAATTAATAATTATATTAGCCACCGCATTCTTATATAGGCTCTGAATTAGAAGTATCAATGACCGTGGGATATTAAAAGAATGTAAAATCGAAAATAATGTCTCCCAGTCCACAAGGTCGAAGGCCTTTTCTGCGTCTAATAATAATAACACAAGAGCCTGAATCTTCTGACCCACAAAATAATCCAGGGCTTCTGCAAGAAAGTTGGTGTTAGTGGCCAATTGTCTACCAGCCAGAAACCCGTTCTGGTCGGGATGGATCAACTGTGCTGCGAATCTATTAAATCTACATGATAAAAGTTTTGTGACAATTTTGTAGTCCGAATTCAACAACGTGATCGGGTCCATAAGAGCTACGGTCCATCTTATCCTTACCTTTCTTTGGTAAACTAAAGATATTCCCCTGCCTAAAAGATTCTGGGACTGACCCTCCTTCTAATAAAGAGTTATTCAGGGCTAAAAAAAGTGTGATAATGCCCCAAAAAGACCTTAAAAAATTCTGCAGGTAGTCCGTCTGGACCACAGGCCTTGCCATTCGCCAGACTTTTTACAACTTCCTCCAGCTCTATCAGGGAAAAGGTCGCCAACTATTTCAGACAGAGTTGAAGATGGATTTTCCTGAAGGAACTTAGCAAGTAGTTGGTCATCAACCCTTTGTAATTTACCATAGATAAAATAGTAGTGGGCCATCTTGATGTCCCCAATTATCCCTGGATCTTCTGTGGGAGCTGCTGTCAAAGGGCATTTTAATGCTTTAATTTGTTTTGCTGCAGCCTGCTCTTTGGCCTGCCACGCCAACAGCCTACCTGTGAAATTACTTTCCTCATATACCTTCTGTTGAATGCGTTGAAAAAAGATCTCACTTTGGATGTTATAGGCAGAGCAGAGCTCACGTTTGGCCTGATCAAGAAGTTTTTTATTAGAGACCGAGGGATCTTTTAGAAATATCTCATTGAGGGCATGGATCTTGTCTTCATGCTGTAACTTCTCCAGCCTAGCTTTCTTTGACATGGCTGCGTCTTTGCCTATTATTAGCCCCCGCACAAATGCTTTGAGTGAGTCCCAAACTATATGTGGTGCAGCAGACAGAGTGTTCTGATTTAAAAATTGTCTGATCTCTGAATCCATAAACTTCACCCAGTCCTTATCATTTAAACACTGCTTATTGAAAATCCACCGTTTGGCAGTCTCAATCCTTCCCCCAGATGGATTTCCAATGTCAGCATTGCATGGTCAGAAAATGCATTAAAGAAACATTTTTGTTGAGAAAGCTCTAACCCCTGGAAAATAAAAATAAAAATCAATACGGGAGGAGGAACAGAACCAACCAGATCCACACGTGAATTTCCCTTGAGACGGACACGCTAATCGCCATGGATCATGTAAGTTCAATATAGATTCATAATTCTCCAAAACTCTAAAAGATCTGGGCTTTGTCTACCTCTTCCCATGTACTGTAGAATCTAACCGTGGATCCATCAAAATATTAAAATCCCCTCCTAAAATTAAATCACCCGGGATCCTGGTCCGTGCTAGAAAGAGTTCCTCATAGGTTTCATATTGTCCTCTACCGGTGCATAAAAACTCACAAATGTGAGAGGGCAAGGTTTTGATCTAAACGAAAAGGAGGCCCAACACCACCTCCCTGATGGATCGCTACCGGAGTTAATATACTCTGCTTGTAAATTTTTATTAATAAATATAGCGGTCCCTCAATGGGATGCCGAGGAAGATGAGAACCCCCTATAACCTGCCCATGATCTAAACATAGAAAATTCAGAGATCTTAATAGTCGAAATATGGTTTTCCTGTAAAAGAATTACCCCTGGGGTTTCTGTTTTTACCCACGCTTCAATAGCACGCATCTTTCTCTTGTTATTAAGCCCGTTTACATTAAAAGAAACCACCTTTAAAGGTGACATATTAGCCATATATAAACACTAGTGACTTTTCTAGTGAAACAAATGAAACGGAATAAAAAAAGCAATAGAATATTAACAAACGACCGGCTTCATTTTTCCCCTTTTGCCAACCACTCCCCACCCCCCAAAAAAGTGGACTTCCCCCCTCTACCACACCTTCCACTTTCCCCTCCCCCAACTCAATTTGGGTGTCATGTTGCTACACCCTGGTACGCTTCACTACTGGCCCAACCAGCAATGTAATTCACTCTTTCTCTTCTGCGCTTTGAGACTAACCATCATTATTCGACCTACTCAACCTAATATTCAGTCTCTCCCTGACTGTACACTAGGCTATAATTAACCATTTTAAGAAACTCTGCTGGGCTCAGGAGCCGACTTGCTCTCTCTAACGCCAAAACGGCCAATCCTAACCTTTAATTCCGTTATTCAATCATCCCTAATCGATCAGTTAAGCATAAAGTATCTGATCTGGCACACTAGATTAGGGAGCCATATCCACGTTGTCAGCCCCTGCATCTTAATAATAAAGTTTAGAGCTTTAAACTAATTGCTTGGCTCACCACCGCCACGTTAGACCTTTCTATCATTAGATGCTGGAGAAATGCCCTCCAGAAGCCCCAGAGCTTCGTGTACGTCTGTGAACAGAAAGAACTTCCCTTTTACTAGGACTCTTAGCTTGGATTGTTGGGCAATCGATGCTTGTGCTCCTTTTGCCTTAAATAGTTGCAGCATTTTAACAAATTCTTTCCTGCGGCGTGCCGTGACAGCTGACATGCCAGAAAAGTTACGACATTTTGTAGTCTCATTAACAGCAAATTGCCTTTGTTGTATGGCTTTTGTTAATACTGCTTCCTTTATTCAAAAATCAGCGACATTAATCAGGATCGTACGTGGAAGTGTCGAGTTGGTGAATGGTTGAGCCGGGACACGATGAGCTCTTGTAATCGTGAGGTCCCCTTGGAAGTTCGGCATGACCTTTTGTTTGATAAAAATATTCACCCAACTCAGAGTCTGAGAGTCTTCCACCCCCTCGGGTACTCAACTAAATGAAGATTAGACCTTCGGGAGTGGTTTTCCAATTCTTCCACCTTAGTTTCCAGTGTCTGTTTACCTTTGGCCGCTATTTTGACCTCCTTCATGACAATGGACAACTGATCCTCTAAAAACCGAGATTCTTTCCTCAGCCTCTTGCAGTCTAGTAGGAAAGCTCCCCATTGTGTTCTCAATCTTTTCGAGACGCAGACTGAGGGAGGCCAATTCCGCTTTCTGTACCTTTTTTAAGTCACGGACTTCCTCCAGGATCAAATTGAGCATATCTTTAATGCTATTTTGGGAGGCTCCAGTTGTCTCTGCCCTTGGATCCGTACTAGCCTCGGAACTTAGATCAGTGTGATGAGAGAACACAGCCATCGGGAGGATTGTACCTGAGGGAGAAACTCTCAATTCCACCTCTTCCGCCTCCTCTGGCTGATGGGGGGGGTTGTCTGAACCACAGCTCTCAAATCCGGCCCATGACTTTTCAGAGAATCAGCCTGTTAAACGCTATGTTGCTCCTTCCCTGAATTAAATAGATTGACCACAGGGACTCCGTTCCGAATAATGGGAATAGCAGGGATTTCTTTATCGCCAGTACTCAGACTACTTGAAACCTGTATGCCGGGAGAAGCCGAGATAGCTGAGATAGCCGGACAGCTTGCATTTAATAATGGACCTTGGAGCTCTTGAGATGCTTGTGTGATTCTTAAATTCTCTGGTCTCAACGCCTCCACTCCAGTGTCGGTGAAATTCTGTACGCTAGATTTGGGGGTACAAGGGCTGTGAGGTCTAGGAGAGGAAGCCTGTATAGTAGTTTTTTTCTGAAAAAGAGCAAATTGCTTAACCCCCTTCTGCGCCGTCTCTTTCTTCTGAGCCTCTAATTCACAGTCACCTTCCTGTACACTGTTCTGGGGGTGTAAGGAGATAGCTGTGGTTATGGAGCTCGAACCCTCACAGGGGTTCTCCCATGGTAATGCGAATTGCTGAATGACTGCTACTGGGCTGCCTTTTTTTATCTCCCCCTCTGAGCTTTCAACTGTAGAGTCCAGTGGATGCGAGGGGGGGCGTTTTCTATTCCAGCCAAGCGCGCCACTTTCTCTGCCTCTCTGGCCTCTCTCACTTCTTTCGCCAACAGGCGGCGGGCTTTAGCCTTAGCGAGGCGAGTATTCAAAGACTTCTTCATCTCAGGGGGGTCAGACATAACGTTTTTGGCAAGAAAAACAAAAAAGGGAAGATTCTGCCTTTAATGTCTTGGCAAGTCTATTCCTCAGGCTTCGAGCACTATGCGCCAGCAAGTGTCTCCAATTAACAACCATGAATCCTCTAACCACAGCCATTGTCAATTTTCTTCCCCGGCTCCTCTTTACCTTTTGCCCTTTACTCTCCTTTTACTTTTACTGTTTTGACTTTTAACTGTTTGACACCTCCTCACCTCTATGCAGGGGAAGGTCTGAGGTTTTCGAAGGCAGGAACACATCGCTCTGAATTCCTCTGGAGACAGCTTCACTTCCGTGAAGCTCACCGAGCTCCATGCCTCCTCATTGATTGCCGCCGCCCGCTGAGATCACATTCCCCCGAGTGCTCGAAACCTGGATTACATCCGTTGCCTCCGTCCGCGGCATGCGGTGAGAAAGATCGCGGCTCACCCGGCCCGACAAGAAAACAACATAGAAAAGTGTTGAAAAGCCGCCAGGGAAGGAAGGTTGCAGAGAACGCCGCAGTTCACTATACGCAGTGCTCGCTATTACTGAGGGGCGGAGTGAAGAGTCACCGTCGGAACAAATATGGACCAAGTAACAAAAAGCACGTTTTCTAAGGACAATTCTACCTTTCTACCAAATTTGGTGTAATTCAGTTTAACTCTTTTTTTCTGTATCACTTCTCAAGATTTCCAATGGGAATTAACAAGGAAATACAATACTTTGGGATCAAAAAAACACTCTTCATAGGGAAACTCTGATCTAACTATAACTGCACAGGTCGACCAATTCTGAGGTCTATCTGTGGATTTGCTTTGCAGTAGGTGTCGAGAGAGAGTCATGCAAGTGAAATGGTTCAGAAATACCTTGTGCATGGTAACTCTTTACCTGTTGTTTCCACTGGTGGACCACCAGTGCTTGTAGAAAAAATATTAAGCTTGTTACATGTTAAGATACATTGACTTTGGAATTGGAAATGTGAAAATAAGTACATTTTTAGCTAGTTTGTTCCATGTTTTCTAAGCATCATGATCCAATTTCAAATTCAAGAAAATTGGGGATAGTGTAAGCAGAGAGGGATATCCACAAAAATGCCCAAGGAGGGGGAAAAAAGTTGTCATTGCACTTGAAATGGCTCCACAGATGTTGTTATGTGAAAATATACATATGTATATTTTTGCCTGAGAAAATGAAATTCACAAGTTCTCCTTGAGTTAGTCAGAAAACCTGTAACTACTGTGGTTTTCCTTGTGTACTTGTGGAAAGCTTTGTCAATTCCCATATGTTTGCAATTCCCATCCAAGTCTTTAACCTTGTAGGTGGAGAATTGTCTAAGCATAAAGATCTGGTCCACAATCGTTAATGTAGATGTAACAATCTTGTAAACCTACATGTCATATTTCTAGAATTGATTATAGCATAGAGGCAACTGATGGACTAGGCATCAGGGGTGTGGAATTTAATAAAATATCTACTTGTCCACTGGGCAGGTTGCTTCATAAATCTACTTGTCCTTTTACAAAATCTACTTGTCCCTTTGGCGCCATGTTGTGCAGCGACAAATTACGGCAGCAATCTGATTATATAAGCGCTCTGATATAGCCTCTCTGATTATGCCAGGGCTCATACCATTGTAGTGTTTCAATACTTAAAATCCCCTTATCTTGCCACGTTTCCGCAGCTCTACATACTGGGGCTGAAGTTAGTGGTAAGCAATAGTTCCAGGGTTAGAATGCCCTTTTGAGTCTGTGCAAACCTACTAACTTGCATGTTTAAGGGTTTTCAACAACTCTTCTCTAATCTTTTCCCTTACTGAGAAATGCAGAAAATGTACTCCTGACAATGGCAGACATAAACCTTCTTTCAGAGTTGGGAGAAAAGTGGTTGGAGGGAAATTGAACTTGCAAACACTCAGATTTCTTACATGAGTAAATCTACTCATGCATATTTGCTCCTGCTAAAATGCAGATCACAAATATTTATTGTCCTACTTTTGAAAATTCTTGGGAATTCACGAAAGCCTTATAGCTGCACTTAATGTAAGGACATATACCATGGGTGCACTCTTGAGACTTTCTTTAATAATTGGGCCCTAATTTGGTCTGGCGTTGACCATGACCTTTTGTGTTAATTAAGATTCTCTCTCACTGTGTATCAGCTGGCTTCACTGTGAGTGGCAGCATTCTGTTCTTTCACAAGGAGCATATCGGCACACAAAGTAGTTTTGTTCAGTGCCAGTAGCCACTATGGCAGTGTGTGCTTTTTGAGACCTAAAACAATTTTTGCTTTTGCCAATATTTGTTTTAAGGGTGAGGGCCCAGCAGCTCCCACACCAATAAAGTTCTACAAAAACCATCTAATACACAAAGAGGGGGACGGGTAGCTTAGAAAAAAAAAGAAAAGAGGTCCCGTACCCGGGCTCTCAAGGTAGTACGTCTGAATCACGAGAGAGCAACTGTTTCTATGATTAAGTGCTAGCCCTTTCGGCAGCATACAGTATAGGTGAAAAGCGAGAGTAGTTGGAATACGCCTATCTTAGTAAATGAGTGAAGGTTGGATGCAGGGGAAATCCTCAAATTTGAAGAGTAACCCTCACACACCCGTTAAGGTGTCATGCTTCATCATTGGGCGTTATGCTCCTTGTGGGGGTCCTCACGGGCCCCACAAGAGGGCTCTTTAGCGGAGATCTTTTCAGAGGAACGCTGCAGTGGTGAGTATGGGTATGTGGGGAGTGTGCAAGTCAGTTACAAATAACGTAAAGGTACCCTAGGTAGTGTTTATTCTTGGGTCACCCCCACGAGAAGCATGCCACCTAATGATGAAGCATGACACCTCAACAGGTGTGTGAGGGATACTCTTCAAATTTGAGGATTTCCCCTGCATCCAACCTTTGCTCTACAAAAACCATGCCAAATCAAGTCACACATTGACATAACTAAAAAGCTGACCACCAATTTCAGACCTACTCGCTTTGCCAATGCTTGTTTATTTTTGTTTCTCATAATCTTATTGAAACTGGTTACACTGATTTTCCATTATGAATATTTTTAGGAAATACTAACAAACATCAACACGTGTTACTAAATGATGCTGCAAAGAAATGGTACCTGAGGTTTTACAGTAGATTAGCTAAATGTTTTTTTCCTGCTTTCATTTTTTTATGAACATTTTATTTTGAAAGCAAAGAATCATCAACCTTGCTTTCAAGCTTCTGCAAATATTTGCATCAAATCAAAGACCATCTGGGAGCATTATACATAGCCTCATATTGCTAAACTTTGAAAACGTGTGTACATATTTTAATACTGGAACCACTGTCAGTAGAGCAGTCAGAGCTTACAACATTTACTTAGAGCGCTCACCCTAATAATAAAGGCTTTCAATTAATGAACCATAAATACAAGTTTGAACAGCTTTAACATATGGACAAAAAGATTACCTTAACTGCAGACAGTGCCTTCCTTGATCTATAATGTGGTACTGCAAACTGGCAGCCAAAGGGTTTGTGCTGCAGGGGGTTGGGCCTACTTGTCCCAAGGAAAAAGTACCCATGAAAACGTGTTGCCCTTGACCCCAAACTATATGTCCTGGGCTTTGGGCTATAGGAATTCCACATCCTTGAGACATGGAGCAGGGGTGTGGAATTTAAAAAAATATCTACTTGTCCATGGGGCAGGCTGCTTAATAAATCTTCTTGTCCTGTAACAAAATCCACTTGTCCCCTTTGTGCCATGTAATACGGCAACAAATTACGCAGCAATCTCATTATATAAGAGTTCTGATATAGCCTCTCTGATTATGCCAGGGTTCATACCATAGTAGTGTTTGAACACTAGCAGTTCCCTTATGCTGGTATGTTTTTGCAGGTCTACATACTGGGGCTGAAGGTAGTGGTAAGCAATAGTTCCAGGATTGGAATGCCCTTTTTATTCTGTGCAAACCTACTAACGTGCATGTTTTAAGGGTTTTCAACAATTCTTCTCTAATCATTTCCCATACTGAGAACGGTTGGAAATTTACTACTGACAGTGGCAGACTTAAAACTTCTTCCAGGGTTGGGAAAAAAGTTGTTGGTGGAAAAGTGAACTTGAAAACATTCAGATTTTCACATAAGCAAATCTACACCTGCATATTTGCTCATGCTAAAATGCAGTTCACAAATATTTTCTGGGAGTACTATTTCTTGGCCTACTTCTGTAAATTCTTGTAAATTCATGGAAACTGTACATATGCACTTAATGCAAGGATGCATATCATAGATGCACTTTTGAGACATTCTTTAATATTTGGGCCTCTAATTAGGCCTGGGGTTAACCAGGACCTTTTGTTTTGGTTTTTGTTCTGTCTCTCTCCGTCTGTCTATCAGCTGGAGTCCATGTAAGTGACAGTATTTTGCTCTTTTAGAAGGAGCATATTGGCACACAAAGTAGTTTTGTTCAGTGCCCAGAACCACTGTGGCAATGTGTGCTGAGACCAACATTTTTTTGTTTTGCTTTTGCCAATGCTTGTTAGAATGGTGAGGACCCAGTAGCTCCCACACTGTTAAGGTTTTACAAAAACCATGCCTAAACAAGTCACGCCTTGACAACACCAAAAGGCTGACCACCAATTTCCGACCCACTAGCTTTGCCAATGCTTGTTCATTTTTGTTTGCCATATTCGTATTTAAACTGGTTACACTGATTTTTCCATTCTGAATATTTTTGGGAAATACTGAACATACATCAACATATTACTAAATGATGCTGGAAAGATACGGGACCTAAAACCTTACAGTAGTTCAGTTAAATGTTTTCTTTTCTTGCATGCATTTTTTTTGTGAACGTTTTATTTTGAAAGCAAAGAATCATCATTCTTGCTTTGAAGCTTCTGCAAATATTGGCATATAATCAGAGAGCATTCTGAGTGCATTATACAGAGCCTCATATTACTAAACATTGAAAATGTGTGTACACTTTTATACTGGAACCACCGTCAGAAGTGCAGGCTGAGCTTAAAACATTTACTTTTAGTGCTCACCCTAATTATAAAGGCTTTGCGTTAATGAACCATATATACAAGTTTGAACAGCATTAACACAAATATTACATATAACACACATTTTACCTTAATTGTAGAGAAGACCCTTCCCTGATCCACAATGTGGTACTTTAAACTGGCAGCCAAGGGGTTTGGGCTGCAGGGGGTTGGGCCTACTTGTCCCAAGGACAAACTGCACATTAAAACTTGTTGCCCTTGACCCCAAACAATATGTCCCGGGCGTCGGGCTATAGGAATTCCACATCCCTGCATGGAGACAACCTATGGTATTACTGATTTGTGATCATTTCAAAGAGGACAATAATTGAATTTGAAATGGGGGATGAAGTGTTCCGTACTAGAGTGGCTGACCTCGAAGCATGGGGAACCGGCCTAGAGTCTCGGCAACTATGCCAAACATCCTTTGATTCAAACTTGTTTCTTGAGTCTTAAGGGAGGAGCTACCCTTTCCCTATCCTGGAAAATCTCACTTTGACCTCTATGGTCAGGAATATGAGTGTCCTCCTTAATGCCAACACTTGTGTTGATCATATAGATTGATCAACCATCATACACTTTTTATTTGTCAATTCAGTTACTTAAAATGAACCTGTTACACATGCAGACTGTAATTGAAAACCAGGACAGATGGGGCGTGGCTAGCGGCCGAACATGGCGGCAGCATAGAGGACTAGCTCCGGCAGGGAAGCGGCCTCTCCATCTATCCGCACGATAATCCGTGGCTAAATCTTACCTCAGACGGAGGCACTGAACGCCCGAGACCGGGCGGAACTGGCGGCAAGTTTCCGAACAGAAATCGAGGACTGGATGACGGAGTTATCGTCGAGTGTTGATCCGATCGAAGTACAGGCCTACCTCCGGGCACTCTAGTGGCGAGTGAAGCCGACCGGAAGTGCAGCCTGCTCAGCCACCACAGACAGGAAGTGATCGGTGCTGGGGGACTACCCCGAGTGACGGCCGGCGAACGGGATCCCTATCTAGGGACAGAACATTCGCCATACCTGCCAACAGTTCGTCGAAGGAGGTGACCGAGGATTTTCGGGAAGACCATAAGCACACTCTCCTGCCATCTGCTCCGTGGAGAACATCGGGGCGTTTCCCCCATTGCAGCGAAAGCTCCTTCCTGAACTAAACTGAGGACTGTGCAGTGACGGTGGTTGCTCCTGGTGTCCTAGCTCGCCGACGAACTGTATAATCTCCGTGCACGAACCATGGCCGGGAAAGGTGTTAAAGGCGGTACGACCCAGACCCGTATCGAGCGGTACACGAACGACAGAACCGCCTCCCCTCCGGCGGATGGGAAACACTCTTCCACGAAACCAGGCGAGCCTATGGGGACGAAGAAGGCGACGCTAGATGATGTTATGAAGGCTCTCTCGCAGGTCCAAACAACGGTGGGTACCATTTCGACCGAAATCACCCTTATCCGAGCGGATCTCCACAAAATGGCCGAAAAAGTAGGCTCATTAGAACTGGTCACGAAATCACTGGTTGAGGATGTCTCGGAACTGCAGACGGCCATGGAAGCAGTCATGGCGGAAAACAAAATCCTGAAAGATAAGCTGGATGACCAGGAGGGCCGCTCCAGGCGGAACAATGTACGCATTCTTGGTGTTCCGGAATCAGAGGGCACGAGAGCGATGGACTTATACGTGGAAGACCTCATTAAAACTCATCTTCAACCCAAGGGACTGTCGGCCTTCTTTTCAGTAGAACGTGCACACAGAGTTCCGGGGGGACAACCTAAGCCAGGGGCCTCGCCCATGCCGATCCTAGCAAGAATGTTTAATTTCCGCAACCAGGATGTCATCCTTCAAGCGGCGCGGGTTTCACCACCGGTGAAAATCCTCAACTCTACGGTGGCGTTCTTCCCGGACTACACGGCGGAGGTGGCCAGGCGACGGAAGACATTCCTGAACGTTAAAAAGGAACTCAGAAAACAAGAACTCCCTTATTCCATGATTTTTCCTGCCAGGCTCCGGGTGGTGGCAGAGAACAGGACCTGGTTTTTCGATAACCCTGAGAATGCGCGAGACTGGCTGGACGGCTGGCGACCTGCCCCCCATTCTCGCCGTTCTGGACGGACTAAGAATGGCTCACATCCGAACGACCGGGACGACGCTGGAGAAGCTGGTATGAACAGTGGCAGAAGCTCGCCGACAAGAGATAATGGCGACCTGAACCAGGAGGTAAACCCATGAACACTCGACAGGTATGGAACATTGTTGTTCGGGACTGCGGCTGGAACCGCCATGGACACTGGGCCGAGGGCCTCTGCAGAGGGTATGAGGGGTCGCTATTTCCGGAGTACTCCTCACCCCCAACGAGCAAGTAACTGTGTGTTTTCTTTGGGATGGGACTAAGCACTCTGCTAAATTGGGGTGGCGGGCAGTTTTGAGTCCGTGTAGCAGGGAAGCAGGGCGGGTGGGGTTTTTGGGAATGGGGGGGTTTCGTTGGTTTGTTTGTTTGAACTGTTTGGCTCTATTCATCGTATGGAACTCATTTGTAGTCACATATGGCCGCATTCCTTGTACCGGGTGTGTCACCTCTGATCTTCTAGCACTGGGAATGCACCAACATACTCATGGTTGCAAAGGGCAGGGAGGCCCTTCGGCTGCCATGGTTCTGTTTTACCCCGTGGAACACCGATTCACACAAGCATCTACACAATGGCGGATCTTCCACGACCTAACAACATAACGACTGACTCTGGGGTGGGGCCTGTGCCACCGCTACAAATATTGTCATGGAATGTTCGGGGGTTGGGGGACAAAGTAAAGAGGGGACTAGTTTTGCAATGCATTAGGCGACTGAACTGCAACATTGCCCTACTTCAGGAAACACACTTGGTGGGGGCGGCTACTAAAGCTCTGGATAGGCGAGGTTACCACATGGTAGTGTATTCGGACTTCACTTCAGGGTCACGGGGGACGGGCGTTTGGGTGAAAAAAACATCACGTTTTATACAACACTCCACAAGAACTGACAAACATGGCCGCTTCGCGGCGGTGTGTGGGCAATGGGAAGGTGTGTCCATTAATGTGGTGTCTGTGTATATCCCGCCGGCGCTACATTCATCGGCATTTCCGGACCTGGGCAAATTTCTTCTGGACCTCCCAGAAGGGGACCTGGTGGTGGGCGGAGATTTTAATGCACTGGCCAATACTGATATGGATAGATTCCCGGTCGGCACCCCCCTCACTGGCCCCACAAAATTCGGGGACTTTCTGGAGGCGAAGGGTCTGGTTGATGTCTGGAGGCAGCTTCACCCCACTGATCGCCACTATTCCTATTATTCATCCACCCATGACTGCCTGTCTCGCATTGACTACTTTCTCACACTGGGGGGTGGCAGACTCACGATTGCTGACGTGCAAATTAAACCCCGGGGTATATCGGACCATTCCCCTTTGACTGTTACATTGTCCTGCACAATAGCGGCTCGCAAACGGCTCTATCCTCTTTACCCTGGTTATCCTTAACTTCCCCAAATTCGAAAATCCCTAAAAACGACCACCAAACATTACTTCCAGGAGAATTCCGGCTCGGTGTCCTCCCCGACAACACTGTGGGAGGCGTATAAGACAGTGCTGAGAGGCCAAGCGATCGCGGCTGTAACCGACCATAAACGTAAGCAAAAACAGGAACTGGCAGAGTTAGAACTGCAGTTGGAACAGGCGAACGTAGCTCATATGGATGCGCCGTCGGAAGACACTCGACACGCATTACATCTCTGCCAACAAAGACATGACGACTTTCTTCGACGGCGGACATTAGAACATATAGAGTCGACTGCGAGTAGGGTTTATGATATGGGCGATAAGGCCAATAAACTATTGGCCTGGTTAGATAAGAAACGAGACGGTGGCAGGCATATTTTACAACTGCGGGACCAAGAAGGGACGTGTCACACGCACCCCTCCAAAATTGTTGACCTACTGGCGGACCACTTTCAGAGGGTTTATACCCCAGAGACGGTGGTCACGGCAGAGGCGGCGGAGCTAGCTCTCCAGGATGTAGAAGTAGAGACACTGTCGCCGGAGGCAATAACCAAGTTGGAGGCGGACCTCACGGTGGAGGAGCTCCGTGTGGCAATAGGTGCGCTGCGTACGGGTAAAGCGTTGGGTCCTAACGGGTTGCAGATCGAATGGTTTCAAACGACGGCGGACGCATTGGGCCCACCTCTGTTGGCCATGTTTGAGAACTACCAAGAGACCGGAACGTTGCCTTTAGACCAGCGCTTGGCGACAATAGTGGCTATCCCAAAACCCGGCAGGCCTCCTGAGGACTGTACGTCATATCGCCCAATCTCGCTCCTCAACGCGGAGGCGAAGATTTTGGCGAAATTGATTGCGAATAGGCTTACTCCGCATTTATCCCACTTGATTCACCCGGACCAATCAGGCTTTATGCCGCATAGGAGCACGGCACTAAATCTCCGTAGGGTGCACGGCGCACTGGCTCGGGCACACTTACTGGAGGAGCCGGCGGCCATTTTGTCATTAGACGCCAGAATGGCTTTTGATATGGTAGAGTGTCACTACCTGTTTGCAGTTCTGACCCGGATGGGCTTCGGACCGAAATTTATATCGTGGGTTAGACTTCTCTACACAGATCCGGTAGCACACGTGGCGGCCAACGGCCACATCTCTCGGGCAATTCCTTTGGCGCGTGGGACTTGTCAGGGCTGCCCCTTATCCCCGCTCTTGTTCGCGCTGGTCCTTGAACCGCTTGCGATTGTTATTAGAACGACACCACTACTGAAAGGTATTAAATGGACGGAGGCCTGGGAAGACAGAGTATCACTGTATGCAGATGATATGTTGGTCTACTTGTCCGATCCCGAATCGACTGTCCCGATATTGCTGGCACTCTGCGATAAGCATGGCTATGCCTCCGGCTATACCATTAATTGGACGAAGTCGGTCCTTTATGTCCTGAGGGGCCCTATGCCAGTCCTCCCTGAACACTGTCCTCTGGTATTGACCGACGTCTCCTTTAAATACTTGGGCATCCATGTCACCGAAGACACGGCCATGTTCTATGACCGGAACCTGGCGCCCCCCCTCCTTCGTTTGAAAGCGGACGCCCGACATTGGACAGCCCTGCCACTCACGCTACTGGGGCGCGCTGCCTTATTTAAAATGATGGCGCTGCCGCGCCTCCTGTATGCTCTGGAAAACACCCCGGATGTAATTCCGCTATCATACTTCCATAAAGTCACCGCAGTTGTGACTACTCTGCTGTGGGGTGAACGTCCACCGAGAATTGCCCACCTTAAACTTAATCGTGGTTGGTACGATGGGGGAATAGCGTTACCGAATATACAACTTTACTACTGGGCATCCCAACTTAAGGTACTTAACCAATGGCTCCACGCACCACACGATGACCCGGCATATCTGGCTGATAGGGCCCAATTGGGGACGCAAAGTCTGTTGGCCCCGTTATATAACCCGAGTCTCCTTAAAGGACTGATTGGCCCTACTAAACACACAGTTGCCCTGTGGTACAGGGCGCTCACTCGGCTGAAGTGGAAGGGGGTCATCACGAAACTCACCCCACTTTGGGACACCAAAAAACTGGGTTGCCTCCGATCTAGCAAAGGGTTCACCCAGTGGGATAATATAGGCATTTCAACGGTGGGGGATCTTTGGACTTCTTCAGGGGTGCTCCCTTTCGCACAACTACAACAACAATACGCCCTAGGCCCCACTGAAACATATAGATACATCCAGATAAGGCACGCTCTGCTGGCGGTGTTGGAACCGGGGACCACCGTCCCGGAATCCTCACCCCTAGAAGACCGGCTTCTTACGGACTTTCTACAGACACATGCCACCTCACTCACATATCGCAAACTGCTGAACAATCTCCCGGATCCGCTGCAGAAATTACGAGAAAAGTGGGAAAATGAGTTGGGAGCTATGGATGAGACGGATTGGAATGCTGCTATGGCATCTCCGAGGGAGGCAGGGGTATCGGCCAGGTTCCGGCTTATACAGCTGAAAATATTGCACAGAGTATATTATACAAGAACCACCCTACACAGAATACATAGGGCTGACACCCCACATTGTCTCAGGGGATGTGGGGAGGATGGTACGCTATTACATACACTGTGGGAATGCCCATTTATTAGCAGGTATTGGCAACAGGTCATGCGAACAATATCCCAGGCCCTTGACTCTTCCCTTACGCCGGAGCCACGCCTCTGTCTACTGAATATCTGGGAGGGTACTGATCTTAATCTTAGACAACAGCAGTGGGTTACGATTGGTACAATGGTGGCCAAGCGCGACGTGGCACAAAGATGGGGGGTGGCGGAGGTACCTACATTGGCATTGTGGTGCAGAAATATGGATAAATTGATGTTACTTGAAAGAACTGTATATAAGGTGAGAGCTAACCCCAAGAAATGGAACAAGGTATGGGAGGCATGGAATGGATATAGAGGGGATATATGTGAACCGCTGCCGGAGGATGATGAAGACGATTCGGAGGATGAGGAGGACTTGGTTGACTATATCGAGGGTGTGCTTTGGGTAGGAAACGGAAATGTTACCTTTTGATGGGGATTTCGACTTAGCGTGGTGTTTGAGGGGGGAAGGGTACCTACCTGGGTGGTTGGGATCGGCGTACTTCCTTAATAGCATTTTTTCCTTTTGTTTTGTAACTATACAACACAGATGAGCCATCGAATTTGTTCTGTTTGTTTTCTTTTTTATAAAAATATAAAAAATGGACTTGAAAATGTAAGATATCATGCCTTCGATTATCGTATCCTGATGGCACTCCACATCATCTTTGACATTCGCTGCCGGACCGGAGGGTTGTCGGCTGAATAGCTGTGTAAAAGTACAAACTGCTGCATCACAGCACGACATGTGATACTGACTAAATGTACTACTGTTATTTTGATGATAACTGTCAATAAAAATCTTACACCCAAAAAAAAAAGAAAACCAGGACAGATGGTAGCTTAATCCAGTGTCTCTCAGCAATATTCAGCTCAATACTTATGCCTCACTGACAGCATTTGTGGCTTCCCAGCTAACTCCTCTGGTCTAATTCCAAGTACGCCATTAAGACGCACTTGCAGGTACAGTTGTTGGTACTCCCTGGGCGGTCCAGAGAGATGCAAGAGTTCTAGGCAGTGAGAGCTGCACATTGCTCAGCATGCATCGCGTGACAGTGAAAAATGTGAGTTCCCTGGGGTGTGAGGAGGCATAGATTACTTGCAGCAGCATCATGGGAACAGTCCCAAACCAGGAAGGGGCAGAGGCCATCATGTGCTGATGAAGATTTCTAACCGTAGATTTCTCACCTTAGAATATTCACCAGGTGTCAGACGGGATCCGAAAAATCTTGTGCAGTACCTCTGTGCACAAGTAGGTGGCACTGTTTGGCTTGCCATCTGTGTCATAATTGCATAGCGTGCCTATATAGCTGCCATCCCGGCATGCATGCATCAGTTTCTTTTATTCTACACCAAATGCATGGATCCAGAGAAGAACCTTGTACATTTTTTTACCAGCGTTTTTTAACTTTTGTCAACATTTGTTAGCTTTACTCCCAGAGTGCTTGGACATCATGTTCCCTGCCAAACCTTCAGACTTCAAGCTTTTGTGGGGACTTCCAAATGCAGATGTCTGTGTCCATTCCCCAGTTGGTTTTTCTCGAGTGCCTGCAGTAGGTACACAATCCCAAGGTCTGCATTGAGTGCAAGTCGATGCACCTGAAGGGGATTCGCTATCAAGCAATTAAACACCCGGCATCATGCCTAAAGAAGGCTTTTTGCTGCTCTCGTTACTGTGGAAGATCTCAGGAAGTTTCCTGGAGCCGTTCCCGTTGTCATTCGGCTTGCCGCTCTCAGACCTCCTTGTCGAAGTCCGGTAATTCCAAAAAGCACAAGAAGAAGAAAAACTGTTGTGGGGTAAACGTGTTGGGCCTTTATCATTTTCTACATCAAAATTAATTTTCCCAGAATAACTTCAGCTACCATATTTTGTTGCAATAGGTCATCCGATGGATCTTGTTCTGTGCTGAAAGGGATTAGAAAATTATGGGGATGAACTATTATCATATGATGACCTGGAATAGTTAGCATTTATTCATTTCCAAAGGGATTTGCTCAGGCTGAATCTGTTTAGGTTCGTGCATTTGGAAACAGATAAAATGACCACAAAAATGAATAAAACAGAATCAGGAGAATAATTCTCAGTCGTATCTTTATCGCATTTAAAGAAATGTTTAAGCCAAATTAATTGATGACTTTTAGAGATTTAATAAGCATTAATAAAGCTGTAAGAATCAAGTTTGAAAGGATACTTTCTATCTCATCCGACAGAGTTTGTATTCATGGGAATGAGTCCTTTAAAGCATATAACCCTCATGCATACATCTGTAGATGTAAGTTCAGAAATTGCCAAATGACCAGTTCCAGTTCACAAACAGGTTCGTCTGTTTCTGTCCGCACTGCAGAGTCAATGTCACAGCTATTGTCTGAAACGTTTATGAACTTTTGTCAACATTTTTTAGCTTTACTCCCAGAGTGCTTAGACATCATGTTCCCTGCCAAACCTTCAGGGTTCAAGCTGTCCGGGGACTGCCACATACAGATGTCTGTGTCCATTCCCCAGTAGTTCTTTCTCTAGTGCCTGCAGTAGGTACACAATGCCACGGTCTTCATCGAGTGCAAGTCGATGCATCTGAAGGTGATTCACGAGCAGGCAATTAAATGCCCAGCAGCATCCCAAAAGAAGGCTTTGCGCTGCTCTTGTTACTGTGGAAGATCTCAGGACGTTTCCTGGAGCCGTTCCCGCTGTCAGTCGGATTGCCGCTCTCAGACCTCCTTATCGAAGTCTGGTAATTCCAAAATGCACATAAGCATATAACCCTCTTGCATACATCTATAGATGTAAGTTCAGAAATTGCCAAATGACCAGTTCCAGTTCACAAACAGGTTTGTCTGTTCCTGTCCGCACTGCAGAGTCGATGCCAAAGCTATTGTCTGAAACCTTCCAGCCGGAAAAGTCCACGTATGAAAGCATACCAGCCGGCAGCAGACACAGTAATACATCTCAGCGTAAGTTTCAAAACATTAGTCACTGTTCCACAAGATGGGTTAAGAAGGTGGACTAGATAGGGGAAATCACCAATTTGATCGGACCATTCTGTCCCATTGGTCAGTTTTAGTAGGATGAGAAGATGTAGTAGGTAAAATATACAAATTCAGAAGATTAAGTAATCCATTACTTTGCATCTTCCATGAGACCACTGATTTTTAATCATACAATAAGTTATGACATACATGAAGTAGGCGAGTGCATGCTGTCATACTTTGTCAGTCCTTTCACAAGCATGCACTCTAGGAAGTAACAAATTTGGTGCAAGTCCGGTCAAGTAAGCTACAAGCGTGAAAGGAATTAGGAGTGTTAGAGCACAAGTAGAAACTTTATGAAATGTTCTCATAGGCTTCAGACTATTCAGTTCAATTATTCAAGCCTGGAAAACAAAGAAGTTTAAGGCCTATATGAAATGCAACCTGTGTGCCCTGAGTTTGTGCTAAAATATGAATTTCACATCATTGAATCCATTCCATTAGTTCTTCATTTAGGTCAATTAATAATTGTTTCTACATTATGTAAGGAAGAAATACCTATACATTTTTTTCATTACATCTCATAGTCAATTTGCATACTAATGTTTCAATACTCTTCTCACGTTACAAGATTATTACGCCATTCAGTATTTGGAAGCATAACTATGGTAAACCTTTATGAAGCACAAATTATTATAGCAATTGCTTTACTCACCAATATCAGTGCTCACATTACACATTCTAATGTTAATGTCCATTTTCTTAATACCTGAAATAACTTTATTCATACATGTATAAGGAATTTCTATGTCATCGTTTGTCTGTTATTGTTCATGTATGCATAAAGAAATCATATACCAATAGCTTTATAAAACTTCTTATTAGTTTATCTGTCGTTAGGTTTCATCATAAATATACGTCTATAATTTTGAGTTCCTTTACAATGCAGTATCTAAATCAAACTTAATTTAGTTTATGTTTTCAAATCATGATAACTCGTGACACATTTATCATATCCATAAATTATTGTCACAAATCATTTTTTCAGGGTGAATTCATAGAGATCAGATCCCGGCTCTATCAATTCGCCCTTTGATGGCGAATCGAACATCACACGCTTATCTTTATCATTATCTGATGTCACATTCATAAGGCAGATAGATGTCTTCATTAGTTTCAGTCTAGTATGTTATTAGGCCTTTCATTCATCATAGTATCCACATTTTCTATCTTCTAGTTCAATATCTGCTTGTTTTCTCCTTATCCCTCTCTTTCCTTTCTCAAATCTTGTGCGTTTAAAAATACCTGTAAATTATTATTATTAGTAAGCCAATAGCAATTGTTAATATAGATGTCAATATTTTCCCAGCTAAACTACTCCCATGGTTGCAACATTTGTTCCCACTGATGTAAATCCTTTTCCAATAGATTCCCATGCACCATCAGCTTTGAATTCAGTCAAATCCTTTCCCAATTTAGTATTATTGCTAATATATCCCCGCAAATCCTTACTTTTGTCAGGGATATACGTGCAGCTCTGTTGGACGTTGAGCATGCGACAGACTCTGCCTTCTTTTGCGAGTAGGACATCTATTGCAAATCTGTTTTGTAAAACCATGGAACTGATAGCAACCATTTCAGTGTCTATAACATGGAAACCTCCTGCTGTATCGGTTGTCAAATGATCAGCTACAGTAGAGAGCTTCCGAATTTTGTGATGGTATTATTGCACCAAAAATATCTCCAATTATTTCAGCAGCACTTATTCCCCTTCTTAAACAAGTGTATTCAACATTGTTTGTTCCACTAGTATCCTCACGTCTATCCTCAACCGAATTTATGAAATTCTTTTCTACATTATGTAAAAAGCAAGTTAAATTATATCTATGCGCATATACAGTATCTATGCTCTGTGTAGGTTGGAAAAATTCACCAATTATTTCAGCCATTTGTGAATCTGGTACAACATTCAAATTCTTATAGATAGCTATTTTCGAGAAGATTACATGATAATTTGAGTAATAATATTGAAATTTCCCTTTGCGATAAAATAAACTTGTTAGTACACTACAAGAAATGCCATATGTTAAAGGTAAGTGATGGTAAGTCACTCTCACTAATACTGTGGTAGGTAGTTGCATGCATACATAGCAATCTCTTGCATCCATAGTGTCCACATACTCATAGAGGAGTTTAGTTAAAACATTTGAAGATAAATCATTAATAGATTTATCATGATATAAAATCTTATCAGTGAGTTCAATATTTACAACTCCTTCTCTGTTCAGTTTGGTTTGGATCTTCGATTACAGTTGGAGGTATTTTACCTTCTGCCAAAACTTGCCTCAATCTGTCAGTTCCCTTGGGCCAGTGGTCTCCATTTGCTACTCACCTTGCGCCAACACTGTTCACAATGAGGGGGGGGGGGGGGGGGGGGGGAGGTGGGGTCAGTACTTCGCCTAGTCAGGTTCCTTTCCACTTGGCCCTCGTTTCCTACTGGGACTGACTCTCTCGGTCCCTCATTTGAACCAGTGCTTCAGGATTCAGTAGCTGGCTCACCCTCTACTCTGCAACTGACCTGACTTGGACGACTTACTACAACCACCCGCACATCGACTGTAGGCACATCATTTTCAAGAGGACTCGGCAAGTATGGGCAGCATGCACCCTGTTAAGCAGACCACCACATTTGACAGCAGTTGTAGTAACAAGAATCACTTGATACAGCTCACTCCAATGAGGATCAAAACACGTTTTGTGCATGTGCTTCTTGACTAGCACCCTGTCTCAAGGGCACAAGTCATGGCACTGCTCCTGTTGTCATGAATTGACAGCTTCCATAACCTGGTGAGACACAGAAAGGACCACATCAGCCAATCCTTTACAGTAATCGTGTACCAAGTCATTAGTTATATTCACTAGCTGATTGGCTGGGACTGTAGACTGTCTCATAGCCCTCCCCAATATGATTTCGTTAGGGGACAGTACGGTGTTTCTGTCTGGGATACTTCTAAAACTCATCAACACCAAAGGCAAAGCATCAGTCCATTTGAAAAACGTGGATGCACACACTTTTGCCAAATGGGACTTTAGTGTTCCATTCATTAGTTCGACCACTCCAGATGCCTCTAGTTGATATATACAGTGTTACTTATATTCAATTTGTAATGCTGAACAAAGCATTCATATCACCTTATTATTACAATGTGTCCCTCTATCTGAATCCAAAGAGGTCGGAAATCCAAACTGCTGTATAAGCTCTCTAAGGAGTAATTTTGCTACAGCTAGACTGTCATTACGCCTGGTTGGATAGGCTTCGACCCAACAAGAGAACAGACAAACAGTCACTAGAACGTATATTAGTCCATTGCAAGGAGGTATCTCAATGAAATCAAGTTGCATTCTATTAAAGGGTCCTCCAGATCTTCCTACATAACTAACTGTGACTAGTGTTTTCTTACCCACATTTTGTTGTTGACACATTACACACCACCTCTGCCACAGCCCTGAACCGGGGATTGAACCAGGTTTGTCGAAAAAGGCACATCATGGCATCCCTCCCAACATGTGCGGGTCCATGATAGTTTCTTGCCATTGATGACAACAAACTATCACGTAGGACTGATCTCCCATCTTTGTACACCCACACCTCATTCTCTTGTCTCTGTATGCATCCTGCTTTAATCCACCCATGTCGCTCAGTTTTCGGCACTTCGTCCTGTAATGCTTTTATTTCTCTCCATGTTTCCACAACTGAAGACATCAGTTTGCTCTTTCAGTGGGTCCCCATTGAAGATGTAAGAATTTAGAGCGCAATAGCGCACAGTATCATCCGCATAGAGGCTGCTGATCGTCACATAATCATATCCTTGTTGGTGGGCTGGGCACCTCTCCACTGCAATTTGGGCTGGCATTTGTAATGACAGCTGAAGGTTTTTCACGCTCTCTTGTTTCGGATAGGTGAACCCAAGGAGGTAATGCATTCACCCTGAGACCACAACTGCCCAAAATCATGGACAATCCCAAATGCATATTGGCTATCCGTGAAGATGTTAACTCTCAATTGTTCAGTAATGCTGCAAGCCCTTGTCAAGGCACTTAGCTCAGCCACCTTAGCTGAATACACTCCTTGCTACCATGATGCTTCCCACAAACCTGCAAAAGGCATACAGAGCTCTCAGGTTTCCTCCAGCATCCCTCAAACATGACCCATCCACGAACAACACATAAGCTGATTTAGGTAGTGGAGCATCCATATTATAGGACAGTGTTTTGTAAACCGCTCAATCACGTCCAAGCAATCATGATCTGCTTTATCAATCGCAACTTAATTTCCTGGTAAAGGCATCAAGGTAGCTGGGTTTTAACTCATGCATTTCACCAATGACACGTTCTCAGCACCCAATATCACTTGTTCATACTTGGTTAATCAACTGCTTGTGAGATGTTGTGTTTGGGTACGAGAAAGCAAAATCTCAACAGAGTGCGGAACATGCACTTTCAGCGTATGACCCACCACAATGCTCTAACATTTCTCCAGACTAACACATGTAGCAGTGACTGCCTTTAGATATCCAGGCAATGCTGCAGCTACAGGGTCAAATGTAGCTGAGAAGTATGCAACAGGTCTGCTCGCAGCCCTCTGCATCTGAGTTAGAACTGACAGTTCAAAGCCTTCGTGCTCACTGCAGAACAGAGTGAATCATTTGTTAAAGTCGGGCATTCCCAATGCTGGAGCTCGACACAGACTCTCTCGCAGTTCATTAAAAGAGCGCATGCATTCATCACTCCATGGAACTGGATCTGGCACATCCTGATGTGTAAGCCTCTGAAGTGGCTTAGCAGTTAATGAAAAATTTGGAATCCATTGTCGGCAATACCCAACCATTCCCAGAAACATGCAAACCTCCTTTTGGGTTCATCTGCAAATGACAGTAATGCGGTCTTGTGACACCTTTCTGGCTCCCTTCTCAATGTAATGTCCTAAGTATAGGACCTCCCTCTTGCCAAACTGTATCTTAGTAGGTGACACCTTATGCCCACTCACTGACAGATCATTCAGTAATGCAGTTGTGTCACATATGCAAACCTTTTGAGTACCTGATGCTACCAACAAGTCATCAATGTATTGTATCAGAACAAAGTGGTTTGGCATTACCAATGACTCCAAATTCCTTTTCAATATTTGATTGAAAATGGAAGGACTCTCTGTATACCCTTGTGGAACTTGGCACCTTGGCACCATACCAAGACACGGTTTCCAAACTTGAATGCAAGTAAAAATTGGCTATCTGGGTGCAAAGGGATGGAAATGAAGGTTTGACACAAGCCTTTGACAGAAAACCATTCAGCTTTGCTAGGAATCTCATATAGTATTACAGTTACAGTGGGACTTGAAACGATTGGACTGCATAGTACCACAATCTGATTAATTTTGCGCAAATCCTGCACAATCCTAAACTTCCCGTTTGGTTTCTGAATTCCCATGATAGATGAATTACATGGGCTTCCCATGATTTCTCTTAAAATTCCCTGCTCAATCAGTGACTCGATCAAAGGTGTTACACCTGCGATGGTTTCAGGACTCAAATTATATGGTGGAGTCCGAAGTAATTCTGCCGTTGGTTTCAAATTGATTCGTTTTGGAGCTACTCCTGTGATCAACCCAATATCCTTTCCTGTAAAATCCAAAACCTCTGGGAACACAGTGTCTCTCAATTCTAAGGGTAAGTCATTACTTGTTATTAGGGGAATAATCCCTCCACTCCTGTCCTTTGTTTTTACATTTTGAATACGATGTTCTCATCATTGATATGAAACTCCATTCCTTTCAGAGTACAATAAATGGAGCAATTCAATTTGCACAATAAGTCTCTCCCTAAAACGTTCACTGGGTTGGAATCACATTTCACAAATGTGTGCAAATCCTCAAATGATCCAATTTGCACACCTTTTTGACATTGTGCTTCCAGGCCCGTCTCCTCCACTTGTCCTGCGGAGCTAGCGTTAGGGTCCTCTACATGCTATCCTGAGTTTCCTGGCATTAGAACTACACCCATCCCACTCAAAAGAATTTTATGACACCACGTACGCCATCTTTGGGCCATGATTTCCTCTGGAGTGTCTTTGGGCTTGATGGAGCCGAGAGGTGCCCCTGCAACATTTCCACCTGCGGGTTCTCCCTTTACGCCACCCAGGTCCTTTGTATCCATCCCTGGATCCGGACTGATGCTGCCACAGGTCCCTCCTTCCACCCTGACTCCATCCCTTCCGTTGCCATATCCTGGTGCAGAGTCAGTTATCCACCCGCCTCAGATTCGGTGCTACCCGACTCTATCCATGCCTCACCATCTCCTGGACATTCTACCACTTAACAGGCCCTACCTTCTTGAAGGGGGAGTATGGTATCCTGGAAGACTCTGACGACAACAAGTGAAATAAGCAGCTGGGTGACGCAAGTGGGCAGGATACCCCCCCAGACTCTGGCATAATTTCTCCTCCAGGCCAAGTTTTGGAGGCAGGTGCGTCTTTTGCCACTGTGATGCGCAGGGCAGCAGAGGTTCTCAATCTTCAGCTGCGAGTCTTTGAGGTCAAAAATAATGTTTAGACTGAGGTGCTTTAACCTAGGGCAGGCTTGTCTAAACACATGCTCCCCTTTAATGAAACCTTACCAACACGTTCCTAGGGGTCTTGGGGAAGGCTTGCACATGGGCTCTGTGCACTGAATTATAGCACTACAGCACTGTTCTGCCCCCAGAGACCCAGCCTTCCTCTCCCAGTACCCTTCCCCTGAGAGCATGGTGGTGCAAGCATAAGCAGCAAAGTGTGTTCACTACCACACCACCAGATAGACAACCAAAGAGGCAGGACACCTTCGGGAAGTGCATCTTTTCTTCCACCTGCATTGCCCTGCATTCGGTGAACACTACAGGCCTCTTGGACAGTTATTCCCTCGCGCTGTATTATTCGGTTGCACAGTTGCTTCCTGAGCTGCTTGAGGAATCTGCACAATCTTTAACCAGGTTTAGGTGGACAGCAGTAAAGCTCGCCATCTGGTGCGGATTTGACACCATGGGCTCCCTGGGTAGAGCCATGGCTTCTATGGTGGCGCTGCATTGTTAATTCCGGTTACAGTCCATTGGGTCCTTCAAGGATGTCCTGTCTTCACCATTTGATGGCTCAAGTCAAGTCAAGTCAAATAATGCTTTATTCGAGATTTCATTCACAAAAGCATGAACAATCAAGGATATAAAATCAGATTAACAATCATTTCTATTACAAGATAAAACTTTCAGTTAAAAAATATGGCTTGATTACTATAAAACAGATTAAAACTTGGATGCTGATGCAGAGTAAAATTTTATAATAAACTTTAAAAAAAAAACAAAAATAACAAGTATAAAATGTAGACAGACTAAAAATAAAAGACAATCATGTGACTAACAATCTCTGTCTAATAGACCACGCCCATCCAAGGTACTTAGCTGTGGCTATTGCTAGGGGCATTAAAGTGCTGGTGCATATAATACGTAAAGCTGCGGTGCTACTAGTGGCACCCAAGTTCTTGCACGTTGGAGTTAGCCAAATGCGTCTTGGGTCAGCATAGGCTGTGCAAGAGAATAGGAAATGTCCAATTGTTTCTTTAGCGGCACCGCAAGCGGGGCAGCTATCGGTAGATCCGCTTCCCCACCTTCCTGTCAGAGATCTAAGGAGAAGTGCGTCCGCTCTTAATTGAAAAAGGAGCTTTCTGTCGCCCGGTCTAGTTATAGCGTCCCAATAGGGTTCAAGGCAGGGATACAACTTGGCTTCTAAGAATCCTCCAGCCATGGAGGCTGCACTAGAACTACTCCAATTCCGAGCAGCCACCTTCTCCCAATAGATTTCTTTTATGATTTTTTTAGTAGGAAAAATGGTTCCTGCTGGATCTTCCCAAAGCGACCGGAAACCGAGTTCGCTCAGAATTGTTCTAAGTGTTTTAAGCCATCCGATTTTATGAAACACATCCGCTTTGATGATATCTAAAAACCCCTCGGCATAATGGGAAAGCTCAGGCGTAGTCTAAAGCCTTCGCCAGTATAGAATCGGGCTCTCTCCTATTTGCTGACAAGGCCAATGCGGTGCTCGAGCACTTTCGCAACAGCAAGGTCAGTGTCAGATCCCTTGGCCTTTCTCTCTTGATGCTGCCGCAACAGCAGTCCTTGTGCCCCTACTGCGGACATGGCAGAAGAAACTTTGAGCACCCACAGTATAAGCTATACCTGGCTCAACAGCATTCCCAGTCTTTTCTAGGACGGGGTAGTGGATCCCAAAAACTATGTGGGAGCCAGTCCTAGCATGCTGCTGAGTCCCATGCACACCGGGCTGCCATAGCCTCCAAGCCTCTTTAGCGTGCCCTCCACCGAGCACAGTCATTCTGCGGTGGCAGAATTAGGCACCACCTGCCTCAGTGATTAGCAATTATATCTGACAAGTGGATGTTTCCGATCAGGCAGAAGGGGTTTGCCCTGCCTTAGCCTCTCCCACCATCCTAATATTGGCTGATGGAGGACAATCTCTCCTGAGTCCATCAGGAAGTGCAGACTCTTTTGGTGAAAGGAGCCATTAAGAGGGTGGCTGTGCCAGAAGTAAGGCATGGTTTTTATTCCTGCTGCTTCTTGGTGCTGAAAAAGGGTGGAGGCTTCCACTCTATACTAGATCTGCGCCATTTCAACACATTCCTAAAAAAATTAATCCAAAATGCTCATGTTGGCTCAAGTTCTGTCTTCCCTGGATCCTGGAAACTGGATGGTAGCTCTGGACCCGCAGGATGCATAAATCCAAATCCCCTTCCTGCCGACCCCAATCATTACCTATGGTTCAGGGTGGGCCACAAGCATTTCCAGTACACTGCGCTCCCCTTTGGCCTCACTGGTGCGCCTGAGGTGTGCACAAAAGTGATAGCGGTGGTTACAGCCCATCTGCGGAGGTTCATGGTTCCAGTCTTTCCTACCTTGAAGATTGGCTGCTGAAGATGGCTCTCCCCAGGCAATCATCGCCCACCTCCAGACTACGGCAAACCTGCATTTGCTGGGGTTCGCTATCAACATGCCGAAGTCACACCTGACTCCCTCTCGGATGCTTCCTTTCATTAGAGCTATTCTGGACACAGTGCAGTTCCGTATCTATCCTGGATTTTAGTGAGACTGACTCTGAGGTTGGTTGGTCTCGTGGCCTCCTACATCCTGCTGGTATAATATTCCTGTTGGCCTTTGCAGCCTTTGCAGGATCTGCAGTGGGACCAGAAGTCCCCTTAAGAGCAACATCAGGGTCATCTTTCCAAATAGATCCAGATATCAGAGGGATCTGCAAAATATCTGCAGAGGTGGTTGACGAACCGCAATTGTGTCAGTGGCAGACGGCTCTCCCTTCACCACACAGAGCTCACAGTAATGGCATACATCACTCCTTGGTTGGGGCCGCCATCTATGAAAGGTGGAAACCAGAGGATTCTGGTCTCTGCAGAATCTCAGCTCTACATCAACTGGTTGGAGTTGAGAGCTATCCACTTGGCAAACAACACTTCTGCCATGTGGTATTGCATCATAAAGGGCAGAGTGGGGTCGTGGACCCTGTGCCAAGAGGCTCTGTGCCTCTGGACATGGCTGGAACATCAGGACATTTTACTGATTGTACAACACCTGGCAGGATCTTTGAATGCTGGGGTGGACAAATTCAACCGCCATGCCTTACGGGTCAAAAATAGCGTCTACATCATACATTATGTTATGTTATGCCACGTTATCCGGAGTTGTTGCAAGGTCCATTCTGAAAATAGGAAAAACCTTGGCTGGATCATCACCAAGAATGTGCAGTGTCCACACTTCTGCACACTGGAGTTTCTAATGCGGCTCTCACTCAGAGATGCATTCTGCCTAGAGTGGAACTCGGGAACCCCTGCCTGCCTTTCTGCCAATACTTCTCCTGCCCCAAGTTCTCAAGATCAGAACCGACAAGGCCAAAGGCACCGTAGGGGCTGCAGATTGGGAACGGAGAGTATGATACCCAGAACTCCTGAGCATGAGCTACTATCCTCTTCGAGAGAATCTACTGTCGTAGCAGTAGGGCGGGGTCCTAAACCCGAACCTGTGCACTCTCCACCTTCA
The DNA here is from genome assembly GCF_964263255.1 of Lissotriton vulgaris. Taxonomy (NCBI): domain Eukaryota; kingdom Metazoa; phylum Chordata; class Amphibia; order Caudata; family Salamandridae; genus Lissotriton; species Lissotriton vulgaris. The sequence continues at coordinate 632,485 of NW_028240617.1, read as the reverse complement.
TGGCTGGAGATTGGAGACATTTGATGATTTTCGATATCACTCCCGAAGTTTGTGATGTCACCTGGACAGCCAGGCGTCCTTCTACTGAAACTGTTTACACCAGCCCCTGGGATATGTTTCTGGCTTGGTATTTCTCATGCCAAGTGGACTCCCTTTCTGCACCTCTTGCGGAGGTTTTTGTTGTTTGTTCTTTCTTTAGCCCAACATGGCCTTGTTCTGGGCAGAGTAGAAGGTCATTTGTTAGCATTTTCAGCTTTCTTGCGCTGCCAAAACATCACTCCCTGTTTAAGTCACCTGTTCTGATTTGTTTTTTTAAAATCGTTTTCAACATCTGTCCCCACCTATTCCTTTTGCAATGCCCCAATCAAACCTTAATTTGATACTTTTCACACGTTTTCATCTTTTGAACCCCTGCATAGCTAACTTTAGCTGCTCTTGATCCTCAAACAGTGTTCCTGGTGCCCATTACATCAGCCTGGAAGGTCAGTGAGTATCAGGCTCTATCTCTTCAACCTCCATACACCAACTTCTCCCCTGACAAACTGGTCCTTTGGATGCGTGCTACTGTCCCTCAGGAATTTGATGACTCCTTTTCATATTGGCTGAAGTATTACTCTGCTGGCGTTCTATGCTCCACTTCATCCGTCCAAAGAGAAGGAGAGACTAAAAGAGCTCTGTCGTTCCATTTTGATCACACCAAAGATCGTCAGGTGGACCTGTCGCTCTTCATTGGGTTGACCGCTGTGAAGAAGGGTAAGATGTACAGAAATAAACTATCTCCAGACGTATAGTTTTTGCATACAAATCTTCTGCGCACTAGCAAAGGAGCAACCCCCTGTGGGCTTGCAGGCTCAGTCCACCCAGGCCAAAGCTGCTACTATTGTGTTGGCTCACGGGGTACCTGTCCTGGACATCTGTCAAGCTGCCATGTGGACATCCCTCTATACCTTCACAAAGCACTACTGCTTGAACAGTCCGGTTCGTCATGATGGGCATCTCACCCATTTTGTCCCCCAGGATGTTTTGGACCCACCTCCAGGAAGGTATTGCGTGGGTATCTATTCTAAGGTGAGGAATATGCAGCTAGAAGTCTCTATCAGAAGAACAAATTACTTACCTTCTGTAATGCCTTTTCTGTTAGAGACTCTATCTAACCACAGATTCCTTATTCTCCTCGCTCTGGGACTGAGCTCTTTACCCAAATGAACTAATTTGACACTGCATATTGATCAAACAAGTAACATTGGTTTTTACATAGTCCACGTTTTTGACACAGAAGAAACTGACATCAGCACGCCAGGGTGGCACCTCTATAGATACTGCACCGTCACTTCTGATGCAGATGACGCGGATGTGGAGCTGAACGACGCAACATACGGGCATGCAGAGGTACTGCTCCAGATTTTTTCGAATCCAGTCTTGTGCCTGGGAAATATTCTAAGGTGAGGAATCTGCGGTTGGATAGAGTATCTACCAGAAAAAGCATTACCAAAGGTAAGTAGCTTGTTCTTAAATAGACCATTCTATTATGGCAACGCCCATAGGAAACTATAGAAAACCCATTCCTTGAAGTTTGTTAACCATTTGAAATAATGTACATTCCAATCAAGATGGTGGCATCCATATTTTGTCATATTGCACCTTAGAGAATGAGTTTCTAGCATTAGCTTGTACAAAAGGCGACAGACTACTTCTTAGACCAGCTTGGTAGGATATTATTTCCACTTTGATAAGAGCCTACCTCTCAAAGAAGAAGGCTGAATTCAAGAGCTATAAAAATGTAACTACAGTGGCTTCCTTGTTGTAAAACATTCTTTGAGTCACAAGGGATAGCAGTGTTCGGAAATGTAAAGAGGGTTTGCCCTGTTTTTGACTGAGGGGTCTTGAAAACAGTTTTCATTTTATTGTGTATTTACCTACCTACATTAAAAAGAGACAAATCTTGTAAAAAGTGTTCAAGGATACATTCTGGCCTGGGGAAATATTTATATGACTAAACCTTCGCACATGTTTACTGCAATCAAACCTTCCATCGTCAAAACTTTCCTCACATAGATTCAAAGAGCAACCATAACAAAAACTATTCATACCATTAAATGCGTTAGTAACAAACAGTAATAATATAAGCAAAGTCAATATTGAGAGACTTCCTGTCTAATAATAAATCGAAATAAGTAAGGTGGTAATTTGACTAAACAAAATCCAGAAACGTTTGCTAGATCTTTTTGAATTATTTGTTTTTCCTTATATTACAGAAAGGAAGTCTCTCTGACAAATCTAGCATTTCTTGGATTCATCTTTCAGCTCCTAGTTTTCGGTTCTTGGTTTCGAAGTAGCATTAGCTTACCCTTAATCAAGCAAGGAACATGCTTTATTATCCTATCCCTGATGGCATGTTACCTTTTTAATTGCTTGCTGCTTTCCCATAACAAAATGGGTCCTAATTGGGTGAGTGTTCTTCAGCCACTGGCTTCAGACATGGCAAATTCAATCTTGGATCAGGCCACAGGAGTATTGGATCCTTGGGTGTATTTTTCAGCCTCCATTGGAATGCACGAAGAAGCTGTTGTCACTAAAACGCAAAAAATAATTATTTTGCTCTGAAAAGTACTCTGGACCATGAGGCTTTTTCACATTCAGTTAATTATCTCATGCATGTATTGTACACACAAAGACTACTTCAAGTAACTTTATAAAATATATATTTGTATCTCAAGGGCAGGACTTACGTTTGAGCCTGACCCTAACTTGGATACAAATTGGTTGTTATTTGAGAGCTTAGAAGACTGGATGTCAATTACGGGTTTATATTTTATAAGATCTGTTTTTTCATTTAAGCTCCAGACACCTTCTCTCTGATAATAGAACTTTATGTATTAATTTAAGAACTGGTTGGCTTTTTCATCGCTGCTGCTATGACTGGGTATAGGTGTTTTGAACAAATCACACTGTATGGAGTGAAGATTTGTCACTGGCCATGCATGAGTTTAAAGCGCAGAGTGTAGAGTTTATAAAAGTTGCACCATTGAAAATAAAGTTCACATATCCATATGTTACCTTTTCTATCTAGCAATGTATTTTATCTTTTTTGCAGTGTAATTAATTTCTCACGACAAATACAACTGACTGTATAGTAATGTCAATAAGTCTTTGAGTCAGTTCAATCAGTTGCCAGCCAGGATGAAGTTTCGTATTCAGTTGGAATTTGATAATCTTTTCTTTTTTGAATGGCAAAAGTTTTAGGCGTTAAAAAAAAGTTATACTCTCCTAGTCCCAAATCCACCCATTCCCCTAATGTACACTGTCCGCCTCCATTCTACTCATCTTTTGGATGAATGCCATGATATTAGCTTAATTGTATTGCTAGATGAAATGTAGCTCTCATTCACATTTGCATAGATCGTTTTCACACTAAGTAGAGGATAATGAATAGTCTGCCTTCCTAAAATATCAAGGGCAGTATGTGGTTTCAACCACACTTTGGTTTGCCCCACTGCTGTCAATCTGCTTTCTGTGCTCGTAGAGTGTTCAGCTGTGCATAGCAAGTAAACTCCAGGACCATTGAAGTCATAGATAAATTGTTTCTTTTTCTTAGGTGCCGAATGGGTGGCCCTCCCTGTCTGATTTCCAGTGATGAACAGCCCCTCTCAGCGAATCCAGATAATCTCCACAGAATCATCTGTAACTTCACCACAACGCATTCAGGTAAATTTCTTCAGAGACGTTACGTTGTGATGGAGTAACTCGGTTATCGAGATCTAAATCAGGCCCTCAGTCATTACACCAAAGCTTATCAGACAGCGCAGCTGTCTGGTTTGCTAAAGACACCTTCAGGACATTCAGAAAGCTTCCCTGGGAATGCATTCCACCCGTTGCCTACCATTGGCTTTGTGGTTTTTAACTCACATTTTCTGGCTTTCTATTTGCTGGCTTTATTTGTTTTAGATTTCCAAGGAGCAAAGCCTTTTCACACAACCTCTCCTTTTGGCATCTTGTCACATTTGCTGTGCATTCAAAGACTTGAAGGAAAACAAGGAGAACCCTACTCACATAGGAACCAGGGCGGACAATTATATCAAAGAACAACGGTTCCTGTGGTATTATATTTTCTGATATACACTTGGTATTTAGCTTAATATCAATTTGCACTAACACATAGGGTTAACAGGGATGGCGGAAAGAAATACAAAATATACATTTCAGGAATGCTTTACTTCAAAACATCAATCGTATTTAATCATATTCGATTTGTCACATAGTCATGTGAATATAAAGACACAAACTCATTAATGACGCGCTCTCTTCTGTCTTCAAAGACGGCAGTCAAATGTCTGACTCTTTCTTTGAGGGAGCTTGGCACTTACTTTTCTTACTCTGACTTCAAAAAGTGAGAGGATTTATGTGACAGTATTGCTACATACTAGGAGTAGGAAAGGGTTTTTTTTCTAGCCCACAACAACATTTAAATGAACTGTGCAATGATTCCAAAATATAGCAGAAATTGGAATGCACAAATGAAGCACTTTTTTGTGTTAACTATGAAGTGTGTGGGAAATAAATACTTTAATATGATCAAAACCAATCAATTCACTAGGTGATGCCATTTTACACGCAATATTTCTTTGTGCACTGTTTAATGTTTTGGGTAATACTGTATATCTGTGCAAATGTAATGGTAATTTCAATTGAAAATGTATTCTCTGTAATGGCAGGGTGCTACCACACCATACATACTCTACTTTATGCTACTCCACTCCACTCTACTCTGCACCACTCCACGCCACTGCACCCTGCACTTCTCTACATTACACCACTGCAATCTGTGTCACTGCCCTCTCCACACCACTATACCACTGCACACTATGCTACTTCACTCTACGCCTCTTTACTCTGCTCTGCATCACTGTACGACACTTTGCAGCAATGCACTCTTCGCCACTGCACTCAACACCACTCCAGTCTAGGCCACTCCACTCTTCTCTGCACAGCTTCACTCTTGCTACTCTTCTCTCCTCTCTGCTGTGCTTCTTCTTGATCTCACCCGCCTTGTGGGTGGTTATTGCCCCACCCGCGCCACACCCTCCGTTGTTGCACATATTGCTTGCCCCATCCTTTATTGTGTGCCTCATCAGCCCACCCTCCCTCTGTTGTTTTTTTGGCCACCTACTTGCCCTTCCTCTATTGTTGTTTGCCCCACTCTCCTTCCTTTGTTGTTGTTTGCACCATTCACTCACCCTCCCTCTGTTATTGTTTTCCTCGCCGGCCCTAAGTTGCTGTTTGAACCCTCCTGTCGGCTCCCCCTCCGTTGCTCTTTACACCCGCCCTCCATCCATTGCTGATAGTTTCAATCCATCTTCCCTCCCACATACCCTCCAATGCTGTTTGCCTTGCCTGTCTGTGAGAAAGTGGCTCTATATATACTGGACCAGAATAAGGTACAGTGTGTATAGAGTCCACAAACCCCAGAGGTATACCAGAGGTTAAAGCCAGGTGTGACCTTACTCTCTAAAGTGGTAGCTTGGTCGAGCAGTAAGGCAGTACCAGAGGACAGTGTAAAGCATTTGTTGTACACACTCGGTCAGCAAAAGGTTTCACACACTCAAAGACTGAACTCCAGGCCAATTGTTTCTATATCAAAGATATAGTTGTTTTATTTCTAGAACCAACAGGTATCAAAATATCCTGTTCTCAATATGAGAGGTCTAAGATGAGTACTTTGCAGAAAGGCAATAAACTTTGTAAACACAATAGGTACAGGGGTTGCAGAAGGCATTACAATTCTACAAACAATATAGCATTGAGCTCAATGGATTTTCTTATATAAACACAGTTGATTACTTTGTAGATTACTTTGGTAGTTCCAGGACTGCCTCTTAGATTCAGTCATGGGGTCTAAGCTGAAAACAGTTTAGTAAAAACGTTTTAGGTATTGCAGTGATTTTCCAGGAATATAAAGCTATTTTAAAAGTTCACACTTAGAAACTGTTCAACAGAAATCTGGCAATGTTATCCAATGGGAGAAAATTCAGGTTGCAGGTAAAGTACAATCTCGTTACTTTGGTAATCCAGTACTGGGCTCCTGGGTCCAGCACTGGGGTCTCAACTTAAAACAGGTAAGTATTTTTGTTTCAGTATTTTGTATGATTTTTAAAGAATATTTCAAGTTTTCAAAAGTAGACAGAAGAAATTTAATAGAAAAGCAGACAATGGATTCCTATGGAGAAAATTCAGCTTACTAGTAAACCCGGTAAGGATTACTTTTGCGGTTCAGTACTGGGAAACAAGGTACAGTACTAGCGTCTCTCCTGGTCACAGGTGAGTACTTCTGAATTCGGTTTATTTTATATGAATATTTAAAGTTTCCAAAACTTCACACTTCGAAGATTTTTCGAGTCAAACCAGTCAATGTTATCCAATGGCAGGTAAGTGAGTTACCGGTTTACAGGTGAGTACTCGACTGGTGAAGTTAAGGTTCTGGGCATAGACTCAGGGGTCCGCCAGGGTCAGGTAGGTACAGTTGGTTCACCCTCAGCGGCGCAGGGGCGGCCGGGTGCAGAGGTAGTTAGGCCCAATGTTATCCAATGGGGGTCAAGGGGCCTCCGGTTGGTGGCTACTGGCTAGCGGGCCACGCGTCTGTGGGAGCTGGGCTCCTGGTCACTTGTTCAGGGCAAATGGAGAAGTAGGATAGGGTACAGGTTGCCCTACCAGGGGCACTCAGGCGGCTGGGTGCAGGGTGCTTTTGAGCCGTTGGGCGCTCAATGTTATTCAATGAGGAACTTGAAAAGGGAACAAAGGCTGCAGGCTCGGGGACGGAGGATCTTCTGGAGCGACCAACACGTCAATGGAATAAGTTGGTATCTTGGATGATAGGTAGGCACCCAGGAGTTGGGCACAGGGGGCCGTGGGGCGCCGGGTGCAGGGGTGTCTTTTGAGGTCGGGAAATCTTACCCCCTGCTGGTCGCGGTCGGAGGGGTCCTTTGTTCTGAGGCTGCAGGCGTCGTCAGGGTTGTTGAGGAGGGTCTTTGGGCACTGGACTTCGGGTCCCAGTCGCCGGGACGACGTCCTCGTGGTCCTGGATCACTCAGGCACTGGCCGAGCTCGGCGGGTGCAGAGTGGGTTGGTCCGGAGCTTCCTGGCTGGCACCAGGGGGGTTGTTGCAGCAGAGCCTCTGCTGATGGGAGTCCGAGGCTTTGAGAGGGTCAAGGCAGGCAGGTCCTCTGGGTGTCCCAAGGTTGCTGTGCGCAGGAGTCCTCGGGATTAGGCAGGAGCAGGTTCCAGGATCAACAGGCCGGTAGGGCTGGGGCCAAGTCAGTTGTTATCGTCCTGTTGTTAGCAGCTGCGAGATGGGACTTATTCTTCTTGATCTTCTTTTCTTATCGGGATCCGAGGAAGGAAGGTTCAGGGAGCCCCTAAATACTGAATTTAGGGGCGTTACAGGTAGGGCAAGGGCAGGGACCAATAGGTCCCTGTCCTGGGGTCGGTACACCCCCTAGCCTGCCCTCTCCTGTGGGAGGGGACAGGAGCCTAGCTGTGATTGGGCAGGGCTCCCCATCTTCAAGATGGCCGGAGCCCGGGGTCATGCTTCACCTCATCTTCCCCACCTGAGGGGTGGGGTTGGCACAGGCTGGCACCCCCCCCCCCCCCCTTGGGGCCAGTTGCTGGGTACAGCAAATGGTCTGGAGAAGTTCACAGAGGTGGCATGCCTTTGAAGCTTCCCCCTGCCCATCCTGGGGGAAGAGACCTAGCACCTCGCCCAGGATGTGCATTGTTGCAGACCCAGGAGAGAGTGGGGGGCTCTCCACCCAGGGGTCCAGCAACATGTCTGCTGTGTGGCAGCCTCTGCAGCCCCTCAGCCCAGATGTGGATCGTAGGTTAGGTTTTCAGGGGGCATCTCTAAGATGCCCTCTTGTGCATTTTACATTAAATCCCACACTGGCATCAGCGCAGGTTTAATTTGCTGAGAAGTTTGGTACCAAACTTGTTAGACTTCAGTGTAGCCATTATGGTGCTGTGGAGTTCGTAATGACAACCTCCCAGTACCATATACTCTTAATGGCATCACTGCACTTTCAGTGCCCAGGAATGGCCTGGGGCACTGTAGGGGCACAGGGCTCATGCACCTGTGCCCACACCTCTGGCATAGGGCACCCAGCTAGAGAGGTGATGGATGTATGCCAGGGCAGTGGGTTCTGTGGGCATGGCACACAGGGATGTGTGCCATGTTGACTCTTTGTTTAGTCCTGTACTTAGACACTCAGCCTGCAAAGTCAGTGTGTGGGTGTCAGGGTACAGGGCCCCTGAGGGTGGTACAATAAGTGCTGCAGTCCTCAGGGGCCTTCTCTGGTCACCATGCCCTGGGTACCTAGGGTACCATTTACTAGGGGCTGCCAGGTGGCCAGAGATGTCAATTTGGTTTTAGTTTCAACACAGTTTTAGGGAAGGAACACTGGCCCTGGGTACCTGGTTGGCAGGAACCCAGGGCACACTCAGTCACGGCACATCAGCAGTTAAAAAAAAAGTGGGGGCATACCAATGCAAGAAAGATGTCACTTTCTCACACTGCCCTCCCCCGTTGCTGTTTGTATCGTCCGACTGCCTGCCCTCAATTCGTTACTGTTTGCCCTTCCTCTGTTGCTGTTTGCCCCTCCGTTGCTGTTTGCCCCACCAGTCCACCCTTCTTCCGTTGTTTGCCCCAACAGTTGCTGTTTGCTCCACCATTGTCTTTTGCGCCACCCGCCCTCCCTCCCTCTGTTGCAGTGTGCCCCACCTGCCCTCCCTCCCTCTGTTGCTGTTTGCCCCTCCCGCCCTCTCTCCCTCTGTTGCTGTTTGCCCCACCCGCCCTCCCTCCGTTGCTGTTTGCCCCACCCGCTCTCACTCACTCTGTTGCTGTTTGCCCCACCCGCCCTCCCTCCCTCTGTTGCTGTTTGCACCACCCGTCCTCCCTCCCTCCATTGCTGTTTGCCCTACCCGACCTCCCTCCCTCTGTTGTCGTTTGCCCCACCCTCCGTCTGTTGCTGTTGGCCCCACCCGCTTTCACTCCCTCTGTTGCTGTTTGCCCTTCCCGCCCTCCCTCCCTCTGTTGCAGATTTCCCCACCCACCCTCCCTCCCTCTGTTGCTGTTTGACCCACCCGCCCTCCCTCCCTCTGTTGCTGTTTGCCCCACCCGCTCTCCCTCCGTTGCTGTTTGCCCCACCCGCCCTCTCTAACTCCCTCCGTTGCTGTTTGACCCCTCCGCCCTCCGTTGCTGTTTGCCCCACCCGCCCTCCTCCCTCTGTTGCTCTTTGTCCCACCGCCCTCCTCCCTCTGTTGCTGTTTGTCCCCACCCACCCTCCCTCCCTCTTTTGCTGTTTCCACCACCCGTCCTCCCTCCCTCTGTTGCTGTTTGCCTCACCTGCCCTCCCTCCCTCTGTTGCTGTTTGCACCACCCGTCCTCCCTCCCTCTGTTGCTGTTTGCCCCACCGCCCTCCCTCCCTCTGTTGTAGTTTGCCCTCCCTCCCTCTGTTGTAGTTTGCCCCACCCTCCCTCCGTTGCTGTTTGCCTCAACCACCCTCTCTCCCTCCAACCATTGCTGTTTGCCCCACCCGGCCTCCCTCCCTCCGTTGCTGTTTGCCCCACACGCCCTCCCTTGCTTTTTGCCCCATCCGTTGCTGTTTGCCCTGCCCGCCCTCCCTCCCTCTGTTGCTGTTTACCCCACCCGCCCTCACTCCCTCCGTTGCTTTTATCCCGCCCACCCTCCCTCTGTTGTTGTTTACCCCACCCGCCCACCCACCCTCCCTCTGTTGCTGTTTACCTCACCCACCCACCCTCCCTCTGTTGCTGTTTACCCCAATTGCTGTTTACCCCATTATGTTGCTGTTTACCCAACCCTCCCTCCCTCCGTTGCAGTTTGCATTCCACCCGCCCTCCCTTCCACGCAGTTTGCCCCACCCGCCCTCACTCCCTCGGTCGCTGTATGCCCCACCTCTGTTGCTGTTTGTCCCACCCACCCTCCCTTCCTCTTTTGCTCTTTGCCTCACCTGCCCTCCCTCCCTCCGTTGCTGTTTGCCCCACCTGCCCTCCCTCCCTCTGTCGCTGTTTGTCCCACCCGCCCGCCCTTCCTCTGTCGCTGTTTGTCCCACCCGCCCGCCCTTCCTCTGTCGCTGTTTGTCCCGCCCGCCCGCCCTTCCTCTGTCGCTGTTTGTCCCACCCGCCCGCCCTTCCTCTGTCGCTGTTTGTCCCACCCGCCCGCCCTTCCTCTGTCGCTGTTTGTCCCACCCGCCCGCCCTTCCTCTGTCGCTGTTTGTCCCACCCGCCCGCCCTTCCTCTGTCGGTGTTTGTCCCACCCGCCCGCCCTTCCTGTGTCGCTGTTTGTCCCAGCCGCCCGCCCTTCCTCTGTCGCTGTTTGTCCCACCCGCCCGCCCTTCCTCTGTCGCTGTTTGTCCCACCCGCCCGCCCTTCCTCTGTCGCTGTTTGTCCCACCCGCCCGCCCTTCCTCTGTCGCTGTTTGTCCCACCCGCCCGCCCTTCCTCTGTCGCTGTTTGTCCCACCCGCCCGCCCTTCCTCTGTCGCTGTTTGTCCCACCCGCCCGCCCTTCCTCTGTCGCTGTTTGTCCCACCCGCCCGCCCTTCCTCTGTCGCTGTTTGTCCCACCCGCCCGCCCTTCCTCTGTCGCTGTTTGTCCCACCCGCCCGCCCTTCCTCTGTCGCTGTTTGTCCCACCCGCCCGCCCTTCCTCTGTCGCTGTTTGTCCCACCCGCCCGCCCTTCCTCTGTCGCTGTTTGTCCCACCCGCCCGCCCTTCCTCTGTCGCTGTTTGTCCCACCCGCCCGCCCTTCTTCTGTCGCTGTTTGTCCCACCCGCCCGCCCTTCCTCTGTCGCTGTTTGTCCCACCCGCCCGCCCTTCCTCTGTCGCTGTTTGTCCCACCCGCCCGCCCTTCCTCTGTCGCTGTTTGTCCCACCCGCCCGCCCTTCCTCTGTCGCTGTTTGTCCCACCCGCCCGCCCTTCCTCTGTCGCTGTTTGTCCGACCCGCCCGCCCTTCCTCTGTCGCTGTTTGTCCCACCCGCCCGCCCTTCCTCTGTTGCTGTTTGTCCCACCCGCCCGCCCTTCCTCTGTCGCTGTTTGTCCAACCCGCCCGCCCTTCCTCTGTCGCTGTTTGTCCCACCCGCCCGCCCTTCCTCTGTCGCTGTTTGTACCACCTGCCCGCCCTTCCTCTGTCGCTGTTTGTCCCACCTGCCCTTCCTCTGTCTCTGTTTGTCCCACCCGCCCGCCCTTCCTCTGTCTCTGTTTGTCCCACCCGCCCGCCCTTCCTCTGTCTCTGTTTGTCCCACCCGCCCGCCCTTCCTCTGTCTCTGTTTGTCCCACCCGCCCGCCCTTCCTCTGTCTCTGTTTGTCCCACCCGCCCGCCCTTCCTCTGTCTCTGTTTGTCCCACCCGCCCGCCCTTCCTCTGTCTCTGTTTGTCCCACCCGCCCGCCCTTCCTCTGTCTCTGTTTGTCCCACCCGCCCGCCCTTCCTCTGTCTCTGTTTGTCCCACCCGCCCGCCCTTCCTCTGTCTCTGTTTGTCCCACCCGCCCGCCCTTCCTCTGTCTCTGTTTGTCCCACCCGCCCGCCTTTCCTCTGTCTCTGTTTGTCCCACCCGCCCGCCCTTCCTCTGTCTCTGTTTGTCCCACCCGCCCGCCCTTCCTCTGTCTCTGTTTGTCCCACCCGCCCGCCCTTCCTCTGTCTCTGTTTGTCCCACCCGCCCGCCCTTCCTCTGTCTCTGTTTGTCCCACCCGCCCGCCCGCCCTTCCTCTGTCTCTGTTTGTCCCACCCGCCCGCCCTTCCTCTGTCTCTGTTTGTCCCACCCGCCCGCCCTTCCTCTGTCTCTGTTTGTCCCACCCGCCCGCCCTTCCTCTGTCTCTGTTTGTCCCACCCGCCCGCCCTTCCTCTGTCTCTGTTTGTCCCACCCGCCCGCCCTTCCTCTGTCTCTGTTTGTCCCACCCGCCCGCCCTTCCTCTGTCTCTGTTTGTCCCACCCGCCCGCCCTTCCTCTGTCTCTGTTTGTCCCACCCGCCCGCCCTTCCTCTGTCTCTGTTTGTCCCACCCGCCCGCCCATCCTCTGTCGCTGTTTGTCCCCCCCGCCCGCCCATCCTCTGTCGCTGTTTGTCCCACCCGCCCGCCCATTCTCTGTCGCTGTTTGTCCCACCCGCCCGCCCATTCTCTGTCGCTGTTTGTCCCACCCGCCCGCTCATTTTCTGTCGCTGTTTGTCCCACCCGCCCGCCCTTCCTCTGTCGCTGTTTGTCCCACCCGCCCGCCCATCCTCTGTCGCTGTTTGTCCAACCCGCCCGCCCATCCTCTGTCGCTGTTTGTCCCACCCGCCCGCCCATCCTCTGTCGCTGTTTGTCCCACCCGCCCGCCCATCCTCTGTCGCTGTTTGTCCCACCCGCCCGCCCATCCTCTGTCGCTGTTTGTCCCACCCGCCCGCCCTTCCTCTGTCGCTGTTTGTCCCACCCGCCCGCCCTTCCTCTGTCGCTGTTTGTCCCACCCGCCCGCCCTTCCTCTGTCGCTGTTTGTCCCACCCGCCCGCCCTTCCTCTGTCGCTGTTTGTCCCACCCGCACGCCCTTCCTCTGACGCTGTTTGTCCCACCCGCCCGCCCTTCCTCTGTCGCTGTTTGTCCCACCCGCCCGCCCTTCCTCTGTCGCTGTTTGTCCCACCCGCCCGCCCTTCCTCTGTCGCTGTTTGCCCCACCTGACCGCCCTCCTTCCATTGCTGTTTGCCCAACCCGCTCGGCCTCCCTCTGTTGTGTTTGAATGCGCCGTTGTTTTCCACGCTCGCCTGCCCTTCCTTTACTGCTGTTTGCCTGCCCGTCGTCCCTCTTTTGCTTCTGCCCCACTCGCTTTCCCTCCACTGCTGTGTGCCCCACCCACCCTCCGCTGATGTTTCCCCGCCAACCCTCCCTCCGGTACTGTTTGATCTGACCAACTGTTGTTTGCCCCAACCGTTGCTGTTTGCCCCACCCAACCGCCCGCCCTCCCTCCATTGCAATTTGCCCCACCTGCCCGCCCTCCATCTGTTGTTGCTTTTCCGTTGCTTGTCACCACCCACTCGTAAGATTCTGTTGTTGCATGGTGCTGTGCAACATGTTTAAAACCTTGATAAAGGCTATTCCTCGTGTAAGTGTGCCCTGTTGGCTTTGGCATTGCTTGTTTACCTTATATTTTTGTATTTTTATCTTTATATTTAAACTAGCAGTCCGTCCCGACCTTGTCCGGGAGCAACAGGCTTCCCTGACCCCCGCGCACCCCGGCATTGTCCAGCAGCCCGGGCCCACGCCAGGCCCGTCCCCCGCCTGCCCAGATCCCTGCCTGCTCCGACATGGGTCCCCTTACCTCAGCCGCCGCTCCTCCTGCCTGTCCGCTGCTTGCACCGCCGCTGACCTGTCCGCTGATCCTCCCGTCACCGCTCCTCCCCCGCCCCATGTCCGCCGCTCCCTTACCTCAGCCGCCGCTCCTCCAGCCTGTCCGCTGCTCGCACCGCCGCTGGCCTGTCCGCTGCTCCTCACGTCACCGCTCCTCCCCCGCGCCATGTCCGCCGCTCCTCGTGACGCTCCTGGATGCCGCTCCTCCCCGCGCTCCTGACATGAGCACGCACGTCGCAGCCGGCGCTACTTCGGAGGGACTACTTTTTTTTTTACTGTAAATTTTTTAAATAACTTTTTTTTAAAAATGTATATAGCCTATAGCCATCTACACACCCTGGCGATTCCAACGGTGTATCGGGTGTGTGGATTGGCGCTGTGGTTCCCGAGTTTACCCGCCTCAAAGGCTGAAAGTTCTTCCTTTATTATAGTAGTATAGATTTGTATCATCTGAAAGACATCTAGCTGCGGATTCCTTACTTTTGAATTTCACAGGCATCAAGCTAGATCTGGAAACTTTTGCGTGAGCTGTTCCCCTTGCGTGTGATGTGGGGTGGCTACATTGGATTCCACGTGACGTTGTTGGCATCAGTTATGACTTTGCAGTAACCTACATATGCACCACACACGCGCACAAACGTCAGTTCTTTTCTTTCCACGGCAGTTAAGCGCCCATCCGGGAAGAGCTACCCCTCAGTCACTTTTTGACACGTTTTTTCTACTTTTTGTTGACTTCGAATACTTTTTCTTCGTGTGTCGAGTGATGTCTTCGAGGAAGTCAGGATTTAAACCATGTGGCACTGGTCACCGTGCCATGTCGGTTACCGATCCCCACCTCGTCTGCCTTTGGTGTCTCGAGCGCGACCATGACTCGAACTTGTGTTCGGACTGTTAGGCTGAGGCTCCAAAGGCCTTGCTGAAGCGGGCCTTAAAACTCCTTGCGGCTCAGCAGTCGACACTGGCCAGTGAGACTCCACTGCGATTCTGGTTCTCATCAAAGAAGAGGAGGTAGCGGGTTCGCTCCCGGTGTCCCAAGTTCTCTTCCTCCCAGACAAGGGCCTCGGGATAACCAGTGAAGAGGCATAAGAAGAAGTCCGAGTGGACTTAGTCATCACCTCGCCTGTCGCTCGTCGACGAAAGGGGTAAGGAGCACTGATCCTCTAGGCACGATTCTGGGTCGACTTCGCACCCTCCTCCTTTTCTGGGAGCCGGAGCGACCTGCACTCAAATTAAAGAGTTTTACGAGGCCATGCGCCTTGTATTTGACAGGGCTGACCCTTCTGGTGAGCCTTCGGGCCTTGCGGAGTCGGAAGGGGCCCCATCGAACTCGACGACACCAGCTCTGGCCACGGCGCCCGTGGGCCTCTGAGATCCGATTCCGGGACGGCGTCGGTCATGCCTACACAACCTGCCCCAGCGTCAAACCCGAATTCAGTGCCTTCGGGGCTGTCTGTGCCCACCAGTGGTTGCAGCCCTATCCTCATCCCCGATGAGACAGAGTCAGAGCGTCGTCACTCGATGCCGACTCCGGTACCAGTAGAGCCCAAGGGTTCTATATTGTCACCTGTTCATTTCATGACGTTTCAGGCAAGGGAGAGGACTGGGAGGGATCATTGGACCCTTTTGAACACCAGGATGTATCTGCAGAGCAGATGGACTGGTATGAGGAATTTGGGGAAGCCAGTGGACAGGATACATCCCCAGATACTGGCATGCTCTCTCCCCCAACTGTGGCTATGGAGGAGGGGGCTTCTTATGCCATGCTTCTGGCGGCTGCCGATTTCCGCGGGCACTCATGATTCCTTGAATTTCTCTCCCCAGCACACAAAAAGGATGTGATTGTTGCTACACTTTTCAATAGCGTACCGCTGGGCGGACGCTCTCAACCGCTGACACCGCCCACTTTGGCTCAGAGCCATTGTCCTGCTCTACAGTTTTTGCTGTCACCCGTGCAACCACCTGTGCTCGCGGTGCAGTAAATACTCTACCCAGTCCCTGTCCTGAGGAGAACCTAGAACTATGTTGGTTCGAAACACGTAGACCCCCAGCCTGTGACAAGAAGGAAGTGTGCGACTTGGGATCAATTTACCCCACTGATGTGGGCCCTAGTGTGCAACTAGATAGAACACAGAGTCACAGGTTTTATGGATAGGCAGGCAGTTGTTTTCCACCTCGCATTCCGCCTGTCCACTGGTATTATAGTTTAAGGACTGGTCTTGTATTGATTTTTCATGTTATATGTTCTTGATTTTTCAATTGATTTGGACAGCATGTATGGAATTTTAAGTTGTTTCTTGGTGTCTATCTAATGTATAAAGATTTATTATTCATGTCTGTATATTTTGTATTTATGGTGTATACAATTGCTTGTTTTTGTTTTGTGACTTAACTGTTTTGACGGTGTGCTTTCCTTTGATGTCACGTTCCCTTTAACTTTGAAGATTTGTTTGATAACTAAAAATAAATGTTTTGCTAAAAAAAAGGCTTGACCACGCAGCACTAATTGGCTGTGTGGGTTCTGATTGTAATTCTAAGCAGTCTGGCCAGCCAAATGCTTTTCTGTTTTGGCATGGTGGTAAGGAGGGCAGCTGAGGTCCTTGAACTAGAGTTGCCCTCTATGCACGCCTATTCGCTCATATTGCTTTGGCCCAGAGTTCTGAAGAAGAATAAGAATGACTGGGCCCATGTCATTCTTGTGTTTCAGGACATGGCAAGAAGAGTCTGGTATCCAGAGCTTCTGAAAATGAGTGTTGATCCTCTGATCAGGCTGCCTTTTCGAGAGGATTTTATGTCGCAGCAGCAGGGGAGGGTCTTCGCCTGAACCTATCAACTCTCCGCCTCCAAGAGTGGAGATTGAGCTGCAACAGTTGATAGCTTTTGACCTTCCTCCCGAAGTATGCAACGTTATTTTGGCGTACTGGTGGTCCTCCACTAAGAGAGTATACACCTGCAGTTGGCAAAAGTTTGTATCGTATTGTACAGAAAGGTCTATTGACCCTCTTTCTGCTTCGCTTTCCACTGTTCTTCTTTTCATTCTTACCCCTGCCCAGCAGGGCTCTGCTTTGCATACTCTTAAGGGTTATCTTTCCGCTCTGTCTGATTTTTTGCGGATGCCAGACCAACCCTCACTGTTTAAATCCCCAATTGTAAAAAGGTTCTTGAAAGGGCTGGGTCACTTGTTTCCACCCACGCCTTTTGTTCTGCCACAGTGGGACCTTAATTTGGTTCTCACTTTTCTTATGTGTGCTCCTTTCGAGCCTTTGCACAAGTGTCCCCTCCTGCTGCTTACCATCAAGACAGCCTTTCTGGTGGCAATAACATCTGACCAGAGGGGGAGTGAGTTACAGGTGTTATCATGTAAGCCCCCTACATGCTGACAGTTATAGATAAAGTGCTGCTCATTTCTTTCAAAGGTGGTGACCCCAGTCTATATGGGTCAATCTATCACGCTGCCCACCTTGTTTGCTCCTCCGCAGTCCTCTAAGGCGGAGGAGTGTCTCCACTGAATGGACCCAAAAAGCGTGTTGTTGTTCTACCTTTCCTGCGCAAAAGAGCTCCGGTGGATGACCAACTCTTTGTAGGGTACATGGGAGCTAAGAAAGGTTGTGCAGTGCAGAAAAGGGCAAGTTCTCGCTCAGTCGTTCTCTGCATAAAGATCTGCTACTCTCTGGTTAAGAAGTAGCCCTCTGAGGGATTAAGGGTCCATTCCACAAGGGGCAAGGCTGCGACCTCTGCATTGGCTCTGGGTGTCCCCGCCCTGGACATCTGCCAGGCTGCTCCATGGGAGTCTCTGCACATGTTTGCCAAGCACTACTGCCTGGACAATCAGGTCCGCAGGGACGGGCATTTTGCCCATTCGGTCCTGCAGGACTTTTTAGTGTGAGAACTTTGTCCGCAATCCACCGCCAGGATGGTATGGCTTTGGGTATCTATTCAAATGTAAGGAATCTGCAGCTAGATATCTCTATCGGATGATCAAATTATTTATCTTCGATAACATAGTGGAATCCCACGATCTCTGTAATAAGATCTCTACCTTTTTTCACACAAAAATTTATGACATTTACAGCTCCCTGGAGCTTCTCAACCGGGAACTAGACTCCTCTCCTTTTCCCTCATCGGCCTCTCCAGCGCCTGTTCCTTCTGAATCTATACCTTGCTTGCTCACCTTTCCTCTGCTCACTCTCGATGAGTCTAACCGCCTCCTTGACAACATTAAATCGGGCTCTCCCATGGACCCCTGTCCACTGAAGGTTTTGAAGAGCTGCAGGGAGGTGATTCTGCCTCCCCTACTAGAGGTGCTTAACCTTGCCATTACGGAAGGGGTTTTCCCCCTTTCCTGGAAATCGGCAGTGGTTAAGCTTCTTTTGAAGAAAACCTCTTTGGACCCTGCGGTCCTTAAACATTTTCGGCCTATCTCCTTGCTTCCGGCTCCGGCTAAAATACTATAAATCCACCTTAAACATCATCTGAGCACCTTTCTTGATGACTCGAACCTACTAGATATCCCACAGCACGGCTTTCGAAGAGCCCACAGCACTGACTCTGCTTTGACTGTGGTGGTTGACAACATTCGTTCGAGGGTTGATAGGGGCCAGATAACTCTGCTAGTTCTATCCGACCTGACGGCGGCCTTCGACACTCTGTCACCCGCTATCCTGGTCTCCAGGCTTAGGGAGATAGGTGTGGGCGGCCTGGCCCTCATTCTCCTGGCTTCCTTTCTCCATCAAAGGGAGCAGAGAGTGAAACTGGGTGATTTTCTGTCCCCTTCTACGCCTGTGCAATGTGGGGTCCAGCAGGGGTCTTCTTTAAGCCCCACCCTTTTCAATGTCTATGTGGCCCCACTTGCCAGGGTAGTGAGACCCTATGGGTTCGAGGTGCTGTCCTACGCCGACGATACCCAGATTATGGTCTCCTTAACGCAGTCGGTGAATGACTCGGCCCTCAATTTTAGAACCTGTATGGAGGCAGTGTCTCACTGGATGGTTCAAAACTTCTTAAAGCTCAACGGAGAAAAGACCGAAGTTTTGATCTTTGGGGGTGGCCAGGACATTTGGTCTAAAGATTGGTGGCCGGAATCCCTTGGAGACTGCCCGCTTCCCTCGCATTTGGCTAGGAACCTGGGGGTCCTGTTTGATACCACTCTTTCCTTTGACCGGCAGGTCAGTAGGACCGTGTCCACCTGTTGTGGTATCATCAGGATCCTCAGAAAGATAGGATCTTATCTTTCTCTAGATGCGAGGAAGCAGGCCACGGTAGCCCTAGTCTCATCGAGACTAGACTACTGTAATGCACTGTACGTGGGAATGAATAAGAGCTCTGTCCATCGACTACAGATGGTCCAAAACGCTGCAGCTAGGCTGGTTCTCAATCTTCCCAGGTTATCCTCTGCTTCCATGGCTAGGAAAGTCCTTCACTGGTTGCCCGTTCGGGCTAGGGCCTCTTTTAAGATTCTGTGCCTCGCCCATGAGGCCATATATGGCTCTGGGTCAGAAGGCATCAGGTCCCTCCTTGTTCCCTACCTCCCCAGTAGAGCCCTTCGGTCCTCTACAAAAAATCTTCTTCAAGTGCATAGATTTGCCAAAGCCAGATGGGCAGGCAAAGCCTTTTCCACCGTTGTACCTAAACTCTGGAACTCCCTTCCTCCTGACCTGGTGGGACAGTCTTCTTTGGCGCTTTTTTGCAAGGACTTTAAAACCTGGCTTTTTCGAGAGGCTTATACTTAAGCCATGGACTTGGCGATTCTGAGACTTGTCATTTGATATTTGCATTGTCTTGCGCCTTGACGCCCTTGGGCTAAGTTGCGCACTATAATTCCCCTTTCATTCATTCATTCATTCATTCATAACGCATTATCGGGTAGAGACAATATCTAGCTGCAGACCCCTTACAGACCCATCCATTCCTCCCTACTCTGCGGACTTATTTGTTAGGGCTAGGGTTTCTCCCTTTTTCAGTTACGTCAGTCACTTCATGGCTCTGCGCTTCTGATGTGGAAAAGTGAAAAGTACTGATGTCCGCCCACCTGGGTGGCACCTATATAGGCGACCACGACATCATAACTGACGCCGATGACATCACACGAGACTAATGGAGCCACTCGTCAGTGCGCTCAAGGGGTACTGCTCATACAAAAATGTCCAGATCCAGCCTGATGCCTGGGAAATTCAAAGGTAAGGAATCTGCAGCAAGATATTGTCTGTACCAGATAATGCGTTACCGAAGGTAAGTAACTTGTTCTTTAATGAACAAACAATATTTACTAAATGCATAGCTCTCATGACAGAAATATACAAGTGTGATATTTTCTGTGAACTCGTTGTACAGCTAAAAAGTACTATATTCTAAACAGTACATTTGGAAATCAGTCTTTCACACAAAGGGTATATTTTGAACTTGAACCTTTTAAGTTACCTCCAAAATGTACACCAGCAGTCCAACTATAGCCGGTAAACTAGTTCATTACGTGTTTACTACGTAACTGATCATTCTGCTACGAATTTTAACCCAGGCGATACTTCCCCACTTGGAGCTGGACCATTTGGATCTGAATCACTAACACTAACTCTCTGCCCAACCTATATATTTGTCTTTAAGTAAAATCTAATTGTAATCCTTTAAATATTTGTTGCAGATTGTGACAGATCAGCAAACGGGTCAGAAAATCCAGATAGTGACAGCGGTGGACTCCTCTGGCTCCTCCAAGCAGCAACAGTTTATCTTGACTAGTCCAGAAGGAACTGGAACAGGGAAGGTGATATTGACATCACCAGATTCTGCCAATGCCAAGCAGCTTATTTTTGCCACCACAGATAACATTGTGCCAAGCCGAATACAGGTAAATAGGTACCGTTAATTTTACATTTCCATAAAATAATTCACTATAATTGTATCTTTCTATAACAACAGGCGCAATTGACAAAGTCTTCTTCATCTTTAAATGCATGTTTACCAACTAAAATGGCAGGGTTTATGTTAGTTATTCACAAAAGCATACCTTGCAGCTGTAAATCTATTTTTCCGGTATTGAATCCTTCATAGATTCACATGCTTGAAGCATTCTCCATTGTTGCAAGTCTGGAAGGGCTAAAAAACATCATTGTTAGTATCCTATTCACATCAATCAAAAAGAACCAAACTCCATCCTGCAGCCACCTCTAGCCCACTCCCCTCAGAGGCTGCCATACTTCAGATTTTTGACAGCATATTGTGTGAAAGGAGTCTCCACTTGAGCTCTGCTCATTTCACATCGAATTTCAAAACTTTAGAAATGGTATAGTAACACATTTGATTACATTATCTACCATCTTTCAAGAAAATCTGACTACTCAGGATGTCGGAGCTTGCTAAACCAGCATTTACAATGCAATGGTCTCGGCATTATTAAAGGTAGAGCTATTGGCATTGCTCATTACATTTTTTTTCATTTTTTTAAAACATAAATATATGGTATTGTCATTTACAATGGCAATAGGTGAGCATTAGAGAGTAGTAGAGAGTATTTGCGGACACAAAGCCACACAAACACACAGACAGAGCCCAACATACAAACCCCCCCCCCACACACACAGAGCCCCTCCCCACACACAGAGCCCCCCACACACACAGAGCCCCCCTCACACACACACAGAGCTCCCCCACACACACACACAGAGTCCCCGCACACACACACAGAGCCCCCCCCACACACACACACAGAGCCCACACACACATAGAGCCCACACACACACACATAGAGCCCACACACACATAGTGCCACACACACACACACACACATAGAGCCACACACACACACACGCCCTGAGCCACACACACAGGAGAGCAAGCACAGCGAGGGGGCGGGGAAGCAAGCACAGCGAGGGGGCAGGGAAGCAAGTACAGAGAGGGGGCAGGGGAGCAAGCACAAAGAGGGGGCAGGGGAGCAAGCACAGCCAGGGGGCAGGGGAGCAAGCACAGCCAGGGAAGCAAGCACAGTCAGGGGGCAGGGAAGCAAGCACAGCCAGGGGGCAGGGAAGCAAGCACAGCCAGGGGCAGGGAAGCAAGCACAGCCAGGGGGCAGGGAAGCAAGCACAGCTCGGCTCCCCGTGAGAACCACGAAAGAGTACATATATCTGTACATTGGTCCAACGCAGCCAGCATGTACCTTGCCTTGTTATTGGTCTATATCTGGCTTTAACTGCCTGCCGTGTGCATTGGCTTAAGGTGGGTTGCATCCGCCTTGCCCTGTGTATTGGCCCGGGGAGGGGCAGCGCTACCTGCTGTTTGTGTCGGCCCAGGCTGGGGCTCCAACTTCCTCGCTATGTGCATTGGCCTGGGTCAGGCTGCAGCTGCCTTCTGACCCAGCCTCGGGCGCGTCCAGCAAAGCCATGCCTCGATGCTACACACTTGACCCACCGAGCTGGCCAGCATCCCAGCGCAACACCTCACAAACTGCAGGACTTAACACAGCACGTCCACCGCCTCTTCATGCGGAAAACACGAGATGCCACACCACACAGTTCAACAATTACCCACCCCATTTGATGGGAAGCAGTGCAGGCCCGCTCCACCCGGATCATCCACGCTTGTTGGGGTAGCATCAGGACCCACAGCCAGCAAGCCAGCAGCAGCATCGAACTCCCGAAACTCCAAGCCATCCACGGTCGCCACTCACTCACCAGAACAGGACCTGGCAGCCAACGGCCCGAGCATCGCAGTCGGTGGGTGGTCACTCCAGGTCCAGGCACCGGGCGCCTACCGGAGGGGTGGACGAGCAAATCGGGAGCGGCATGGAGGGTGCTCGGAGGCCGGAGTCCCCCCGGGCACGCACACAAACAATCTCACTCCCCACCACACAGCGTACAAACCAAGCGCATCTCCGCTCCAAACAACCAACACCGCACCGGGCCTCCCTGCAATCCCCCACCCGTGTGTGCGTGCCCACCGAAGCGCACCCACAGGCACGCGTGACAAGGCTCCAAGCAAACATGCAACCCCCAACAGTAGGAACGCCTTCCTTGACACTCACCAACGCACATGGCTCGAGGGCTGAAGAGGGGGGAGTCTCCCGAGTGTTCATCTCACAAATCCCACCTCTTTCCCTAAAGGGAATAAATTCCCCCCCCCCCCCTTGAATCTGTCACTTTCAATGTGTGACCCTTGCAAGCAAAGCACAAACCGCGGTGTGTTGCATCACCTCCTCCGCCCCTACACTAGGACAGCCCAGCAGGTTAACGCGCCCGTCCACTGCTGCAAAGACCTATGCACAGCCAGCAAGGCAGGGAGCCGAATGCCAACATGCCACCACCATATTCTCACTCTCCTCGAGACAAGAACACCAGCGCCACTGGAACGGGCAACAGCAGCATCAGCAAGGCTGCAGCGTCGCCACGCCTTCACACTTGTTCACAAGAGGCCCCCGCGTGCAGATATGATCATGCTGGCGTTCCCCCACACCTGTCAAAGTCTGCAAGGCCTCCGCATTTACCACCGCCCCCCCCCCCGATGCGCCAGGAGTGCCCCGCCACGAATCCCATGGCCACAACCGGACATCCACAAACAGTGCGTGTGCAGGTGCGCTCCACCGAGTTCCCGTCCAAAGAAAGCTGTATCTTCCGCCCCCAACGGAAGCTCCACCAACCGCTCCGACCGCACCACTCAACATGTGCACCGGCTCTAGGCAACACCCGCTACCCACGCATGGCTGCAGTCTCCCTCCTGGCCGAAGGCGTACCCCATCTCCCCAAAGCAGATTCCAGTGATGGGGCCGAAGCTCCACACCAAAATCAGCCCGGGAACACTCTGACGGCTCCTGCCTGGCGGTGTACAAGGAAGAGACACCCGTCCAAGGAGAGCTCCCTCCCACCGCCCCTTCAGGCAGAGCCCATGGGCGTGCACTCCCGCCAACCCTAGCCCCGCTATGGCGAGTCCACTGAACCTCCACAAAGATTCAGCTGGAGGACGAGTGCTCGACCCCCTGCCCCTGGGGATTCCACCATGCACAGCTGTCCAACTGGACGAGACATTCACCTGCAATTCACACTCCCACTGCATACGCATGCCACACAAGAAAGTCGGCCAGTGGCCAAATCTATTCCTCCAACCTCCAGCTTCTCCCCCACATACGCGAAAGCAACATGTGTCCCAAGCCATCACCCCCCGCCCCTCCGCAATCGCAGGCACACCATCCGAAACAACCCCAGCAACCCAAGCGCTCCTCATCCACTTCAACATGCTGGCCCCTGAGCTCCCCCGCCATGCAAGAACACAACACTGCACCTCTGATGTCACCCCTTCCCACCAAATGGCGCATCACAGCCAACCAATTTAACTGTCTGTCACCACACTGCTCCTCCACCACCCGGCAAACCATTAATGCCCACATCGACGGCGATAAATGCAGCGACTGTTCACCCTCCCCTCCCATCCACCACACCAGTAGCCCCACCCACCCACCGCCATCCATATCTTTCCCACCTCTGAACCCATGTGTAAGCATCTTCCATCCAAGATCGCCTACACTTCACACCCCTGCCCCTGCGGAACTCCATCCATCATCCTAAGAAGGATGAAAGACCGACGCAGCTCCGCCACGATGCAACACCGACCCGTTGTTTGGTGGTAAATCAGCTGCGAGGGACTTTCAACTTTGTTCTACTCTGCAGTTTCCAGCATTCTACAGTTGTTCCAGCAATGAGGGCACACGATGTCTGTTGCTCCTTCTCTCGATGCTTGGATTTGATTCAAAGGCATCGTACAGCCTTAATGGATCATCTGCAGGTACGGGTTAAAAAAAACGGCACAATCAGGGGCAAAAGAAACTTACCAGTGAGGCTGATCTGGGCAACAATGGCGGCCGCAAACGTCTTCAAATTTCGGATTCGGATGTGTGACCCTTGCAAGCAAAGCACAAACCGCGGTGTGTTGCATCACCTCCTCCGCCCTTAGACTAGGACAGCCCAGCAGGTTAACGCGCCTGTCCACTGCTGCAAAGACCTATGCACAGCCAGCAAGGCAGGGAGCCGAATGCCAACATGCCACCACCATATTCTCACTCTCCTCGAGGCAAGAACACCAGCGTCACTGGAACGGGCAACAGCAGCACCAGCAAGTCTGCAGCGTCGCCGCGCCATCACACTTGTTCACAAGAGGCCCCCGCGTGCAGATATGATCATGCTGGCGTTCCCCCACACCTGTCAAAGTCTGCAAGGCCTCCGCATTTACCACCCCCCCCATGCGCCAGGAGTACCCCACCACGAATCTCATGGCCACAACCGGACATCCACAAACAGTGCGTGTGCAGGTGCGCTCCACCGAGATCCCGTCCAAATAAAGCTGCATCTTCCACCCCCAACGGAAGCTCCACCGACCGCTCCGACCGCACCACTCAACATGTGCACCGGCTCTAGGCAACACCCGCTACCCACGCAGGGCTGCAGTCTCCCTCCCGGCCGAAGGAACACCCCATCTCCCCAAAGCAGATTCCAGTGATGGGGCCGAAGCTCCACACCAAAATCAGCCCGGGAACACTCTGATGGCTCCTGCCTGACGGTGTAGAGGGAATAGACACCCGTCTGAGGAGACGCAGCTCCGAGATCCCCTACACTTCACAGCCCTGCCCCTGCGGAACTCCATCCATCATCCCAAGAAGGATGAAAGACCGACGCAGCTCCGCCACGATGCAACACCGACCCGTTGTTTGGTGGTAAATCAGCTGCGGGGGACTTTCAACTTTGTTCTACTCTGCAGTTTCCAGCATTCTACGGTTGTTCCAGCAATGAGGGCACACGATGTCTGTTGCGCCTTCTCTCGATGCTTGGATTTGATTCAAAGGCATCGGACAGCCTTAATGGATCATCCGGGCAACAGGGGCAAAAGAAACTTACCAGCGAGGCTGATCGGGGCAACAATGGCGGCCGCAAACGTCTTCAAATTTTGGATTCGGGGGCGTGTTTAGGCATTCTGAGTGACGGGTGACGTCACAGGGCGAAAGAACGCCAAAAATCACGGTCCCGAATCCGAAAGAGACGGGGCTAAATCAGAGTGACGGCTCTCTCCTCCAATGGCTGGCCTCCGTTTAGGAAGCCAGCCAATGGAGGAGAGACAGGACAGGGAGGCGGGTTCCAAAGCCCTACTAAGAAGCATTAATTCTCCTCCCGGAGACTGCGCAAGCGCAGCCTTCTCGGTCCTCGACCTAAAAAGGACTTTTCAGATCACGTGTAACCTGTGGAAAGAAGAGGCCACATTCAGTAAATCCACATAAGGACTGCATAAGCTGCCTCCACCCCTCTTGTAAGGTAAAAGATTCTAAGATCTGTCTTCTAAAACCTTAAACCTGTGGTACTCATTATACTGGCAGGCCTTTATTGGCAGCCTGCCGACCTTGCCATATTGTTTCTACGTTTCCAGTGAGTAAACAAAGAAGATGGCTGCAGGAGCATACGTAGTGACTACGTATTCAATATGGGTGTTGCCGACGACGTCCTCTTCGCCCGCAGCCTCTTCTCCGTCCGCAGCCTCTTCTTCGCCCGCAGTAGCGTCATCTCTATATCCAGCTCCCATCTTTCTTTAGATTGGCTTCAGCACTTTTTGAAGTAATTTATAATATTCTATTGTACCAGGCGAGAAGTGGGGAAGTCAATGGCAATTGTTATGTAACTTCTGATCCGAATCTCGTTGTTGTTGCACATTTCGGCCTCTCAATGACTTTGGCGAGGCTATCGGTGTTGCTGTGAGTTGATAAAGAGGGGTTTAAACTCCCTTTGGCTAGTATGAGTGATAATACATGAGCTTATACTGAGGCCTGAAAAATCTATTATACTTTTCCATGCCAACTCCCTTGTAGTTACATCTGCTTTGGAAATACAGCTTTGTCTAATGTTTTGAAACTGTAGTGATTTTTCTACCATAGCCCCGCCCCCACTGACCCTGCCCTCACGGGTGCAGCCCTCGGCCACAAAGCACACTGTAAATTTGGCCCCGAGAGAAAGTTTGTGAGTACCCATGCCTTAAAGGATAGAGGGGGGAAGCAATTATTGTGGCTTCAGAAAATCATAGCCTAGGACAACATAGTTTCAGGTGAAGATTTTGAGGATTCCTCTGAATATAGCAAAAGGTTTTGGAAAAGAGATAGGTTAGAAGGTCAACTGCCACGAGAGCATCCAAAATAGGCTTTGTCAATAAAAGAAAAGAAGAGTTTGGCAAAGGAGGAAATACTTTCTGTTCCATTAATGCCAGAACTTACTTTTCTGAGTAAGGTTGCACCACTACCCCCAAGTCATCTATTAGATGAAGACAACTCTGATGAATATGAGCCCTTTGTATTAGCACATAGTGCACTCCATGTAAAATGCCATAAGGATGATGAAAATGGTGAATACTATTCTTCTCGACCTGAGGCGCATGGAGTCAGGTCAATCTAATATATGGATTTGTATCTGCCTTACACACAGCAACAATATCAGGAGTAAATGTTTCTCGTGTCCGGAGCCTTGTCACTATTTTAAGACTCATGTTGGCAGATTATTATAAGAGGTTCTCAGAACCCTTGAAAATAACATCACCTTGCCTGATCAATACCTCCACGATCTCCTCTCTTGCTCCTGCCAATTCTACAAACACGTTGTAATTTACCATCTGAACCATCTCCCAAGCAAACACCAAGACCAAAAGCCCCAGTCCTTCAAGTGGACAACAATTTGTCTTCAGAATTTGTCTACAGAGAAGGAAAGAGAAGAAGGAGGAATACCGTACAATCAAGACGCGGCTACTGAAAGGAAAGACTGTTTAATTCCAGCTCCATCACCACCAGTTCCGCAACCTGTGGATTCACCGTCAGATGATATAGGGGTTTTTTATACCTTTTGGGAAGAGCAGCAAAAAGTTTTGAACTGCCAATGCCTGCAAAACACTTGGACTGTTTCCTGTACAACTTCAAAGCTCACTGGTCTGTTGAAATGGCACAGTCAATGAATCAGACCCTCTGCGTACGCAAAAAGGTTTTATTACATCGGGCCCTACATTCCTTATAAGCAGTAATAAAGATAAATGTGTTGATAAAGATTTTGTGGGTTTATTCAAATAACTGGACTTCTTGAATGATGTGATTAGGACAAAAGTTGATGTTTTCTAGCTCTTCTAGGCCATGTTTAACATTTGGCTGCTTTCTAGTTATAGGGTGGGACTCCCACTACGATGACGTGGAATGATTCATGCATGTGAATCTATGAAAAGTCTTAATACTGGAGAACTACAGTTACAGGTAAGTAGCTTATGTTCTAACCCTGCATAAAGGGATTTTTAATTGGGGATGGTTGTTTTCCCTGTGGATAGAATCAAATCAAAAAGTTGTGCCATTGCACCTAGGCTATCACGCTCTACAAGGCGACGTGTGCTGTGCGTACAGTTCCATTGTGGAAGTATCAGCTTCTGGGATAATGCTTTACATTACCAGCAGTTCACTTGGAAAGCTGTGTCTGGTGCATCTTTCCACAGTTATTAGCAGGAATGTTCTTGAATTTCAACCAGTGCAAAAGCACAGTCAACGGGAGAGGAAATGTTCAAACATACTTCTGCACTTTATTTTTTAACTGGTCTAATAGAATACCAAGTGATTTTTTGAGTTGAAATAAGTATGAAACCTACTTTGTTGGCCTCGATTATGTAAACTGCGCTGTGTTGCTGACATGTTTTTCGTAGTTAAAGGTAGATTAATCATTAGGACTCACAAGGGGCTAGTTTGTCTTTTTAATAAAGTACTCTATTCCATTGACAACTCACTGCAATAATGTGCATGTGCCCCATGGCCAAATGGAAATATCATCAGTGATAGAATATCTGAAGTCATAAACCGTCTGTGATGGTAACACAAGTTATAGTTAGTTCCCGAAACTATATCTGGCGTATTTCAGTGTCTTTTTTTAAAATCTTTTCCTGTGCCTCATTCTCACATTTAATGATAAATCACTTTAAGCATTGTTTTATTTGAGTGAATATTTATATTATCTAAAATGATGAATGCTTTTTTGTACCCCCCTCCCAAATGTCCTAGAGGAGCCAGGGTGTCCTTACCCTGCCCCCTTTTCATCTTGGTTAATGTTTTTTCCTGTGACTCGGTTCAACCGAGTCACAACATGGCTGCCAACACTTCCTGGTTTGAAGTGTGACAGCTAATCAGATCTCAGCACGAGATTGGAAGGGGTTGTGGATCCTCTGCAGCCCTATACATTCAGCTGATAATTTCTTTAAATAACTCCGCAAATACTGAACGGATTTACATCATTTAACAAAAAGATCACTTTCTGGACCAACAGCTACTTTTCTACCAAAGTTGGTCTAATTCCGTTTTGCAGTTCGGGCTGTAGCCTTGCTTAAAATTTCATATGGAAATAAACATGGTGAAAACGTTTATTGGGCCCCCTCCTTTTGTTGGTCCCCGCTTGACGGATCACCACAATGCTTTCAAGACAGTAGCTGAAGTGAGCGTCAAACTAGTTTTGAAAAATTCGTGAAGATTCGTCAAACAACGGCAAAGTTATTTGCAAAACATGCTGTTCCTTTGGAAGCGGCATCCTAACAGTAACTATATATATATATATTTCCAAAGTTTGCCCTGAGGCGAGGATGCTTCCGACAGCAGGATGCTTCAAAGGCATTTGTTTAACGAAATCAGGCATTCACAGTTGGATGTCGACAAGATCCTAACACGTTTCAGAGCTGGAAAGCTACTTCGTCGGAGAAGCAACTGCTGTTAGCTGAACTGCTTGCAAGCACCATCACGCATGCGTTATTTGTACCTGTTTTGGCTTACAAGTGATGTGATGCGAAAGGCATGCTGGTGACTGTATTTTAAACCATCAAGCATAGTATTACCCCAGTGGATCTCAGTCAGACAAGCAGTAATCTTAATTCAAATACTTCTCCACAGTTGGCCTCCAACCAGGAAAGTCGGTAAGGAAAATCCCATGCTGTGCCATCCATGCGACTTGAAATGTTTTGAGTCTCTGGCCCCACGCTACAAAATACCGTAGTGGCAGGTCCTCTGTGGCCAGGCTGCCACACAATATCCCATCCAAAGTTTGTCCTGAGGCGAGGACACTTCCGACAGCAGGATGCTTCAAAGGCATTTATTTAACGAAACTGGCGTTCACAGTTGGATGTCGATAAGATCCTAACGCGTTTCAGAGCTGGAAAGCTCCTTCGTCAGAGGAACAACTGCTGTTGGCTGAACTGCTTGCAAGCACCATCATGCATGTGTTATTTGTACCTGTTTAGGCATACAAGTGACGTGATGCAAAAGGCATGCTGGTGACTGTAGTCTTTAAACATCAAGCATAGTATTACCCCAGTTAGTTTCAGTCCGACAAGCAGTAATATTAATTCAAATACTTCTCTAAAATGGGTCTCCAACCAGGAAAGTTGTTAAGTATAATCCCATGATGTGCCATCCATGCAACTTGAAATGTTTCGAGTCTGGCACCACGCTACAAAATACTGTAGTGGCATATCCTCTGTGGTCAGGCTGTCGCACAACATCCCTTCCAAAGTTTGCCCTGAGGCGAGGACACTTCCGACAGCAGGATGCTTCAAAGGCATTTATTTAACGAAATCTGGAGTTCACAGTTGGATGTCGATAAGATCCTAACGCTTTTCAGAGTTGGAAAGCTACTTCATCAGAGGAACAACTTCGTGAACTGCTTGCAAGCACCATCACACATGTGTTATTTGTGCCTGCCATGGAGTGGAGGGATGAACTGCACCTCCTATTTTACAATGGGAGCATGCATTCTGGCCGGGAATACATGCTCCCATTGTAATAAGTCTGTCAGGACCGCCGACCGGGTGTCTGTCTGTCCCATGACCGAGGCAGTGTCGGGTGGAGGAAACTCCGCCCGACATCGTAATAGGGCCCTTAATGTTTAATGGCTTTAAAATAATACACAATACATGCTGTATTGTGTTTTGCGTGAAACGATTGGACAGCAATCCAGTTAGCCTATTAATTTTCTAACAGTTGCTAGGCCACAAGGATATGATTCAATGACTATCTCACTAAGGGGCCGATTATGATGGTGGACGGACCTGAGTCCGTCTGCCACCATAGAGTAGGAGGGACCGTCCGCAGGGGCTGCGGAGGTCCCTCCGTGCAGATTAGGATGTGACCGCCAGGGTGGCGGTCACATCCTCAATCTTTAACATTGCGGCGCGTGCAGCTTCAAGCTGCACCCGCCGCAAAGTTAAAAAAGCATGCACGGCATTTGCGTGCACAAAGCAGCAGGCACCGCGCGGTGCCCGCCGCTTTGTCCACGCAAATGCAGGGGGGTACCATAGGTACCCCCCATGTGCACCCCCCTGTCACCAAGGGGGCCCGCAACGGGCCCCCGAAGGCAATCTCCATATGCTTTTCCACAGCGGAAAAGCCGCAGTGGAAAAGCATATGTTTTCCGCTATCTTAATATGGCTGGCGGTGTCTGACAGACACCGCCAGCCATGTTAGAGCTTTTCCGCCGCGGTCGGAAGGCGACCGCGGCGGAAAAGCAGCGGACGGATTTTGAGACCCAGGGCCATCCTAATTTGGCGGTGAGTCTTCTGTGCCTCCGCAGCGGTTTTCCCGCATTCCTCCGGGCCGGCGGTGGCGGAGGATGCGGGAAAGCCGCGATCCTAATCAAGCCCTAAATCTTTCTGCCATTAGGTGACGGTTTAAGAGTTCTAGGCAGGCCATAGCTTGTCCAAGAAGCAGAAAGTAGCACCTGAACTTACCATGGTTCTTGTATCTGAAGCATAGTAGATGCCACCTGGATCAAAGTGAAACTCGACAGGGAATTATAAAACAAGCCAACGCTAAAGAAAAAGTAGTACACTTACCAAGAGGTATGGCCCATATCGGAAGGATCCAGGTAGCACAAGCAGTCGCCAGGGCGGGGCAAAACAGCCCCAAGGCGGAACAACAGTACTCTATTCCCCTACTAAAACTATAGAATTCATGAAGGCGGACCAATCAGCCAATGAAAAGAGGTGGGTGTCTTCAAACTTCCCAGACAGAGTACAACAGTCTCGCAGAGCAGTGTATGCACGCTGCCTCTAGGCTCGACCTAAAAATGAGTGCACTTTATTGCCAGGGCTAGTGGCCAAATACTTTACTCTGTCAATATTTTCCTAAGGTTCCAACAGACTTCCCACCTTATCAAACCCGTGGTTCTAAAGACTTACTTTAAAAAATCCATCCAATCAGATGGGAAGAGCGCTTTATACTCAGGATGTAAAAACATGTATTAAATTCCATATTGAAAGAAATACAACCTTCCGAAATTCTGATCAACTTCTGGTGGCGTTTGCAGCACTAAAAAAGGGGCAGGCAGTATTTTCAGATGGATTCACACAATTAGCATGAACTGGGTGGACGGGAGGTCTTCCGTTATTTACAAATCCGTCATGCCCATCTACCCTCTCACAGTTGGGGAGATACCGGAAGCATCACCCTTGGAAGATAGATTACTCTCAGAACCACTGCAGAAAAAAGCAATACTACTGACTTATCATAAGTTATGCAATAACCTGCCAGGCCCACATCTGAACCTTCACGAGCAATGGCAGGCGGACATAGGCCTACTAGAGGACGAAGAGTGGCAAGCTGCACTTATGTCTCCTAGAGAAGCAGCCATTCCGCTTAAGTTCCAACTTATCCAACGGAAGGTACTGCATAGATCGTATTTCACCGGGGCCACAATTACCATAATAGGGTACAGAGACAATGCATCTTGCCTTAAACAGTGCACAGCGGAGGCTACCATATATCACACTCTCTGGGAATGCTCACGCATTATGGTTCTCTGGGAAGAAGCCACACGCCATATGCATAGGGCCATTGAGAAAGACATCCAACTGACACCGAAATTGGGGCTTTTAAATATTTGAACAGACCTCACTGAAGTGGAACAACAATGGGTCACCTTGGGCTTTACCCTGTAAAGCATGTGATTGCTCTGCACTGGGGTGCGGCCGAGGTGCCGTCTGCAGGGGGATGGGCTAAGGAGCTAGACAAAAGCAGGATCACAAAAAAAGAGGTGTTTAAATCCAGAGGATGCCCAAGAACTGGGACAAAAAATGGGGCCATTGGAACACTTATCGGAGGGAGATCTGCACCTCTCCTACTTCGGAAATGGAGTTGCGAGAACAACAAAGGGACAGGCGCTTATGAAGAAATGTATGTTGATGTACAAACTTAGGTAAACTATAACTGCATTGTATGTAAGATGTATTTAGTGCTATATACACTGTAATACTAGTGACGGCACAATTTGATAAAATAATAAAAATATTTATAAAAGCCGTGAAAAAGTTGAAAGGCCATATACTACAAAGGTACAACCTAATTTCAAAAGGAGCATGGCAACCTCTACAGCCCTTTTCTCTGGTGTTTCATTACCTGATATCTGTAAGGCTGAAACATGGACAACGGTTCATACATTTACTAGACACTGCTGTTGAGTCATGATGCAGCTGTGGGTCAAGCAGTACTTCTGCATTTATTCCAAGAAGGTGAGACAGTTTGCATTTTAATGCATGCATTGAATGTTTTTTATAAAGTATGTTTTCAAACGTTTTTCTACCTCCACATATAAGTTTTATACTGCTTACTATTCGGATACAAGCATGTGAATCAATGAAAGATTCAATACTGGAAAAAAAACAAGTCACTTACCTGTACACTGTGGTTCCCAATGTATTGATGCATTTCATTGATTCACATGCGACCCTCCCACCTCCCCTTTCAGGCGGCTTACCTCATTGGATATCTCTTGTTCATATATGTTTACATTACACTTGTGCTTGGGAAATCTGTGTTGTGCTGACCCTGGTGGGAAGGGATGATGCGAGAGCTGTTCTCTGATTGGCTAAAGTTTGATTATTTCTAAAATTATGTAAATTGGCTTGCAATGCTACCTGTTTAAAATCTCTTGTATGAGACTTTGGTTAGCACTACTGATTATATTTACTGTGGGACTCCCACCTCAACGATGGGGACGATTCAAGCATTTGAATCTATGGAAAATATCCATACTAGAGAACCAAAGTGTACAAGTAAGTAACTTGTGTTTTTTCCTTACTTTTCGGTAATGGAAAGTTCTGGAATCTGTAGGAAGCCACACATTTCCTACCACCTAGCATTCACCCAAGTCTAGAGATAAAAATGGTACCTAACTTGTGTAGGTAGGCATAGTGCCTGTCACAGGAAGAGCCTCAAGATGACGCATGGACACATCACATTTTTTCACTCTTTTTTGCCCTATCTCAGCCAGTACCCTGCTAATTTTTGGAAACTAGACACCTGGGTGGGGTGATGTGCTTGACTCTCACCATTTGTTTTACCCAGAAGCCCATGCAAACCTTAAACTTTGATTTAAAAACATTTTCCTCACATGTCTGTTATGGAATTGTAGGAGGGCAGGCCGGATAAACAGACGTGGAGGCTGTAAATAGTGGGCCAGTAGGGCGGTCTTTATTCACTAATAAACAAAACGTTGGCAAAGATAGTGTCCTTCAGAATCAAGTCAAGTCAAGTCAAATAATTTATATAGCGCACTACATACCCAGAGGGTCTCAAGGCGCTTAGGGGGGAGAGGAGGATTACTTGTCAAATATCCACGTTTTAAGTTGCTTTCTAAATGCTAGGTGGTTCTGGGTAAGGCGAAGGTAGGTGGGGAGTGAGTTCCATGTTTTAGCTGCCAGGTATGAGAAGGATCTGCCTCCCATGGTGGTCTTGTTGATGTGGGGTACAGTGGCGAGGGCATGGCTGGAAGAACGTAGTTGGCGGGAGGGGGTGTAGAAGGACAGTCGTGAGTTGAGGCATTCTGGTCCGATGTTGTAGAGTGATTTGTGTGCGTGGGTTAGTAGTCGGAAAGTGATCCTCTTATTGACGGGTAGCCAGTGGAGGTCTTTCAGGTGGCCAGAGATGTGTTCGTTACGCGGGATGTCTAATATGATCCTGGCTGAGGCGTTTTGGATTCGTTGGAGTTTCTTCTGGAGTTTAGCGGTAGTACCTGCGTAGAGGGTGTTTCCGTAGTCCAGTCGGCTCGTGACAAGAGCATGGGTGACTGTTTTTCTGGTTTCGGTGGGGATCCAGCGAAATGTTTTTTTGAGCATGCGAAGAATGTTGAAGCAGGATGAGGATACGGCGTTGACTTGTCTGTTCATTGAGAGTGAAGAATCCAGGATAACGCCTAGGTTCCGTGCGTGGTTTGTCGGGATGGGTGCTTTTCCAAGGGCTTCCGGCCACCAAGAGTCGTCCCATGCAGAGGGGGATGAGCCTAAGATGAGGACTTCTGTTTTGTCTGAGTTCAGTTTCAGACGGCTTTGTTTCATCCATTCGGCAACTTCTTTCATTCCTTCGTGTAGGTTGGTTTTGGCGGTGCTGGGGTCATTGGTGAGAGATAGGATCAGCTGAGTGTCATCCGCGTAAGAGATGATGTTGAGGTTGTGTTGGCGGGCGATGTCCGCGAGGGGGCTCATGTATACGTTGAAGAGGGTGGGGCTGAGTGAGGATCCTTGTGGTACGCCACAGATGACTGGTGTAAGCGCAATCCCAGTTCTTCTTGGGAGTTCTTCTCTTCGTCAAGGGTTGTCCCTCCGGTGGATGGTCTTTCCAAGGAGCCTCAGAAGAGGAGAGAAAAGAGGGAGCCGTCAGTGTTTGTAGGGTTTATCTTTAAGGCTTTGTAGACACTATGGTCGCCATCACCAGACCCGGTTGGTGCAAATAATACTTGGGTAAAAGACAGGTGTGAAGGGATGAGGATCATATCGGAAGCAGGTCAATGGTCATGCGGGATGTGCATAGGAATAGACATTTGTGAGGGGTTTGAGTAGGGGAAAATGCCACACTAATATAGGGGTCTATTATCACGATGGGTAGTGCTATGGGCTTTTATACCTTGATGCCAACGCCTTGGTTTTTAGCCCCTAAGTACGTTTCTGGAGTCGCAATTATCAAACAAGCTACTTACAACAAATAAGTGGGCTCACTCGGCCATCTAGTTTATGACTTCCTTGTTCTGAACTCACCTGCCACCTTTTTGTACACCTCCCGCTCCCCTCCTATGCACTTTTGAACCTCCCGCCACCCTCCTATACACCTCTGAACCTCCTGCCTCCCTCCTATGCACCTCTGAACCTCCCGCCTCCCTCCTTTGCACCTCTGAACCTCCCGCCGCCCAGTCCCTTCCTTCCCCCTGGTTTTAGAGACTCACCGGCTCGAGTTGCGGCTGCTCCTCAGCCACCTCCTACGGGACCACCACTCCTCGTACCACGTCTTGTCCTCTTCCTGGTCTCCCGCGTCTGCTTCTTCAGCGTCGGTCCGTCTTCTGGCGTCTTCTCCTCTTCCTACATCTGGATCCGCTTCCTTCTCCTCGTTTCCCGCTGTATCGCGCCCGCTGGTCTCGTCTCTGACCCTTTTCACCTCTTGTGGAATTCTTCTTCCAGGGTTATCCCCGCCCTCTTCCTGTTGCGTATACGGCTATACGGGGAGAGGACAGGGAGGAGTTGCGTTTCTAATTTGTTTTACCCTGTGCTGAAATCGGGTATTCTGTATTGGAGCAGGTACGTGTTTGGGGTGTTGAAGGGGTGTATATTTCACCATCGGGCTTGCCGGGTTCGTCGTCCCCTCACAGGAATATTCTGGAATCTGTGGGGAGCAATTTCCTACCTCTTAGCATTTTCCAAAGTCTCACAATAAAAATGGTACCTCACTTGGGTCATTAGGCCTAGTTCCCACTACAGGAAAGGCACCAAAACGCAAGACTGGCACATCACATTTTTGCACTGAAAACTGTGCCTTTTCTTTTTGCTGTGCGGGTAGCTGTGTATTATGGCCCCTTTCTCAGCCACCACCTAGGGAAATCTAGCAAACCTGAAGATTTCTTTTAACTCCTAAACCTGGGGAATCCAGGGTGGGTTGACTTGCATGATTCTGACCAGGATTTCCTTCCCAGAAGCCCTTGTAAACCTCAAACTTTGACTACAAAAAGCTAATTTCCCTCACATTTCTGTCTTGGAAAGCTCTGGAATATGTGGGGAACCACAAATTTCCTAGCACCTAACA
Organism: Lissotriton vulgaris; assembly: GCF_964263255.1. NCBI lineage: Eukaryota > Metazoa > Chordata > Amphibia > Caudata > Salamandridae > Lissotriton > Lissotriton vulgaris. The sequence continues at coordinate 596,042 of NW_028240617.1, read as the reverse complement.
TTCTCCCCAAGTCTCCAGATAGAAATTGTACTTCACTTGTGTAGGTATGGCTAGTGGCAGCGACGGGAAAGGCCCCAAACCCAACATGGACACATTGCACAGTTCCACTGAAAACTGGCCCTTTTTTTGCAATGTTTGTAGTTGTGGAGCTGAGTCGGCACCTAGGGAAACCTAGCAAACTTGCACATTTTTTAAACTAAATACCCGGGAATTCCAGAGTGGGGTGACTTGCATGGCTGTCACCAGGTTGTCTTTTTTAAAAAGTAATTTTATTTAGTATCGAAGAATAATACAAACATATATACTGGCTGGGAACAGCACAAAATAGCAATACATATGCATAGAAAGTGGGACACAACCGATGTCATGGTTATACGACACAATGAAGGTACAGCAGTGAAATGGCGAGTACATAGAAGCGGCAAAAGAACAGGTAATCAACACGTCCAGAATCCCCAGCATGCTAACTTGTTCATGCCTACCCTTCGTACAAAAACATCACAATTGTAGGACATGGGCAGTTTACAAATCAGTTACATTCTCTCCCTCTGTTTCCTCAGTCATCTTTCCCACTAGATATTACTGATATGAGCCCCAAAAACACTTTGGTCGACTCTGTGACGGGGGTGAGGGAGGCTTAGCAAGCAATAACCCTATTGCAACAACTTTCCTAACACTCGTATCGACCTCATCATCATGGCCCAATAGCGCAAGCCTCAGGTCCGGTTCAAGAGTAAATCCCGTAATTTCACTCAATGCGCAAAATGTTTTTTTCCAATATGCTAGGATCTCTGGGCAGTACCAAGCCATGTGCATGGCAGTGTTGGCATTCCACTGTATTGCGGAGTCCATATCGACAGAACCTCTCTGGCGTATAGTACACTGTATGTATATATTTAAAATGAATGAGTCCATGTCTACCATTCAAGGAAATGCGCTTAGTCGCCAGCATAACCCTGTCAAGCTCTCTCTGCCATTCCTCACCAACTGTGGTCTCCTGGACTCTTGCGCATATCCATATATACTAGACACTAACCTAGCGGCGTAGGAGTTCGTATTAAATAAGAAAGCGCTGGCATTGCCGGGGGTTCCTGCACGTCTTCTCCTAGCACCTCACGTAGTGCATGTAGGGCTCTGTGATTTTAAAAGCGGATTAGAGGCGCATCCACTATAGACTCCCAGTTAGGTACAACATCCCCCCCCCCCCCCCCCCTGAAAAAATTTGCCAATCTTAGTTATTCTCAATGTGCGTAGTGTCTGGGCTATATTTCTCTCTCTACCCATCGGGAACCATGCACACCATTCTGGAAACGCCTGTGGGGAGTACAACTAGGATCCTGATGATTGACTCTCCAGCAAGCTACGCCAAGCACGAGTCTTGGAGTTTAAGGAATCAAAAACGCTGTGTTGCTACACTGGGTCACGGAAAAGTGTCTGAGGAAGGGCCATGTAGTTCATAATGCACATGTGTAGTCTGTGCAGCTCTATAATGCAGTTCAAAATCCGGCGCATTAAGTCCACCCATATTGTATAGCTCAGTGAGAATGTCCCACCAAACCCTCGGCTACCCACCATCCCAAACTTGCTTGGTCAGCAAAGGATAGGGAATAGATTCTGTGGGAGAAGCATTGGGATATTCTGAAACAGATACAGAAACCTGGGTAGTACAACCATCTGCGCAATTTCCCATTCAAGTCTCGAGAGTCTTTCTCTCAAGGTCCGGACTACTCCTTCATGTTTAGAGATGGTTACACCTCTAATGAATACTTTAATAGCTTTTCATACAGTGGCAAAACAATCTACTGAACCAATATTATCAGTGAAAAACTCTTCTATGGCTTGTGTCAGTTCTGCCTTAAAGACCGGATCCAGTAAGAAGTATGAGGGGGACTCTCCAGAGGAATGATGTGAATTTTCAGGTATGTAGCTCAAAGTCTAGCATTACCGTAGAGTGATCTAAGTAAGTTCTCGGAAGTTAATTGCATGTAAGGACACGGGATAGTAAGCTTTAGACATCAACCAAAAGTTTATCCAAGTGGGTATCGTGGGCAGCAGCATAGTGCGTTGTAGAACTGCGGGTCGTCATAATTGGGACCATAAATATTACCAAGTGTTACTGCCAGGCCTTCTTCGTGGCATTGGGCGATCAAAAATCTGCCACCCGGATCTGCGTACTCCTCTTGTAAACTGTTACCTGATTTATTGTTAACCCATATGAGAACTCCCCGGGAATGTGAGGTGAACCCGGCTGAGTAACAATGCCCCTGTAACCTGCGGTGTGTGAGGAGACCACTGCAGGGCTTAAGTGTGTTTCCTGCAGTAGTGTAACGTCTACTTGGTGCCTCTTAAGGTATGCAGCCACTTTACAGACTTTTCTGTAATCATTTAAGCCTCTCACATTCCATGTTAAGAACAGCACCCTATGTCGGACATATTGATCTAGCACAGGTTGTTCCACATCACCCATAACACTTCAAATATTCTCATTTGTAGATAATGTGCTACCAGCCAGCAGCAATATTCATTTTCCAATAAGCACGAACATACTAACAATCAAAAAGAAACCCCTGCCATGCAATGCAGACCTAAACAGAGCATAACCGCAGCAATACCCCCCACCCATGCCATCAAACCCTGAAAATAAAAAATTAAAAAAAAACACAAATAACACACTGTGGGGCACACATGGGAGTGAATATTACCAGCAAAGCATCTCCACTAATAGCCGAGCTGGTCCAGCATTAGGCAGCACTTAATGTATATGCCTATCGCCACCCTAAGGATACACGCCTGACACTTCAACCATCTCACTTTGACAATAGTGACTGAGTTAAACTGTGCGCCAATTAGTTCCAGACAAAGAATATCAGTGGAAAGCAAGCCTCTCCTTCCCAGCCTATACCCAATTTTTAGGAACTGGAGGCTAATGCAACCTTGTAAAGGAACCGTCTTACCAAATACACTGGGCCTATTAGCTGTGTGCCAATTCCTTGGTCAGGCCCCACCCCAGTCAATTGGCGAAGGAAAGAATTTTATCTGCAGATTGACCTCGTTTAAGCATGACTTTAGTACCTCATCAAGATCCCCACCCTTCCTCAGGACAAAAACTCTCCAAGGTTTGGAGATCAGCAATGTACATGTCACTGTTCCTTTGCGCCCAGAGTGTCATCTTCCATATTGGAGGAGGATCTAGGGGAGCCCCTCCAGGGGCTACCACCATCTCTTTTCCTAAGGAACTGCAGAGCTTGTTTCAGATCTCTGAAGACATGCGGCTTCTCCTCCTCTCTGATTCGCAGTTTCGCTGGATACATCATATTATATTCCATGTTGAGGTCACATAGCTTTCTTTTAACAAACAGGGATAAATTGTCAGCATGCTTCTTGCACTTGATGAGTAAAATCCGGGTAAAGGGCCAAATCCATGCCCTCGTATCTCAATGACTTTAATTCTCTAGCCTTGGGGAGCGCTGCGTCGCAATCTCTATAATTCCGGAGCCTCGCAATTATAGGACCAGGGCTAGCTCCAGGTATCAGCCTAGGGGCAAGAGAGCGGTGAGCACGCTCCACTACAATAATGTCTGAAAAAAATGTCTCCACCCAATAACAAAATGAGGAATTGTACTCCATATTGTTCCATGTTGGCAACATTGATGGACTTAGCCACTCCTACAATTCGCTCATTGTTTGTCCGTGAACGTGCCTCTAAATCTTCGGCTTTGGCTGTGTGGAGCAATTTATCCATTTTAGTGTGTGCTAGCGATCTCACATTCTATGCATCTTTGGCATCTGAAACCCTCTTCTCTACTGTATCCAGTCGCTCCATATGTTTATCTAGCCGAAGGAGAGGGCATCTATTTTACCATCTATCTTCGTCAAGCTATGCTGCATTTCCGCAAGATTTTGGTTTAGGTCCGAGTCCTTGGCAGGGTCAATGGGCTCTGGACCAGAATCAGATGCGTTCCTGTCGACTCTTTCTGTCTAGGGATTCTGCACATTCAGACTGGAACTTGGACTGCGATCTTTCAGTTTGCCCATTGTGGAGGCCAGCCAGCCCAGTGGAAGGTATGCTGCCAATTGCTAGGATGAATGTGCAGAATTTCCTTCTTTCTAGCCCTACCATCTCTCAGAGAGAACAGTCCAATGCAGCAGTGTCTCTGATGTCTTTTGTCCTGAATGTGGGCTGTGAAAATAAGGGCACCAGGCCGCCCCTGATGTTGAGATAGGGGGGGCCCGGCGAGGCCTGTCATCACTGGCTAGTATATACTGCTTCCAGAAAAGTAGCCTGCAGGTATTGCTGTACTTGCTGTGTATGTTCTTTTTTAAAATGTTTCCCTATAGTGTTACTTCCAGGAGCCACCTGCTATGTCCAGAGCAAGGCAGGCTACCCCCCAGCTTGGAGACAGCGCGAGGAGGCACCCACACTGTAGCGTTCTGTGGAAAGGAACCGGTGCAGCTATCTAGGCCCCCCACCGGCCGCACCACAGCAGTCACCTTACTGAAGCAAAGGGATCACAATTCTATAAGCTCAATCCCCCTCAGGGCACAACCTGCCCCATCTTGGCGCCCGACACAGCAGGCCTTCAGTTCAGGTTCAGTGCGGCCCTTTGAGACTGCGGCACTCCTCATCGCCCTGGTCACCTGCCGCACATGCAGTCAGGTCCGCTGCAGATCTTTTTGGTCCCCTTAGTGTTGTCGCACCGTCCAGAGCCAGCACCCGATCACGGACACAGCCGGCTGCACACCGGTGAGAGAAGCTGCCCAGCTACACACTACTGATTCAGGCCTGCAGGGCACGACTCACGGAGTGGCGTAGCACAGCAGCTCGGAGTCCTGCCAGCAGTCAAAAGCTTTCGGCGATTTTTCTCTCAGCCAGTTGATGAGTAGCTGGTACAGTATTTAATATGTATATGTGAGATCGACATACGGATTATGGCGGATTATGTGCTGGGTTTACAGAGCTCCACTAAATTGCGGCCGTCTTGGAGCCAGGCAAGCTCCGCCTGTCACCAGGTTATGTTACCCAGAAGCCCCTGGAAACCTCAAACTTTGACTAAGAAAATACATTTTCCTCACATTTCTGTGATGCAGTGTTCTGGAATATGTGGAAAGCCAAATATTTTAACTACTTGCCATTCCTTCAAGTCTCCTGAAGAATGTCACCTCACTTGTGTGGGTAGGCCCAGTGCTTGTGACGGGAAAGGGCCCAAAACGCAATGTAAAAACATTTCCTGTCTCAAAAATGACCTGATTGACAATGTGGGTAGTTGCGGCTTTTGGCCTAGGGCTCGCCGGTCACCTAGGGAATCCACCAAACCCAGACATTTCTGAAAACTAGACACCCAGTCGTGTCCAGGGGGGTGTGCCTCACATGTATCCCGCAAAGCTTTCTTACCCACAGTTCCCTGCCAACCTCAAATTTTGCCTAAATTGCACATTGTCCTTGCTTTTCTCTTACGTAAACTTCAGTAATCAGAAGGAATCTTCAAAATTCTTACCACCCAGCATTCTTCCACCTGTCCAGATATAAACGCTGCCAACTTGTATGGCTGGTCCTGGTGCCCGTGACAGGAACAGATCACACCAAGGCCAATGAGTGCCAGTTTGCATTAAGGGTGAAATCTAAATTAACTTTTAACTTTGATTGGAGTATTTCCTGGGATAAGTATGGAGCTGTGGCACGAAAGAGGATTTTGAGCACTTGAAAATCTTGTCCAGAAGCTAGAACATCAGGATGGAATACTGTTTTGCTAAACTGGATCGAGGTAAGTTCGGAATCTGAGCCATTTGACTCCATGGACATAGAGTTCTGAAATTAACTTTTAACTTTCTTTTGGACACGTCTTGGGATAATTTTCTTTTTATAGGCTGGTGCAAGAATATTGTGCATGGCACATAAGGATCATGGAATGTGTGTATTTAGAGACTCTTAATTGCTATAACAGTGCAGTGGGATTTAATTTTGGAATTGTTTAAACTGTTCACTTTATTCATCACTTTACTTGATTGTTAAAGGATAAAAAGTAATAATAATAATAAAAAAGTAAAATGGTAAAATAAATGTGGTGTCTTTTTTGGATGTCTGTTGCTCGGGAACTGAGTGCAGTGAAAGGAAATCCTTTACTAGATTGACAAAGATTAAAACCAGCATATGTGTGTGGCAGCGCAGAGGAATGAGATGTGCTTGGTTTTGAAGACACAAGCAAATGTACTAAAATCAGTACAACATTAAAAAAACTAGGCAATGATACACATTTGATGTAAACATTACAAAAAAAGTTTCCTTACCAAACAAATGCAACTACACAATCTGCAAATTTGCCAATGCCAAAATCGCAAGCAGCATACACCACAAAGAAAGGCTAAAGCTTTGCACTACAATAAAAAAACATGTATTTTACAAAGGCAGAATAAGAAATGAAACAGTTAGAATCATTGCCCCGTTGAAGGGGAGCGATCCTTTTCCATGAGGTCATTACCCCATAAACATAATTTTTATATTAATCCCTAGTGTCTGGTGGGTTTCCACCTAGCCTCCCACCCACTGGAGGGTCAGTTCGGCTGTTTTTAGGAGGGCGGAAATTGGCCAAAACATTTGTCAAAATTTTTGAGGCAGCGACCTTTGCCTATAGAGCTGCTTCGAACAAAAAAAATCCCTAGTGTTAGTGGATGCGTTCCTGCTGCGCGATCGTGGTCCCACCCGCAATCCCGCAGAAGGAATGCCCTGAAGAGAGACACTGGGGGATAGGAAAAACTCTCCCATGCACCCCTTCCCTATGTGCCTCCTCCACCCTGATACCTCTCCTAGCAAGTGGGCCTACCTGAAACAGTTCCTGGTCCCACAACACTGCAAGCAAAGGTCTTCCAGAGTAGTCCAGCTGTTTAAAAGGACGTTGGCGGGCCGTGCATACGCTGACATCATCACCACGTTGTGGGAGGGAATGGTAACGGAAGCAGTTCCTTTGCCACCCCCTGAGGGGGCATGGGGCAGTGGGCCCGCAGGGGATGCACTAGCGCTTCCCCAACTGGTGGGTGCCAGGACGTGCTGGCCTATCCTCAGTGGTTAAAGGGGAGCTACATACCTGAGTACTGTGTCACTATTGACTTGAAGTCGTAAAGGAACTCTAGGCGTAAAAAATCCAACTCTATATTTTTTGCACTTTCTTTTCCTCTCAAGTCCCTTCAAGTTGAATACATGAATTCTGAATAATGTGAATGGATACAATAATTTTAAACTTTAAAACTATTTGATGTGAACATTGCAAGAAGTCTTGAAAGTACCACTTATAATAGCAGGTTATCCTATTCCAAATGGTCAGATCTCAATTACTAAACTAACACTTAACACATTCTCTGACAAAATATAACAATAACCTTTAAAAAATCTGGCAAAACTACAATCCTTGTTTTGTCGAGAGAGAGATGCATCAAAAAATCGACTTCAGGTAGTAGTATAGAATATTACCATCTAAGGAATTAAAAAACAAGCTGATTTAGCCTGAGATTTCTTTTATCAGCCCTATCGCGGTTACCAGTTGCCCTTTGAAAAAGGTTCTGTGTCCTTTACTTACAGGGCGGTCGCTAAAGTGTGTCAATTTTCTCCAAAAATCATTTACGAAGATTTGATGAGTGCAACTTGGACCTTTTCAATTTAATTAAATGTTCAGCTCACAACATTATTGGTACTTTAAATGCTATGTTCTAAGACTTTAACTGATTTCCTATTACTTTTTAGATTGTGACAGATGCAGCCTCTGTGGAAAGATTGTTGGGTAAAACTGACTTACAACGACCACAGATTATAGAATACTGTGTAGTTTGTGGTGATAAAGCATCTGGTAAGTTGTATGGGTATGATTAAAAAACAACAGTGTTTTAATTTTTTTTTTTAATCTTGCAGTGGGGGATAGATGTTTGTGTGATTGGAAGAAAAGTATAAGGGAAAATCTGCTTAAGAATTTCAGAACAATGTTATCTGTTATGTTATGTTATCTGTATCTTTTATAGCGCTCGGCTACTCCAAGGAGTGTCCCGGCACTTTTATTGTTAACCTGTAACAGAGAACACAACAGGGCAAATAAAAAGGACCAGAAATCAAAAGAAAGAGCATATCTAGAGAGCAAAAAGCCAAGTTTTGAGGCCCTTCCTAAAAGCTAACAGGTTGGAGGTACAACGCAGTGACACGGGCAGAGTGTTCCATAGCTGTGGCGCCAACAGCCTGAAAGACCGGCCACCAATGCGTGCCCTTTTTACCCGAGGAACCACGGCAAGGAACAAAAACTCGGATCTCAGGGATTGGACAGGATGGTAGAAGGCTAGACTCTTTTGAAGATATTTCGCTCCAGAAGCGTGAAGAGCCTTGTGAGCCAAGGTCAAGGCCTTAAAAACTATCCGCTTCCGGATAGGCAGCCAATGAAGTGACTGCAGGAGGCCGGAGGTTCTGGCTCGCCCGTAGAGGCCAAAAATGGCCCGTTCTGCCGAGTTCTGGACCACCTGCAGCCGTTGCAAGAGATACTCCGGCAAGCCGAGATAAAGGACATTGGAATAGTCCAATCTCGAGCCAATTAAGACCTGAACCGTGATCTTCCAATGATCTTCCGGGAGCAGAGGAAGAAACTTGCGGAGCATCCTGAGGAGGCCAAAGCTTGTACCCGTTAAGCCCAGGATCTGTGATCTCAACGTCAGGCCATTATCGATCTTAACCCCCAGATTCTTGGCTAGCTGGGATGAGCCTGCTGGAGGAAACATGTTGACAGGCCACCATTCCTGCCAATCTGGATCAGACCGACAACCGAAGAAGAGTACCTCAGATTTATCTGAGTTGCACTTGAGGCTGTTAAGCTGGAACCAGTTAAAAACAGACCCAAGGCACCCGCGGATACTCTCTCCGTCAAAATCTGCCCCCTTCCCACACATAAAGAGGAGCTGGGTATCATCGGCATAGGATACGATCTGGGCCCCAAAAGACTCCACCAATGCCGCCAGAGGGGTCATAAAGATGTTAAAGAGAGTCAGGCTCAACACTGAGCCCTGCGGGACTCCGACTCCCAATGGCGGCATCACAGCAGAGCAAGGGGAGGCCCAGACCGTTTGTCGGCGGCCAGCCAAAAAAGATCTAAACCAGCTGAGCACCGTCCCCCTCAGACCGATCTCAAATGCCGCCGACAAATCAAGCATCACAAGCATAGCTTTGCCTCCTAAATCCAGTACCTCCTTGATTGCCTCCGACACTTCCAAAAGCGCCGTTTCGGTGCTTAAGCTGGTACGGAAGCCGGATTGGGTGGAATGCAACAAATTGTGGGATTCTAGAAAATTGGGGAGCACAGTGTGCACATGCTTCTCCAAAAGCAGGCAGGAGAGAGATGGGCCTGTAGTTGGCAAGAACCTCAGGATCTAAACCAGGCTTCTTGAGTAGAGGAATGATCATCGCCTGCTTCCAAGCCTGCGGGACCACCCCCACACCCAAGGAAAGATTCAGAATGGGATTCACCAAAGGATTAATGACCTCCGCCACTTTTGCCAAAAATTTGGCAGGGCACGGGTCAAGAGGTGATCCGGATTTTAGTTTGGCCATAAGTTCCAAGGACGAGGAAACTGAAAGTGGCGGAAATTCTGCCAGAACCGGATCCGAACTAGCTATTAACCCCTTCCATGCTGGTGACGAACCCCAGCCGTCATGCACTACGGTGCTCGTGTGCTGATGACGGCTGGGGTTCGTCATGGCCCGCCCGTGTTCGGCCGGCGGCCGCACACGGGAAAAAAAGCGGCCGCATCGAAGGGGTTAAATCTGACCCGCCCTCAGTGCTGGGAGATATTCCAGCCACCCTCTGGGGGAAAGAGTCCTGGATCGATTTTATCTTGGTGGTGAAAAAGTTAGCAAGGGCACTTACCCACGGCTCCGAAGGAGCTGCCTGGGTCGAATTCGTGCGTGGGGCCGTAAATTCCCTCACGATAGTAAAAATCTCTTTGCACGAGTTGGAGGCAGTCTCAATCCTCTTTGCAAAATAACCTTTTTTTTCAAGGAGGATGTCACGATGGTAAGCTTTGACAGACGTCCTGTAAGCAAGCTTGGCCGCGGAATCATACTGTGAGCGCCAAGCCCTCTCTGCCACCTGGCACTGCCGTCGCGATGCCGCCAGTGCTTCAGTAAACCAAGGGACAGAGACCCATTTAGCTGTTTTTCGGGGGGCCATCACAGGGGCAAGGTCGTCCAGTCTGTCCATCAGCCATGCTTGCAGAGACTCTAAATCCCTTTCCAAGTCTCCCGACATAGGACAGGGATGACCCAGACATGCCTGTGCCAGCATTTCCGGAGTCACCCGATGATACGCCCTAGGTGCTTGACATGGCTGCCGAAGAGCAGCACTAGATGGGTTTTTTTTGTACCCAGCACATGAAATTTGACCAGCCGGTGATCCGACCAGAGCACCGGCAAAGGTGCCGACATCTCATTAAGGGTAGTGGAAAAGACCTGATCCAGGGTATGGCCTTTTTCATGCGTCGGTCCAAAGAGATAAGGAGAGAGGCCTAAAGGAGCTGTAACATCAATCATTTTAATTGTGTCTGCGTCCAGTCCATCATCCATATGGAGATTAAAGTCCCACGCCAATACACAGTGCTCGGAGCTCAACACCAATGCTGAGACTACCGACTGGAGCTCTTCAAAAAAAATGAAGTGTTAGCAATTTTGTATTCTCCATTATAACTTAAAAACTCAACTCTTAAATACATTCTATTTATTTATTTATTTATTTATTCAGTGTTCTATCTAGCGCAAACTTGACCCCTTGAGGTATTAGAGTGCTTTACAGTAAAACGTATTTCATTAGTACATTTCGATAGTAGGCATTGTACACACTTTAAAACGAAAAAAAATCTTCTGGTAGCAACACAGACATTTGCAAATTCTCAAAATATGAGTCTAAAGGATCCATATTGTAAACTAGTACATTTGAACAAAGGTTTGCGAGAACCTATATTTAACAGGTATAAAGAGCCCTTTGCAAGAGATGCTCGTGAGGAGATAAGCGAAAGTTTCTCGGTAAATCTTACAAGATTGTTCAGTAATGGTTAAGTTAGGAATTTGCTCATTAGAAAGATCCTGGTTTCTTTCTTGAAACTTGAGAAGTTCTGTATCTTTCTGATGCTTGGAAACAGAGAATTCCAGATTCTCGATGCAGCTCCTGAAAATGTTCTGTCATAGGTTTTTTTCTGCTGGAAGATCGGTGGCTTCAGTACTAGATCTCTGGTGCTCCTGGAATGTCTGCTTCTACTGCGAATCTCCAATTTAAGAGCTAGATACCTGTGTTTTGAAGTGTATCACATTTTATTCTAATAAAACCTGCTTGTTTTCCAAGAGATCCTAATGAATAGTCATAAGCACTAATCAGTCCCTTCCAAGCATGGGGTCTATGAGCACTTTAACAAAATATAAACATGTGCATACCTACACAATAACTTTCTGTAGAAAAGAGTTCCACTGCATTGAACATAATTGTGTAAAAAGAGGCTACACAGACCGAATTTAATATAATTTTCATTTTAAAAGCATTTAATGCAATAAAATAGTCACTAAAAAAGTGACTAAAAGGAAATCTTTCTCAAACCTTTTTAAAAGTAAAGAAAAGGTAATGAAGTTCAGAGTTATCAGGCTCCCGTGCAAATGCATACAAACACTGACACTGTGCTCTTAAGGGCCTATCATTTTGCGATTACTGTGTTTTTCATTGCAGAGAACTGTTTATTTCTGTTTAAAAACGTGTTATTTAACATAAAACAAGTGAATAACTGATTACATCAATTGTATGTTTCTAGTATATTTTTCTGATTTGCAAACGTGTCATGAAGTGGTGATAAGCTTATGCCCGTCATAATAGATAAATATCTGTGTGATTGTTTGCTTTACATATAGTCCACAAGTAGCTGCAAGAACACTCTGACACCCTAGACGCCCTATGGTCATTGTTTAGGTTAGGAATAATTCTGGGGATGTTGTAAAACACTATGACCATTCCCGTTCAGATGCCACTATTTTCTTCACTTGTCTTTTCAGATGTGTGTCTCTTTCATAGAAAGTGTGACATACCCAGAGATACTTATTTAGACATTTCTATTTCCTTTATACGAAGGGGTTAGGTTTTTATTTTAGATTCTTCTATTTCTTTGAATATCTAAAACATCATAGATGTTTGCATTATGTCCACTTATTGTCCAGGATGTCATGTTTTTATTGTTTAAAGTTATGGAAGTTTCAGACCTGTGTAATAATGTTAGAAATGTCTGGATCCTGTGCATTTTGCCATGCTCCTAGTCCTAGAATTGGGGAGAGAATGCGGCCTAACTGCTGAGGGCAGTCGACCTCAGAGCCAGGGAACCAGGTTTGCGTGTCGGCAGGGACGCTCAACATTCTGCGATTCTGGGCAAATCACTTAATCTCACAATGTGTAACAAAAATGAATGTGTCCGTCTGTAACGTAACTGGTGCACATGTAAAGTGCTCTGATACATGTGGGTCTAGTTAGCGCTATATAAAACTTCACCAAAAAAAATGTGTCTTCAAAATATAACATAAGAACAATACTCTGATCCTTTCAAAACCCCAAGTGTCGGCCTATAGTTTAAAGAGAATACTTCACACAATTGAGATAGGGATCGGCATGGCTCTAACTTCCACCTTAAGCTCTCAAGAACTCTCTAAAAGACTCCTGCGAGACTCCGGGTAAGCACATTCATTGACTGGTGCCAGGCTGCTTTTGTTCTCAAACAGATATGGTTGTCTTTGACCTTGTGCCCGATATAGCAGCCATGCTGTTCAAGATAGAACAACAGACTGTGTTGTTTCAAATCAGGTATTCATACCACCTCTAAAACTCGAATAGTAGGCTTATTATTTACTGATTCTGATAGACCTAGGAAAGCGCCTAGAGATAACATAGAGAGCGTGTTTGGGCTACAAAATTTGATTACCATGTTACCTTTTCCCCTGTTGTTTTCACTGTCAGGAACTGCATCGCTGCTTTAATCTTCTGGAATGTTACCATTCATATTCATTGTGTGCGCTAGATTAGGAATTTAACTTACATATTTTAATAATATTCTTTTTCTAGTGATCCATTAGGGTATAATTCATTAATGAAAGAAAGTTTGGAGCTTCACTTTGTCCCTGAACTCATCTTATGAGACTGATTGTTACCAGGAAACACCTGCTGTGCAATAAGGCTCATTAGGTTATGTCTGAGTTACAGTCCTATTAGATGTCTAATTTCTATTGGTGCATTGACTATGTCCTTGTACCAGGGGATTAGAAATTCAACCCCTCGGTTAGGAGGGGTCTAAAGAGAACCCATTAGTCTTTCCCCACTGATGGAAGTTAGGTTAGTTCTTTTTTCCAGCTCCTGGTAAACAGGATCCTGGAGCACTGAAATCTGCATTTTTGATTTGTGTCTCATTAGAAATCTTTCCAAACCTAATATTTGTTTATTCAGTCAATGTCTTTTAAGGTTAGAAGGGTGTTTAAATATTTTCTGATAGAAAATATCCCTTTTTCTGTCAGGATGCCTTCACTATTAGTGAAGTGCCCTGCTTGTGGGAAAGGATCTACCAAAAGGCATTCGCCCTGAAGACTGCAGCCACTGTCAGAGGTTCAAGCTCTTCGATGGGCACATCAACAACCTCATCAGAAACAGTCATTCCCACCACACAATTACTCAGCGGGTATGGGAGACCAGCAACCATCTGCAGCCACAAGAAAGCCCCTGCTAAACAATGACGTCTCTCTTCTATTCCCGTTGTTTGTCACTCTGAGGTGGGACAATTATAGTCCATCGTTTTCAAGAGTTGCTCTTGGTAACAACAAAAAGATGGAATTTGAATATTGATCATAAATGATATTCTCTTTGATGCATTTCTCCTTCTCCCACTATACCACCGAAGAATTTCTCCTTTTCATCAGAGGTTGCTTCGAGGGGAAATGAGCATCTTATGAAATTACTGGGATGACATCAAAGGGCAAGCAGTATCCGCACGCTACGAAGTCCATGCCTCCCCAAAGTTTCTCATGCTTTTTGGCACAGCCTCCCAACTTGGTTATCTTCTTTTCAGCATTACAGCAGAAGTTCATACCTTTCAGCCAGGTAGATAACAGTAGAGGTTTTGGTGGCCACCAGTCCTGAGCAATGTCCTGTTTAGCTACATGGTATCCAAAAGCGGCAAGCAGTTTATCATCTAGGTAACCATCCATTATCTCCAGAAGTACCACTTTAGGGTCCAGCTCTGCCACCACTTACAGCGTACGTGTAATCTGTGCGTGAACTGAGGCCCAGTAGGCTTTCATAACCAGGCAAGACCAAATAACTTGATAGAAGTGCCACAACGTGTGCAGCTAGGTGAGGTCGCGCGCCACATCTTCCAGAGCCTAAGTGGGCTATAGATATATAGTGTAAATAAGAATCACACATTGCTTTTACCCAATGTTAGGCTACCTCCTGCTGCTCCCCCTCTGCTTAAAATGGCTATCTTGTTCTGGAAGTGGACGCTACAATATACTAAACAAGCCCCTCCATATTCTCCTAATATCCCATTACTTGGGATACCTATGGACACCGTGATAAACACTGCCCGTAAAGTTATAAAATTGATGCAAGAGTGAGTGACGACAATCGGGGCATTGTTTCTAGATAAGACACTGGCAGATCATGACAATTTCACCCGCACACATGGGACCCCCAGACGTTGTTTATTCTGCATGCCACCATTATATATTATATTAAACACCACTGGTCCCCTGATGGAGTGGAGCCTGCTACTCATGAACTAATACACGCAATGAATGGGGAAAGGGTGACACCTCACCCCCTGGTTGTACAAAGGTATTCGGTCACATGCCAGAATATCACTCATCCCTCTGCGTACAAAGTGGGGTGGGGATTTGGGTAGGAATTTCACGGATAAAGAATGGGCAACTATATTGGAATTTCCTAAAAAGGTATCTGAAAATGCTAAATTTAAATACATATAGTGCATGATTCTACATAGGGCGTACCTTACACCATACCTAATTAATCCTATATACTGGAAGGCCCGTCTCCCTTGCCCCCGGTGTCAATCACCCACCGCTGATATTCTTCAAATGTTATGGGATTGCCCAAGTTTACGAGAATACTGGCACAAAATTGGTTCATTAGTACAAGACCTAACCTGCACTGAGGTATGGACAACACCAGAGGCAGCTCTCTGGTGCTGTCCATACCTCAGAGCCGTGTTGTCCATACCGTTGCCCGAAAGGGAAGAAAGTAAATTATCACTTTGCGGATCTGGCCATCCTCATAGCGAAGCGTGCATTAACTCTGATATGGAAATCAGCCCTTCCCCCTCGCCACTTACTTGGCACAGTGAAACGATTTGCTGGGGTAGTGCAGAAAGTGTCAGCATACGTAACGAAGAATCCAGAGGATTACCTAAAATACCCTTATCTCTGGAATGGGATCAGATGCTATAAGCACTAAAAACTATAGACCCAATGGAACCTCCAATCTCCCAAGGCGCAATACCATCCTCCCCATTAACGCCCTGACACCATGACTGACCCCTTTTAATGCCATATATTGTGCAATACTGCACTGCTTAGGACCCCTTAATGGTACATTATTCTCCCATTTTATAGTTATTCGCAAGAACACATACCTCTTTTACTGTGAATATACATGGGTGGGAGGCCAGAACAGTGGGTGGGGGGAGGAATCTTTAGAATAAGAAATGTTAGTTTGTAGTGTTAAGTGTGGAATGATTCACATAATGTGGAGTTGTTTGTAAATTATAATGAACAAAACACCACATACAGGGGAAACGCTTGACGTGGTGAAAAAAGTTCTTCCGGGCCGCGGTGTTGACTAAATAGGTTGCAGGCGGGGAGTCGTCAGCGTGATTATATGCGACGTGAAGCTTTCCCTCCACCGCGTTTGCCAATGAGGAGAGACTGTCGTCCTCTGAAAGTACAGACCCCAGCAACTTGCTACTTGGGTCAAAACCGGCTTTAAGCCGTAAATATTTTGGAATAATTTTCCTTATATTTTAACTTTTTCACACATTATTCCTCACAGCTGGGTGCACCTTAGCGCGTGCATACCACCGGAGGATCACTGTCCTTAGGTCCTGACGAAAGCTGAGCGACTTGGGCTCACTGAGCAGAAACATGTCGATGTATGTATGTATGTATAGGCATTTATATAGCGCACTACTTACCCGGAGGGTCCCAAGGCGCTTCGACCGCTGCGAAACCCTTCCTGGCTTCCCTGAGAGATGGTCCCTTAATGGGTATCTCCAGGGTGAGACCAGGCATCCCCGGCGGTCTGGTGGGGCCGTTAGTGAAGATGAGGCAAGCTAATGCCCAGAGTTGCCGAGTGTGATCGCTGATCAGAGTGGGCACCGAGGCGAGAGAATTATCGAGTCCGCTGACCCTGGTCCAGAAACCTGCCGCACCGGGATTCGAACCCTGGTCCCGGGCCGTCCTCTGCTCTCGGGTCTGCCGCCTCTAACCAGTGAGCCACACTACTTCACTCGACCATTTTTTCACTCAATGGACTAGGTGTCTTTAATTATTGAGACCTACCCTATGTTTCCACTTTAAATTGTTTTTAACCAGTGCTGGTTGGACTTTGAATAAAATAGTTGACTGTCACAACTACGCACTTTTTAATTATTTACACTCACTTAGCACAATTTGGTTTTTCTGTTTGCACCCTCAACACTCACAACAACCAGCTCCGCTGCAAAACAGGCGTCGTAGCACACTGGAAAGAAGCTAGGTCTTTCCAGTGGGAACCCAGTGATGAAGCATGTCACCACTAGGTGGTGAGTGAGGGTTCTTACTCAACCTATTTTTGGTTCTCCTTCACTTTTTGTCTGTTTTTTTCACCACGCCAAGAGTTTCCCCTGTATGTGGTGTTTTGTTCTATCACTCTTCTGTTGTTTATGTAATTATTCCTTTGGGGTGAGAGAGTGATCTGTCATACCCTTACTCTCTTTTTGTTTATTAGTTATTGTAAACTATAATGGTCATCTCCCGTGAAATGTGATTTACACATTGTTGGACCTAGAGTTGTCAGGTCACCTAGGGTAGCCTGGCCTAGGGTAAGACAATCAGTTATTAGAGGCACATGTGTAAAGGTTGCACACCACCCAGCAGTAACTCAATACAATTCCACTCAAAAATGACACTACACCGGTAATTATGGAAAAATATGGATTGTTTTATAAAAATAGGTTAATTTCACTTTATCTTTTTACACCATTGTTTCTCCTTTAACTCCTTTTCACTTTGAGTATTAAATAACACTTTACAAATCCATATTATGCTTGTTTTGTCAGTTTCTTCAAATTCCACACTCCTTCACCCACCAATTCACCAGTAATGCTTCACAGTCAATGGAGAAGACAAGTGATTTAAAGAAATTAATATACATAACTCCCACAGTAAAGCATTGGCATTCTACAAGTAATTTCAGGAACTTCCACGGTTGATTACTTTGAATTTTAGCTCTCGCCCCCACTCAATGCTAACTGGAAACAGACAAGCCAGATCTAACTTCTACCACAGGCTAGCTCACGTTATATCTGCCTCAGTTTTCAAAATCACAGGAATTCTCCCACAGGGAATTGGCACAACTCAGATAGGCAGTTTAAGAATCAGGTCTTGTTTTAACTTTTGTGCAGGATAGTGTTCACTCTGCCCTCTGGAAGGAACTGTTCTCTTCTAATGACTCCTAGAAGGCCTGTTACTGAAGATGAATAATTCCCTGTCTGTTTCTTGAAGCTTTATGCTTTGGTCTGATGATCCCCTTTGTCTAGACGCCCACAGGGAACTCCATCGATATTCCCTTGGCAACACCACCGCTTCAGCAGTGGAAGCCCACCAGTCTGACACAGCTGGGGCGGTGCAGTTTACTCGGCCACTGACAGCTGGCCGGCCTAACAGGGAGCGCTACCCCCTCGTTCTCCCTTCCGCAGATCTCAACTGGCAGGACTACGGAGGCCTCTGGAGACAGGGGCCCGCTTCCCCAGTCACTCGTTAACCGTTTCCCCCCTCCTTCCACCTTACTTGAGGCGACCTGTCGCAGAGCGAGGCACAGTCCTTCCGCTCTCGTTCCTCAACCACTCTTTGTCCCAATGACGAGACCAGCACCCTCACGCCAGTCGCGAGGGAAGCCCAGACTGCGGCTGCCGGGGAACCAGTCTCCTCCGCTGCTCACGCTAATACCTCGTCGTTGGTGCTTCCGCCCATGCGCGGAATAGTAGCGTCTCCAGACGGCGTCGCCTCAGCCGCACAGGATTCTGCTTCGCTCTCGGGTCTGCGCAGCACCCAGCACTATTCCGACTCCACACAGAGATTGACGCCACAGAGTCTGCGTGAGGCCAGTGCTCCTTCGCCCATGCGCCGAACCCGGCAGGTCTCAGAAGGCACACCTCCACTTCGGTGGTTTCCCGGGCAGCGTAGGGAGCCTCGATTCCTTCCGGTCTTCCGTTGGCTACCTGGTAAGGTGATCTGATGAAGGGGGGGGGGGACTTCCTTCACAGTCAGGGACTTAAAAACAAGAGTTTAAGGGTTGAAAGGGGCCAATTGGTTACCAATCGATTCCTCCAGTCAGCGACTCCGATAAGAGGGTTTGGTCAGGGGCGAGTGGGGGAACCTCTCCACGAAGAGGCTGCCTATCCCACTGACAAGCTAACTACTTCTTGTGCGTCCACCTCCCTTCACCACTGCCTCTCTCCTCAAGCTCAATGAACTGCACAAAATGGCTGCCTGCCCTCTGCCCTTATATAGCCTGTCCACCCAGGGTCCAGTAGGGTCCAGAAGGTTCTGGAAGGCTCTATGTTATCCTATGGGGCTAACTCAGAGGTTGGCAGTTATGGCAGTTAGTAGCCACCATTTTAGGTATTCCCAGATTTCAGTCAGGAAAGGCACCTAGGCCTCAAGGAAAAGAACCATGAGGGCAAGAACACCTAACCCCCAGGACAACACCATCAAAATAATCCAGTGAACACAAAAAGATGAAAAGAGTATGAGGGGCAAAAAGGGGACAAAATAAATAATTAATAGGAGGGGCTACACAAAAGGCCAGACAGGTCTAACACACATGGACAATGCCCGCAATGTGGTACTGTAAGAAATGAATATTTGTATATATGTATGTACCACAAACAGCGGTAACATTGTGATACCATTTGAATATGATAAAATTAATAAAATTGTGTGGAAAATAAACTTTGTGTAAATAGGAAAATTGAACGAGTCGAAGATTAGAGGGTATGGCAAGTGTGCACATAGCCATCTTTGCGTCCCACCAATCCTTTTTATCGAGCTCCCCCAAATCAGTCATCCAACTCTCTTTGAGCTTTAGGAGAGGGTCTTGGTCATTTAGGAGAAGTTTTCAGTATAGTATGGAAATTCCCTGTCAACCCATAGGTCCCATTGTCACTTTCATCTCCAGGGGGTTAGCTTCAGGGACTTTCGTAAGTAGCTCTTAATACGTATCAGCATATTAAGAGCTACTTACATGTCGCAAATGCAGGTATGTGAAGAATTGTGAGTAATGGAGGTTGTATTTGGATTTGAGAAGGTCGAAGGAAAAAATGTGGTCCTTGTCTCACAGGTCTCCCAGGGGGGTAAACCCTATCCGGTCCCATCCTCGGAACCTCTCCAAAAGTATAACCCATTCTGGCTTTGTCCCTGTCGACAGAGGAGTCTGCGCTGTCGGTATACAGAGGCATTGGATGTGTGTAAGTGCCTCCCTCCAGCATAGGAGGGGGAGTTTGGAGATCTGTGGTACGGAAGCAGGGGGCTTCTTCCCATAGAGTAGGTTGTGAATATTCCAGTTCTCAAGCATGTTCACTTCAAGGCACCAAGAAGAGTTATGGCAATCTCAGAATAGCCAATCATTAATCTGTACCGTTTGTGCCGCCCAATGGTAGAGGCGGAGATCAGGGACGCAAAGGCCGACTCCAAGTGGAGCACTTACTGTGGGAGACTCTGGGGGACTTGGAAGCCCAGTAAAACCTAGCCATGGGTTGTAGATCTGGGAAGAAAGAGGGAGGGAGAACGAATGTGTAACTCTGCAATATAAGAGTCTGGGCAAATCTAGTATTTTGTAAAAAGCAATTCAGCCCGGTAGGTTCAATAGAAGGGTGGACCAATTGTCAAGGTCTGTGCATGTGCGCCTCAGAATGTATTTATTTGAAAGGTTGTATAAAGTTTAAACATGACCCATAAGGGTATCAGAGCACTGCACAGCAGAAAGAGGATACGATTGGTCACTAAAAAAGCAAACATAATATACATTTGTGGATAAACAACCCAGTTACAGAAAGAGCAAACCAAACATGTGGAGCATGTAGCTAGGACATACATTGCATCCAGAGCATGCCTCAAAGAAGGAGATAGCCCTGTTGTCTGTAAGATATCAAAAGTTAGTTAGGTTGTCTTCAGGACGATTGTCGCAGCTGGTTATTCAGGAGAAAACCTTTGACTTGTTTTTTGAATGTGGAGGTCGAAGGGTTAGAACGGATATCGGGCGGAAGAGCGTTCCAACTTCTTGGGGCCAGAGAAGGTTTGTTGCGACATTGAGGTACCAAGCCGTCTGTTGATCTGATCCAATGTGCATGCCAAGGTACTTGAAAGGGCCGGAGTTCACCCTCAATTTAGTTTCAAGTTGTGGCGGGTGGGCCACTAGGTGTATGTATTGTGACTTTTCCCAATTGACGTGCAACCCAGCCACTTCTCTGTAAACTTCCAGCATTCTGATAATTCGTGGCAAATTCATCTGAGGGGACTGCAGATAAAGGAGCATATTGTTGGCATAAAGCGGCACTCTATCCTCATTGTGTGGGAGCCAGGAGAAGCCTTTGATCTGGGTATCTGTTCTAATCCAATTAGCCAGAGGTACGATCACCATGGCAAAGAGTCGCGGGGACAAGGGGCATTCCTGCCTCATGCCGCACTGGATAGGGAACCGCATGGTAAGTGTCCCATTGACCCGCACTCTTGCTGTGGGGCAATCGTACAATGCCTCAATTAGAGCGAGGAAGCTAGGTCCAAAGTTCATGCGGATATTTGAAATAAGAAGGGCCAATGGACCATGTCAAATGCTTTTTCATAATCAGTGAGGCGGAGGGCAGATGGGCCAGATAGCGGTTAATGTGGGAAAGAGCAGTCTGGAGTCGACATAGACAATGCTGTGTGCTCCTACGAGTGGTACAAAAGGGGGTGGTGATGGACGGAGCATCTGAATCAATCAAGCACTCACACCCAGTCAAAAGATCTGGGTTTAATCCATCACCGTTCTTTAGCCCACTCTGCCACCCCAGTTCAGACATGGCTATATGCAAATCAGTCTGACCCTGTGCCTCATGGGAACAGTCCAGCCCGAACTGCCAAGCCATGTCTTCCCTGGACCGGAAACAAGCTTCCGAGGACCGGTTTCTGGCATTCCAGCCGTCTTCAGCCCGGCTTTCTTGAATCCAGTGGCAAAGTGAGCAAGGGACTCACGTCTGAGCATACCCTGCCACACTTATGGCGGCCAAAAGCGGTACAAAAGGGGGTGGTGATGGACGGAGCATCTGAATCAATCAAGCACTCGCACCCAGTCAAAAGATCTGTGTTTAATCCATCACCGTTCTTTAGCCCACTCTGCCACCCCAGTTCAGACATGGCTATATGCAAATCAGTCTGACCCTGTGCCTCATGGGAACAGTCCAGCCCGAACTGCCAAGCCATGTCTTCCCTGGACCGGAAGCAAGCTTCCGAGGACGGTTTCTGGCATTCCAGCCGTCTTCAGCCCGGCTTGCTTGAATCCAGTGGCAAAGTGAGCAAGGGACTCGCGTCTGAGCATACCCTGCCACACTTATGGCGGCCAAAAGCGGTACAAAAGGGGGTGGTGATGGACGGAGCATCTGAATCAATCAAGCACTCACACCCAGTCGAAAGATCTGGGTTTAATCCATCACCGTTCTTTAGTCCACTCTGCCACCCCAGGTCAGACATGGCTATATGCAAATCAGTCTGACCCTGTGCCTCATGGGAACAGTCCAGCCCGAACTGCCAAGCCATGTTGTGTGCTCCTACGAGGCATAAAACCATTTTGATCTTCATGGATTATCTTTTGGACTACAGTAGTTGGTCTTCTGGCCAGCATTTTTGCCAATATTTTGGATTCTATATTTAGCAAGGAAATAGGCAGCTAAGAGGCACAGAGTGTCGGTGGCCTACTTAACTTAAAGAAGGTGGTAATGGTGGCGGACCGAAGGTAAGTGGGCAGAATTTGCGTACGGCCTGCATCTTTGAAATGGAGGAGCCAGGGGTGGTGGGGCTAGAAAGGAGGAGAATCTCATGTAAAATTCATCTGTCAAGACGTTTGGGCCAGGCTTTTTCCCAGATGGGGTACCAGAAATGGCTGCCTGCACCTTCAGTAGTGTAAATGGTTCGTCCAGTGTAGAATGGTGAGACTGTGACAAGGGGCGGATCGGGAGGTTTACAGCTGTCGGGTAAATATGTTCTGATAATGATGAAAATTTGTAGCTATAAAGTAAGCGATGGTATTCTGCAAACGTATCAGCCATTTCAGTTGAGTCGGACGTTAGGTGTCCCACCAGTCTGAATCACTGGGACAATGCGGGTCCCTAGTGCTTTTGGGATAACCAATAGAGCAATTTGCCAGCCTTATTGCCCTGTTCCTAGAGCCGGTACCAAGATAAGGAGTCTGCGCCATAATGTCTCACAGAGTTCTTAAGAGTGTTGCATGTGAGCCACCGATGGTATTGCCCCAGCAGATTGTTCCAGGGCAAGTATCTGGGAATCTAAGAGTGTAATATCTCGTTCGCTATTGTGTTCGCGAACGGCAACTAGTTCTTTACCTCAAAATACTGCCTTTAATGACTCCCTTAGACTCGCCAGGAAGACCCTGTGTCTTGGTTTGAGTCAAAATATTCAGCAATAGCAGCTTTTAGGGGGTCCACCAGGATGTTCTCCCTAAGGGACCCTAGACTCCTTTCGTGTCTGCGTGCCCAGTCCTCAACTGCACCCCAACTGGGCTATAACTGCCCAGTCCCCGGGTAAAGATATGGTTGTGTCCCCAGGGAAAGATATGGGTGTGTTGGACGAGTGGTAAGGTGAAATAATCGAGGTGGGAGCGCATCTTAAGCAAGGCAGAACAGGGTGTGAAAGCAATGTCCTGTTGGTGTTATCTATGCCAGACGTCTATAAGGCCTAGGGAGTGTGCCACCTATAGAGTGCTGGTGTCCTAGAGTAGGTGTTTTGCATATCGGTATTGAATTCTCCATCTAAATAAGGGTGCCCGGTTGTGTCTGCAGTAGAACTCCTAAAAGGTCCAGCGCATCGCATTCACTAAAGCTCAGTGGCGGCTGCCACAGAGTAGTATGGATTGGGCGGGGAGAGGTAGAAAAATAAATAAAACTGACCTACCTGGCTGCCGGCCGCTGCCTCGCCTCTATCCTCTTCTGTTTCTGCAGGAATTACATTCAAGCTGCCCTAAGCCAATCACAATGCTGCTGTCACCATGACAGCAGCGTCCTGAAGGACTGAGCACCATGGTTTGCCACTCATACTGGGACTACGAGCCTGTGCATGTTCTCCACTAAGGCTGGACAATGCAGCCAGTGGAGAACATGCAAAGAGCGTGTGACTTTTTGGCCGGCCCAAGACCGCCGACCAAACCTTATTTTTCCACTTCTGAAAGAGCACGGGTGGCGCTCCTCTGCCTTAGCGGAGGAGCTGCCCCTGCTAACACTGGAGGCACTTATATACTGCCTATGGTCCACGGTTGCCCCTGTAGTGTACCCTCTAGTAGGAGATACCTTCCTTACATGTCCCAGTGAGAGTTGATGATGACCAGTGTGTAACACTCTTGTGTAGCCGTGGCGGGCAAGCAGGTGACAGTTATCTCCCACATGCCCTTCAGCATTCTTGACACGACCAGTCGTTTTTGGCAAATCTTGACGGAAGAGTGAGGCATCACCCTGACCTCCCCAATTTTAGTCTTTAGGACTGGATCCAAGCAGTAAGGCTGCAATGTCCACTGCATGCCCCTGAGCATCAGTCTCCTTAGCCGAGGATTCAAGCACTTTGGTAGTCGCTGTGCCAGGGTGTGGCAAGGATTTTTCCTATTGGTCTAGTTTGCTTTACCTCATGGTGGGTTTGTTCTTCACCATTGTGGGGTAGCTGATGCGTTCGGGCCCACAAGTTCAGCAACTGCGGCAACATGAGCAGCACTCAAGTCTACCCACCCCACAGGGGGCTGACTGAGGCCCACCAACTCCATACTGGACCCGCCAGACCCTTGCCAGGAGGTGCCACGAGCAGCCCAGGGCACACACAGCACCTCAGGCGCATCAAAGAACTCCCATCAGCAACTTTGGTGTTGGAGGCTGTCCCAGCAACCAACTTCCAGTCAGCTGGTTCCAACTCCAGTGAAGGTAGGTAGTCCAGGTGGGTCCAGTGGCACCCAAGTTGCGGCCACATGGGCCTCAGGAAACAAGGGAGCGAGGTGCACGATGTCTGGGATTATGAAGGCTCTCCTATGAATGTGCTATGCGGGCCCAGATACTCCACCTCCGGGGACCAACACAGTCCATGGCCGTCTTGGCCTGGGGCGCAATCCAGAGACAGCCAGTGATTCACTATGCACCTGGGGGCCAGGTCACCTCTTACTTGGTGTTCCTGTTGTCCTCCTCTTGCGGGAAACACCATCACAGCATCAGGAAGGCCACAGCAGGCTCCACACAGCCTCCCCCATGTGCACCAGCACAGGGTTTGCAGCTGCCCTTTCTCTCGACCGCTGCAGTTGCCAGTTTCTCAAGGTCGGAATTGGTGGGCTGCCACAGTGGACATGCACCCGCCACAGAGGCCACTCCCTTCTTGTCTGGCCAATCTCTGGGACCGTGCCTGGAAAAGGGTTGGTGTACACCGCCACCCAGCTCGGTCCCTATCACCAGCCTGTCCGGCCTCCCCAGTTCTCACCCCAGGACTCCTTTTGCCCCAGACTCGACCCTTCTGCCACTGGGAATTATTACCGGTGTTTGCTTACCATGAATCTCACGGAGAGGAGCAGTATGGTGCAGGATGTTAGAAGCCGGCCAGGAGCTCTCTCCTGTGAGTGCTGCCGTCATCTTGCTGCTCCGTCCACGCCCACTTTTTATATATATTTGTGTTAAAGTGCTAAAGGATCCTAGGTGGGACTAGTCAGTTCTTATCACAATGATGAGGAGTCCCTGGGAGAGAACTATGATTACAGGTACGTAACTTTTCCTACTACACCATCTTTTCCCTTATTTCTGAAATACTATACCACCTTTGAAAAATAACCTCCCTTCTTTCTCAGGCAAAGGCACCAAACTTGCATTGCATGTATCTACACACTTTTAATATAGCCTTTATTCTAAAAAACGTCACTGTATGGGTTGACGACCTGTTATGGGAAGTTATCGCTCACCTCTGACTGCCAGATTGGGTGCATGCACCATTTGTACCTAACTTGATAAACTTGGAATTGACCTATTGGTGGTATTTGCACACTGCAAGGCTTGCGGTACTGTTCTCTGTCAGAGGCACTTATTGTTTTGATACACTGGAGGGAATTTTCTGAGTTATTGTACAGTAGTGCATACTTTGAGGTATTGCACACATAAATTGTAAGTCCAAAGTGCACCAATAAAGCATATATTGGCATGCTGATAAGATTATCCAGTGAGTTGACTTCTGTGAAACAAATCTGTAGGTAATAATTTGGATTCCTAGGCAGTTCAATTTAGTCTTTCCTTCTGACTTTCCCAAAATGAGCACCATTAGACGTAGTCACATGAAATCTAAATAGACAGCTACGTAAGCTAGTCCCTCTTCTTTCCTCTTCCACGCTTCGTACAATTGTTTCTGCCACAATAATTTCAAGATTAGATTATGGGAATGCCCTGTGTCTGGGTCTGCCCAAAACATTGATTAACAGGCTGCAGGTAGTCCTGAACGACGCAGCTAGGCTGATCTTTAGGCTACCTAGACGGACTCATGCATCTCCATTACTGTGTAAGCTACATTGGCTCCCCATAAAACAACGGGTGGAGTTCAAAAGTTTATGCATCGCCCATAGGCAGTCTATGGCCAAGCACCTGCCTACATTAAAGAACGCGTTGGGGTTTATAACCCCACAGGTTCATTAAGGTCCTCGAACACTCAACTGCTGTCCTGTCCCCGCTATAAACTAGCAACGAAGGGTGGCAGATCCTATTCAGTGATGGTTCCACAGATCTGGAATAAACTTCCAGAGTCTCTTCGTAAGTAATCAGATCTGTTGCATTTCAGAAAGTCTCTAAAAACACTCCTGTTTAGGGAAGCCTTAAGCACCGCTTAGTGCCACGGCCCTAAGCATCTTTCTCCTTTTACCCACTCTGCTAAATATCGTCCTCTTCTGTCATAAGCGCCTAGAGACCTGACGGTGATTTGGCTCTATATAAGCCGTAGTTAACAATAACAATAACAATGTGTCTATCAAAAACATGCAGAAGACTACATTTTTTGTGCTCATGTAGATTTCTGTTAATCAAGGGGTTAAGGGTTTATGTGCAAATTCACTCTCACATCAGCACAGAAATGGAGTAAGTGATACATCTATTCATCTATTTGTGTGTTTATTTTTAGTTTGGAATAGATCTTACACCTCTTCTGTTGTACCTAGCTACTAAGGTAGGTATTGTTGGTGCTCTGGTTTGCAGGAAAAGGTGAAGGAGCAGTGGTGGTGGGTGGTAGTGATTTGGGACAGAGAGAATAACACCACAAAGTATTTTTGCATGCTATGAACAACACAAAATAAAGTATATTTTACATATTGTAGTCTAAACCTTATCTATATACAGTCTGTCTGTGCTGTTAGAAGGTATGAAGGGTTTAAAAACTGTTTACCTTACAACGCTGGTTAGCAGCTTGTATGAAGCACACATTTTACCATGTTTATTTTTTCTTCACACTGCTACTCTTTATACAGAGCACCAATACTGAGGACAGCAACCATCTACTTTGTGACACATCTTCCTCCATTAAATTGTAGAGGAAATGTTGTGTTTTCATGAGGCGAAAGGCATCTTGAGTTCAAACACTTCTACTGGAAATTATTGAAATGACACAAGTAATATTTTAAATATTACAATGTACTAAATTTAAGAGGCGTAGCCAACCATGCTCCACGGCAGTCGCCTTTTTAGAGCTCCAGTGTGAGATGCCCTTTCCTGCCAGAGCGTCCGAAATAGTGCCAGGGGTCTGAGACAGTCTGGTGAGGTTATGAATGCAGTGCTTTATCTAGTTGACCTGCTGCAATGAGTGGGAGGACCATGTTGTATCTTTATAGCACCTCTCACTGTCTCATACTGGATGTATTATGATACAGTCCAGGGTTGTAGTTTGCCTATTAGTAACCATCGGTGGGGGAGGCAATGGAGGCTGACTTGCAGGGAATTTTGGATTTTTTTGTGTGCTTGGTTCTGGATTGCTGGCTGAGGTTCTGTGCCCTTCAATGCAGGTTAGGTCTCAAATGTGATTAGTGCCCCATTTTCTGTGGAACTTGTCATTGTTTGGATATGTATTTAAGGCCAATGAAATGGTTAACAAAGCCAGGTCCTACAGAGAGAAAGGTGACTTTTTACCTCCAAACACACATAATGAAAGGGGACTAGATGGGTACGGAGGGAACTGTTAAACCAGAGCTCACACATGATGTGTCAGTTTTGTTGGCTGCAGCCAAGGGACTGAACTCACATCCCATGGCAATGGTACCAAGATGGCATCTGTTGAGGGCAATCTCAAGGCTTTCTTATGAGATTGCTGGTGACCCATAGGTGTACAGGATGTATCAGCAATTTTCTGTCTGCTCTGGATTCATATCAGGAATATGTCGAAGGCATTAATGACTGCGTGGTCTCTACTTTGGTGTGCGTGGCTGAAGCTTGACTGATATCTCAAAGGTAACTTTTGTGAGGATTTGGGGGTTTCCACTGGTATTGGAAGGAGAGGATCTGTGGAGAGTGGTACAGGAGTTCATGGTCTTTGAGGTGACAAAGGATGGTCAGACGGACAGAATTGGCCAGCTCATAGTAACAAGACTTTTCTTACAAGGATTGTCTTGGTCCTTGAAAGGTGAAGGAACCCATGGGATTGAACATACAAATTCTCTGAAATGTTTCTTCATTGTTAGAGCTATCATCAAATAACAGTATAATTCTAGGGAAATATGGTTCGGATCTTCCCAATCTCAGCTGATGTTCCTAACTAAGGAGGAATGCTTGACGATTGCTGAAGAGGCATTGTTCTAACAACCAGCTGATCAAAAATGACTTTCATGTCGTTGCAGAACTAACTGAAAAGCAAATAGGGGCTGGGTCTCATACCTTGTAAATGTGTGAGATAATGCTCCTCTGAGCTGATCTTATATCCAATAGCTTGTTCACAAAGGGTGTACCCGGCAGTTATCATATTTGGCCATGTGTTCCTCGAGTGGAAGAGCTAATATCAGTTGAGCTGTTTGTAGGAACATTCTTCTACCTCCTTTCCCCATTTTGGTTATTTTTACACTTGTTGACCAGGACCTTACTTATATTACCTTGTGTTTGCTCTGTTGACAGTTGTTTCCTCACTTATATGATTACTGTTTCATTATTTGGTACCTTTTATTTGATTTGACTTGGGTAGTACCATATGTACTAAATTCAGTGTAACTGCTTTGAGAGAAGCACCTCCTACCTTGTTTTGAATTTTCCACCTGAACAAAAGCACAGGCGGCCGTGTGTCCTTGCAACAGATTTGTATTGTCTCTGCCATGATTGTGTGAAGCACTGTAGGTGCATCTCATTGCTGTGTTCCTCTGCACTTGGCCTAGATGTTCGATATATAGTTTAAGCATTTGAAGTCGCTATTTACAGCCGATCAACAGCTTTGATTCATTGTAGGTTATAGTTTTCAATGTTGTGTGGCATCAGTGTTCTTGAAGGAGAACTTAATAGGAGTATTTCTTCTGCTCGTTTTCAATAGTGCAACTGGTGTCCATTTGAACATGATGCAGTCTCATCTTGCATACAACAGGATCAGTGCAGAGTACTTCAGCCTGACTCACATGAAGGGAAGCACTCTCTTGCAGATGTTGTTTTTCACTGCAAACCTACGCCATCTCTTTCCTTTTAATACCATTGTAAGTGGCATTATACTGAACCACAAAGGCAGGGCTAAGACTGCTGTTTGGTTGTTTCTTTTGAGCTTCATCAAAGCAACAAAGCAGTCCTAACAGCACCAGGTTAAATCTTTTCTCTTGTTTTTGGTGCTGGTTTGATTAAATATGGTGGCTGTCGGTCAGAACTAAAATAAGACAAAGTGGTACCTAAGGCTGTTGTTCTTTTAACACGACTTTTTGATGAGGAAGGTTTGTCTTCAGACTCTTTAATTGCCTAAAAGAACTGGAAATAGTTATGGTTGAGACAGTTATGCTTTTAGGAATATATATAGCGCCAGGAATGTTGCCTTAGTTATTTAAGATAATATTGGCAGAGTGGCAGCCCACAGGTAATGCGCTTTCCACAAAATGGTGATACTATGCGTAAAGAACACTACTAATAGCTGGAGTGTGGGATGTGACACTTCTTCTCCTCACTACTTATTTACCCACTTCTAGCTATGCCTCTCCCTCAACTTTGGGAGGTCAAGTCATAGAATACCAAGCAGCATGGGCTTAGTGTGCATTGCTGATACATTTAAATTGTAAAATCTGAAAATGTTATGCTTTTTAAGGAATGCTTTTTCTTTTTCCACAGGTCGTCACTATGGTGCTGTTAGCTGTGAGGGGTGCAAAGGTTTTTTTAAAAGGAGTGTGAGGAAGACATTGACTTACAGCTGCCGAAGCAGCCAGAACTGCATTGTCAATAAACACCATCGGAACCGCTGCCAGTATTGTCGGCTCAGGAAATGCTTAGAGATGGGCATGAAGATGGAATGTGAGTAATGATGGGGGTTCCCCTGACTTTGTCCTTTTAACACTTTTGTCAATATCTCCAACTGTGGGCCTGATTGCAGGCTGCATGGCGCTGGGGCTGCAGCAAAGGTAAAAATTGTTTGTGATTTGACTATTATTGTGCAGTAACCTCTGACCAATACTGTGCAATTACGTGTAAAACCCCATGGAATGGGGAATTACTGTATGGGGCTATTCGTTTGGTCATAAAACCACAATTCCATACATTCAGCACCTGTGTTAAAGAGGTGGTAATTGTATCCAGAGCCCTGTGGGTGGAGTTGATAAGGTTAGTAGAGGGTGGAAGGGGTTTCTGCCAGTGTTGAGCACTGTATGCCCTTCCTGTCATAAAAAGAAACTTCGAATGAGGCTTGGCTGCTGCTGCAGCCAAAGACCCATGTGATTGTCCAGCCAGAATTGCCAACTGGAAAACCTGGACCCTCACCAAGAATAAATGGGTGTTGAAACCCTACCCACTATGGATCAGGTGGAGTGAATTTTGCTTTGCTTGACTGAATCAGGGCATACATGGGAAATCTGCTTGTGATAAATAAATGTTGTCATGCACGAAGCTGTGATACCTTCTAAACCGTCTTACGGTTTGGGATCTGATGGTCACTTTACTCGATTGTTTGTATTGCAAAAGCAATTACGGGACCGCCTCTGCATTTTTGGTATTGTAGTATCTATGTTTATGGAGCACTAGTCTATAAAACATACAGTTGCAAATAATTCAGAAAAGCATGAAAAAGGAAATGTGCAGAAATCTAATATAAATCTCTGATTGTTTGAATGATAATTATCCAGCATTTAGCACACTTGAACTCATAAACAGGACACCTGAAACCACACACAATAATAATGAAAATTATAAGTTATCAAAACTGCTACGACTTTGTATTAATTCATATTCATTTATAATGTATTGGGCAAAAAAAACATGCAAAATGTGAAACAACAGAGTAAAAATAATGTGACTTTAACACTGTAATTCTCTGTTGTTCAGTATCCTGACATTATTGTAAACAAAAAAATCCAATTAAAAACTCATGCATCATTTACATGGTTCTGAACCAGGTAACCTTCCCCATGCCCTTTTTCTTACAAGATAAGACCTGAACCAATGTTTAGACTGGGACTTTGAGATCCATGTTATGAGCATATTCTGCATATCCGCAACGAAAAAAATAAAACCTGCGTAGAGTAACCTTTTCTGTTCTAGTCCCATCACTATGGAACATGCTTCCAAACACTGCTAGATCAGATAAAAATCATCTGTTGGAAAACATCTGTTTCCGCTAAGCCTAGAGTCAGTTGCCTAGCTCTAGCTCTGCCTCTGGTGCCAAGTGCTATATAAGTGTTGGATCTCCTTCTGACTCATGTAAAAGCCAAGGGGAGCTGCTGCGTTAAGCTTGGCCCATTTTGGGCTTGGGATTGGATGGCACCCCAGCAAGGTACAAAGAAAGGAAGGTGAGAGCACTCATAATAGCATTCCCTCCATCGTGATGAATGCCATGGCAGCAAGGACATCAATATCAAAGAAATTAAGCCAATCCAACTGCTCACCTTTAAATTAGCAACAGAAACACCCAAGGGTAAGATTTCTAACATCAAAAAACTATCCTGAGAATATCAGCCTTCAGCTCGTCATCACGACCTCACCCTAGGCTTGGCAACTGATTGAAAAGTGACACGTCTACTTGCTCCCTTCTAGTAGGAAAGTGAAGGAAGATGCCACAAATCCTGTACCTCAGATGACTCCTCCTGAGAGGAAATCTATACATCCTGTATATGAAGTACTTTGGAACAGAGCTCTTCTATTATGAATGACTCTGTGCCGAAAGACTCTTTCAAAACTCTCCCTGGCTTTTATGGTGCGTTTGTCCTCCTATCTTTGCATATCACCGCCTCTTTTGAGAAATTAGGAGAGGGATTGCCGTTGTGGTGGTAGCTTCTCCATAAACGTAATCCAGTTGGCTATATGTATACTTAAATTGGGTTTTACTTATGTAAAACCTTCTGGGACTCAGAATGTATTCTGGTGTTTTGTTGGGCTCTCGTTCATTAGGTTGTGCACTCCATGCTGACTTTTTTATTTAACTTGTGCTAGATTTATTCTCAGCCCTGATTGAATTACATTGTACAATAGCTACTATAAGGTGTGAATGTCCAGCTCATCATCCCATTGAATCATGAGTAATAAAAATGAAAAATTTGGTACTTAGGAAAAGTTTTACTTGTATGCCTGAAAACTGCACTGCAGACAGGCTTAGGTTAGTGGATCAGATAATTGTTACTGCTCAATGCATATGTCCGAAGAGGAACACACCTTTAGCAGTGGTATTTAAGATATCAACCAGAATATCACTGTAAGACATCACAACTAACTCTCAAAATATTCTTCCAACGGGTGCCACTAAGTGGGGCATTTACTGTGTCATAGACCTTCAGACATGTATTTCCACGTTCCCGTTGCCGGGTACCCTGAAATTCATTCTGCAAGACATTTTGAAATATAAAATCAATCCATGGGCTACTTACTTAAGGACAACAGTAGAAACTCTACAAATCAATCTGACCACTTTAAATACTTCTTCACTTACGTCCATGGCAATAAAAAGAATAATGAAAAAACAGACTAAACTACTTTCCAAGACCACGGACCTGCAAAAAATTAATTCTACATCACCATTAAGGGCCCTGGCAGCGTAATACAACAATGAAAGTCAAGTTAGACTTAAGGCACAACGTTATCTTAACTGCACAATAGGGAAAGCTTGTCAGACTAAAATCTTGGCATTACAAATCAAAGAATTTAATCCTAACTGGCCGCTGCTCTCTAAAGTAGTCAAGTGTAGACTCAGCAGCTACAAATCGGAAACTCTTTTACATCTACTATGCAGTCTGTCCGACGTTGCTCGACTGCCGCCAAACCTTATTAAAGCCACTCTTCTTAATTCATGGTATAAGAACATGCAACCAAGCAATGAACTGGATTTTTAGCACCATGGTCCCCCTCAAATTGGCAAGAATTTTAAAGCAGTGCAGGACTTCTTTAAAAACTCTAAACAAAGCACTGAGATGATCATGAACCATTAACTCTTAGCTCTTATATCACGGACATTGATGTACAATAGAGTTTGACCACTCTGTAATTGAGTTCTCTTTTTAGTTGAAACCTTTAATCCATTTTATGGAGGATTTGTAACTTATCTTTATTCGTTATTTCCATAACAGATAAGCGAAAGGGAAGAAGGTAGAGAGAGCCTGTACACCAAGAGATTTCTTTTTTCGGGCATAACAAGCCATCCACACTATAAGGTCTTGTCAGGAACCAGTATTCTCTTCTGCCTTTGTATAATCATGTTTCTTCTTTTTAAATGTTTTCTATTGTCATGGTTTCAAGTAATCTACACAATAAACTTCGTATTGACTGACTGACTGACATTCCAGTTGCCCAGAAGCACAGCAAGTTTCAGAAGATTGCTGTAAACAACATTGTTGTTGCTCCTGAGATAAGCATTCATCTGCCCCTGTAACATCTATGCTCTGTGGCAGGGAGAATAAACCTTTGGATGTTGTTTGCAGAAAACTGTGCGGGTCAGCGCATAATGCAGCCTTTCTGGTATCAGATAAGATTATCAGTATTTTTCTGGACTGTGGAGACATGAGTCTGGATCAGTATTACATAGTCTGCCCCTCAGAAGATCTCATTTGCTGCGGCAAAAAAAACAGACACAGATCAGAAGATCACAAAACGTCTCCTTTCTATGTAGGCTCTTTTTGTCTGAGGAACATAAAAGCAGATCACTGCATCTTGATTCTCATTGCTCTAGAGTGGCATACCAGTACTGGTATAGCAGACCTCTTAAGCTGTCCTCACATCCAGCTATACCACTGAAACCGCACTCAAGGCTCCACTCCATACACAAGTGTGGGAGGCACTCCATCACCACTTCAAGTCACTAAGCTTAACATCATGGTATCAACCCATTTAGAGTTAATTCACTTTGATCTGCTGATGAAGTGTAGAAAATCCTGGTACATGCGCAGCATCAGCATCAGCCACTACTAAAACATATGATGCCAAGTGGAAGTGTTTTTGTATCTGGTGCACAAGCAAAGGATGTCACTCTCTGTGCAACCTCACCAAATGCTTCCAGATTAGTTGGAAATAGCCAAGAGCAGTCTCAAATACTCATCAGTACGAGTCAGTCTACCGGCCATATCTGGATTTAGAAGAACAAGAGACAACTAATCCACTCTGTTCTTCCAAAACAGTTTATGAAATGACCTTTCAGAATATTTCCACATGTGTGGCACCTCACAGTCTCGTGGGAATGCAACACTGTCTTGGGCCAGCTAATGCAACTTCCCTTTGATCCTGTCTACAAGGCACAGCTAAAGTATATCTCCTGTAAGATAGTGCTTCTCCTGGAGATTATACCAGCAAGGAGGGTAGGAGAGATGCAAGCACTCACAGTTAAAGAACCCTTTCTCTGATTCACAAGGGACACAGTTATCCTACAAACCAACCTTCAGTTCTTACATAAAATCCCTTCTGACTTCCACCTTAATGAACCTGCCATAAACTCCCCCAACGGCAACAGAAAAACATTACAATCACTAGATGTACGCAGATATCTTACATTTTACATTGACAAAACAAGGCATGACATACCAGACCGACTGTTTATGTCTTTTGGCCGGCCAGGAACGGGTCAACCCCTGTCCTAGCAGGGGCTAACACGTTGACTCTCAACCTGTATCCTCTTCTGCCACAGCAAAGCCAAGCGCCTGCCCCAGGGAAGAGTGGGACCGCATTCCACCAAGAGCGTGGCTATGACTGCTGCAGTCAACTCTTGTATATCCAATCAGGCATCTGCCGCTCAGCTACCTGGAGGAGCAGACACTTGTTTACGAAGCACAACTGCCTTGACCTCATAAGCCAACTCAGCAGTGGGAAAAGCAGCCCTGAAAGCGAGCCTGCTTTCCTGCTTTCTTATATTTATTATAGTTGTGATGTACTGCTTGCTATTCTTATTCAAGCATGTAAATATATGAAAATCCAATACTGGAGAAGACATTAGTTACTTACCTGTAACTCCAGTGATCCAGCATTGGTATCTTCCATATATTCACATGTGACCCTCTCTCCTTTTTGGTCAGAGGCTCATTTCTTATATATTCTATGCACTGTTTGTGCTATGAAATCTTGAGCCATAGAGGTCTCCAGGGAGAGTAGCAGAGCTAGTAGGGGAATGTGCTATTAAATAAACATTTTTGTTAAGGCCTATGACCATTTTAACACTGTTTACTATTATTTAAGATTGCTGGGGATTCCAAGCTTGAGGACGGGTAATCATTCAAGCATGTGGCTATATGAAAGAAGCCAGCTCAGGAGAGATGAAGTCATAATTTTGATTGCATCTCTCATTCTAAAAAATTCAAAAAGAGTCATCACCATCAGTGGATCCAAACATCTCAATTGCAGTACTAACACCCACAAGAAAGACAGCTTTCCCAACTGCGAAGGCTGTCCCAAAGTCCTAGGAGACCAGTTCCCTCAGTACCACAGGAAACACTAATGCCCCACAAAACAATTACTTCTCAATGTATTCAATCTCTGTACGGGGAAGTGTCACAAAGCTCTCAGTTGCCTTTAACACAGTCGTCTGTCAAGTATTAATCACACACTGGTTTTGCTGATAGGATCCTTCAGTAGTCTACCTCATACATTGCCAGCCGCCATGCAGTCTCTTATAGATTTCCCATTAAACCACCCTTTCTCCAATCATCTTCATACTGAAACAATTGCGCACTCTACACACTGATAATATTAGCATCCACCAGTACACCTAGGATTACTTTAAAATCTCCTTGACAACTTAAAACCTTCCTCAAGCTAATTCAGAACTGAGTGTCTGATTTCCTACCTAAAGCTCAACCAACTGTCCCAAAGGACCATTGATTGAAGTCTGGTTAGCAGACATACATCTAAACGACTATTCCACACAACTGACAGCAAAAATGTTATCTTTTGGACTCACCATCCGCATAATCCTCTCCTTTAAGGAACACATAGCTAATACATCCATGACATTATTTCCAACATAAACAGAACTTTGATCAAAAGTGTACGGTCTGGTACTCTTTCACCTTCTGAAGGCAACTCTGCGCACTGGCCTCCTTAACTCTACACTGGCACTGCTGAATGGCACCCAAAATTCAAACACATCATGCCGAAACTGAAGGATTTCTCCTGGCTACCTCTCCAGGTCTACCTTATCTTCAAATTTAGAAACAACATTCCAACACACCTGGCAGCAAAACTAATTGTCTCAGGTAGATAACGCCACCCCAGGAGCCAAAACACCTCCATGCTGAAAGCATAGAAATTCAGGAAAGAAAAGTTCTCTCTCAGGGGATCTCCATGGATAATCATAAGCACTGAATAGCCCCGCCCACATGCGTGGATCCCGGAGCACATTTTAGAATATATATTCTTAAGTGAAGACATTTGACTTTCTTCTGGAAAGCCAGGATTTGCATTTAATTTATTAAAACATTTTACAGCCTATAAATGAGGCTATATTGGCCAAGTTTTTTAAAAATTTCATTTAAAAAAGGGTCACTTTATAAATAAAAAACAGGAAATGGGCAGTAGCTGAGCCATTTGTCCTTATAAATCTGCTTCACAAAAATGTTTTGAAGGAACATTGAGACAAAGGAAGAGATCAATGTAGACTTAAAGGCTGCAGTTCTAAAGATATGAACAGTGACATTATGCCTTTAAGGTCTCACAGCCCACCAATATCCCCTCATGCCCAGCAGGTGGCAGGTACCTTAGTTCTTTTTTTCCAGCTCCTGGTGACAGGATCTCAGACCACTGAGATTGGCCTCTTTTTGCGTTTTCCTTCAAAACGTTTACTCAGACTTTTTGTCAACACCTTTACTCAAGGTTTTTAAGCATTTTTCTGTCATTTTCAGACAGGGATTTTTTTTTCTAGTCAAATAAAATGCCATCTTAATTCAACAAATGCCCTGCTTGTTGCGCAAAAAAGGCCAAATCAGATCCTCATGATCTGTCTATTATCTGCCTTCCTGACAGTCCCATTCCTCACAGATGTCTGCACTGCAAGAGGTTTTCCAGGCCTACTCTGGGGGACAAGGAGAAGATTTGCCTTCATGAAACTGAAGAGTGACGCAGACAGCTTGCAGCGCAGTCTGAAGGTGGGACATCACCTGAGTGAGAAGAGAGTCAGTCCTCTACCAGGGCTCTTCCACCTACCTCTGAGGACTCCAGGAGAGGGAGATCCAATATGAGAAAAAATTATGCCGTTTAAGGTCGATGTCAATGACATCAACGTTCAGATGAGGTACGATGCCAATATGTTTGCCATCAAGAGATGGGTAACATCGAGAAGCAGGCGGGGTTGAACATCGAGACACAGGAAGTTGACGTTGTAGGATTCCATGGCGTTGAGACACAGGTGAAGCTCTGCGTCGAAAAGTCTGTTGGCGTCAAGACACAGGGGGCAATCAACGTCAAGAAGCCTGTTGACTTTAAGGCAAACCAGATCTGTTGAATGTGTCTGGAAATCTTGACCAAGACGGTTGCTATTAACTTCTGACACAGAATATTCCAGGGCTTTCTCGCAATCGTCACTGGTCCATATTAGGGAATCTCCGCAGCCTTCTCCACCACCTCCTCCTCCTCCTACTTCAGCGCCTACACCACTACCTGTTCCTCAGACAGAGGCACCTTTAGGAGCTCCTTCACCAGTGAGGCTTCCAGCTTCCCCACAGAGATCAAGGTCTCTTCAGTCTAGGTCCAGGTCTTGCCATAGATCGCAAACAAAAATGACTTCCAGACGTCACCATCATTGTTCTCGGCACTCCTGATAGGTTGCTCCTCCAGGTGAAAACATAGATATCATCCTAGGTCCAGATCCAGAACTAAGCCATGATCCAGAAGGATGTTGTTTAATCCCACCTCTTCCTCCAGCATTGGAAGATACTCACCAACGCAGACTGATTCTCCCCAGTCAAGGGGCCTTCCAGTTGATGACATCAACACACTTCAGGAGGTACTTGTATGAGGAGATACCAAGCTGAATGTTTCATTGCCTGTTCCATAAACGGCTACATCGGTGATATTTGAGATTCTTCACCAATTTTCAGCATCAAGACCTCTTCTACCGCTAAAACCTTCTTACACACCTCACAAGAGGCTTTTTTATACACAGAGGGTTCAAACCCCTCAGGGGTTGGAAGAACACCCCCAACTGCAGCAGCAAAGTCCTTTCCAGAAACATCCAAAGGGAAGAGGCAGCCACCAATCTGCTCAACCAGGAAAGCTTCCTACAGGCTCCAAACTATGAGGCTCTGCTTCCCCTTGTTCCGTTACCCACTCCAGTAGGGGTAAGTATTTCAGATATCTAACAGAGTTAAAATCCATCACAAACAATGCCTAGGTTCTAAATATTGTCAGAATGGTTATTGTCTCGGATTCAGCGGTTCTCCACCAAATATTCCACCAAAATTTTCCAATCTACATCTACGGATGCTGAGATGAGAAGTGTGCGGTGGAGCTTGTGTGAGGTAATGAGATTGTCCAGTGGAAAAAGGGAATGGCAACGGGAAGACACATGGCACTACCAAAGGAGGGTCAATAATTTTCCAGGGAGTGACACATAAAGTTATGTCAGTCAGTCAGTCAGTCCGTCAATACAGGTTATTTTGGCCAATTGCCATGAAATAGAAGTGCAAATAAAAAATATTAAAAGTACAGTCAATAAACAACGATCTTTATACAGTTTCTTACACTAAAACCATAAAAGAACACAAGTGAAATACTGAAAAAAACATTCTCGGATAAGACGCAAAACAGTAAGAATGGTGTCCAAGACTGTATATAAAAAGATTGACTTCCCATCATGATTCAACAAGCACTGTTCTCACACGGACAGCACCAGATAAAACAAGCATTTACAATGCAATGGTCTCGGCAATATTATAGGTAGAGCTATTGGTATTGCTCATTATTTTTTTTATCTTTTTTGTATCCCTAAATAAATGGCATTGTCATTTCTATCGGCATTAGCTTTTTTTGCATATGTGATACCTATTGCATTAGCAGAGAGAGAGTGAGGTAGTGAGAGAGAGAGAGTGAGGTATTGAAATAGAGAGAGAGTGAGGTAGTGAGAGAGAGTGAGGTAGATAGAGAGTGAGGTAGTGAAAGAGTGAGGGAGGGAGAGGGATGTTGTGAGGTAGTGATATAAGCATAGAGTGATGTAGTGAGAGAGAGAGAGGTAGTGAAAGAGAGTGAAAGTGAGTTATGTTATTCTAAACTTTTTAAGCGCACAGACACCCAGGGGTTTCATGGCGAGTTAGTGAGATAGAAATAGTGAGGTAGTGAGATAGAGAGTGATTGAGGTAGTGAGTTAGAGAGAGAGAGTGAAGTTGTGAGCTAGAGGGTGAGGTAGTAAGAGAGTGAGGTAGTAAGAGAGTGAGGTAGTGATGTTTTGAGAGAGAGAAGTTGTGAGATAGTGAGGTAGTGAGATAGAGTGGTGTAGTGAGGTAGAGAGAGTTATGTAATGAGAGAGAGGTAGATAGAGTGAGGTAGTGAGAGACAGAGACTGAGGTAGTGAAAGAGTGAGGTAGAGGGATGTTCTGAGGTAGTGAGATAGAAACAGGGAGTGAGTTTGTGAGGTAGTGAGATAGAGAGAGAGTGAGGTAGTGAAAGAGAGTGAAAGTGACTTAGTGAGATAGAAAGAGAGAGTGAGGTAGTGAGATAGAGAGAGAGTGAAGTTGTGAGGTAGTGAGATAGAGTGAGTTAGTGAGGGAGTGATGTAGTGAATTTTTGAGGGAATGAGTCGTGATATACTGAGGTAGTGAGAGTGAGATTGAGATAGAAATAGAGTGAGCTAGTGAGATAGAGAGAGAGTGAGATAGAGAGTAAAGTTGTGAGGTAGTTGTGAGCCAAAAAGAGGGAGTGATAAAGCAGCCCTGGTTGTAATGCAGTGGTTGTAATGCATTCCTATATGAGCCACAGTATTGCCGCCTGATTGTCTGACTTTATATAAACTCTGCAGAAATAATCTGAAAACAAAGGGGAACTTATAGTAACGCATTCGTGGCTCAGTTTGTTCGTCACCAACAGACTGCTTTGTAGATAGATGACAGGGTTAAGGGACCTGTTGCACAGATCTAGTCTAGCTGCAGTAAGCTTCAGGGCACTGTACTGGGGAGGTATGTCCAGCGTTAATGGACTTGCTCTGGTACCACGTTTGAAACAACGTGAAGCAGCTCAGAGTGTTGATGTGCCTGTTGCGGGAGTCGTCTTGTGACCTGCAGGTGACACGTGCCAGGTGTGGTGAAGAAGCTCAGTGGGTGAAGCGCTCACTGCAGACAGCGGCACGTCACCTGTATGACATCATCCGAATTGCTGCTGGGTTTAAGTGCACCCGCGGTGTTGCCAATTCCGCTGCCAGTTGTCTTCCTGCACAACTCCGCAACAGACCTGCAGGAAATAAAAGGAAACTAATTACGGGCCGCCGGTGGCCCCGGATCTGTGCCTGCGGGAACCTTCGTCGCTGCTCAAATTGTTGATGCCATGGCTGGACATAGTCCACGGAGCAACCTGAAACAGAAAAATAAAATTATTTGGCCCCCAGCAGAGGGGAAAGGAGGGAGCCTGGGTGTCCTGTCTGTGAGCTGAGTGGCACAAGTGACGAGTTTTTGAAAAGAGCAGGGGAGTGGATTATCACTGGGAGGGTGGGGGGGAGTTAGGGAGACCCTCGGAGGAGGCTGCTGGGCACAGGGAGGGTGGCAGGCAGGTGGAGAGCGCGGAGCAGGCATTGGGCGGGGGTGAGTGAAGGAAGACAGGCAGGCATGCGAGAGAGAGAGAGAAAATATGAATGAATAAATCAGTAGTACTATAAGTGCTTAGAATTTACTGTGAGAATCTGAAAACTGAGGGAGAAGAGGGGTGGGGGGGGGGCTGCAGGGCGGAGCCAGGAAGGACGGGCATGAATGCAGGCTGGCGGTACAAATGCAGGATTTATATAAACTCTGCAGAAATAATCTGAAAACAAAGGGGAACTTATAGTAACGCATTTGTGGTCGTCACCAACAGACTGCTTTGTAGATAGATGACAGGGTTAAGGCGCCTGTTGCACAGATCTAGTCTAGCTGCAGTAAGCTTCCGGGCACTGTACTGGGGAGGTATGTCCAGCGTTAATGGACTTGCTCTGGTACCACGTTTGAAACAACGTGAAGCAGCTCAGAGTGTTGATGTGCCTGCTGCAGGGGTCGTCTTGTGACCTGCAGGTGACACGTGCCAGGTGTGGTGAAGTAGCTCAGTGGGTGAAACGCTCACTGCAGACAGCGGCACGTCACCTGTATGACGTCAAGCAAACTAAATATGTCACACAGCAGAACACTACTTCTAAGCTTACATACACATTACTTAACTCAGTCGGTACAACTTGTACTAGAAGGTGTATTTGAATCAATTTAATAAAGCCAGTGTTTAAAAAATAAAAATAAAAGGACATATACTTCTTGAGGTGGGACGAAGTAAAAAAATATAAAGAGCATCCAAGCCAACACAAGTAAAAACTATAACGATGTATCGATACGCAAAGCGTAGCATTTTAAAATAAAAAAATAACAATGGCACATTGTACCATACTGTAGAAAAGAGTAGCATGGCAACCAGTCCATCCCGAAAGTTGTACTTGATAGCGCAATCAATGTGTTATTACATAGCATTCAGATTATTGCTAGATTGAAAAAAAGATTCTCACCCCCTGAATTATGATGCAACGCTCATAGTAGAGGTGAGCCTGCTATTTGTGCCAGCATCACATTCGAGGAGACACTCCACACGTCCATGCCCAGTGGTTGGGACGCGTCCCAAAAGGACTGCATCACCATCATATGCTGGGGTGGGTGCTAGCTAGAGTGCAAGAGGAGCAGTTTTAAAATATGCCCTAGGACGACTCACTCAACATTTTTAGTGGACACTTCTCAGTGTTGGCAACTACTTTCTTGAACGTGTTTAGTTGAGAGCAGCTAGCATGACATTACTCCAAGGGGGGGGCAGAGCAGGAAGACGGAGCTGCGGGCGGAGGGAAGGGGGGGCAGAGCAGGACGACGGAGCTGCGGGCGGAGGGAAGGGGGCAGAGCAGGACGACGGAGCTGCGGGGGGAGGGAAGGGGGGGGCAGAGCAGGACGACGGAGCTGCGGGCGGAGGGAAGGGGGGGGCAGAGCAGGACGACGGAGCTGCGGGCGGAGGGAAGGGGGGGGCAGAGCAGGACGACGGAGCTGCGGGCGGAGGGAAGGGGGGGGCAGAGCAGGACGACGGAGCTGCGGGCGGAGGGAAGGGGGGGCAGAGCAGGACGACGGAGCTGCGGGCGGAGGGAAGGGGGGCAGAGCAGGACGACGGAGCTGCGGGCGGAGGGAAGGGGGGGGCAGAGCAGGACGACGGAGCTGCGGGCGGAGGGAAGGGGGGGCAGAGCAGGACGACGGAGCTGCGGGCGGAGGGAAGGGGGGCAGAGCAGGACGACGGAGCTGCGGGCGGAGGGAAGGGGGGGGCAGAGCAGGACGACGGAGCTGCGGGCAGAGTGAGGGGGGGGGGCAGAGCAGGACGAAGGAGCTGCGGGCGGAGGAAGGGGGGGAGCGGGACCGGGACGAAGAAGGGCTGCGGGCGGAGGGATGGGGGAGGGGGGGGGCAGAGCTGGACGGAGCTGCGTGCGGAGGGAAGGACAGAGCTGGACGAAGGAAAGCGGAGGGAAGGGGGGACGAGCAGAGCAGCTCAGAGCAGCTCTGGAAACCACCACCGTCTTTCTCCGATGCAAAGCAGAAATGCCTCGGAGAAAGCATGGTCATTTTCGCATTTGGGGGCGTGTGTTTTGCTGTTCTGAGTGACGGACAACGTCACTGTCTAAAGAACGCAAAAAATCACGCCCCCAAATCCGAAAAGGACGGGGCTACATTGGAGTGACTGATCTCTCCTCCAATGGCTGGCCTCCTTTTAGGAAGCCAGCCAATGGGGAGAGACAGTGCAGGGAGGCGGGTTCTGAAGCCCCACTAGAGGACATTAATTCTCTGACCGGAAGCTGCTTCGCAGCTTCGTCCCGAGACCTAAAAAGGGCTATATTAAAACAGGTAAACTCATCCCGTATACTTTTTTAGTAAAGAGTGCAGGGCAAACTTGTGCAAAGGACTCTTCTATAAACAGCGGTGTAATAAAGGACCTTTCTAGGTTTTTGTGGAAATTGCAAAACATGATAAAGTGCATCTTGTCTCGGGCTAACTGATTATTACAGCTACATTGACAGAAGGTAAAACTGTGAGAGCTGCCATGAGGTGCTGCTGATAGCTGATACGTTGGGTTCAAACTAAGGTGTATCTTTAACAACTTAATTCAGCTTTTAGAAGAACCATAAAAGTTCAGGGATGGGAAAAATATGTAGAACACCTAATCTATAAAAGACATTTATCACTTTAAAAAGTACAAGATGAGTGTGGCTATGTACAATATACAAAGAGCTAAATAATGGTCCACAACTATCATTTAATTACATTAAAAATAATTAGTTAAAATCCATAAAACATTGACCCGCATTCTATATACACAAAAGTTACACTGCATGTTAAAAAGAAACATTGATTTTCAAAAGGCTAAAACTAGATCCATCAACTTAAGGCAAAGCACAAGTGTTCTAAGCAGGCAAGTAGATTAGAATTATACTATTAATTGAAAAATCAGCCAAGACACCCTTCTCCCATGCGAGGATCTCCTACCCGCATACAACAGTACTATCCTTTCAAACAGCCGGTGGTGAAACGTTTTTTGTTTTACCTTTCACCACATAACAAATAAGAACCTGGAGACAGCAAACACAATGTGCCTGATAATATCAGATTGTAAGATTCTGCACGCCTCCTCACAGTGTGCGGTTCCAAGGATCCTGCAAATAGGGATTATCCATTTGGCCCCGGCACTACTATACTCAGGGCTAAACAAACTGGCCATGAGCCTTGTTTCTTCATCGTGGCCACAAGATGGACAGTCCATATTGGCCAGTCTATCTGAACTTACCCATTTCGATGTGTTTGATCTAATTGGTAGTGACCCTTGCCTAAACTGAACATACATCTTTCTGGCCAGATTTGATTCGACTTCAT
This sequence comes from Lissotriton vulgaris, assembly GCF_964263255.1. Classification (NCBI taxonomy): domain Eukaryota; kingdom Metazoa; phylum Chordata; class Amphibia; order Caudata; family Salamandridae; genus Lissotriton; species Lissotriton vulgaris. Next base: position 551,802 of record NW_028240617.1, on the reverse strand, counting down.
CAAGAAAATCCTTTAGCCTCAAAAGTAGTCCGTAAAAGAACCTAGGGCCAGGCTAGACATGAGCATACCAATTTTGAAGTTCCTAAACCACCTCTTAAGCTCTAATTTACTAGTTAGTGGACTAATACCACCCCCACCCCCGGATCTTCCCATGGTTTGACTAACCCCAGGCTGGACAGTGTGTCTCTGACATATTTGATCTAGGGGATGTTGTCAGCCCCTGGGAGGCTAAGACAGTAGTGGAGGAGTTTGGGCATGGCCCATAGTTTTCTCTAATGCATTATTGGTCTAACTACAATTCTTTCTGAGATTGGTCTGTACCCCAAATCTAGCCTTAGCAGGACTAGCGTAGTCCTAACCGAAAGGCTCAGGGCTTGCCTCAGGAACTTATTCTCAAGTATTTCTAGGGCTTTTGTGTCCTTGTGGTCCTAGAGCTCAGTGTCATAGACAGCCGTGACTAATGCTTGGTGGGTGTACATTTGAACCGCCGGAGAGACTGGTTTGAAAAAGATAGCCCAGATGGACCTTAAACAGCCCGCCCACGTATTGCTCCAGTTTGAGCCTTCCTTTCAAAATATGTGGCCTTGGTCCAGTATTTTCTGTATGCCCATGGCGTTTTAGATATGAGTAATGTGTTGTCATCAGACATTAGCCTCAGGACCTTTGTGTTAGCTAATCTGAGGCATCATTGTCACAGAATTTCAAGCAAGCAACCAAGTCATTGACAGTGTAAAAAGTGTTGGAGCAAGAACACAGCCCTGCCTAATGCCCATTTTGACTGGAAAATGTTCTATTACTCTCGCAGTTGGCCACAGCGGACATGGGCAAAGTTCTATTCATGCAGCCTTTCAATGATTTGGCTTAAGTGACTTGGGACACCCATCTCAACCAGTATCCTCCGAAGCACATTTCTGGGAACCAAGTAGAAAGCAGGTCATAGATTTACAAATACCATGTAAAGTCTGTCTTTATCGAGGACAATAGATTTCCAGTATGTTAGCTGCTGCCTAAACACTTGATCTATAGCTGTGTGATTATTAAATCCTGCTTGTAAAGGGCTTAGAATGTTGTTAGCCTCTAACCAATCTTGTTGCCTTGATAAAAGGATCTTACTAAATAGTTTCTGCGTAGTGTCAATGAGACTGATGGGCAGTAGTTTGCTGACACCAAGGGGGAACCCTTTTCGTATATAGGAATTATTTCTGCCCCTGCCCAGGATTGAGTAATTGGTAGCCCACTCATGATAGCATTAAAAACTACTGTGTGATAAGGACACCAAACATCCGTCTCAGCTAAGAACAGATCACCTGGGATTTTATCTAAGTCAGGGGTTGTGTGGAACAATCTTCCTAATAGTCAGGACCGCTGTGTATGTAATGATCAGATACTCGTTTGTAGCAGAAGGCCCCTCCATTGCTAATGATTGAGGCCTTCTTGCAGGGACTGGAGGTACACTGTTTCCAGGAAACGGAGCGTACAGGTTCGAAAATTGTGTATTACAGTCATCAGCAGCGATGTTACTTTAGATGGTAATCATGTGTGTTCCCAATGGCAACTATATTCTAAAATGCTGCTTGATCTGTGTCCCTGGAGGCAGCAAGAAGTGCCTTCCTCCTTCCATGGTCCAATTCCCTCTTGGCATTGTAGACAACGCTCTTAAAAGTCTTGTGCATGGCTTGAATTGTGCTTCTTTCCTGGGATTTAATTGTGGTAATAAGTATAAGTTTTGCAGATCTGCAATGGCTATTAAACCACAAAGGTAGCTTCTGCAGTGAAGTGCTTTTTTTGATCTGTGAAAAGCTGATTTAGTACTTCCCCAATTTTTAGTAGAGGAGTTTCCTGACCCGGGCTAAGGTCTTTATTACACGTCTCCCAGACTCTTTCTCAGTAGGTTATAAGTAGACTTTATTGAGTCCTGTGATTGCGCCACTACACTCCAGTATATTCTGTGCTAGTTCATTGCTAGTTGGTGTCCACCATCAAAGAGCTGCACTTGCGTAGCTGCGAGCTTGGTGAGGGGGAGGGTCCAGGTCTAGGGCGAGCGCATTATGGTCACTGTTGTGCTTTGTGATGACTTTCATGTCAGTAACGAATTGACTAGAATTTAGTATATCAAACAGGTTGGGGCTGGGCGCGCTATTGAAAGTGTTCCTTTCTTCCTTAATTGAGCAAGTTCTCCCATTTCAGGTGCGCACTCTCTGATTCAGAGTCAGGGCATTAAGAGGACCAGCGGGGTGTATTTCTAAATACGGTGTAGACCAAAGTACATCTTCTGCTATCACAAGCTCAGGTGTTCTGAGGCTCAAACTGTCAATTAAGATCGCCGCCAACTATTATTAAATATCCTGCTGGGGATTCCTGTTTTTTACTCATGGTCTGGAATAGATGTTATAAATACATAAAGTTTTGACTGGTGTTTCTCTAGATTCATCCAAGCATATATTTGGTCAGGAAAACATACATTACCTACCAGAAGACACGCAACAATAGCATTGCTTCCTGTCTGAAGCCCATCTCAATCTGTTATCATCCTAGTGGATTCCTGTCACGACTTGCTCCCTGCGTTCTCGTGTCCACCACCAGGGGGCTTAACTATGGGACTCTCCAGTGTTCTAATAAGCTTTCAGACCCTCCCCATCATGTACATACTGACTTCCAGCCATTTGGACTTTACTTGGAAATGGCCATCCATTCCCAATCCATGCCAGGTTTTGTGGAAGCCAGTCTGCTCATGCTTGAAACCAGCCTGCTCATGCCTGAAACTCCATTACCTAGAATTCCCTGCTCACTGCTTCGTCTCCACCCCTGCAGGCAAGGATGGGTGGAGGAATTCAGCTCACCTGTGGCTGGCTGCTGCTAGCTTGCTCACAACTTATGCATGTCATTTCTGTGAGCTCTTTGAAGCCAGAGGCTCCCTTCAATCTAGGGTGGGTCCTTGTAGCTGTGTACTGGTGAGACCAACCCTTGTTTCCAGAGTGTTTGATATCCTTGTTTGTGTTTCCTGGGCTTTTTGATGTCCTTGTTTCCAGTGTGTAAATGAGCTTTTTGATATCCTTGTTTCCAGTGTTTCCTGAGCATTTTGATATCCTTGTTACCTGAGCATTTTTATATCCTTGTTTCCTGAGCATTTTGATATCCTTGTTTCCAGTGTTTCCTGAGCTTTTGATATCCTTGTTTCCGGAGCATTTTGATATCCTAGTTTACAGTGTTTCCTGAGCTTTTTGATGTGCTTGTTTCCAGTGTTTCCTGAGCATTTTGATATCCGTGTTTCCTGAGCATTTTGATATCCTTGTTTCCTGAGCATTTTGATATCCTAGTTTCCAGTGTTTCCTGAGCTTTTTGATATCCTAGTTTCCAGTGTTTCCTGAGCTTTTTGATATCCTAGTTTCCAGTGTTTCCTGAGCTTTTTGATATCCTAGTTTCCAGTGTTTCCTGAGCTTTTTGATATCCTAGTTTCCAGTGTATCCTGAGCTTTTGGTATCCTTGTTTCCAGTGTTTTCCGGAGCTTTAGTTATTCCCTGTTCCTGAGCTGCTGCTGTTTTCCTTGTTCTTGAATTAGCACTGCCTGCAGTGCTACCTTGACGTCTGAGCCTTAGCATTCCTTGTTCCTGAGCTGCAGCAAGTTTCCCTTGTTCCTGAACTAGCACTGTCTGCAGTTCTGCCTTGTCTTTTGAGCTTTTGCTAAATTCTTGTTCTTGCTCCAGAACAGCCGTCAGTGCTACTTTGTTTTCTTGACTCCTGAACCAGCACTATTCTAGTATACTCTTGTAGCCTCCCTTTCTGTATATCCTTTTCCAGTGCCTGGCTGCCTTCCCATTTCCTTGGTTCCAGTTCCTAGTTTGCGGTCTTTCTATTCAGTTCTCTTGCTTCAATTACCTTGTATATTTGTTACTTTCTTTCTGCCAAGTGTGCCCTGTGATTTCCTTCCTTCCTGTTAAGCACTTCTCCTTGCTAGCTCCTTGTCTTGCATGTTCCAGTTTGATAGCCAGGATCCATGGGCACAGCTGACTACCTAGGTGGTGTTTCTTGTTCACTGTGAGTATTGTTGTTGCGTTACATTTATAACATTGCCATAGGTATCAGCTCCACAGACCCTGCCTTTGCATCCATATCCTCTATGTGGGTTTTTGCCATCTGTATCTGTAACAGCAATTGTGGTTGAGGAACATACTAAGCTTCAGTCTTACTGTGTGGAGCTCCTGAGTGCTTTACCCCACATTCCCTTTATTGTTAATGTTGTTTTACATATATGTCTTGCTCATCTATCCTAGGTATAGTTTTTCTGAATGCTACATTACTTCTCCAGTGCCTATCCTTTCAGAGTTATAGCTAACTTGTTCCTTTGTGCAGGCTTCCCCTTTGGATCCCTTTTCTCCTCTCTGACTTCCTGTGTGATCTTGGGCAGTGCTGTGCTTTCCTTTCTGCTTATGTCACCAGTCCTTGCACAAGTCCCTGACTGTGTCCTTGACAGAATGACCAACCCACATTTCAAGGGTCACTTCTGAGGTTTCTTTGCATTCAGTTAGCTACCATTTTTTCTCAAAGCTCACCCAGTCAGTTCTTTTTCAACCATTTGAGGACCACCTTGTCCAGACCGGCCGTGTCTTCGAGAGCCTTGAGGAGAAGTTTGTGTTCAACTGTGTCGAATGCTGCCAATAGGTCTAGGAGAACAAGGAGGCAACATTGATCAGAGTCCTATGATTTGTGGATATCATCAATTATGTTGAGGGTCGCGGTTTCAGTGCTGCAACTTACCTGAATCCCGACTGATGGGAGTTGAGAAGGTTGGTATTGTCCAGGTGTTGGGTTCGTTGTTGGAGTACACATTTTTCTAGGATTTGGAGAGAAGGGGAAGGTTGGAGATGGGTCTGAAGTTGTTCAGGTCGTTGATGTCAAGGCCTGGTTTTTTCAGCAGTGGGGTTACTTGTCCCACTTTCAGACAATCCGGAACGATTCCGGTTTTTAGGGAGCTGTTAATAATCCTGCACCAGAGTGTGGCTAGGTGGAGTTTCAGCTTTTTGGTGAGTTGAGCAGGTAAAGGGTCTAGGGCATGGGATGACGGTTTGGAGGTAGAGATAAGTGTAGTTATCTCTTCTTCAGGGATGGGCTGGAAGAGTGACCAGGGTTTAGTAGTGAGAGAGGGAGCGCTACCAAACACCCCACTCGGGCTGCTACCGGAAAGGGGGGTGCAATTGGTGTCGAGAGATCGCTCGATCTTGGAAATCTTCTCATTGAAGAAGTTGGCGAAGTTGTCGCACTGTTCTTTGGATGCAGGCCCTAGGGACGTATCGGGTTTGGAGGTTTGGATGATATTAAAGAGCTCCTTGGGTCTGTTCTTAGCCCTATCCAGTGTGGAGCGAAAGTACATTGATTTTTTGTTTTTGATATGACTGTTGTATTTCTTCCGGAAAGATCTAATTTGGTCACGATGAACGGTAGTGGGCATGGTCCTCCATCGACTTTCTGTGGCTCTTAGTTGCCTCCTTTCATCATTGATGTCTGAGTCGAACCAAGATCTGGACGGAATAGGATGATTTTTTTTTTGTTTCAGGGGTGCAAGTTGGTCGAGCAAGGTTACCATATTCGAGTAATAAAGCGAGGTGAGATCAGTTGTGGAGAGCTCGTTGTCACTAGGGAGGAGCAAATTTAGCCTCTCTTCCATGACATCTAGGGAAATCTGGGTGAAATTTCTGGACCATTTGGGGGGGTCGTGAACAGGAGGAAGGATTAAGATTTTTTGGTTAATGTGGAATAAGATCATGTGGTGACCAGACCAGTCAACTGGAAGAATGTTATAGATCCTGATAGCGTCACGGAGGGCAATGATGGCATCTAAGGTTGCTCCTTTGTTGTGAGTTTCTTCCGAACAGTGTTGGGAAAAGTTATTGTCACAGAGGAGGTTATTGAGAGATTGAATTAGAGAGTTGTTGGTTTTGTTCCAGCGTAGGTTGAGATCACCCAGGATTAGGGAGTTAGTGTCTTTTAGTGCGCAATGCGCAATCAGGTTGGATAAGTGTTCGCCAAATGTGGGGGTGTTGCCTGGAGGATGATAGAGAAGGTGACAGGCTAAAGGGCTGTTGTCCTTAGTCTTAATGTTGACAGAAAGACATTCAAAGGAGCTGTACTTGCAGGAGTCAGTGACAGTGATGTCTATGTTATCCTTGTGTATTATGGCTACACCTCCACCTCGTTGATCTTTTCTATCTTTGTTGACGATGGTGAAACCTGGGGGTACGAGCATATCAAGACAGGGAGGGGAAATCTCATTTAGCCATGTCTCCGTGATGAACGCAATGTCTAGATCATGCAAGAGGATGGCTTCTGCTAATTCCATTGCATGTTTGGGAGCAGATCTACAGTTAATGAGCAGGCAGTTAGTGGATAGTTTCTTTGTAGTAGGATACTTTCCTGATGGGGCCCTGGGTATGGAGGAGAGGGAGGGGGGGTCTTGGGGCTTTTGAGTGGGGGTATTCTCTTCTGAAGCCTGTGATCACTTGGATATTGGATTTAGGGGAGGCTGTGGGCGGAGAGTCGTAAGTAGCGGCTAAGTCCGCTGCTTCTTCCTCGGACATTGCTGCTGTGGTCCTGGACAGTCTTTGAGTCTGGGTTACCCCATCTTTAATAGAGGGACTCTGAAGCCTGGACACAGGGGATTTGATTCTAGAGCGGGTCTGTGGCGGGATCTCAGCGTCGGTTTTTGTAGGCCTCTGGCGACGGTTTTCGAAGGTGAAGGAGAAGGCTTGGAGTGGGGTTTTAGGAAGTTGGAGTTGGTCGGTGAGGAGGGCCTGGTATGGGATTGCTGGGGCATTCGAGCCTTGTCTAGGTTGATTAGGATTTCGTCAATCCCTCTGACTATTATTTCTAGCTGACTCTCTAGTAGGGTCAGCCGGTGCATTATGATTTCCGGGGCAGGGGGCATGCAGTTGTGGGTATGGACCACCCTTGATGAGGGGGGCGAGATCACATTGTGGGGTCCATTGCTAATTGGGTCGCCCAGACTGCCACTGTCCACGACCCTCAGTGAGGGGTCAAGTCCAGAGCTCTTCCGCGGTGGTTCTACAGGATTGAAAAGGGGGTCAATGGACCAGACTCGAGGGATGGTGATGGGGTGTAGAGGAGGGTGAGTCTGAGGAGGTGAAGGGGTCAGATCCACCTTGAAAGATTGATGGTCGTGGTTAATATGAACGGAGGAGTAGGAGGAGCGTCTAGCGGGGGGCTGAATGGTCATACCAGGGGGGAGGAAATGGGTATTTGCGTCCCCTGGTGGGGAAGGGTGACCAGGAAAGGGGGTTGGGGCGGAGCATATCGAAGGGAGTGCAGATGGGCGGAACGGAGAGCAGGGAAGAGGGAGTCGAAGGCCTCAAGGTTCACGTTGTTGACCTGTATCAACACTGTACCATTTGAGTAGATGGTCACTGTTGTGTTACTGTTTCTAGTCGTCTGATTAGGGAGAGAGGTCGTCAATTTACAGCTATGTGTATTAGTTGTCGTTTTATATATGTGAAGTTGCGATCTTAGTGTAGTGATCCAGTCCTCGGGTCTGTCCGTGTGGAAGATGAGATCCATCTTTACCTTTCCTTTAGAGGTGCAGTGGTAGGTGTCCACAAATAGTGATTCAGAGTGTTGTCTGATTAGATTGTGTTTGCGATTTCTTCTCGCTTTGATGGAGAGATTAGGGGGGAAGCTAATTGCAAAGGCGTTCACGCCTAGCGATTTCTTGTGGATCAAGGGGAAGTTGACGGAAATTGGGGTGCCCGGTGACATTGTTTTGGTTTTGTGTGGTTGGCAGGTACGTGGGGGTCGTTGCTACTATGGTCCCCGTGGGGTTCGGTAGGTAGAGAGGGCCTCGGAGTGATGGAACAGCATTGTAAGTGCTGATCCCGATCCAGTGCTGATCCAGAATTCAGTAGGGAGATTGAGGTGAGTGCCGCCAGGGGGTGAAAACGACACAGACAGAGCAGGTTCCTTTGTGTGGGCCAGGCGTCACCAGCATCTCTGGGGCAGTCAAAGGGTAGTCCTGGGCAGACATCCATTGCCAAGGCAACGCTATTCTGTACAACCTATTAGAAAGTCCTTTGAATGTAGAGATTGATTCATGGAGCAAAATAGACTTATATGCTGAATATTATTCCCTGTGGTTGGCTGATCCTTCTATGTTAGATTTTCATTCCATCTATAACCCTGGTGTCAGTCAGTGACCTACGAGTTTCTGGAAACCTTGTTAGCTGTGGAAATACAAACTACTAATTCAAAGAGTGCTACTGTTAAGGAACATTTTTCTAAAGTATGTAACTCAGAGACCCTCTGTCGAAACACTTTTTTTTTCTTTGAAGACAATTTCCAGACACAGTATCTATAGACACCATACCAAACTAGTAGTTCAATGACACCAGTTAAAGCATGTTTAACCACACAAAGAAAAAGCAGATGCATGTCATTACTTCTGTTTTCCATTCAAATGATATAGCACAGACCTGTGACCCAGTAAAGACTACAGTCCCTGATACTAAAGAGACAGTGTTGAATACTACATTAATAGTAAACAAAAGATAGAAGACCTACTAGAACACAGGCAGCTAATAGCCAGTTTGAACAAAATCCAAGGTGTAGCTCTGTTGCTTGTTATGAAGTTGCCAAGTCTACCACTGTCCTTGCAGAGAGAGATCTGCAATCCTGACAGGATATAATTACATTTAAGATTCTTGAATTACAAGAGAATAAATTGTTTCAGACCCTGTTAAAAGGTTATAACCCAGAGGTAAGGTGGGAATGTAGAACCCCTGTACAGGAATATTTTTCCTCCTCCTCTGTTCCCCTCCTTAGAAATGGAGAATGAAACCTTGCGCTTTCTTTTGCCTTCCCCTCAGCGCTGGTCCAACGATTTTATAAATAATACTGTGGCGGATCACTCCAATTCCACTCAGAATAGCCCTAGTACCTTGTCTAAAAGGGCAGTTAATGAAGGTATTTGTTTGAAGTCTGAATTTTATAACTCCTCTGATGTTTTGTCCTCTAGTGCTAAATTGCATCTAGGCGCTCCATCTGAGCTGTGTCCCTCCATTGTTCAGGAACCCCAAATGCTAGGCAAAACACAAAACAGCTCTTTGCTTTCTTTTCCTGGTAGTGAGGTTAGTTCGATCTCAGAGATAACCCATAGACAGGCCATTGACATACAGACAAAACCTGAACCAGTGACCCACATAATCCCTGATGCGACAATATCCTGTGATTCAGACCACTCTCTTGATTTAAGTGCTGCGACTGAAGCCAACCTCCTCCCTGAAAAGGAGCACAATCCTGACCTCTTGTTTGCTCTCGCCTTCAAACACACCACGTATTGAAAAGTCAGGAAATATTACTTTATGCTCTGACGCATCTGTACCACCTTGTAATGCAGAGGAAATTGAACAAATCTCCCATAACCAAGATGTCTCTGACCTATTTCCTCTGACTAAGATATGTGAACTGTCAATTGGTAAAGGAAGTCTGGTCATCAGAGACTTTAAGAAAAGCATTATTCTTAGCCATCCTGAAGAAAGCGCTTCAGTGTTTTTTAATGTGCCAAGGAACTCTGAAGATTTCACTACTGACAACGGGGAATCTACTATTCTTGCAGAGTCTCCAGAGTCCTCAGCCAGCCGGTCTGCCACCTGAGCCTGGGCCTGCAGTCTTCCTGCAACCCGAGCCTGCAGGTTGCCTGCCACCTGAGCCAGAGCCTGCCATAAGTACCGGAGCCCCCAGGCTTCCTGCATTCAGAGCCCAAGCCCTCATCTCGCTTGCGTACAAAGTCAGAGTCTCTAGCCTGCCTGCCTTCAGAACCAGAGCCTGCCATAAGTACCGGAGCCCCCAGGCTTCCTGCATTCAGAGCCCAAGCCCTCAGCTCGCTTGCGTACAAAGTCAGAGTCTCTAGCCTGCCTGCCTTCAGAACCAGAGCTTCCAGTCTGCCTGCCTTCTGGCCTTGAGCCTCTATCTTGCCTACCTTTTGACCCTGCGCTTTCAGTTTGCCAGCCTTCAGAGCTCTCAGAATTTATACATTCAGAGACTTAACCTCCAGCATCGTAGAAAAAAACTCCCAACATGTAAACCTCCTGGACCTGCGTCTCCTGGATACCTTCTTCCAAAGTCTTCTGCATGTGTGTCTTCTGTTTTCCTCCAGGGTCAGAACTTCAGGTCTGCTTCCTGTCACCTCCTCCGTTTTCAGCCAGTTTGCCTTTGACCTCTGTGCCTCCTACCAATCCGTTATCTGCTTTTGACCCTACAGTCAATTTGCTTTGTTTTCAGAGTGCTACTCAGGCCTGCCATCATCAGGCCGTCAAACACCTTTAATTCAGAATTCTAAGCCTGCGTTAATGAATTTGGACTCTTCAGGTTCTGCCTTCAATACTGCTGTTAATTTACAGACTATTATCCTACCCTCCAGAACATCAGTGTTCCTGCAGTCCTCTGCTATCTTGCACTACATCTCTGAAGGAAATGGACTTACTTCTTAGGAGCAAAGGCTTTGAATCCAGTTCCAGATCCCTGAAGCCGGTCTTTGGAGGGGGTGTACTGTCACAACTTGCTTCCTGCCTTCTTGTGTCCACCACCAGGGGGCTTAACTGTGGGACTCTGTAGTGTTCTAATAAGGTTTCAGATCCTCCCCTTCATGGCCATACTGACTTCCTCCGGTTCCTCTGGTCTGCCAAGCGCCCGGATAGGTTGACAGACGCAACTGACGGCGACTCTAGGCCATTTACCTTATACGACGGGAGGAGACTGTTGAAGCAACACATCCCTTACACTAGGATTGCACTATGACGTGGTAGGACCCACGGCCTACCAGCCCACCCCATGTGGAGTAGGTAAAGTTACGCCGTCCACAGTGTGTAGATAGTGTGCTTTTATAGGTCCTGATGAATTGCACTGTATCCTTAGGAACGATTGCAAGAAACATGTTGACCACACACCAATTAATCACAAGGTAGAGTAAACTACCCTGGATCTTAGCACCAGGAAGTTTATCTCACCATTTTTTCGTTTTTACTGAGGTAGTTAACCACGCCAATAAAAATCCCTGTGGATTACCTAACCTTTTTTAACTTTGCACCACCTTCACTTACACACATCTACACCTTTTCACACCAGTCCCCCATACCTGCATGCACCAACTGGAAGGGACAAAAGATCTCCGATAAAGAGCTTCATTTGGGTGCCCGTCAGACATTGCACCGCCAGCTTGACGAGGAGCAAAAACCCATATGATGAAGCATGACACCTAGCTTGCTGGGTGTGTGAGGGTTTTAGGTCCCGAAAGGGAGGATCCCCCCCCCCCCCCCCCTCCCCCCTTCACTCTTAGTTTGCTTTCTGGGTACCCTCTATCCAGCTTGGTCTCCCAGGACATACCTCTTCCTCCCCCAGGGAACTGCGTACCCTCCTTTGTTCTCACCTTCCCGGGCACGTACGCTGGACCCTCAAAATAGCCCCTCTTGTCCCTCTTCTTTGATATAACCATACTGACTTCCAGCCATATGGACTTTACTTGGAAATGGACATCCATTCCTAATCCATGCCGGGTTTTGTGGAAGCCAGCCTACTCATGCTTGAAGCCAGCCTGCTCATGCCTGAAACTCCATTACCTAGACTTCCCTGCTCACTGCTTCGTCTCCACCCCTGCTGGCAAGGATCGGTGGAGGAATTCAGCTCACCTGTGGCTAGCTGCTGCTAGCCTGCTCACACCTGATGCTTGTGATTACTGTGAGCTCTTTTAAGTCCCAGCTCCCTCCAGTTCAAGGTGTGCATTGTAGCTGTGTACTGCTGAGACAACCCTTGTTTCCAGTTTTCCCTGAGCTTTTTGATATCCAGGTTTCCAGTGTTTCTTGAGCTTTTTGATATCCTAGTTTCCAGTGTTTCCAGTGTTTTTTGATATCCTAGTTTCCAGTGTTTCCAGTGTTTTTTGATATCCTAGTTTCCAGTGTTTCCAGTGTTTCCAGTGTTTCCTGAGCCTTTTTTTGTAATAAATCTGTTTATTTGCAAAAAGAGCAACGTAATGAGGTCATCTCACACAAGGCATACATGTTGGTACATGATATCTGGATGAAATTCACAGGAAGTACAATTCTGTCCGCACATATTGAATCACAGGGATAAGTCTATTACTACGGAGTTCATAAATCAGTTAGCTCGTCAATAGGCGCAGTAAGGGGGGGTTCACATATGTGCCCTCAGTATTCATTCTAGTTAGACCAGACCGCCACCCACTTCCGTGGACCTCCCTGGGCCACATAGACCGTCTTCTCCTGCACCGTACTCCAGTCCACATCCTTATTTCAGGAGCTGAGTGTCGGTGGTGTAGCATCCCCACATAACCTTGCGATGTTTCTCTTAGCGATCGCTAGGCCTAACGTCACCCATAGTCTGCCTTTTGATGAGAGGTCGGTGGGCTCCCAGATGTTAAGGAGGCACCTCTTAGCCTCCGGGCGCAGCTCTACCCCCAAAACGTCGTACATACAATTGAGCACCCGCGTCCAGTAGGTCTGTATCACTCGGCATTCCTATAGTATGTGTAAGAAGGTGCCGGCCTCCCCACACCCCCTACGACTAAGTCCATCCTCGTTACGACCCATCAGAACTAGTCTAGTGCCAGAGACATATACTTGATGCAAGATCTTCAACTGGATCAATCGTAGTTTTGCCGGGATTGCTATCTCCCTGGGGCATGCCAGCGCCTCTCGCCATTCTTCGTCATCAATTTCGAGTCCGCCTGCCTCCCACTTCCCCCTTAAAGCCAGTAGTGGGTCCGGGGTATGGTTGATGAGTTTTTTGTATGTAAGATAGATGGCCCTCTCCGGGAGGTGGCCATCCAGGAGTCTGTCTTCGAGTGGTGAGGACTCTGGGAGCTGCGTCCCTGGAGGGATGTTGGTCTGGAGTGAATGTCAAACCTGCATGTAGCCGAATTGTTCCGTCCGGGCCAAGTCATAGGTACGTTGAAGGGTGTCGAATGGAATTACCCCTTCCGGGTCCCACATATCCTTGATGTGAGATATCCCTATCAGGTCCCAGTTTCTAAATCCTTTTGTATGGCGAAGAGTACCCAGTTTTTCCAAGACCCAAAGCAGGGTGAGTTTGCCTGCCCATCCCAGTTTCTTGTGGACTATGTGCCACAGTTGGACTGAATGTTTGGTAGGTCCCGTTAGGCGGTACCTACCCGGTCTATAGTAGAGGGCCGCCTCGAAATTTCCCCCTGGGAGAAGTCATTTATCCCTCTTGTATCCTGGGTCATTCCCTGCACAGTATGTCCCCTGGTTTATGGCCGATAGATGCGCCGCCCAATAATATTTCCGGATGTATGGGAGCGCTATCCCCCATCATACCATCCCAGCGTGAGTTTTTGCTAGGAGATACAGGGCATTCCGGTCCAAAGAATTTCTCCCTGGACGGTTTCAATGGCGGCAAAATATCTTTGAGGAACCAAGTCCGGGTAGTTTTGGAGAGCGTACAGAAACCGTGGCAGCGCCATCATTTTAAATAGCGCTGCCCGTCCCAGAAGGGACAAATGGAGGTTTTTCCAAGTGGCTTTGTCTCTCTTGAGTCGCTGTAGGCACGGCAAGAGGTTTCTTTCGTACCGGGTGGTCCAGTCCTTGGAGATGAAGACACCCATGTAAGCGAAGCCTTCTATGGCTATTTGGATCGGGCAGTCGTGTGGAATCTGAGGGGGGGCGCCATGCAGCACATGAAGGAGGAATTTACCCCAGGAAATGCTATAGCCGGAGTGTTCTCCAAACCTATTAAATATATCTAGGGCCCTTGTAATGGACTCATGCGGCGTTGTAAGGTAGAGGAGGATATTGTGAGAAGTTGGCCTGATATATAATGTTCACTATTCTAGTGAGCACTTTGTATCAGTCCAAACAACCCTTATTGATGATTGGTTGTAAGTCAACCGTAGACCAGCTATCCTAGTAGCATGGACAAGAGCAGTCTTTAGGCTAAACTCTAGAGGGCGTGTTAAGCCAGCTGTTATACCATCACATATATCCCTTGAACACCAAGTGAAAGGACACCACACAAGTTGTTATGAAAATAAAAGGATATTTATTTAGAACACAACAACCCTGGACTCTTTATGAGGACAGGGTGCTAAGCACAATACAAAGCTCTTAGGAAAATACGCAAAGTCGCACAATTTACACAAATGCCCGAGGGGCACAAAAAACCATATACTCTAAAAGTGGAATGCGAAATTACTAGCAGGTAAGTACTACTCTAATAGACTTTAGGATCGCTAGGACTGGACTACTGAACCTTCAGATTACTAGCAGGAGGCCTAGGGGGGTCGGGTGCAGAGTGTGCACTCTCACGCGGGATGCGGGACAAAGTCTATGGTTGCTAGAATTTACAAAGTTAGTGTTATCGGACGAATCCGACTAGGTAGAGCTGAAACGAAAAAGGATCTGGACCCTTGGATAGTGAGGCTATGCTGGAGCACCGAAATGCTGAGTTTACCTAGCCCAGGGGCTGCGGATGCATAGGTCTGGAAAGACGTCGGGAATCCTCGTTGCAGTCTATGGAGCCTGAAAGAAGAAGTTGCTGGCAGGCGACCAGTGAAGAGATTCGGATGGATCCAAGCCTGGATCGAAGATGGAGGACACCTGTAAGCAGAGGGGACCAAGTCCTGAATCACTAGCCAGTGATTAGATGGGCACCAGGATGGCACCGGCTGAAGTCACCTCGACCAGGTGAGTGGGCGACACTGGGCTCTGCAGTCTCACGGACCAGGAGGCGTTGTCGGCGACCAGGATGGAGGTGCGAGCTGTCCCACAATGGTATCTGCTGTCGACGTCGCTGGACCCAGGATTGGGGCAACAAGTCTTGGCAAATGCAAGCCCACACGGTGGACTCAAAATGGCGTCTGGAGTGGACCAGGAGGGTCCGGGGTGCTCCTCTGTTGGAGGGGAGCAAGGGCCAGTCTGGAGCAACCAGACCAGCGGTGTTGATGTCGTCGTTCGTCGTCGGGAAGGCCACAAGCCAGCAGGCTAGTAGCCAGACAACGCGGTGAGCAGCAAAGAGCAGAAGGGCCCCACGCAGATCTCGTGGAGGCTGGGAGGCTGAACTTCGGTGCTGGAGCTGCTCAGGGTTGGGGCTTCTCGAACCCCAAAGCACTCACTCGAGGATCCCTCGGCGGTCGTGCTGGGCAAGCGTCGTGCAGGCCTGAAGATGGCCGGTCCCTCGAGGTCTCGTCACACCCACGAATCTCAGCTGGGCTGATGATGCAGGTTGAGGTCAGAGGTGCCAGGGAAGCCGGTTCTCGTCGAGCTGGGCAGTCTTGATCCGGAGGAGAGACTTACAGCAGACTACGATGCTTGGATGGTGCCTGCGGGTGCAGGGTGACTACTCCTTAGTCACAAGGGAGAAATCTTAGGAAGAAGTCTTGAGTTCCTTTCGTAGAAAGTGGTTTCAGGATTCAAAGATGATCTAATTTGGAAGGGGGCCCGCTCCTATCTTTATACTAGGAAAAGGGGCTGGCACGTGACTAGGTCCTGCCTATGGGTGGGACCAGGAAGGGGGGTGGTTACACCCCTCTCCCATGCCGGACTTTCCCCAGCTCAGGGGCTGGTGTGCCCCTGGAACTGGTTCTAGCCGGCAGATGCATAGTGAGCACCGGGGTGCCACTTGCAGTCACCTTCCTCTAAAGCCCTGCCTACCCAGGATACACAAAACCCTGTCTGGGATGGTGCTAGCACCGCCTCTGACAGGAAACCCTTTGTCCAAGCCTCCCTCGCTGGAAGGACTCCCAGCAGCAGGAGGTCAGACTTGTGTCTGTGGTGGCAGCATCCATTTTGTGATGCTGAGGCTTGAGTTAACTTTAACCGGGGTTCACAGTTACATACATGTCGTGTCCCTCTAGAAGGGTGGAATGCTAACCCCGTCACCAGAATTGGCAAGGGGTTAGTATTCCAATTCGTATGACACCTTACTCGACATGTTTTGATAAAGCGATACCAGAGTTAGCATATAACCGCGAGGATTATAATGCACTTAAGAGTATATGGTATGCGTTATCATGGAACAGCTATTAGGACTTGGTTACGCAAGCTGCAAATGGGCTCAGCTCATGCCAGAGCACCATCTCACACGATTCCAAGCACTCTGCCTTCAGGATTGTCAAGGCCTGCCATAGGAGTGACTGATAGGAATACGGGTGTCCATTTTAGGGTTAGATATAGGTATACTATATCTAAAGCAAAGGGTGATTACACCACCTTGCCCCAGCTGTCGTGCAGCCAGTTATGTCAGATTTAGATGGCCAGCCAGGGGTGGCATAATACATGGTGCAGCCCCTGGTAGGCCCTGGGTACACCTATGCCCTGAGTTACAGGGTCTGATAAGGTGGCCCAGTACCGATTGGTAAATGCACCTAAGGTACACGTGTCAATTTAGTGAGAGAACAGCAAGGCTGTGGGTCTGATTAGCAGGCCCACAGCCAGAGAACTCGTAAACCAGTGAAGCAAAAAGCAAAAATCTGGGGTGATCATAGGATTGCAGACCCTACTCTCCTACATGACCCACCCCCCCCCCAAACTTTGGGACAATAAACTAACCTTGACCTGGTGATTCTTTTTGCTTTAAGTGGAAATACCTGGAGAGCCCATCTGCATTGCCATGATCAGTGCCAGGTCTATGCTCCACGGTAAAATCCATCCCCTGTAGGGAAATGGACCACCTAAGCAGTTTGGGGTTTTCACCCTTCATCTGATTTAGCCACAAGAGGGGCTTATGGTCGGTCTGAATCTTGAAATGAGTGCCAAACAAGTATGGCCTCAGTTTCTTCAGGGCCCAAACCACACCAAAGGCCTCCCTCTCAATAGCTGACCAATTTTTCTCTCTGGGGGTCAGCCTTCTGCTTATAAAAGCAATGGGCTGGTCATGGCCATCAAAATTCAGCTGAGATAGAACAGCTCCCACACCCAACTCAGAAGCATCTGTTTGGACAATGAATGGTTTGGAGTAGTCTGGACTCTTTAGGATAGGTGCTGTGCACATGGCCTGCTTTAGGTCATCAAATGCTTTTTGACAGCCTGCTGTCCACTGAACTTTCTTTGGCATTTTTTTACTTGTCAGTTCATTAAGTGGAGTCACAATTGATCCATAGTTTCTGACAAATTTCCTGTAATAACCAGTCAGGCCCAAGAAAGCTCGAACCTGAGTCTGGGTGGTTGGAGGAGCCCAATCCTTGATGGATTGTATCTTGCTCTCGAGTGGCTGAACCTGGCCTCCACCTACAAGGTGGCCCAGGTATACAACCTGTGTCTGCCCTATCTGACACTTTGTGGCCTTGATAGTGAGACCTGCTGCTTGCAGTGCCTCTAACACTTTCCTCAGGTGGACCAGGTGATCCTCCCAGGTGGAACTAAAGACAGCTATATCATCAAGATATGCGGCACAGAAGTCATCCAGCCCAGTGAGAACTTGATTCACCAGCCTTTGGAAGGTGGCAGGTGCATTTTTCAAACCAAAGGCAGGGGTGTGGAATTTTTAAAATAGTCAAGTTGTCCAGGGGACTAAAGGAAATAGAAATCTACTTGTCCTGTAAAGAGATCAACTTGTCCTAGCTGTTGCCTAAATGGATCTGCTGGTCTACGGGTTTTAAACCTATTGGTTCCTTTATTCTCACACACACCATAGGCTTGCATATCCCCATACACGACACAGAGTTATGAGTTCCTTCTCTCAACTCTTAGAGTATAGCATAAATTCCCTTCACCCTCTATTTCTTCAACTTTCCATGCTTAGTGTGTTGTGGTGGGAGAGCAGGGGGTGCTCTCCCACCACAGCCTACGTGTTTCCTTTCATATATTTTCTCACAATGCAGTCTTCCATTATGTTTCACTATTTCCTCAATTTCTTTCATTGCCATTTTCTCATCACAGGTCCAAGCTTACCTTATAGTATCCACTCTGTTGCCAGCAACACCATTCCCTTTTGCTTCCAATCTTTCACCACAGGCTGACTCCAGAAGTCTTGCTATATCAGCCACCCACCTTCAGCTGCATACCTCTTTTTCATCAAATTTCTAACCATATGCAGGCTGTTCTGTCTGCACAGCTACTCTTCTACCATACTCTACATGTTTCCTTTTCCTCTACTCTTAACAAAATCTCCATTCCACTTCACCTAATCCCTGTAATTGCAGACTCCATTTCATTTCCACATCCTACCAGAGGCCCGTTCCCATTCATTCTCCAGCACACTGGCTTGAAATCCCTGTTTGTTTTGTGGCAACTGCTCCTTCTCACTTTGCTCCTACTCACAGACCTTAGGCTTCTTAGAACTCCATATTCAATATGTGAATTGAGCTGTGCTTGCTAGTGGTAAAACTTCTTCACTAAATGAAAATGCAGTCAGAGGGGAAAACCCGTGCACCCAACCATCTATTATTGCACTGGAAAGACAGACAAAACGAATTTATGTAATAGTCAGTTGAAGTGGCAATAGCCACTATGATAATGCAAAAGAAATAATTGTTCTGTTTTTTGGCACTAGCATAAGTGGGAACTAAGGGGGCTGTGCTTTGTTGTCTGGGACTTGATAAACATATACCAGACTGTCCTTAATTGTTTTCCGACAACAGTGTTGAGAAAAGTGGTCCATGTTAGTTGCTGATGCAGTTCAAACACAAAGGTGGATGAAGCTGTAGGTGCAGGATTTTCTTTTCCTAACAAAATAAAGGTCCTGTTATCCTGACTTCATTTGGAAATGTAAAGGGCAGGCAGATGTTGCGGCTATAAAATGTTCTGATAGCACAACCCCCGCCATCAGTCATGACACATTAATGTAGATTAACCACTGAGAAAGAACACTCCACTCTGAGGCAGATTAGAAGTTGGAAACCGTGCATTAGATTTTTTTGTGTGCACATTTAACTGTAAAATGAATTGGCATACTCTTTTAAATGGACCTGTAAAAATAAATACTTCCTTTTTAGTTACGATTCCACAGGTCGATCTAGAATTCACCCTGCATGTGAGGATGTGTTGAGTCATTGCTTCTTGCATCCTCTGTGTTTACAGTGTAAGGCAAGAGGGGGGTCGGGGCTGTAGTCCATATGGAAACTTGATCTGCAATGCTGCAAACAATCGCAAGGCAGACGTGTGGGTTTTCCATGGCAGACTTGGTTACCTAATGACTAAGTAGTGACGGTGGCACTTGAAGACTGACACAGTGCGTTCCCATCAGCTCCGTATTACCTAAACAAATCTTTCATACTGCCTAAAGTACTTACATTTTTTCTCCCTCCAATGTTGTATTTTTTTCAAATAAGTTCTTTCTTGGGCTCTTCCTAAAGTGCTTCACGCCCTGCAGAAGGCTTGCAGACTCCTAACAGCACAGTCAAGAAAAGAACTGCTTTACGCTGGCTCAGTGGGAATTCAAAATTATCAGATGTGTTTGGGGCTTTGATTCTGAGCAGAGTCGACTGTGTCCTGTGTAACGTTCATGCATTTCTCCATTGCACTTGTATGCCCTTAGCGCCCTGGGCTCGTTTTTCGCTAACATGGAGCAACATTTTTAAACCAAATAGGACAACTGCACGCCAAAGAAAAAAAGAACATATTATAATTTCCTAACCGAGTACACCATCGAAAAGAGGGGCTAAAAGTCCACACGTTTACTAAACTTAACAGCTGATCTCAGCCTTGAGAACAGACTCGGGTTTCCAGCAAATCAGAGAGTGTAAAACATTTCCTTCCACTGGCGAGATTTGCCTCCATGTTTCTCATAGATTGTATTCAGAGTCGCCTCAGTGCGGGTTCTGTTTACCGTATTTACGGGTGAAAACAGTTACAGACAAGGAATTTTAGGCTGCTCGTTAAAAATAATTGACAGGCAGGTGTAGCAGTGTAGAAAGAATGTCTGCTTGCCCATTGGACAAAATAGAGTTTAAAACTTCTTGTCTCTGACAAAAATCCACATGTTCCGGGCGTCGGGCGATATAAATTCCCCACCCCTGACCAAAGGGCATTACCACAAATTGATAATGCCCACCAGCGGTAGAAAATGCTGTCTTGGGCTTGGCATCCTCAGCTAACCTGATTTGCCAATACCCAGCTGTCAGGTCAAATGTGCTTAAGTAGTTGGCAGAAGCCAATCTATCTATAAGCTCATCTGCCCTTGGTATTGGGTGGGCATCAGTCTTAGTGACTGCATTGAGGCCTCTGTAGTCTATGCAAAACCTCATCTCTTTCTTGCCACCCTGGGTGTGAGGCTTTGGCACTAGAACTACTGGACTAGCCCAAGGGCTATCTGAGGGCTCAATGACTCCCAGTTCCAACATTTTCTGCACTTCTGTCTTAATGCAGTCTCTAACATGATCAGGCTGCCTGTAGATTTTACTCTTGACTGGCAGGCTGTCACCAGTGTCAACCTCATGGGTACACCAATTGGTTTGACTGGGTGTCAGAGAGAACATATGTCTGAAGGATTGAAGAACTTGTTTGCAATCCTTCTGTTGATGGTCAGAGAGGCTGCCACAAAGGACAACACCATCTACTGATCCATCATCAGGATTCTGAGTGAGCAGGTCTGGGAGAGGGTCACTCTCCTCCTCCTGTCCCTCATCTGTGGCCATGAGCAAGCTCATGTCCTTCCTGTAAACATATGCTTTGAGCCTGTTCACATGGAGCACCCTGTGGGGGCTCCTGGGAGTTCCAAGGTCCACCAGGTAGGTGACCTCTCCCTTTTGCTCAAGGATTGTGTGGGGCCCAGACCATTGGTCTTTGAGTGCTGCTGGGGCCACTGGCTCCAACACCCACACCTTCTGTCCAGGCTTGTACACAGTCAGGACAGCCTTTTGGTCATGCCAAGCTTTTTGGAGTTCTTGGCTTGCCTCAAGGTTTTTAGAAGCCTTTTCCATATACTCAGACACCCTGGAGCGAAGACCAAGTACATAGTCCACTATGTTGGTTGCAGGCTTTTTGAGAGGTCTCTCCCATCCTTCCTTCACCAAACATAGGGGTCCTCTCACAGGATGCCCATACAGAAGTTCAAAAGGGCTGAAGCCAACCCCCTTCTGTGGGACCTCTCTGTAAGCAAACAAAAGGCAGGGTATCAGGACATCCCATCTACGCCTGAGCTTTTCAGGTAGTCCATGAATCATCCCTTTTAGGGTCCTGTTGAACCTTTCAACAAGCCCATTGCATTGTGGATGATAGGGTGTAGTGAACTTGTAGTTGACACCACATTCCTTCCACATAGCAGTCAAATATCCTGACATGAAGTTTGCACCTCTGTCAGAGACAACCTCCTTAGGGAAGCCCACTCTGGAGAACACTCCAACTAGGGCTCTTGCCACAACAGGTGCTGTAGTAGTCCTAAGGGGAATAGCTTCAGGATACCTGGTGGCATGGTCCACCACCACCAGTATAAAATTGTGCCCTGATGCTGTCTGGGGTTCCATTGGACCAACAATGTCAATCCCCACTCTTTCAAAGGGCACCCCCACCACAGGCATTGGTATAAGGGGGGCCTTTGTTGTGCCACCTGACTTACCACTGGCTTGGCAAGTGACACAGGAGCGACAAAACTCCTTGGTATCTTCATTCACGCATGCTACGGAAGATCTTCTGGTGGATCCCCACAGAGACCAGGAAGACCGTCACCCAGGCCCTCGTCACCAGCCGACTGGACTACGGCAACGCCCTCTACGCCGGGACCACCGCCAAGCTCCAGAAGAGGCTCCAGCGGATCCAAAACGCCTCAGCCAGACTCATCCTCGACATCCCACGATCCAGCCACATCTCCGGACATCTGAGAGACCTCCACTGGCTCCCCATCAACAAGAGAATCACCTTCCGCCTCCTCACCCACGCACACAAAGCCCTACACGACCAAGGCCCGAGCTACCTCAACAGCCGAGTCAACTTCTACGCTCCCAAACGCCACCTCCGATCAGCCAACCACGCCCTCGCCGCCGTCCCCCGCATCCGAAGAGCGACTACAGGAGGAAGGTCCTTCTCCTACCTGGCCGCCAAGACCTGGAACTCCCTCCCGCCCGACCTGCGCCTGACCCAAGACCACCTCTCCTTCAGGAAGAAGCTGAAGACCTGGCTGTTCGAGCAGTAGCGGCACCCCCCCCCCCCCCCCCCCCCCCCCAAGCGCCTTGAGACCCTACGGGTATGTAGCGCGCTTTACAAGTGTCACTGATTGATTGATTGATTCATGTGAGGCCAGTGAAAGTGTGAGACAATCCTGTCCCCAGTCTTATTCTGGCCTAAGTGTCCTGCAAGGGGAATCTCATGGGCCAAGGTGAGAAGGAAACCTCTCAGAGACAAGGGGATGAACAGCCTCCTGGTTGCACCAGGTTTGGGGTCTCTTGACTCAGAGTACAGGAGTCCATCTTCCCAGTATACCTTGTGGGCACCTGTGGCGTTCCCTGCAGCCTCAGCAGCAGCCTGCTGTCTGAGGGGTTCAAGAGAAGGGCAGGCTAACTGTTCCTTCCCCAGGTCTTCTCTGGAGGGTCCCCCTGAATCCAGAAACTCAACCTGATCAGGTTCAAGTTCTTTAGGCTCAGTTTCCCTCAGCTCTTTGAGGTCAGCCTCCTCTGAGACTTGATCCACAACCTGGGGCAAGGGGGAAGGCAATGCCTTAACCCTACTGCTCTTCTTCTTGGAAGGTGTCTGGTCCATTGTTCCAGGATCCAGCACCTGTTCAGTGGGGCATCTTCTGGCCTGTGACCTAGTCACAGCAAGCACATGTGCTGGCAAGCCTAACATTTCCATGTGAGTCCTCTGCTCCACTTCTGACCATAGGGATGACTCCAAATCATTGCCCAACAAACATTCAACTGGGAGGTCTGAACTAACAACAACCTTCTTTTGGCCACTTACCACTCCCCAGGAGAAATCAACAATTGCCATACTATGGTGGGTAGTGACATTGCTGGCATTGGTCACTAGGTACTCTGGTCCTAGCATGATCTGTCCAGGGTCCACAAAGTTAGGTGTCACCATTGTGACACTGGCACAAGTGTCCCTATAGGCCTGAGCCACCTTGCCATTGATAAAAGGTGTCTGTCTGTATTTGCCCAAAGTATTGGGACTGGCATCAGGGGATATATCCACATCCCCTGTACAGACAAGGACAGCCTGAGTGAGTGTGCCAACTAAGTTGTCATACCCCTAAGAACCCAAGGTTAACCCAACTAATCCCTTGGGAGGTGCACTACCACTGCTGACTGTACTAGGGGGTGCAGTTGCCCTTAGGGGCTGCAGTGGCAGGAGTTTGCCCTCCTTTCTTGGTGCACTCACTAAACCAGTGAGTTTTACTTTTACAGTACTGGCACCACCTTTTAGACTGGCCTTCTTGAGTCTTCTTCTTCTGGGAAGCCTGACCCCCACCCTCTTTGGTTTGTTGGGGACCTGTCGAAGACTTCTGGTCATTTTGTTCACCTTTGGTATTATTACCCTTCTGGTCTGCTTTCTTCTGACCGCCCTGGTTCTGCTTGACCCTTGTTCTGACCCATCTGTCTGCCTTCTTTCCCAATTCTTAGGGAGAGGTCAGATCTGAATCAACAAGGTGCTGATGCAACAGCTGGTTCTGACAATTGTTTAAAATCTGTTCCCTCATGATCAGATTGTACAATCCTGTATAAACAGTAACCTTACTGCCCAGCAACCAGCCCTCCAAAGCCTTAGTGGCACAATCCACAAAATCAGACCAATCCTGAGACTGAGTTCAAATCAAATTCAAAATTCTTTATTCGACTGTCAAAAATCCAGTCATAAAAGCATGTAAAAAACATATATATACAGTTCATTATCGAAAAAATACAACAAGCATATAAAAGCAGATCAACACGAAGAGATTAAATGATGACACAGTCCAATATAAATGTGCTTATTAGAGACTTGATTACTAGGGTAATACAGTTCAGCTGGGGGTCAACCTTCCATACTTTGTCTGAATTTCAGGGCTGTTTTTAAAAAGTTACAAGTAAAAAAGGTGCTATCACAGTGCAGCATTTGGAGATGTAGTAGAGCTGGCTTGATTTGCACAAAGTTCAGTTTTTTAAGCAAGGGTTTTAAAAATGTATTTCGTGGTCTCGAGTAAAAAGTGCACAAGAATAAAAAGTGAGCCAGGTCTTGCGGAGACTTGTTGTCGCAGCCGCAAGGTGGCAACACTTGACCTCTATGGGCTCCACTCGGTACAGCTAACAACAGGTGATATAAACCAAAGCGGAATCTGCTCAACAGGAAACGCTCATGTCTTGATATATGCCAGGATAGATATGGTTCAGAGCGTATACAAGTCTTAGTTAAGATATGACTCATTACACTACCCTTCTTCAACTCAATTTCTTCCCTATCAAGCTGTCGATTTAATAGGAAAGTATCCTTTACATAGTTGGCGTCTTTCTTGGATATATGCTGAGGTGTTAAGTAGAGATCCAACCTGCCCAGATCTTTGAGGCAGTTTCTAATGTATTTCAGCCAGGGTATCTTAAATTGCCCTTCCCAGGTGAGGGCTTCAAGAAGGATATTGTGGGTTAATGGTATTGAGTCATTCATCCAACAGTTCAACCAGCAGAACAGGGGGTTTACTGCAATTTTATCTCTTAAGTGTGGTGTGCCAAGTTCCTCATGGACGGAGAAATTAGCAGTACTTTTTGGTAAACACAGAACCTGTTTCAGGAAGTTATTTTCAAGAGTTGTAAGGGCATCCACTGGGGCAAAGCCCCATAGTTCGCTTCCGTAACAGGCAACCGCAATGCTTTTTGCTTGGTATAGCTTCATTACGGCGGACACCGGTGTGTTACCCATTTTTCGTGCAAAGTCCATTATTCCGGCGTTGGTCCTTAGTATTTCACCTTTCTTTTTGTTTATGGCGGGGCCCCATGAGAGTTTATGATCAAACAATACTCCAAGGTATGAAAAGGTTTTTGTAGATGGTATTTTTTCCCCATTGACTGGGAAGGGGTAACGTTTTTTTGATCCTGATCCTACCATCATGACAAATGATTTGGAGTTGTTGATATTCAGGCCGCGTGAAGTCATAAATTGAAGAAAGGAATCTAATAATTTTTGAAGTCCGAGTGCAGTTCTGGATATGAGGACGGCGTCGTCTGCGTAAAGCAGAACAGGCACGCCCTTTTTTCCAATGCGAGGGTAATCCGTGTCAGTTTTTAAAAGATGTTCCTCGAGTCCATTTATATATAGGTTAAAAAGAAAAGGTGCTAAAATACAGCCCTGCCTAACCCCCCGGTTGATTTTAAAGTCTCTCGTTACTTTCAGATCTTTAGTGTAGCGGACATTGGCACGCGTATCATTATGGAGGTCAGCCAAAAAGTTGATCAGGTTATTTTCAACGCCCATGTTCTGCAAGACTTCCCAGAGTTTACTTCTATCGACACAATCAAGGGCCGAAGAAAGGTCCATAAAGGCCATATATAATGGTCCTTTTCTGGCTTGAGTATATTTGCCACTGATTAAATATAAGTTCAGGCATTGGGTAGTTGTAGAATGCCCTGATCTGAATCCATACTGGGCAGGAGCCATTATACTGTTTTGATTGGCCCACGCGTTCAGTCGGTTTAAGAGGATCCCTCCCACTACCTTTGCAACTGAGTTTATCAGGGAAATTGGTCTATAACAAGCCGCTTTTGTTCTGTCACCCTTTTTATATACAGGGACGATAGTGGATGCTCCCCAGGACTTAGGAGCCCCAATTTCGGCCCCAGCATTGATGACAGCTGTAAGAATTGGGGCCCACAAGGGAATGTTGGATTTAAATAGATCCGGTGGAAGACCGTCTGGGCCCGGGGCTTTGTTACTAGTAAGACCATGGATCCCTAATTCAACTTCTTTGATAGTAAAGTGCAGAGGTGTATTTTCAGGAAGTTTAAGAGTTTGCATTGTCTGTGGGGCGTCACTCAT
The DNA here is from genome assembly GCF_964263255.1 of Lissotriton vulgaris. Lineage (NCBI taxonomy): Eukaryota > Metazoa > Chordata > Amphibia > Caudata > Salamandridae > Lissotriton > Lissotriton vulgaris. The sequence continues at coordinate 525,898 of NW_028240617.1, read as the reverse complement.
AAAAATAGAACTGAAATGAGAGATCCAGTCGTTCTCGGGTATGACAGTTCCGAGGCTGTCAGCATTCGGGTCATCAAAGAGTGGCTTATTGATTATGCTCCAGAACTTCGAGCTATTGCCCAGAATTGAGGGATCGAGCAGAGACTCACAGATTTTAGTTTTTATAGTCTTTTTGCGAGATGCAAGGGTGTTTTTATATTCTGCACGTAGGGCCTTGATGAGTGCAGGGTCTCTTGGCTTGTTCTTGAGGGCAGTTTTTAATTTTCGATTAGCTGAGGAACAGGCATGATCAAACCAGCGTGGTTGTTGGGCGATTGTTCCCTTTATGGGTACGGAGAGCAATTGATCAATCCTTTTTGTCACCACTGCAAAGGCAGATAAGATGGATTCCGGGGGAGTAGAGTTTGAGCCACAGAGGTTGAGTTCAGGTTCACAGTGCTTTATAACGGACTCGTGCAGATTGTCGCTATTTATCAAATTCCATTTCAAGCGGCGATTGTTATTAATCGGTTTTAGCACTCCCGGGTCCTTAATATTTTTCCGAAGTACAAAAGGACCACGTTGTAGCTCCAGGTAAAGAGGGTTGTGGTCGCTATGAAAGCTTTCAAGTATATCAAAGTTTAGAACCTGATTAACCACACCAGCTGAAAGGAGAATGTGATCTATGAAAGAGCCTGACTCAGAACCTTTATAAGTTGGGTTTTTAAAGGTAAAAGAGTCGACTTTCAGAGATAGTGCCATAGTCAAGTTCAAGACGTCCATTAAGGTGTTCAATCTTGTTCCACGATGGCAATGAGCAAAGTGAGGACCTGCTTTGTTATCACATCCCAAAGAGCCCAGAGGTGTTGTAAAAGGGTTTCCACAGATGTGCGTATTAAAATCGCCAACAATTATTTTATCCTGAGACAATTTTGTCTGGCTTTCACTTAGATGATTTTGAAGAGTGACGATGTTACATTCGCCCGGTGAAGAGACAGAGTTGTAGAAATTGACCAGGGTTATTCCTTTCTTCCCCTTTCTAAGATTCAGAATCTGGATGTTCCTACTGTCCAGCTGCACATAGTTTATCTCAGATTTAAGGGACAGACTAATAAATGTTGCTAAGCCCCCCTTTGCCCTGCCACTGGGTGAGGGGGATGCATGGACGAAGAAACTTTGGAATCCCTCAATGAAGACATTACTATCTACTAACCAGGTTTCCTGGAAGCACAATATCGTGTAATTTTTAACAAAGTATACCCACATTGGGTCGTTGGTTTTGGAAGCCAGTCCTGCGATGTTCCATGACAGTATTTTGATTGGGTTGGAATCATTATGATCTAATGATGGTGCAGGGGTTGTGTTAGGAGAACGCTGCAGTTGTGGATTAACGTCTATTGCAAAGTTCATCTTATGATTTTTGGTGGTGAATGAGGGTTGAAAGACTATAGAGGTAGAGAGGCTGTGTGCTTCAGGTAAAGAAGAGGTGGGGATGTGTTTTGAGGAGGGCCTAACTGAATAAGTAGATCTCGTCATTGTGGCGGTGTTGGCTAAGTTGACCTCTGAGAGGTTAGAGGTTATTAATGAGTTGACCTTGCATACTACAGGGTTATCCACCCCGTCAGGGCAGGAAACGGAGGGCAAATCAGATGGAAGTCAATCAACCTCTTCCAGTTGGTCGTAGTTGTAGAGTGCATCATATCTGTTAAATGTTGGGAACCCGTAGTTATTATGTTGAAAATTAGGGTGGTTATAAGCTTGATGGTGAATGGGCCCTGATCTCTCAAGTGTTGCTGGAGGTTGATAGTTATATGTTTTACTTTCCCAAAGGTGAACATATGGGTATGGTTCAGAGCCCACTGTCAAGCCTTGAGAGGGAACAAAAGGGGCCAGCCAGGGTTGAGGATATAGCTGCGAGGTAAAGGGTCCTTCTTGGGCATAATGATGTTTATATTTATTCCTTTGGCTATTGGAGCGAACGGGGTAAAAGTAACTTAGACCCATTGTACGAATCAGACTATTTGTCACAGGGCTCCTCCAGTCTGCAATAAATTTCGCCGCTCCTGTGTATTTAAAGGTGACCACAATGCAGTCGCCCTCTGTGGATTTAAAGCGTGTGCCCACCCACTCTACTCTCTTGACATGAGAGATGGTTCCTATTATGTTGGCGGGGAGTGGCCTGTGTGTAGTTAGCCATTGCATCACTTTGTTCTTTAATTCCTCATGCGTTTCCTCCCTGTTTTCATCTGCTTTGGGTACCCCAATCATGACTATTGTATAGGGATTAGACTGTGGTGGTAAGTTTATGTATGATGGTATTCGTGTTGTGGTGGGTCTAGATTGCTGTGCTCCTGTTTCTTTAGTAGGGATGTTTGCGTTTGCCGGAGCCGAGTGTCTTATATTCCCAGCAATGCCTGTATTTATATTAGAAGGATGACCCTCTGTTGCCCACTCGCTGTCATCGTCATCCTCACATACCTGGGTATTTTGCGTATTATCTGTAGGTATAACTGTAATCTTATCAGTAGGATGAGCTGTTTGTGGGTTTAACGTCAAATCAATTGTGGGGGGACTCTGATGCTGTGACTTTTTCTGTTTACCTGTGTCCTTTGATGGATCACTTGATTTTTTTGCGGTTTTTGAATTTTTAACGTTGAGGGTTGTGGAGGCTGGAACAAAGGTAGGAGGTGTGTTGGGTATTTTGAGTAATTTAAGAATACTAGATGATATATCGTTTTGAGCCCTCTCGAACTTACTCAAGGCCTTTTCGATATTAGCAATCTGTTGGCTAATAGGTTGTAAGAGTGATTTAATCAGGGTTTCAATCTCACTCATAGATGGTGTGTTCGTGGCGCGTATCTTATCTATGTGGCCTGTTTCCTCGTTGACCAGAGATCTCCCTGTGTTGTTCTTGACGTTTCCGTGTGCGTCATGATCCTGTAGAGAGGTTAGTGAGGGCCCCCCACGTGTTGGTTCAGTGGGTTTCCCCAAGGTTGTTTGCTGCCACATATCTTTAATAGAGCGTTTGGGTTTACCTAATAGGAAGTGGGTTTTCCTCATAGGATGTTTTGTTTTGCGTTTTTTTCGAGTGTCCTTAAGAAGATTGGGTTGTTTAGAGATTTGAGACTCTATTAAATCAGTGGCCAATGGATGTCTCTCTACTGAGTGGGCAACCAAAGCTGGAGATGTAGCATTTTCATGATGCTTATTGCTCACACGGTTAGTTAAAACCAATAGACTGTTGTCCAAATTATTCATTGTTGAGTCAGTGAACAAGGTTTTAGGTGTGTTCTCTTTAACGTGTGACCTTGGTAAATCCGAGAATGATTGCATCAATAAAGACTCCTGCGATGAAGCAGTATCGTCCATATTTTGGGTGTTGTTAGTGGTATGCGAGGACAGGTTTGGAAAGCATAAGTCTGGTGTCAAAGAGAGACGCCTTTCTGTGTCCTGAATGGCATCCGCCACAACACTAATGGTTTTTTGCAGCATTATGTCTATTGCAGTTATGGTGGGTAGAGGTGTACTCACGGTTTTCAGTCTGCTGGTAGATCTTGTTGCCATCGGTGTTTTCCGTGTTTTGGTCATCCTTATGCAGTATTTGGTGCACCACGCTCCGTCTTTTATTTATGATGACTTTAGCTTGCAGCTCCTACCAGGCGGTCTTGGGGAGGTGGCCCGACCCGGCCACTTCAGGCCCCTGATGGCCACAGAGGGCCCGCCCTTTGCCCGGGCTTAGCCCCGGGCGCTCCCGCGACGCGGGGATCCTTCTGCTTTATTCAGTGCTGGTGGCGCTCTCTGGCGCGTGTGACGTCACCTGCACGCGCCGCCGCGAGGCCTGCCGGGTGTTGTGGTCCCCCGGAGCGGCGGCGCGGAGTCTGATGCCCTCGTGACTCTTGGCGGTGGCGGCTGGAGCGTCTACAGTTTACAATGGCCAGGTAATGACTCTCGGCGGTGGCGGCGTTGCGGTGCTCTCCCCCGCTCTGCCGGGATCCTTCTGCTTTATTCAGTGCTGGTGGCGCTCTCTGGCGCGTGTGACGTCACCTGCACACGCCGCCGCGAGGCCTGCCGGGTGTTGTGGTCCCCCGGAGCGGCAGCGCGGAGTCTGATGCCCTCGTGACTCTTGGCAGTGGCGGCTGGAGCGTCTACAGTTTACAATGGCCAGGTAATGACTCTCGGCGGTGGCGGCGTTGCGGTGCTCTCCCCTGCTCTGCCGGGATCCTTCTGCTTTATTCAGTGCTGGTGGCGCTCTCTGGCGCGTGTGACGTCACCTGCACGCGCCGCCGCGAGGACTGCCGGGTGTTGTGGTCCCCCGGAGCGGCGGCGCGGAGTCTGATGCCCTCGTGACTCTTGGCGGTGGCGGCTGGAGCATCTACAGTTTACAATGGCCAGGTAATGACTCTCGGCGGTGGCGGCGTTGCGGTACTCTCCCCCGCTCTGCCGGGATCCTTCTGCTTTATTCAGTGCTGGTGGCGCTCTCTGGCGCGTGTGACGTCACCTGCACGCGCCGCCGCGAGGCCTGCCGGGTGTTGTGGTCCCCCAGAGCGGCGGCACGGAGTCTGATGCCCTCGTGACTCTTGGCGGTGGCGGCTGGAGCGTCTACAGTATACAATGGCCAGGTAATGACTCTCGGCGGTGGCGGCGTTGCGATGCTCTCCCTGAGACTGAGTTTTCTGGGTATCCCTGAACAGCAACCTGTACTGCTCAGTGGTTAGGCCAAACCCATCTATCAGTGTACTTTTCAGGACTTGGTAATTGTTAGCATCCTCAGCTCTAGTAGTGAGGAGCTTATCTCTACCTTTGCCTTCAAAGGAGAGCCACAAGACAGCTGCCCACTGACTCTGGGGGACGCACTGGACAGTGCAGGCCCTTTCCAAAGCAGTTATCCATTTGTGGATATCATCCCCTTGTTTAAAGGGGGGCACTATCTTACTCAGGTGTCTAGTGTCTAAACTCCTGTCTTTTTCTCTTGGGAGAATGCTGCCACCAGTGGGATCTACCCCACTCAATTTCTGCTCTCTAGCAAAGGCAAGTCTCTCTTTGGCCAGGGCAAGTTCTTCCCTTTCAATCCTCAGATTGACTTCCCTCATCTTGGCCTCATGCTCTCTCCTCTGAGGGGATGTCATCCCTCTGTGAGAAGAGGTCTGAGAGCCATTGGTTCTAATGGATCTGTTAGAGCTTCTGGATAGAGATCTAACTCGTCCATTACAAAGGTTAAGCCTGCCTGAGAGTGGCCCTGGGGGTCCCCCAAATCCATTCTCATGCCTACTTAAGTTGGTCCTGGTTAGTCTACTGACTTCTACCTGACCTTTGTCTGCCTCATCCCCTGATAACTCCTCTTCCTCCTCCTCTGCATCATCTGCTGCCTGGAGGTGGAGGTCAGGGTCACCAGTGGTTCCCTCTAAGGGAGGCATGTTCCCATCTGGATGAGAAGGATCTGTGTTAGCAGTCCTCCTGGCATCATAAGTCTCTAAGAGACCAATCAGAAAGGGAATGGTAGGGTTAGAACCCTGTTTTAGCTTCCTGAATGTACAGATTTGTCTCATCTCCTGGAAGCTAAGAGCAGCATATCTGGAAGTGACCTGTGGAGGGTCAACTGACAGAAGGGGGGCTTCTGAGTTCCCTCCTTTGTCTGACATGCTTCTAGTGTGGTGTAAGTGATGCACCTACCTACACTATTTGTTTGCCTACTGATCCCTTGCTAAGAGTTGTAGTCAGGGTGTGCTAGGCCCTGTTGAACTACAACAGCTGGTTCAGTAGAACTCAGAGTATTCTAAGCTAAGTTATATGTACCTGGGTACTTTTGTGATCTTTCACAATGATATTCTTAGGATACGTGTGGTAAAACAACAGCAAGCTCAAATCCCAACCGCTTCTCACCAATGTGAGAAGTTGGCCTGATATATAATGTTCACGATTCTAGTGAGCACTTTGTATCAGTCCAAACAACCCTTATTGATGATTGGTTGTAAGTCAACCGTAGACCAGCTATCCCAGTAGCATGGACAAGAGCAGTCTTTAGGCTAAACTCTAGAGGGCGTGTTAAGCCAGCTGTTATACCATCACATATACCCCTTGAACACCAAGTGAAAGGACACCACACAAGTTGTTATGAAAATAAAAGGATATTTATTTAGAACACAACAACCCTGGACTCTTTATGAGGACAGGGTGCTAAGCACAATACAAAGCTCTTAGGAAAATACGCAAAGTCGCACAATTTACACAACTGCCCGAGGGGCACGAAAAACCATATACTCTAAAAGTGGAATGCGAAATTACTAGCAGGTAAGTACTACTCTAATAGACTTTAGGATCGCTAGGACTGGACTACTGAACCTTCAGATTACTAGCAGAAGGCCTAGGGGGATCGGGTGCAGAGTGTGCACTCTCACGCGGGATGCGGGACAAAGTCTATGGTTGCTAGAATTTACAAAGTTAGTGTTATCGGACGAATCCGACTAGGTAGAGCTGAAACAAAAAAGGATCTGGACCCTTGGATAGTGAGGCTATGCTGGAGCACCGAAATGCTGAGTTTACCTAGCCCAGGGGCTGCGGATGCATAGGTCTGGAAAGACGTCGGGAATCCTCGTTGCAGTCTATGGAGCCTGAAAGAAGAAGTTGCTGGCAGGCGACCAGTGAAGAGATTCGGATGGATCCAAGCCTGGATCGAAGATGGAGGACACCTGTAAGCAGAGGGGACCAAGTCCTGAAACTCTAGCCAGTGATTAGATGGGCACCAGGATGGCACCGGCTGAAGTCACCTCGTCCAGGTGAGTGGGCGACGCTGGGCTCTGCAGTCTCACGGACCAGGAGGCGTTGTCGGCGACCAGGATGGAGGTGCGAGCTGTCCCACAATGGTATCTGCTGTCGACGTCGCTGGACCCAGGACTGGGGCAACAAGTCTTGGCAAATGCAAGCCCACGCGGTGGACTCAAAATGGCGTCTGGAGTGGACCAGGAGGGTCCAGGGTGCTCCTCTGTTGGAGGGGAGCAAGGGCCAGTCTGGAGCAACCAGACCAGCGGTGTTGATGTCGTCGTTCGTCGTCGGGAAGGCCACAAGCCAGCAGGCTAGTAGCCAGACAACGCGGTGAGCAGCAAAGAGCAGAAGGGCCCCATGCAGATCTCGTGGAGGCTGGGAGGCTGAACTTCGGTGCTGGAGCTGCTCAGGGTTGGGGCTTCTCAAACCCCAAAGCACTCACTCGAGGATCCCTCGACGGTCGTGCTGGGCAAGCGTTGTGCAGTCCTGAAGATGGACGGTCCCTCGAGGTCTCGTCACACCCACGAATCTCAGCTGGGCTGATGATGCAGGTTGAGGTCAGAGGTGCCAGGGAAGCCGGTTCTCGTCGAGCTGGGCAGTCTTGATCCGGAGGAGAGACTTACAGCAGACCGCGATGCTTGGATGGTGCTTGCGGGTGCAGGGTGACTTTTCCTTAGTCACAAGGGAGAAATCTTAGGAAGAAGTCTTGAATTCCTTTCGTAGAAAGTAGTTTCAGGATTCAAAGATGATCTAATTTGGAAGGGGGCCCGCTCCTATCTTTATACTAGGAAAAGGTGCTGGCACGCGACTAGGTCCTGCCCATGGGTGGGACCAGGAAGGGGGGTGGTTACACCCCTCTCCCATGCCGGACTTTCCCCAGCTCAGGGGCTGGTGTGCCCCTGGAACTGGTTCTAGCCGGCAGATGCATAGTGAGCACCGGGGTGCCACTTGCAGTCACCTTCCTCTAAAGCCCTGCCTACCCAGGATACACAAAACCCTGTCTGGGATGGTGCTAGCACCGCCCCTGACAGGAAACCCTTTGTCCAAGCCTCCAGAGTTAGCATATAACCGCGAGGATTATAATGCACTTAAGAGTATATGGTATGCGTTATCATGGAACAGCTATTAGGACTTGGTTCCGCAAGCTGCAAACGGGCTCAGCTCATGCCAGAGCACCATCTCACACGATTCCAACCACTCTGCCTTCAGGATTGTCAAGGCCTGCCATAGGAGTGACTGATAGGAATACGGGTGTCCATTTTAGGGTTAGATATAGGTATACTATATCTAAAGCAAAGGGTGATTACACCACTTTGCCCCAGCTGTCGTGCAGCCAGTTGTGTCAGATTTAGATGGCCAGCCAGGGGTGGCATAATACATGCTGCAGCCCCTGGTAGGCCCTGGGTACACCTATGCCCTGAGTTACAGGGTCTGATAAGGTGGCCCAGTACCAATTGGTAAATGCACCCAAGGTACACGTGTCAATTTAGTGAGGGAACAGCAAGGCTATGGGTCTGATTAGCAGGCCCACATCCAGAGAAGTCGTAAACCAGTGAAGCAAAAAGCAAAAATCTGGGGTGATCATAGGATTGCAGACCCTACTCTCCTACAGATATCGTCCGCATAGAGCAAGATCCTGTTCTCCCAGCCGTCGGCCCACCGTATCCCCTTTAGGGAGGGGGTCTGCCTAATCCAGGCTGCAAGTGGTTCCAGGGAGAGAGCAAAAAGTAGAGGTGAGAGAGGGCACCCTTGTCATGGCCCTCTCTCCAGTGTGAATACTTCCGAAATTGTATTATTGACCAGTACCTGGCCTAGTGGTTCGGTATACAAAAGACGCACCCAGCTTATAAAGTCGGACCGAAACCCATCTTACTGAGAACGGCCATCCTGTAGGGCCACTCCAGAGTGTCGAAAGCCATTGCTGCGTCCAAGGACACAGCCACCGCTTCCTCGTGCAGCTGGTGGCAGCAACCCAACAGTCCCTGACAATTCCTGCATCAGGTGTCTCTCTAAGTTCCGACCTAGGTTATCTATATGGAAGCTGTATAAACAAAGATCCTTCTTCGTTTCATTGCATGAGAGCATTTTGTTTGATCGACTTTAAATTTGATAGGGCAGCCAACAACTAGCAGAATACTCTATCAACTCTGGAACAGACTTCTGCAGCAGTTTGAAGAGTCACACTGGTTTCCATCACCCCAGTGCTGACTCCGACTCCAGTTGTGTCAATAGACAAGCCAGTCCTGACACCTGTGTTGGACCTCGAACTGAGCTTGACCGATGTTGTGCTACAAGATTACAAAAGTGCAACCGGTTGTTGTGCAGCCTGGCTGAAATTGGTGCCTCTATCACAACGCAACCATTAGCAAAGGTTCAGTTCTCTTTTGGCACAGAATTTGATCCTGTGCATGAACTGGGAGCACCCGAGAGTATTGGTTATAAGCGCTTATACCTTGACTTAGAAAATGCCAATGGGATTGACACCTCCCCTGAAACAGAGCTTGATTCACCACATGGGCTATCAATGAAGGAAATGGCCTCATTTGCAATAGAGGTTCAAGGGGCCGCTGAGGTACTAGATTTGCAGATGCCTTCCACTGAAACAAAAACATAAGTTCTTGAGGATATTCTCCAGCCTGAGTCAGAAACTTCGGCGCTCTTGCTCCCATTACATGACATCCCCACAGATGCTTTTAAAGCTGTTTGATTTGAAAGTGTGTTTTCTTGACTACACTTTTGTCAGCAAGTAGCCAGAAGACACATGCCTGCCACATGTGATCCAGATTTCCTCACCAAGCACACTACTCTGGAAAGTCTCACGATACTGGGTTTTACCAGTAAGGTTAATTCAAACTCATTCCCGGCCTGTCCCGTTGATAGAGAATTGAAAAGGATCAATGCTTTGGCAAGCAAACATTTTCTCTGCCATCTTAGCACTGCGTTCCATAAACCTCTATTATGCCGCTATACCCATGACATATGAGACATGGCCAACTTGATCTTACTGGCATTCCTGGAACTACTTCAGGCTTCTTAGGCTCAGATGATTCTCGATGGGCGGGATGCAAAAAATACATCATTAACTCAGGCTTAATCACCACAGATTGCATTGGCAGAGCAGATAGTACCATTCTAGGGCTTCACAGACATACCTGGATGAAGTCAACTGGATTTTCTGGCAATGTGCATTCATTGAATATGAATATGCCTTTTGATGAGTCACAACTCTATTGAGAGAAGGCAGACTCTGCTCTGATTCCAACGGGTTCTAGCAGGAAGGTTAATTCTAACTCTTCTCTGACCTGTCCTCTGAATAAAGAATTCTAAAGGATTGATGCCTTTGACACGCAAATGTTTTCCTCTGCCAACTTGGCATTGTGGTCCACTGCAGTCTGTCTGTTGGGCCATTGCACACATGCCTTATGGGACATGGCTAGTGAGATTTTGCTGGCTATTCCAGATAATCCATTGAGGGGTTTATCAGACACACTTGGCTAAAGTCAACCAGATTTTCGGGAGCTGTGTGGTCATAGCTGATATACATGCCCTTTAATTTGTCTTGAGCAAGGTTAACTGTAAACATACGGACTGACATGGGGCACTGCTTTCAAGATGTTGCACGTGGGCTAATTCAAGTGACCTTAGCCCTTGAAAACATACAGGCCCTCAACTTCTGTGTCCCCTATATTCTGCCCCAACCTGAGCGCGAAGAGGGCTCTAGCCTGAGTGGCACATCTGAGCAGGAGACATGCAGTACCAGGCATACATGCCGAAACACTTCTGGGTCTGACATGTCCACACTTCCACAGGCCAGTGTTGCTAACAAAGCACCCCAACCCAGAGGCTGGAAGAAGTGAATCCACTGAACACTCAGTCATGAGTCTACTGTTTTTTTTGTTTGTAATTACCTACTTTTCTTATTTTGCACAATTTTACATCCACAATGGATACTGTTGATTTAGGAGAGATACATTTTTGTCTCAACCCGAATAGAAGGTGATCTTTCAGTTATGCACCATGCATTACCATCATGTGTGATGTCCATTTCTTAGAATTTATAATCACTGTGTACAATGGGCCTCCCCTGGTTTTGAGGAAGCAGTGGAACCTGGACAACAGTATCCTAAAGGTCCTCTCAATGATGGAGCATGTTGTCCTGTGTGCCCTGTTGTACTGCCTTTCACTTCTTGATCTTGGATTCGGGTATGGTGTGGGTATCCAGGGACACAAGGCAAATGCACTGTCTCCTTAAGAGCAAGAGAAGGAAAACCATTATGTCACATTACACAAAACATTCCTCCCACTGTTTTAATTGAGTGCTGAGTGCTTGAGTGCATGAGTGCTGCCTGGAAATCCGGCCACAAGGTATGTTATGATACAGGTGGCATCACACACTACCTACACATTGAGTCAGTGATTTTTTCCTGTTTGTGTATATTAATTAATTTCCTGAAGGGGGACATCTAGCAATAAGTGGGCTGTCAACACTGTCAATGACATTGGGAAACTGTGCTACCCGGTAGAATATTAACTTGGTTTGTTGCAGTAATTGAGAGGTATTTGTGAAATATATGTATTGGCTATCTTTGCTAACACCTGCCACTGCTATGACCCCCTGGTAACTGCCAGAAGCTAAGAGGTGTAGGCAACACAATACCTGTACATGTGGTTGGATTGAATTGCTCCTGAGTGTTGGGTCTGAAGCTGAGGTTGTAATTCGGCAATTCTATCCAGGATTACCTCACTACTGAGTCTGTACTTCTCAAAAATCTCCTCCTCAGTCTATTGAAACAGAGTGACCCTCACACTAAATATTCTCTCCTGTCTCCTCCTCCTCTGCCTGCCAGCCAAAATCCTCATCCTCCTCACCAAAGCATGTAGGGCCGTGCTTCTGAAAGACCCAGATGTATTTTTAGTGCCTTTTTGTAGTTTGCACCTGGTTGCCACCTGAGCCACATTGATGGATAGATGCATTTCTTAAATGGCCATTATGTGACGATTCACAATTAGAAAATCCTTTGTACATATGGTTAGCGATTCGCTACTTGGAAATCCCTATTAGCAATTTCCTATTTAGTGATTTCCAAAATGTGATTGCTACTAGATAGAAATCGCATTTTGCACCACCGCAAACACCTTTTGTTTTGTTTTTTTAAACCTTTTTTTATTGATAACACAAGCAGCCAATAGTTAATAAAAAAAAAAGAAAAACTGTAATTTTTTCCTTTCTCCCAGAGAAGAGCATACAATCAAATACATTATGACAGTACCAAAATACATACATAACACAATATCTTGAGCATAAATACAGTACTTCATCCATACATTATATATATATATATATATATATATATATATATATATATATATATATATATATATATATATATATACTAGCAGCCCGCCCCAGCGTTGCCTGGGGCAGAAAGGGGCTGGGGGCAGCATTTGAGGCTTGCGTGCACTCCCGCCCCGGCCCACGCCCGCCACGACATTGTCTGTGTCCCGGAGCCTGCGCCTTACCTCAGCTGCCGTTGTTCAGGGCCAACCTCCCGCCCCCCTCCCCCTCCCGCCCCGGCCCGGCCCCCTCCCGCCCCAGCCCGGCCCCCTCCCGCCGTGTCCCGGAGAGCCTGATCCTTACCTCAGCCGCCGGTCCCGATCCAGGCGCACCGCCCGCACATGCCGCCATTTCGCCCAGCAGCAAGCAGGGCCGCGGCAGTCCTCCCAGCAGGTCGCGATCTTCGCCGCCATTTCAGGAAGTGTTCAGGAAGTGTTGGGAGCGCAAATGATGTCATCACACAGACGTCGCGGCCGGCGCTACTTGCAAGGGACTACTTTATTTTTATTTCTACATTTTTTAAACCACGTATATTTTTTATTTTTAATAGCCTATGTCCTTCTGCTTGCCCTGAGGTTTTTAAAGATGTCTTGGGTGTTTTGATTGGTGGTGTACTTTTCGAGTTTACCTGGCTCAAAGGACACAGTTCTCTCTTTATAATAGTAGTATAGATAGATAGATAGAGTCCAGTTGGAGTAGCAGAACTGGGATGCGGCAGCGTCGAGCGATATAAGTGGAATATATATATATATATATATATATATATATATATATATATATATATATATATATATATATATATGTATGCTCCTTTGTTGCCCAACGTTTCAGGAAGCGTTTCTGAAACGTTGGGCAACAAAGGAACATACATATATATATATATATATATATATATATATATATATATATATATATATATATATATATATATATATGATTCCAAGGAAAACAGGTTAACGTTGCGCTCTCAGGAAAGAGACAAGCGACTCCAAAGTGTAATAGTAGCAGTTTATTACACAACGCGTTTCAGCATAAAAGCCTTGTTCACGTGAACAAGGCTTTTATGCTGAAACGCGTTGTGTAATAAACTGCTACTATTACACTTTGGAGTCGCTTGTCTCTTTCCTGAGAGCGCAACGTTAACCTGTTTTCCTTGGAATCATTTGAATTACCGGACTGCTTCGCCGGCATTTGCGCCAACTCCCACGGGTCCCAGCACTCCAGAAGAAGCGTCTTTTGGTCCTATATATATATATATATCTTCCAAGAGTTCAACACCAGAGGACACCTAAAATTCTGGAAGCCGCTGCAGCACAGAACACGAGACCCAAGATCAGGTGAGGTTCTTAATTTATTGCACCTTCGTCAGCATAACGTTTCGGCCTGCACAGAGGCCTTGGTCACATATATATATATATATATATATCCATACTAATATAATAAAGAGAGAGCCCAAACCTTTGAGGCGGGTAATCTCAGGAACCACAGCACCAATCACAACACCCAATACAGCGTTGGAAAGGGCAGTTGCAGCAGAAGGACATAGGCTATGCAGACGCCCACCATATACATTTAAAAGGTAAAAGAACTGTGCCAGCAAAGTAGTCCCTTGTGGGCGTGTCTGCGTTGTGCTGTGGGCGTGTGCTGGGGGCGTGACAAACGCTGGGGGCATGTGGTACGTTCCGCCCTTCATGCCATGTCTCATATCGTGTGCTAATCCCACCCTGCTCCCTTTAAATACCCCTGAACCCCATAATCATAACCCACCCTTACTCCTTAAAATACCCCAACACCCTTAAACACTAACCCATCTTAACCCTATCAATATACCCTGTACCCCAAAACCCAAACCTATCCCTAAACCCTAAAAATACCCCTGTACCCCAAAACCCAAACCTAGCCCTGAACCCTATAAATACCCCTGTACCTCAAAACCCAAACCTACCCCTGAACCCTAAAAATACCCCTGTACCCCAAAACCCAACCTAGCTCTGAACCCTAAAAATACCACTGTACCCCAAAACCCAAACCTACCCCTGAACCCTAAAATACCCCTGTACCCCAAAACCCAAACCTAGCCCTGAACCCTTAAAATACCCCCATACCCCAAAACCCAAACCTACCCCTGAACCCTAAAAATACCCCTGTACCCCAAAACCCAAACCTAGCCCTGAACCCTTAGAATACCCCTGTACCCCAAAACCCAAACCTACCCCTGAACCCTAAATATACCCCTATACCCCAAAACCCAAACCTAGACCTGAACCCTAAAAATACCCCTGTACCCCAAAACCCATACCTATCCCTAAACCCTAAAACTACCCCTGTACCCTATAACCCAAAACTATATCTGAACCCTTAAAATACCCAAACACCCCAAAACATATACCTCAGTACCCCAAAACATATACCCCTATACCCATACTTACCTTATCAAAACATTAAAAAAAAACATGCTTTTACCATTCATGCATTTACAACAAATGTTGTTGTAAATGTATGCGTGGTAAAAGCATATAAAATGTAATGCCATGCGTTATAATGGCATTGCGGAGTCATCGTACTTTCGTAATGAAAGTATGCGGAGTGATGGTATGCGGAAAGAAAGTTGCGGAATAATGGGTGTTTACCCTGCCCGGTAAGTACATTGGTGGCACGGCGGCCCACATCTCCAGCAACATACTCATATTTTTTCACCACCCATTTGAAAAATGCACAGGTCTCTCTCATTGATGGCCAGCACCGACATACACTTTTAGACACAGCTCCCGCCACAAGTTCTAGAATTGCGAACTTTAGAGCTGGGGAGCTACGTTCGAATCTCGGCATCAGCTCAACATCCTGTGATTCCAGGCAAATCGCTTTGTCTCCCTGTGCCTACCACAAATGAATGTGTTCTTCTGTAATGTAAATTGTTCTCATGCCATGTTGTCGAGTTTGCGCTATATAATATTGCAAGGAAAAATAAAGTAGGGAAACTCGAGTTCACACACTACTGAATGCGCACTCTTAAGTGCATCAGCAGTGCACTGTGAATCGAAACATTTCACAGGCCTGTCACAGATAAGAAATGCTATCTAAACGAAATCCTACAAAACAATATACTACTGGCCGACAGCAATTCATACCCGGACAACGTCGTAACGGGCTGCTAGTATATATATATATATATATATATATATATATATATATATATATATATATATATAGCAATTCAGTATAAAAAAGTCCGCATAAATATGAGATTATGTATAAAAAAGAATAAGAGGCTCTCTATATCATATCCTCCCTAAATGTTTTGGCCGTTAGATAATTAAGAATCTACTATAAGTCGGAGACAAGCCAATCTCTTGAGTGTTTGTAAATACCCAACCAATCCGACATAGGGGACCAGTTATTTTGTCGCCACTTCCTAGCCTGTCTACCTTTACAATTATATCAAGTTCTTTCTTGAGTGTATATGGCTATCAAATGAGCGAGCCAGGCCTGGAACGAGTGGGGTTCTGGGTCCTTCCATATTGTTGCGATGAGCAGTCTAGTGACTGTGACTATTATAAAGACAAAATTGGTCTGGGTCGTATGTAGTCTACGTTATTGTCGGAGCCCAGTACCATCAAGGAAGGACTGAGACAGATCATTCTCCCAAGTAATTTCTCCCAGAATGTCTCTAAACGATTTTTAAGGGTGATAACTTATCGCAGCTGTAAAACATATGAAACATATAAACAGGCGCGGCCGGGCCGGCACCACACCTAGGACACTTACATTCTTCCCTTTTTGCCCACCCAAACAACTTAGCCACTGTGAAGTATAGATTGAATATTGTCTTATAATGCTGCGCCTTCAGACTGGCTGAGAGGAAGACCTTTAAGGCTAACCCTAGTTACACTTGCGTCAGCCAGTAATTAGCATTTGAATAGGTGTGGGCATCTGTGATGGATTGAGGGCGGCGTTGGATGTTGGGGCTCATACCGAGCTTTAAATTATAAATTGCAGTTACGACAGTGCACCATCTACGGTATAAATGAAGTTTATCTCCCATAATGCCACAGACATCGTGACCATCGAGGGGCGTGTCATTGCCAGTAACAGCGCTATGGGAGAGAGGCATGCATTCTTTCGTCGAAATCTCTGATGAAGAAGAAATTCGAAACGCGTAAGGCGAGACGAACTGACTGCTTTCCTGCATGTTATACACCGCCCGTACCATGAATTAAAGGTTTAGAGGTGAACCTTCACAGCTGTCCGAGTGATTCCTAAGTGTATGGTGAACCTCAGAGCAAGATTTATTTGCGGCAGCCCAGCCGCAAGGAATGCACCATCCCATGAACACAGGGGGCCGTGAGGTACGTGATATACTCACCTCATTGCGGGGCATCTGTGATGGATTGAGGACGGCGTTGCATGTGGGGGCTCATACCGAGCTTTAAATTATAAATTGCAGTCACGACAGTGCACCATCTACGGTATAAATGAACTTTATCTCCCATAATGCCACAGACATCGTGACCATCGAGGGGCGTGTCATTGCCAGTAACAGCGCTATGGGAGAGAGGCATGCATTCTTTCGTCGAAACCTCTGAGGAAGAAGAAATTTGAAACGCGTAAGGCGAGACGAACTGACTGCTTTCCTGCATGTTATACACCGCCCGTACCCTGAATTAAAGGTTTAGAGGTGAACCTTCACAGCTGTCTGAGTGATTCCTAAGTGTGTGGTGAACCTCAGAGCAAGATTTATTTGCGGCAGCCCAGCCGCAAGGAATGCACCATCCCATGAACACTGGGGGCCGTGAGGTATGTGATATACTCACCTCATTGCGGGGCATCTGTGATAGATTGAGGACGGCGTTGCATGTGGGGCACATACCGAGCTGTAAATTATAAATTGCAGTCACGACAGTGCACCATCTACGGTATAAATGAACTTTATCTCCCATAATGCCACAGACATCGTGACCATCGAGGGGCGTGTCATTGCCGGTAACAGCGCTATGGGAGAGAGGCATGCATTCTTTCGTCGAAACCTCTGATGAAGAAGAAATTCGAAACGCGTAAGGCAAGACGAACTGACTGCTTTCCTGCATGTTATACACCGCACGTACCATGAATTAAAGGTTTAGAGGTGAACCTTCACAGCTGTCCGAGTGATTCCTAAGTGTGTGGTGAACCTCAGAGCAAGATATATATATATATATATATATATATATATATATATATATATATATATATATATATATATATATATATATATATATATATATATATATATATATATATATATAGCAATTCAGTATAAAAAAGTCCGCATAAATATGAGATTATGTATAAAAAAGAATAAGAGTCTCTCTATATCATATCCTCCCTAAGTGTTTTGGCCATTAGATAATTAAGAATCTACTATAAGTCGGAGACAAGCCAATCTCTTGAATGTTTGTAAATACCCAACCAATCCGACATAGGGGACCAGTTATTTTGTCGCCACTTCCTAGCCTGTCTACTTTTACAATTATATCAAGTTCTTTCTTGAGTGTATATGGCTATCAAATGAGCGAGCCAGACCTGGAACGAGTGGGGTTCTGGGTCCTTCCATATTGTGGCGATGAGCAGTCTAGTGACTGTGACTATTATAAAGACAAAATTGGTCTGGGTCGTATGTAGTCTACGTTATTGTCGGAGCCCAGTACCATCAAGCAAGGACTGAGACAGATCATTCTCCCAAGTAATTTCTCCCAGAATGTCTCTAAACGATTTTTAAGGGTGATAACTTATCGCAGCTGTAAAGCATATGAAACATATAAACAGGCGCGGCCGGGCCGGCACCACACCTAGGACACTTACATTCTTCCCTTTTTGCCCACCCAAACAACTTAGCCACTGTGAAGTATAGATTGAGTATTGTCTTATAATGCTGCGCCTTCAGACTGGCTGAGAGGAAGACCTTTAAGGCTAACCCTAGTTACACTTGCGTCAGCCAGTAATTAGCATTTGAATAGGTGTGGAAAAAGGTACAAAGCACACCCCAGGTGCAAACAGTATGCTGACCTGAATGGGCAGAAATGACTATTCTGAGCCTGACAAAAAATGCAAGGTGGAGCTGTACGCATCCTTTTTGACGTTATGGTGTAAAATCCTGCTTGAATGTGAAATCCTGCTTGAGAGGTCTGCTGGTTTTACTTGTAACACTCTGGGGTGCCTTTTTAAAGAAGGGAAATGGGAGGCCAAACCAACTCTTGTGCATTTACTGTCTGGTTGCTGAAAACCCTACTTTTGTTCTACCAGACTTTTGCCTCTGAGTTTATTGTGAGCACTCTGACTGTCCAAACTGGATTTTAGTATTCGATGTGGGAGGAACATAGTATTACAATAGTTGACCCCTCCCCCGCCCCCCAGTCATGAAAGCCTAAGTTTAGTGTGGTGCAGACTTTCAGCATCTTGAAAATGCCCAGAGGAGGTAGGGTTGATGTAGGGAATGTTTGTCCTATTGGCTAGGGCATGCTCGGAGGTCTTTTCCACCCACCAGCTTCTGCCAGGCATAACTGTGGCATCCCCATGCACTTACCTGAGAACTCTCTGGGACTTGAGGAAGATCAGAAGAGGACTGAACCTGCTGCCTGCGACCTGAGAAGGGCCGAGAAAGACATGATCTACTTTCTCCTGTACACAGGACAAAGAGGCGGACTCCAGGGATATTACGGCTGACCTCCAGTTCAAACTTCCAGATTACAACAAGCTAGAAGAGGCCTTTCCTTGCAACTTGCCAGCTGATCAGTGGCAAATGACCTGGACTAGACCCTGCTGCAGCCTCTGCCTGGCACCCAGTGAGTCTGAGTGCCTTCCCGAAGATCCAGGGGGATTTAGGAATTGTACTCCTGAGGTGGATTGAGGCTTAAAAGACCAGATTCATAAGGTTAAATCTTTTACCAGGACAAACCTGGTTAATGTAATCCTTCCCGCCCACTGTCGCTGTTAGCACCAAATTGTGCCTGGGTCCCAGTCTACCGTAACCATTGACTACGATTTGCACTTTGCTTTTTGGTACTAGTACCAGTTCCCCTTATTGGATTTTTGTCATTTTGTTTCTTAAATTTTACTCTAGTTTTGTAATTTGTGATTGGGTTTTTTATTGTTTTGAATTTCGACTTTATTACTATTTTGCAACTGCATAAATACTTTACACATAACCCCAAGTTAAGTCTGTCTGCTCTGCGCTGTAGCTACCGTGGGTTTGAATTCAGGTTGACTTAGTGACTGAGGGTTCACCATGTCAAGCGTTATGATTATACTTTGAAGTGGGTAGTCACTCACCCCAAATATTTTAGTTACTTACACGTTTGTTCTTAATGATTTGTTACCATCCTTTTAGTTTCGCATCACTTTCTAGAGTATTAACCTGCCCTTCTTGTGTGTATGTGACTATCCGTGAAGTCCCTAAAGGGGCGAATTAAAAATAAAACTCTTGTAATCCTAGTTCTCGATTGTAGGACTCCTCCCTAGAAATGATAAAAAACAACCCTCTGTCTTCCACCAACGACAGCTTTAATATATGCTAAAACACACAGAGGGCTCCTTTACGAGTTCCATGTTAAGTGGGTGGGGCGATACTCAGGCTAGAATAAACTATTCCTGCTGGTATGTCGATATGAGTTAACGGAGTCTGACAGCTTTAATATATGCTAAAACACACAGAGGGCCCCTTTACGAGTTCCACGTTAAGTGGGTGGGCGATACTCAGGCTAGAATAAACTATTCCTTCTGGTATGTCGATATGAGTTAACGGAGTCCTTCAGTTAATCTCCCTAGAATAAGGAGTAACCTACCAGACGGGATCAGTACAGTGTTCTTTCGTGCTGGTTTTTATATACTCCAGGGAGTTTACCTCTGCCTTGTACTACCTTCTGTAAGGTGGTGGTAAACTAGAATGTGGGCACAATGAGTTGCTGTGGTGTGGGAAGGGTGGCAGGTAGAAGGACTAATTCTACAGATTTTGGGAGGAGTGTTGTATATACCCCTTGCTCAGAGTAGGGCACTGGTGTCAGCATATGTGCACTCTTGGTCCCAAGCCACAGTGGTTTTAATGGGTGCAAAACTAAACCCAGTGTTCCTGCTTCTTAATAATGGGTGTGGGAATAGGTGGCCACTTGGAATTGACCTGAGCAGTATCTTGACCAGGAACACCACTGCAGGCAATTCATGGGTCCTAAAGTTGGAATTCTTAGCCTCATCAAAAGAACTGAATTAGCTGTAATTCAAGTAATGGCAGGATATAGAAACTTTTAGTAATAATAAAGGTGGAGTGTCATTTTGCCTCTTGAAAACTACCTGTTTGGTTTCATTTTTAGGTCTCGCCTACGCAGCGCGCATGCGCTGAAAAGGCGAAAGACTTTTAGTCATCGGCACAGCTTTTCAGCCAAAAACGTGCACCCGTTCCATTGCCTCCAATGGCAAAGCGTGCACGTTTGCGGTTTCCCTTGCGGGAGCGAGCTTTGGCAACATATGTTTGCTAGCTCCCGCTGGCAACATATGTTTTCTCACTCCCGCAAGGGAAGCTCAGGGCCCCTCCTCTCTCCCCTCCCCCTGCTGTCTCCTTTCAGCGTGAGGCGCCTGCGCTTGTTATTTCAGTATGTTTGCTGTGTGTGTGTGTGGGCTATGGATCCAGTGATAGATGATTCTGAAAGCATACATGAGGCTCTCCCCTCTTTAACGAGGCGTGCGCTGCAGGAAGACTAACAAGCCTGGAACGGCGCTGAAGAGCTCCAGCCTCAAGCTTCGATCCACTTCATCATCTCTGCTGACGCGCCGCTTACACATATAAAATAACTGCACACCAGGGGGTTGCGGGAGGCTTCAATCTCACAGGCACGCCCGATTCCCGAAGCGCATCACAAGGGTGCGTCTGTCACCCGAGTACCTGTGTGTCAAGAATATGTGTCAGGGATGCTCTGAGGCAGTGTAATTCAGACATGTGTGGAACGAAAGGGACAGGTAAAAGTTCAGCGCACAGCGCTGTACAGGAGGAATGGAGAATCACCTTCCGCTCTTCGGCACTCACTGCAACTCACTCCCACTGTACCACTCACTAAAACCCTCACTGCGACACCTACCACTCTAGCATTCACTACAGCACTCACTGCAACACACCCACTAGCCTGCACTGCCTCACCTCATCTCTAAATGCACCTATTATAGTCCTCTCAGTCCCTGTCCGACCGTCATTGCACCCTCACAGCCTGGTTTGAACCTCATACTCAAGCTCACTGCACACTGCTTCCTTGACCCTAAACCTTCCCCCCCGAATTGCCCGTGTTAGACCCTATCTCTACCCCGCCCCCCAGGCAACCATGTTCCCTCTCCGACCCTCGGTGCATCAATCCAACACTCAGCAAATTCTCCCCACCCTCACTATGCCTAATTCGCCCTATCACACCTCTTTGTCCCCTTGGACCTTACCCTAGCCGCAGGAGCGTCATCGAAAGGAGCAAGGTGGAGAGTGGCACAGTGGATTTTCGGGAGGGGGGCCTGGTGTAGTTGGCTTATAACGATCCCCATTTGGGAGGGTGAATTTCTTTTATTTTGTTGTAGTTTTCTAAAAAAAACAGAGTACATCGTTATTACTTTATGCGCTAGTACAGTCGGCCGAGACAGAGCTGTCTGTGGTTTTCATGAGGAGGAAACAGATACTGATGCCGCATTCGGTAATTGCCCAAAAGCGGAATGCGGGGCTAATCCCTTCATTTTCCTCTGTACTCCCGATATACGGGGACTTAAAAACAACAGCATTGCTGTATTGGCCGAACAGGGAGTATAGTTCATCCATCTGGGTAATATAATTAAGGTTACCAGGCGTCCTGGATTTGCCCAGAGAGTCCCGTTTTTTTTCATCAGCTGTCCCAGCAGATTTCACTAAATTTAGCTCATGTCCCGGTTTTAGAGAGGGTCGATGTAGAATGGTGGGAGGCTTATTTTTATGTTTTGCAAAGCAGAGATAGTTGGCATCTGTTCATAAGAAAGTAATTTAATTAACAGGCGTGTTAATGACTTTAAAATTGCATTTCATTTCTATTCTTACTGCCTGTTCTGTTAATTATCTGCTAAGGAGCACTGTCATCATTTGCGCTCTCTTGGAGTTAAATTGTAGTTCTAGTTCTATTGTGAAAAATTTCACGTTTCTTTGCTTTGGAATTCTGGTCACCCTAAATATAATGTTCGAGGCATATGAGCTGCAGATTACACACTGTGCATAGGTCGCCACCTAGTGTTGGGCCTGGATGTTTGCAGTTGTTTTTGTCCTGGAAAGTCTTTGGAAGTCACGGTATAGGTGACTCCTCCTCTGGATCATATTGCGCATGGGCATCAGCTCCATCCTCAGATTTATTTTTTTCCGCCACCAGGCTCGGATGTGTTTCCTGCGCTCTGGGTTGGAACCGATTTTCATTCGGCGCTTAATCCTCACCAACTTCGACGGTATTGTTTCGAACGTGTTTCCAATCGACGCTACTCTTCAACTCCGAAGTCTTCGATTACGGTCGTCGACGAAGGCCTTCGGGCCTACCCAGGCCTCATCTTCCAGCTTGTGGAAAGGATGCCATTTAAAAAATGTCCTCAATGTGGGTCGAAGTTTCCCCACACCGATCTCCATGAGGTGTGCAACCTTTGCCTCTCACCGGAGCACGAGACTGTTCCGCTTGTGCCTCCTTCTGCTCCAAGAAGACGATTCGGGAACGACGAGCTCGAAGAACAATGGCTCGCTCGCCAGCTTCGATCCCAGACGACATCTTCCAAGAAGGCGTTGACATCCCAGAACAGGAGCAAGAATATGGCGTCGACAGCAACTCTGAGGCCGAAGACTCCGACGTCGAGGACATCACTCCAGGTCAGCGGGTCGTGAGTCACACGTCGACACCAACCCTTCCTCGACCAAGGCATCGGTCACACCCTCACCTTCGAGTCCGGGTGCACTCCGAGACACTGCTTCCCATGCCCAGGGCAAAGAAGCCTAATAAGGCTTTAGGCGACTCGGGCTCGAGTCAGCCTATTCCCGGTGCCATGCGCACACCTACCGGCATCGAAAAAGAGGCCATCTTCTTCCTCCACGCCAGCTGCTTCCACATCTAAGCACTCGGCGCCGAAGACTAGCACTGGTTCCTCGGCACCAAAACCACACTTGGAGCCGAGCAAAAAATTGCCAACCAAAGTACCCATCTCCCATGCCTCGGAGCCGAAAAAACCTTCGGAGCCAAAAAAGCCAAATGTTCCACCGGCCAAAGACACTGCTGAAGAACATGTTTCGAAGCCGAAAGATGCTACCGGCCCGGTGCCGAAAAAGCCTTTGGCACCGAAGGATCGACCTTCCACAGAGGAACTATTCCATCCAGATCCTACACAAAAAACTCTGGTTAAAGATTCTAAAACTGGTCGATTGACTCTTAGCTCTTAAAAACGACCATTAGACACGCCTGCACCGGCTCCTAATCCTAAGAAGAAGGACATTGCAACAACTCCTCTAAGGATACCTTCTCCTCCTCCTCCTCCTCCTCCACCTCATACTCTTCCACCACCTTCTCCCCTACCACATCACTCCCCTGCACCATCTCCTACTCCGTTAGCAGACGATGATAACAGGGATGGCACCTCTGATGATACAGGGCGAGTGCAGATAGTGAGCCACCAGATAATTCTTGTCCACCTGGCTCACCCGACCCTTGGGATGATTATAGCACGTATAACCACAGAGATTCTATCAAAAAAGTGAAATGAGTGATATTATTTTTGTGAAGTTTTTGCTATAGGTGCTAGGCTCTCTCTTACACGTGGGAAGATGGGAGCACAATGTGCTTGTTAAAATACCCCTCACACTCTAAAAAACCAAGTAGAGTCATGCTTCATCATAGGGGTCTTCCCGCCCCTATAACGGGACGGGGCGTGCTGCGACCAAACGGAATACGCGGGAGCACTAAGATGTGACAGTGGCTATGTGTGGGTGTATGGGAATCAGTGAGGTGTAGGGACCTACCACTAGTGAATGTGCAAAAAGTGAGAAAAATGGAAAAAATTGTTAAAAATTCCCTGGCTTGGTAGAAAAAAATAATTTTATTGACTTCTCCAGCTGGGAATATTAAGAAGGGGTTGTGTGGTAGGGCATTAGCCACTACCTTGTCGACATGTTTCGTAAGCAGTCCCCCACTGCTTACTCATCAGGACCAAAAGAACAGTCCCTACTGTATTTACTCAGTTACTAACAAGTGATGCCTACTGTCCTATAAACAGCCAACAAAAATCAGTTGGCTGTTTAGGCCTCTGGGCATGAGTTGGCCCAAGTGAGGCAGAAAAAAATCGACCTATTGCGGTCTCTGCAAGAAAAGAGGGAAGAGAAAAACCAAAATAAATTTGTGCAAAAACATTGTGTTCTAAATGACACACAAACAAACAGGTATTTGCCTTTCTGATAGGGCACTTGTAATATTTCGAAGGATTCAAAAGCGGTTCTTTTTCACATAAATAAACATATAATAATGTTTCTCTCGTTTTCCAGCCCTTTGTGGGGGACACCAGTGGTACCGTTTTATGTCGGGACCTTCCTTGTAATCTCACACATACACAACAACAATCGTGACTCAATGCATTTCCAACAGACTAACAAAAGAGAGGGGAGGGGGACCTCCTTGCTAATGTTTCTAACAATAGTAATATTTGACATACTTATCTCAGCAGTTATCTATGCCCCATGAGGTTTTGCAGGCGAAGGGTAATCTGCGCAGTTATACTATGGAAAACAAAGTTTCAGTTCAGGTGTTTGATCAAAAATGCCACGAGGTATTCTGCGCGTTTCATCTGCCCCTGCGACCCGTTTTTTAAAGACTCAAGGTCGGAGTCTATTACTTACATTTCTGCGGCAAAACGGAAGCATTGTTCCTACCCCTGTGCACCTCCGAGGATTGCCGTACTCGAGTGCCACGGTGTTTTGAAAGCAACTATGCTTCCGCCTTCGTTACGCGTTGGGTGCCGCCCCTTTGTTAACGCTAGAGCGTTAACAAGTATGGCGGTGTCTTTTCGGCACAGCCGAAGGGCCGAGGAGGCGGGAGTCTTTTTTCTCTTTCTAAAACTCGGCTTGACAGTATCTAAATAACGCGATTATTCTAGCCCTTATTTTTAAGAGGATGCCATGCGTTTTGCAAATGGTATAGTTCATTAGTACATGTTGTTACATCGTGATGATAAATATAAAAACAAGGGTTTTTTTTAAAAAAAGGATGTTTTTAAAGAGAGGGCAGGGGTTAGGGTTGAGATGCTAGTTGTTGCATATATACTTTCAAAGTTTCATAGGCGCTTGGCAATTCATTATAGCAGTGAATCAAATAGATGGTGATTATTATAGGTAGATCTCCCTTAAGACATAGATATTAGTTATAAGATGGAATCCCAAGGGGAAAGGAAGGAGACTGCTGGGAAGGAATTTTGGCTAGCCTACAGTTGGCTCCATGGTATATCATCGTTCAATCCATGCTTATGTGACTGGATGCGAAAGACCCACCGTTGTTCTTTTTCCAACAGAAATCTCTCATTTTTTACTAGTTCTATTACCGTCCACTTGATTTCCTCGGGTTTGTGGTTCATTTCCAGGAAATGGTTAGTCAGTTTTGTACTTGATTTTCTGCATTTGATTGTACTTTTGTGTTCACCAATCCTTACTTTAATTGCTCTACTTGTCATGCCAACGTATTCCAGTTGGCATGGGCAGGTTATTAGATATACCACATTCGTACTGTTGCAGTTACTGAACGCTCTCTGCTCCCAGACAGTGCCATTCCTGAAAGTTATTTCTTTGCTTTTCCTGGTTAGTCCACATACCTTGCATCCACCACATGGGTAGTGGCCCTGGACAAAGTTGGGGTCTCTTTGTATATTAATGTTCGATTGTGGTCTGGTATGAACCAGGACATCCCTCAGGCTTTTCGCTTTCTTGTGTGCGAACATGGGTTTTGATATATCTAACCCGCCACTGTTCAGGATTTTCCAATTTTTGTTAATGATCTTAGTTACTTGATTGGAACTGGTGTTATAAGTAGTCACGCAAATCGGACGTTTTTCTTCATCTTTTGCTGTTTTTTCTTCCAATAGGCTTTCCCGACAGTTGTTCCTTGCTCGTGTGTAGGCCTGATTGATGACATGATCAGGGTACATCCGTGCCTTTAGTTTCTTTTTCAGGTCACTTGCCTGGGTTTTAAAAGCCTCAATCTCGGTGCAATTCCTTCGTAAGCGTAAGAACTGCCCATATGGTAGATTGTCACGCAGATGTTTAGGGTGGAAGCTAGTGTACATGAGAAGGCAGTTCTTAGAAGTGCCTTTGAAATGAGTCGTGGTCATCAATTTTCCATCTTTAGGAAAAATATTTAGATCAAGGAATACCAGGTTACTCCTGGATACCGTGCTGGTGAACCTTAGGAACTCGTCTTGTAGATTAAGCCAGGTTAGAAACTGTTCTGCACCCTTTTCATCTCCATCCCAGATGATAAGGATATCATCGATGTAACGTTTCCATAGTTTTATCCTTGGTCTGAATGGGTTGTTGGGGTTCAATATCTTTGTCACCTCTAGATGGTGTACATACAGACCAGCTATACTAGGGGCAAATGTACTTCCCATGCTGGTCCCATGCCTTTGTATGTACAGGGTACCTTCATACTCAAAAAAGTTCTCTTTTAAAGCTAATGCACAACAGTTCATTACCACATTTCGCGGTGTTTGGTATTCCCAGAAGTCCTCAAATAAGACATCCTCAATGATGTCTAGGGTGGCTTGATGGGGTAGGCTAGTGTACAGACTTTCAACATCACAGCTGATTAGCAGTTGGGTTTTTGGGTCAAACTGTGTCTCTTCCAGAAGGTTTAGTACTTCTTTTGTATCTTTCAGATACGTGGACGTTTTTTGGACCATTGGTCTTAGGAATGCGTCCGCGAACCTAGAGACTGGTTCCAGGACCGACCCAATGCCTGAGACAATTGGTCTCCCTGGAGGCTTCTGGAGGTTTTTGTGGATCTTTGGTAGCGTGTATAGGTAGGGGGTCCTTGGATTCTTTTGAATAAGAAACTCCCCCTCCTTCCTGGTTATCCAATCATGTGACAGTGCCTCCTCAACCATGGTGCCTATCTTTGTTTGTATACTGTTTGTAGGATCATTCTGGATGACTTTGTAGTTCCTTTCATCCTGTAATAACCTTCTACATTCTTTGTCGTAGTCTTCCACGTTCTGTATTACCGTTGCACCACCCTTATCAGCAGGTTTTATTATTAGTCTTCTGTTGTTGCTCAGGTCGCGTAGAGCTTGTCTCTCTTCACTGGTAGTATTCTGAAAGATGCGTTGTTCTTTTGGGTTTATGTTCTCCAAATCTTTCATTACCGCTTTTTCAAAAGCGAGAAGTTCGACAGGAAGGGTGCTGTCCAGTGGCGTGAAATTAGATTTCGGTCTCAAATTTGTATCCCCTTGTTCAGAGGTGTTCTCTTTGTCTTTAAAGAACACTTGTAGTTTCAAACGTCGCATAAACTCTTGGACTTCCTGACAAAGATGGAATTTGTCCATATTAGCTGTCGGCACATATCCCAGGCCTTTTTCCAAAACCCTTCTTTGTGAAGGGGTGAGTTCGGTGTCTGAAAGGTTGACAATCAAGCTCATTTCTTGCTCGTTGAGGCGCCCGTCATGCTCCTTGTTGAGACTCGAGGGGTCTCCTCTTCCTCGTTGTTCCAATGGACTGTTGACCCTCTCCGGTTCCTTCCTTTTGTTCTCCCTTGGCGTGCCCCTAAAAAAGGAGCCGATGGATCAAAATATCCATAATCCTGTTGCTGATAGCCCCAGTTGGGGTATGGTCCTTGTGGGTGCTGGAAGGGTGGTGGTCCATAGGGTTGTTGCTGGTGGTACATCATAGGAGGGTTGAAAGTATTCCATCCTCTTGAGCCCCTAAAATTCGGTCTGCGGAAATTCCTCCTATTGCCACGTTGTCTGGGACTTCTATTCCTACTTGAGCTTGAGCTGTTTGAACCTGAATCGGATGTTCCATCTTCCGATGCGTTGTCATTAGATGTTTTGTAATCATCCCTAATGTAGGGATAGATCCTCTCTTTTGTCCATCGGCTGTTGTCCTTCTTTAATTTCTCATATTTGCTGTCTTTTAGAGTAGTTTCAAATTCATTCAGGGTTTTATTCATTTCGTCTAGATATTTCTTGATATCAGCTGGAGATTCATAGCTTTTGATACGTACTTCTATGGTCTGTATCTCTACTTTTAGCTCGCTGGCCAATCTACTCGCTGTTTTTATAATCAGTACTATCCAATCTCTAGTACATCTCCAAGAGATTTTAGACCAGTCTACTTTGAAGGTCTTATCGTGTAAGAAGATGAATGGTTCATTGCGGACAACAAGGCCAGATGGTGCAGTGTTCACCTTTAGATATTCGGACATGAGTAACCCATGGAGAGCTGTCTTAATTTGTGTCTTCCTTAGTTCCTCTAACTCGTCCCAATCATTGTTTTTATTTGAAGGGCCCGTGGTGTTCAGACCGTCAAAGGTTCCCAGGGATGCCATCAGATTTGAGATTTCGTCTTCACTGAAGGTTAGGCCTAGGTCGGCCATTGTAGTTCGTGGTAAGATAAAAATATATAGCCGGTCCCCTTTATCTGTCAAGAGTTAGTTGTGTAGTGCAGAATCACTTTTGAAGTAGTGGTGTACCAAAAAAATGTTCAATTCTTTAGAAGCTTCTGCAGCTGTGCGCTGCCAGTAGATCCAAACCAAAAGGAGAAGCGTAGAGGTATTGATAGAATCACCCTCCAAAGTAAGCTTGTATAACCACAGAGATTCTATCAAAAAAGTGAAATGAGTGATATTATTTTTGTGAAGTTTTTGCTATAGGTGCTAGGCTCTCTCTTACACGTGGGAAGATGGGAGCACAATGTGCTTGTTAAAATACCCCTCACACTCTAAAAAACCAAGTAGAGTCATGCTTCATCATAGGGGTCTTCCCGCCCCTATAACGGGACGGGGCGTGCTGCGACCAAACGGAATACGCGGGAGCACTAAGATGTGACAGTGGCTATGTGTGGGTGTATGGGAATCAGTGAGGTGTAGGGACCTACCACTAGTGAATGTGCAAAAAGTGAGAAAAATGGAAAAAATTGTTAAAAATTCCCTGGCTTGGTAGAAAAAAATAATTTTATTGACTTCTCCAGCTGGGAATATTAAGAAGGGGTTGTGTGGTAGGGCATTAGCCACTACCTTGTCGACATGTTTCGTAAGCAGTCCCCCACTGCTTACTCATCAGGACCAAAAGAACAGTCCCTACTGTATTTACTCAGTTACTAACAAGTGATGCCTACTGTCCTATAAACAGCCAACAAAAATCAGTTGGCTGTTTAGGCCTCTGGGCATGAGTTGGCCCAAGTGAGGCAGAAAAAAATCGACCTATTGCGGTCTCTGCAAGAAAAGAGGGAAGAGAAAAACCAAAATAAAGAGGTGCACAGGGGTAGGAACAATGCTTCCGTTTTGCCGCAGAAATGTAAGTAATAGACTCCGACCTTGAGTCTTTAAAAAACGGGTCGCAGGGGCAGATGAAACGCGCAGAATACCTCGTGGCATTTTTGATCAAACACCTGAACTGAAACTTTGTTTTCCATAGTATAACTGCGCAGATTACCCTTCGCCTGCAAAACCTCATGGGGCATAGATAACTGCTGAGATAAGTATGTCAAATATTACTATTGTTAGAAACATTAGCAAGGAGGTCCCCCTCCCCTCTCTTTTGTTAGTCTGTTGGAAATGCTTTGAGTCACGATTGTTGTTGTGTATGTGTGAGATTACAAGGAAGGTCCCGACATAAAACGGTACCACTGGTGTCCCCCACAAAGGGCTGGAAAACGAGAGAAACATTATTATATGTTTATTTATGTGAAAAAGAACCGCTTTTGAATCCTTCGAAATATTACAAGTGCCCTATCAGAAAGGCAAATACCTGTTTGTTTGTGTGTCATTTAGAACACAATGTTTTTGCACAAATTTATTTTGGTTTTTCTCTTCCCTCTTTTCTTGCAGAGACCGCAATAGGTCGATTTTTTTCTGCCTCACTTGGGCCAACTCATGCCCAGAGGCCTAAACAGCCAACTGATTTTTGTTGGCTGTTTATAGGACAGTAGGCATCACTTGTTAGTAACTGAGTAAATACAGTAGGGACTGTTCTTTTGGTCCTGATGAGTAAGCAGTGGGGGACTGCTTACGAAACATGTCGACAAGGTAGTGGCTAATGCCCTACCACACAACCCCTTCTTAATATTCCCAGCTGGAGAAGTCAATAAAATTATTTTTTTCTACCAAGCCAGGGAATTTTTAACAATTTTTTCCATTTTTCTCACTTTTTGCACATTCACTAGTGGTAGGTCCCTACACCTCACTGATTCCCATACACCCACACATAGCCACTGTCACATCTTAGTGCTCCCGCGTATTCCGTTTGGTCGCAGCACGCCCCGTCCCGTTATAGGGGCGGGAAGACCCCTATGATGAAGCATGACTCTACTTGGTTTTTTAGAGTGTGAGGGGTATTTTAACAAGCACATTGTGCTCCCATCTTCCCACGTGTAAGAGAGAGCCTAGCACCTATAGCAAAAACTTCACAAAAATAATATCACTCATTTCACTTTTTTGATAGAATCTCTGTGGTTATACAAGCTTACTTTGGAGGGTGATTCTATCAATACCTCTACGCTTCTCCTTTTGGTTTGGATGATTATAGCACCCCAGATGTCCCTAACAACCCACAAGATGACATATACCCCTCCATGCCTTCCCCACCAGAGGACACTATGGGATTCAACCAAATTGTTCATGGGGCTGCCCAATACCATGGGGTTGACCTACATACTGACCCAGTAGAGGAAGACTTCCTTATGGATACCTTTGACACCACACAAAGGTCTGCTTCAATTTTACCCATGCTTAAAGGGGTTATTAAGCACACGCCAGAAGTCTTCAAAGATCCAGTTAGGGCTCGAATCATCCACCCCCGAATTGAAAAGAAGTATTAGGCTGCCCCCTCAGATCCAGCCTACATTAGGGGCCTGCACCATTAGATTCCCTTGTAGTCTCCAACGCACGTAAAAGAGCAAATTCACAAACATCAGGCGAGGCTCCCCCACCAGATAAAGAGTCTAAGCTCCTTGACCCATCAGATTAAAGAACAGCGTCACAGGCAGCAAACATTTGGCGTATCGCCAATACAAAGGCACTACTTGCAAGGTACGACCGGGCACCTTATGATGAATTAGAATCCATAATGCAGCACCTTCCAGATAAATACAAAAACAGGGCAAATGAGCTTATACATCCCTAATACCTCTATTCGTTGTGCCCTAGATCTAGCAGTTACTGCTTCAAGGGCAAATAATACCAGTGTCCTTTTGCATAGGCATGCCTGGCTACGCATTACAGGTTTCAAACCTGAAGTACAAAGTTCCATCCTCAACCAACCCTTTGATGAGCAACACTTATTTGGGCCAAATGTGGACGTATCCCTTGAAAAAATGAAAAAGGATACAGACACTACTAAATCTATGGGAGCCTTGCAAGCTCCCAGACACTCCTTTCGCCGCTCATCTAACAGAGGCACCACCAGGGGATACTCATCAGATAGTCCCTCTACGTCTTACAAAGCCCCTACCCAATCCACCTTCAGTAGAGACTACCAAAGAGGAAGTTACAGGGGTAACAACAACAAAGGCAGAGGCAAAACTAATAACTCCTGCTCTGCCTCCACCACTGCCCAATGACTTCCCTCCACTTCCCCCACCACATTCCACTCCAGTTGGGGTAATACTACAACAATTCCTTCCTGCCTGGATCAACATCACATCAGACAGGTGGGTGCAACAAATAATTCAGTCAGGTTCCTGTCTCGAACTAACATCTACCCCCCAAACATACCACCTAAACAGCGCCCAATGTCACAGGAACATCTGCTTCTGCTAAGGCAGGAGGTAACATCCCTCCTACAAAAAAGCGCAATAGAATTAGTTCCATCACATCAACGAAACAAGGGAGTTTGCTCCCTGTACTTTCTTATCCCAAAAAAGGACGGCTCTCTGAGGCCTATTCTAGACCTCAGACCACTAAACCTGTATATACAATCATACCACTTCCACATGGTCACACTCCAGCCGGTCCTTCCTCTTCTTTTACAAAACTACTTCCTTGCTACCCTAGATCTCAAGGACGCCTATTTCCACATTCCCATTCACACAGCATCTCAGATTTGTACTAGACGGTCAGCACTATCAATTCAAGGTACTCCCATTCGGAGTCACAACAGCACCAAGAGTGTTTACCAAGTGCCTAGCAGTAGTAGCAGCACACTTATGAAGACAGCACATTCACGTCTTCCCATATCTCGACGACTGGCTCATAAAGGCCAGCTCACACAGTCAGTGTGTACAACACACTTACCGCTGATTGAGTGCGTTACCGTGTGCGTAAACGCATCCTTGTGATAGGGCACACCTTTGGGTTCGTCAAACACGCGACAGACTCCGAGTGATTTTAAAGTGAAACGTTTTTTAATTTTGTTGATTAAAGTTTATCATCAATGTTCACATATCTTTGTTTGATCATTGATCAAACAAAGATATGTGAACATTGATGATAAACTTTAATCAACAAAATTAAAAAACGTTTCACTTTATCATCAATGTTCACATATCTTTGTTTGATCATTGATCAAACAAAGATATGTGAACATTGATGATAAACTTTAATCAACAAAATTAAAAAACGTTTCACTTTAAAATCACTCGGAGTCTGTCGCGTGTTTGACGAACCCAAAGGTGTGCCCTATCACAAGGATGCGTTTACGCACACGGTAACGCACTCAATCAGCTATTAGTTTCTTGGCGTATTGGACGGATACGTCACTTGTTGGAGCACCCTCAAACTTAGTGAACCCTCAACGTAAAAACGTTTCAAACTTTTCAAACAGAAACTATTCTTATAAAATGTACGCAGTGCGCCTGGCCTTCAACTCAGTATTCATACAACACACTTACACCACCATCCAATTACTCCACAACTTGGGGTTCACAGTACACCACACCAAGTCTCACCTGCAACCATCCCACGTACAACAATATCTCGGTGCCACAATAAACACCTCAGCAGTGCTCGCTTATCCCTCTCCTGTCAGAATAACAAATATGCAAGCTCTTCTAACAAAATTCCAACCGTAACACTCTCTTCCAGCTCGAGTATTCATGCAACTCATAGGAATGATGGCCTCTTGCATATTCATAGTACCTCATGCAAGACTAAAAATGCGTCCTATTCAAGAGTACTTTGCACGACAATGGAACCAGGCTCAATGTCAATTAACAGACCTAGTGTTGGTAGACTGTCAAACTCACCGCTCTCTGCAATGGTAGAACATCAAAAACCTTTCCAAGGGCCGACCGTTCCTAGAGCCAGTTCATCAAGTAGTCATGACAACGGACGCATCGCTCTCCGGCTGGGGAGCTCACTTACTGCAGCACACCATGCAAGCAGGTAGACGGCGCAACAGAAATTACTCCACATCAATCACCTGGAGTTACTAGCCATATTTCTAGACCTAAAAGCATTCCAAAAGCAAATATCGGGCAAAGCTGTTTTAGTCCGCACAGAAAACATGACAGCTATGTACTACATAAACAAACAAGGGGGGCCACACTTGCTGCAACTCTCTGTTAGCGCAGCAGATATGGAGGTGGGCTACACCTCCTAAAGATCTTCCTCTTAGCCCAACATGTTCCATGAGTACAAAACACCATAGCAGATCTGTTAAGCAGTCAGACACAACAGATCCACGGGTGGGAACTTCATCCACAAGTTCTTCAACCGTCCTTTCAAATGTGGGGACAACCTCAAATAGACCTTTTCGCCACCCACGGAAACGCCAAATGCCCAAACTTCACCGCCAGATATCCACGCCCGCTGTCCAAAGGCAATGCGATATGGATGAACCGGTCCGGCAAATTACTCCTTTCCACCTCTCCCACTGCTTCCATTAGTGGTACGCAAACTACAGCAACATTCCCTAACACTCTTTCTAGTAGCTCCAACTTGGGCCAGACCACCGTGGTACACCACACTGCTGCAACTTTCTGTGGTACTGCACCAAAAGCTATACATGTCTCCACGCTTACTAAATTTGTATCGGACGGATGCACAGCTTGTTTTTGTTTGAGATTTGAATCTTTATCCGTTGGGTGATGGTTACAGAGATTTTTGTGGTGTTCTGAAAGGAAACGTCGAGGGCCCAACGACGTTATTAAAATACCTAAAGATGTGAGGCTAGAGGATCTCTGGTCTCATCCCTTCCCAGGCACACACTGAGTTGTCTTTCGTTGAATCAAGAAAAGACTTTCATACAGTTTATCTTGTTGTACATTTATTAGTTTTGCTTGCAGATTGAATTCATAATTTGCAACATTAATTCATGTGGCTTCAAATGTCTTTATCAACAATCATTAGTTTCAGGCATTGTCTTTCAAAACGTGTCCAATGCATTTTGGGCATATCAAATCTGCCCTTCATCAGGGAATTGACACTGAAAATAATAATGTAAATAAACATTAGTGTGGCTACTCAAGGTATATGTAGTAAAGCAATACACATTAATAAATAAATAAAGTGCAATGATTGTTCTGACAGAAATCCATATACACAATGGTGATTGTTTGTCCTATGGTGGTAAATGATGTCAAGGAGTGTTAGCATGCATGGGCAACGGAAAACTAAACGAAAGAACGGGTCGGCGAATCACTTACATGCCTGTTGGTGAAAGCTGGGACAGCCTGGAAGGAATAAGGGGAGTTTGCAATTAGTACGTGTTGGTGGAGTGCCTCGTGGTGCACTCAGTATTAAGTCTAGCGGGTAATAAGCACTAACCTGCGAAAGATCGTGATAGTGTTCCGGTCTGGTGATCGTCTCCGTGAAACGCCGGCAAAAAGAATGATTTGCCGCGTTTTTTTATTTGAAACTGAGATGGTCACATGTTAGGTCACATGATGGTATGGCGAGGTAAACAGACTATAACTTCGAAAAATACGGGTGAAATCACGGTTTCATCCGTAAAATATTCTCACATAAGAAATGGGTAATTTATGTCAACCCTTAAATGGGGGGAAGTGGCAGTGAAATGTGTTAGGAAAACGGCAAGAAAACTCGAGCAAAATTCGAGTTGTGCAAAAATACGGTTAAAGGTCCGAGCAGGGATCGAACTCTGGAGGTGGGGGTTAAGAGCGCTGTGTCCTAATCGTGTAGCTAAAACAGCTGTAGTGAAATTGGAAGAAAAAACAAAGGATATAGTGTCCGTGTGGATATAAATGATGAATTTACACAGTAGCAACAACAAATACTATCAAAGGAGCAATAAATTCAAAGATAACACGACATGTCATTTCTCACTTTTCAAAGGTAACAAGACAGTTCGATTCTCTCATTTAGACCCATCGGTTTTTGGGTCGATAATTTATGGATCCAATAGTTTTCTCTTCTTAGGAGGTATTTGTTGTTGTCTCTACCTTCCTGTTTGTGTGCAGTCTCGAGAATGATAAACTTAATTTGAGAAACATTATGTTGTGTTTCAACAAAGTGCGATGACAGTGCATATTTCACGTTCTTGAGTCGAATATTGGACTTATGTTCTGTAAGGCGCACTTTAATTCGTCTTTCGGTCTTTCCGACATACAGTTTCCCACAGGGGCATTTTATACCATATATCAAATTGCTAGTATCGCAGGTAGCATTTACCCTGAGTTTGATTGGGTTGCCTTGTGCAGGGTGGTGTATGATGTTTCCTCTGATGATATTATTGCAATTGCCACAGTTCAGGCAGGGTTTCGTTCCAGTGTATGTTGTGGTCTCCATAGGTTCCTGTTGTAAGATTTCTCCTATATTTTTTGCCCTGGTGAAGGCAAATAATGGTGGCTGACTGAACGAATTTTTGAAATCGGGTTCAATATTGAGGATTTTCCAATGTTTCATTATTGCCTGTTTGTATTTTTTGCTGGCTGTAGAGTACTTGGAAACCACCACTGTCCTAGATTGTTCTGTCTTTGTTGTTGGGGTTAAGAGTTTCGTTCTTTCAATTTTGTTAATCCTTGCTTTCGTTTCTTCAACTAGAGTTTGAGGATAGCCTCGTCTGGTGAATTTGTTAGTCATTTCCGTGAGGCGTTGTTTAAGGGTGGTTGTATCTGAAGTGATCCTTTTTACTCTAGCCATCTGAGAGTAGGGTAGATTCCATATTAGATTCGGCTCGTGGAAACTCGAATATAGTAACATGTTGTTCCTGTCTGTGGGTTTAACGTAGAGGTCAGTGATGAATCCCTGTGGGGTTACAGATATTTTCACATCGAGGAAGTTGACGGAAATGTCTGATATATCCCCGGTTAGTTGTATTCTTTGGTCAATGGCATTGAACTTCTTGAGTTGCATTCTGAGTGTCTCTTCTGTGTTAGTCCAAATGATGAAAAAATCGTCAATGTAACGGATTATCATTTTCAAGTGGTTGGTCCATGTAGTATTTTTGAGGATGTGTTGTGTTTCGTACCATTGCATGAAAATGTTCGCATACACGGGGGCGGCCGAATTGCCCATAGCCATCCCGGTGAGTTGTTGGTACCATTCTTCTTTCACTCTGAAATAACTATGGTACAAAGTAAAGTGCATTAGTTCCATTAGAAATAGTTGTAAATCTTGATCCAGGTCCGTGTTCAAGAGTGCTGATTCCATTGCTTCAATCCCCATGTTATGGGGTATGCTGGTATATAGGCTGCTTACGTCTGCAGTACACAGGATCACTTTTTCCGTAGGGTCCAATGTTATTTGTTGTAATCTCAATAAGAACTGTGAGGTATCCTTAATGTATGTTTGCATGGATTGTACTACTGGTTGTAGATATTTGTCTAACATCTGTCCGATCGGTTGGTGTAGACTTCCTCTGGTGGAGACAATTGGCCTCATTGGTGGGTTCTTAATGTTCTTGTGAATTTTTGGTACCATTCTCAGTGTCGGGCTTTTGGGGTTAGAAGTGATAAGGAAGTTTTTCGTCCTTTCGGTAATGGTGCCACAATTGTGTGCTCTGTCAATGATGGTTCGAAGAATTTTGGAGTACTCCATAGTGGGGTTAGAGTCCAATTTGCTGTAAGTATTGGTATCCATGATATGTTCCTTCACTTTATTGTCATATATAGTGGTGTTCATAATGACAATCGCTCCCCCTTTGTCAACCTTGGTGAATATTGTTTGTCTTGTTACCTTTGAAAAGTGAGAAATGACATGTCGTGTTATCTTTGAATTTATTGCTCCTTTGATAGTATTTGTTGTTGCTACTGTGTAAATTCATCATTTATATCCACACGGACACTATATCCTTTGTTTTTTCTTCCAATTTCACTACAGCTGTTTTAGCTTCACGGTTAGGACACAGTGCTCTTAACCCCCACCTCCAGAGTTCGATCCCTGCTCGGACCTTTAACCGTATTTTTGCACAACTCGAATTTTGCTCTAGTTTTCTTGCCGTTTTCCTAACACATTTCACTGCCACTTCCCCCCATTTAAGGGTTGACATAAATTACCCATTTCTTATGTGAGAATATTTTACGGATGAAACCGTGATTTCACCCGTATTTTTCGAAGTTATAGTCTGTTTACCTCGCCATAGCATCATGTGACCTAACATGTGACCATCTCAGTTTCAAATAAAAAAACGCGGCAAATCATTCTTTTTACCGGCGTTTCACGGAGACGATCACCAGACCGGAACACTATCACGATCTTTCGCAGGTTAGTGCTTATTACCCGCTAGACTTAATACTGAGTGCACCACGAGGCACTCCACCAACACGTACTAATTGCAAACTCCCCTTATTCCTTCCAGGCTGTCCCAGCTTTCACCAACAGGCATGTAAGTGATTCGCCGACCCGTTCTTTCGTTTAGTTTTCCGTTGCCCATGCATGCTAACACTCCTTGACATCATTTACCACCATAGGACAAACAATCACCATTGTGTATATGGATTTCTGTCAGAACAATCATTGCACTTTATTTATTTATTAATGTGTATTGCTTTACTACATATACCTTGAGTAGCCACACTAATGTTTATTTACATTATTATTTTCAGTGTCATTTCCCTGATGAAGGGCAGATTTGATATGCCCGAAATGCATTGGACACGTTTTGAAAGACAATGCCTGAAACTAATGATTGTTGATAAAGACATTTGAAGCCACATGAATTAATGTTGCAAATTATGAATTCAATCTGCAAGCAAAACTAATAAATGTACAACAAGATAAACTGTATGAAAGTCTTTTCTTGATTCAACGAAAGACAACTCAGTGTGTGCCTGGGAAGGGATGAGACCAGAGATCCTCCACGCTTACTAACCCAGAACCATGGAGAGATCAGACACCCGGACCCAGCTCGGCTCAACCTAGCGATTTGGCTCCTGAGGTCATAGAGTTCGGTTACCTTAACCCTCCCCCTGACTGTATGAGCGTTATTAAAGAGGCTAGACGTCCCACCACTAGAGCATGTTATGTAGCCAAGCGGAAACGTTTTGTAATATACTGTTATAACAGCCACATCAATCCTTTAGATGTGTCTATTCAACACATCATGGGATACTTACTACACCTCCAAAGATGTAACTTAGCGTACAAGTCTATTAGCCTGCACCTGGCTGCCATTGCAACATACCTACAAAATAGAAATCTATCATTTTTTAGAGTACCTGCCATAAAAGCTTTTATGGAAGGCCTCAAAAGAATAATTCCTCCCAGAAGACAACCTTCACCGGTGTGGAATTTAAACGTTGTTCTCACACGGTTAATGGGACCTCCCTTTGAACCTTTACATAAATGTGAACTGCAATTCTTAACTTGGAAAGTTGCTTTCCTAGTAGCTATTACTTCTCTCCGAAGAGTTAGTGAGCTACAAGCATTCACCATTCAAGAACCTTTTCTGCAAATGCACCATAGTAAAGTTGTTCTCCGAACTAATCCTTAATTCCTTCCAAAAGTCCTTTCGCCCTTCCATCTCAATCAATCTGTAGAGCTGCCCGTTTTCTTCTCGCAGCCACAAACAGTCTCAGAAAGAGCTCTTCATTCCCTGGATGTGAAAAGAGCATTGCTTTACTACATTGAAAGAACACAACCTTTTTGTAAAACTAAACAACTTATTGTGTCTTTTCACCACCACGTAAAGGCAACCCCATATCAAAATCTGGGATAGCTATGTGGATTGTCAAATGCATACAGATTTGTTACCATAAAGCTAAACGTAAGTTATCTGTCCCTCCTAAAGCCCATTCTACAAGAAAGATAGGGGCTTCAATGGCATTTTTAGGGAACATTTCCCAAGATGACATCTGCAAAGCAGCTACATGGTCTACACCGCACACATTCACAAAACACTATTGTGTAGATGTGGGCCAGGCTGTACTCAAAACACTCTTTCAAATTACTGCAGCAGATACAGGTGGTCGCCGCTAAGTGTGGGTACTGCTATACAATCTATGCACAGTGTGTAATCTGCAGCTCACATGCCTCGAACGGAAAATGCTACTTACCAGTATGCATCTGTTCTTGGCATGTAGAGCTGCAGAGTTAAACACGCCCACCCACCTCCCTGGCTATCTGTTCCAGTATTATCTTAATTAGAAACAGCTTACATGGACATCCTTCCATTTCTTGCAAAGCTCCATCATTTCCCTAATGGCGGAAAACAATCTGAGGATGGAGCCGATGCCCATGCGCAATATGATCCAAAGGAGGAGTCACCTGTCCCGTGACTTCCAAAGGCTTTCCAGGACAGAAACAACTGCAAACATCCGGGCCCAACACTAGGTGGCGACCTATGCACAGTGTGTAACTCTGCAGCTCTACATGCCAAGAACAGATGCATACTGGTAAGTAGCATTTTCCTTCCTCATTCTAGTTCTTTAGCAGGTTGTACATTGGCTCGGGATATGGGGCAAAATTGGCAGGGCAGATTCAGCTGGTCGCTCTAGGTACGGTAGAATAGGTAGCGGCGGGTAACTTAGAGCGTTACTCTGAGGTTGGTGTGAGTTTCTTGGAAGAGTGTGTCTAGCTCTTTGGTGGGAGGAGGAGACCACATAGGAGTGAGGCCGCACACGGATCGAGAAAGGGTGGGGCTGGGTCTGCAGAGCTGTCGATCCGGTCCGGAAGACCCGGGGCCTAGCCTTAGCGGGGAGCATGATGATCTCCCTGTATTTACCCGATACCCGGGACTAGAGTTGCTAGACGCCAGGTTCATTTTAAAAAGCATAGGAATAGTGTAAGCGTTCCCTATTCACGCCGTGCAGGGGTAAACCCAGGCTGCGGGCTGACTGTCGGTATAGACAGTAAGTGGCCGTATTCACACGTCTACAGTGCTAGTCGCCCCCGGGCGTTGTTTGCACGTTGGTGTTGTTGCAGAGGTGCCAGGGCGAGCACACTAATGAGAGTCCTGGTAGTTCGGGAGCGTAGTTTAAGTTGGTGAAGGATCTTTACTGCCCTGCGTACTCCACTTCTTATGCCCCCCACTCCTCCTGGTAACTTTGTTTCTCACACATGGCCATTTGTTGGGGAAGAACACGTTCACAGGTAGCAAGTGGGGGCTTCCAACTGCATTTTACCCGGTAAGTCACCCACTGCCCCTTTTCCTGGTGAAACCGGTGCTCTGCACACCTCATGCTCCCCTCCCCTCACACTATATCCAATTAGTTGCAGAGCTCAGTGGGATTATGACGCGCCCATGGGAAGATTGTGTTGCATCAAAGGGACACAAGGCTTTCAGATGAATTATGGGTGCTAGTTTTCATGCATTTTCCACTCATTTCCCCTTTCCTATATATTAATTTCTCTCCCTTTTGCACTTCCTCTGTCACCCTTTCTCTTCTTATTTCTCTGCTCCCCTGTTTATCTCTTTCCACTCTTCCTCTCACCATTTCCCCTAATCTCCTTGCTGCTCTTTTTTAAAATCTCTGTATCTAGTCTTCTGTTGTCTCTCTTTCTCTGTCTAGCCATCACCTTGGCACTCATCCTCTATTTCTTTTCATCCCTCCCGTGGTTACTCTCTTTGTAACATGCAGTATCTGTTACCCTCTCTGTTTCACTCCTTCTCTCTCTCGCTTCCTCTATCTCTCGCTCAAGCACACACAAACACACACTTTCTTTCCAAATATCTCTGGCTAAACACTTATAATGTCCCAAAGGCGAGACCTATTGGCTTTGCCAATGCTTGTTCTTTCTCTTACCAGAGGTGCTGTAAATTGTACTTCAAGCTGTTTCTTTCTTTATAGCAATTTTAAGGTTCAATTCAAATTCATTTAATGTATAGACTTGGATAGGCAGGAGTATATTCCAGAATTTTCTAAAAAGTACTATTTGTATTCATGGCATCAGTGAAGAATCTGATGACGGAGAAATAGTACTACCTTATCTACTTCCTCTTAAATAACCCACCCCACCCCCTTTCTGATAAATCTAGGATGTTAGACTCTCAATTAGATTCCCACTTGAACCTTCCTCTTAACTGTCTAAATCGCAGTGTTGTGTGTTGTAGGTCAGTTGATCACTTGCTCTTCTCATAGAAAATGCATGAATATTTAGATTGGCCTGAATACACTTTTGCCTGCTTTTCTGTTTTCTTTTTTGGGGCACCACTATTAGAACAGACTATTCGGACAGATTTATTTAATTCCGTCCATTTTACATCCTAATTGCATCTATTTAAAAAAAGTTCTCCATGGTCATGTTTTATTTTGGAGTTAATAAAAAAAAACAATTTTAGGTATTGAAATGAGTACAGGTATTACAAAGATGTTCTTGTATTCAGTGATGATTCCTTTGAGGAGCTAGCTTTGCGAGTAACTTTTACTTTCTACCTATATCATTTTTGAGAGAATATAGATTTTTTGTTTCTGTTTTTATTTTCTCTATTTCTATGAACTACAGTTCTTTTAGAGACATGCTGCAATCTGGGGTTATTTTATTTATTAACTAGCAAGAAATACAAATGTGCTCTAGATTAAAGTAAACCAGTGCCAATAGAGAGATATAGTGAAGCTATTTTGCTTTAGCAATTTATTGTTGTGTCATCTATAAGAAGGTAAGCAAACATTTCTGGTACTTGAAGCTGTTTCCGTGCACCGACTCGTTTGCACCACATAGCTGTGAAGATAGTGGCTGTCATGAAGTGAGCACAATTTGTTTTATACTAATGGTGTAAGTCAATGTCTGCAGAGCAAACACAAGAGAGAGTGTCTATTTGTACACCTCTTCTACTGTAAGGTAGAGATAAAGAAACAATGCTGATTGTTTATGGTCTAAATTCAACTGGAAACTGAAAAGGAATTCTGCAATGTATCAGAAAAACGTGACTCCTCATTTGGCGAAATTCTGT
This sequence comes from Lissotriton vulgaris, assembly GCF_964263255.1. Classification (NCBI taxonomy): domain Eukaryota; kingdom Metazoa; phylum Chordata; class Amphibia; order Caudata; family Salamandridae; genus Lissotriton; species Lissotriton vulgaris. The sequence continues at coordinate 483,351 of NW_028240617.1, read as the reverse complement.
AAATATCCTGTAAAGAAATAATGACTAGCCATGAGCTCTGTGGTTGGTGGCATTTTCATTATTAACTCTTTTAGGATATGGCTATGTATTTTCTTTCAGTTTTCTCTTTATTGACAAGTTTTGTTTTCAAAATCCTATCTAGCTGTTCAGAGCGAGAGAAAACCTTTTGATATACATCGAGAGAAGCCAGCCAATTGTGCAGCCTCAACAGAAAAAATATACATCAGAAAGGACATGCGAAGTCCATTAATAGCAACCCCAACTTTTGTAGCTGATAAAGATGGAGGAAGGTATGTGCAACAAGGTTAAACTGTACTGTATCAGTGTGGTATTTATTGTACTAGTTAATGCTGAATGTAAAAAACATGTAAATAAACCTTCATTTTGAATTCGAATTTTGGACTTGAATTTTGGACCATTTTGGATGGTAATCCAATTCCATATTTTGCCAACATACTTGTAACTTGCATAAAGTGAAATGAACATTAGCAAGGAAATGAATGCTTAAACCTGCCTTTCTGTCTTTTTCAATCCCCCCCACCCATATCAGGATTTCTGTTGATGTAGAAAACTACATAAAACACACATTCTTCGCTCTTGCCAATTCAGCTTCGCCTACCCACAGAACAGATCCACTCTTGATGCTATTTGAAATGATATCATAACTTTGGCTGCTTCCTTACCTCTACTCAAACTTCAGCTGTAGACTTTAGTACTTGAGTAAAAAAATCCTGAGGTCGCGTTCCAGTGGGAAGAGATACCATATGCAGTTCACGACTCTTAATAGTTGAAATCATCCCTTACCAAATTTATATTGCTCCTGTCACTATCCCACAAGCCTAATCTATCTTTCCAGATTTGTTCAACAGATTTCCTTTCCTCATTTTGGTACACCAAATCAATTTTCAGTCTCTAAAGTAAACGACTCGATGGACAAAAGCAGCTCCAACTCCAAAACTAAAGTGATGATTCTGGCAAGATCAGAAACTGCTTCAATAGGTGTTAATTCACACACCATTAATTCGCATACTTAATGTATGACTTTCATGCAGGTTTTAGGGGGCACTAATCATGCACAAAATATTTGATTTTTATCAGAAGGTAAGTCCGGGTCTCCCACCGGATCCCAAGTACCCTTTCTCCTGGCCAGGAATAGATGCACCCAACCATTAGATGCTTGCTTCCAGTATGAGGGGAACTGCACCAGCGGTGTACAAGTGGTTCTAAAAAGCCTGGAAAAGTGATTGTACTGGGCCACAATATGAAATTGCACCCGATAGCAGGCAAACTACTTTAGCTGGATCTAGACATTAAGACCCTTTTTAAGGTAACTGCAAGTGCCCTTGAGATTTTGTTGTGTCATTGCATCAAGCACAGCTCCTGGTCTCAATACACAGGTCCCAAATCATAGTGCCGGTTTCACCAGAGATGTCTTGTTTTCTGGATCCTTTTCTGCCTCTATGAATGAACCCAGTTTCTGAGTAACTGAGATGGAGGTAACCACAGGTAATGCATCTGGTGGGCTTTGCCACAGGAAAAAGTACAGGATGCCTGCCTCCCTCAATTTTCAGACATACCACTTTCCCACCACAAACAACAAAATATAAAGAGAGACAACAAGAATTAGAGCCACTTAAATGCACTGTCCTTGCCAAATCTGCTTTGAGGTTCTGAGCTTTTACTAGTAAGTAGTCTTATTGGTATCTCACTTGAACACCAGGGGTGCACCTGTGAAGTTTGTGACCTGCAACCCTCTCTAACTATCCACGTCTTGGAAGAGCAAGGATTACCACTGGTTCTCATGGTGTCGCTGCACAGCTCAAAGGGTTCTTTTCCTTTGTTCCTGGGAACTCCGCCTCTTATTGATTCTTCTCTGGTTGTCCCCATCAGCTTCCACAGCTTCCTCCTACAGGCCACTTCTGCTTCAAAAAAGCTCCATAGCCAGCCAGTCCAGATTCCCATTAAGCGGGCAGGGATACTAATCTTACTATTTCTTTGTAAGAAAAGTGAGCCTAAGGAAGATGGCGTCAGTGTGAGCGGTCGCAGCGGCTTTCCTCTGCGGTGCTGGATTGATACAGCCTAGAAAATACCTCTCTATTACCTGGCATTTCTCGACGTTTCCAGCATATGCATATGCATTACCTGCGCCTGCTATTAAGATTCCCCACGTTCACCGGAGATACTCTGATCCTGTCTAATTAAGCTACAGTGACATGACAAAAAACTGCAAAAAGGGGAATGGAAAAATACAGAGAGCTTTAAGTGAGCCCTCGAGTGAAGATCGAGTGAAAATAACAAGTAAGCATGCCAAAACGCTGCATCATTACTTTTACTTCGCTTCACTCTACAGCATTGTGGTAAGAATATCGCCTATGCCCCAAAGGCGAACTAACTTTGACAAACTGGCTTCTGACTTTTATGAATGATAACTTTGGCCTTTACTGCCCCTGCTATCGGTTGAAGATCTGCATATCGTATATTGTATACCTTCAGCGCGGCGCTCTAAAACTGAATGTCTGATCTTAATTTCGTCCGTTTTTAGGTCTCGCCTGTCGATGCGCATGCGCATCGAGCTTGCGAGACTATGGGGGCTTAAACAGTCTTTAACCAACTTGCAAGGAATCGTGGCGATTCCTTGCAGTGCCCGTGAAATTCAAGCTCAATGCGCATGCGCATTGAGCTTAAAAGCGCGTGCACATGCCCCCAGCCGCCTGCCTTGCATGTATTTTCCCTCAGGCGCACTCCTCCCACACCCCCGCTCCGCCCCCTCCCCTGCCTGCCGTGTCACATTTCTTCTGTTCCCTCAGCCGCACTCCAGGCCCCTGCTGCTTTCACACCCTCTCCCCGCTCCGCCCCCTCCCCTGCCCGCCGTGTCGCATTTCTCCTCCCCCCTCCCCTTCTCTGCCTTCCCTCCGTCTTGTCTCTTCACTTCTTGGTTGCACGGCCGCTAGGCCGTGCCTCCCCTACTCTCCTCCCCCCTCCTCCTCCTACTCTCCTCCCCACTCTCTCTCAGCACAACCTTGCCGCTCAGGTTTGGACCCCCAGAGCGTTTCCTCCTCTTAACCCAGTGCCCTCCCCTCTCTACTGTAGCCGCCCCGAACTCCACTCGCTGCCCTCCCCTCTATCTATGTGCGACCTCAGTGATTAAAGTTACCAGATTATTTCATATCACAGAGAAAGCAATGCTTCAGACCAGGGACACACGTTCTCGCGGGAACTCTGACACAGGTGTCCATATGCCAGGCACTGAGAGTACTCGCCGCGCGCAGGACTCAGGCGTCTCTTTGTGACTCGTCACCTCTTCTTTTAAACTTACCGCTGCACCTCTGACTGTATCTGTTTGGGCTCCGTCTTGCTATTCGACACACCTCTGCTCCTGTTTACAAACATGTGACGTGTGTGTGCATGCTGTTGGAATCTGGCGTGTCACGCCCCCTCCCTTCTCCAACCCCTCCCCACTCTCTCTCCCAGCACAGCACCATCAAAAAACCCCAGCCGACAGGTTGCCGCCCCGAACTCCACTCGCTGCCCTCCCCTCTATCTATGTGCGACCTCAGTGATTAAAGTTACCAGATTATTTCATATCACAGAGAAAGCAATGCTGCAGACCAGGGACACACGTTCTCGCGGGAACTCTGACACAGGCGTCCATATGCCAGGTACTGAGAGTACTCGCCGCGCGCAGGACTCAGGCGTCTCTTTGTGACTCGTCACCTCTTCTTTTAAACTTACCGCTGCACCTCTGACTGTATCTGTTTGGGCTCCGTCTTGCTATTCGACACACCTCTGCTCCTGTTTACAAACATATGACGTGTGTGTGCATGCTGTTGGAATCTGGCGTGTCACGCCCCCTCCCTTCTCCAACCCCTCCCCACTCTCTCTCCCAGCACAGCACCATCAAAAAACCCCAGCCGACAGTGCAATAGGTCTCGCAGCATTTGAGTTAGAGCTTTTAGAAATGTTTATGGCTTTTTTTATTTGTAATTCTTTAGCATTGGCTACAGGAAACAAAAATGCTAAAGATTTACAAAAAAAACCCATAAACAATTCTAAAAGCACTAACTCTAATGATGCGAGACCTATTGCATTTCCAATGCTTGTTCTGTCTTTTCCTGCTTCTCACCTCTGATCTGACCCTGACTCACCCCTCATTTGTTGACTCTGCACCAACATTAACACCTCAACACCTCTGACAAGTGATGCTCTCTCCTCTCTGAAAACGCCGATACTGCAAGCCTTTCCTCACTCTCCGTGGCTCCAAGAGCTCTAAAGGCTTCATCTGCTAACACGAGAGCAGGGTCTTTAATCTCACGCGCTCTGTGTCCCACGTGTCCTACGCTTCCCGTTACCAGGGAAACCCCCGAGAAGCATTGCAGGCACCTGCTGCGAGAAGGCAGAGGGAAGGCAGAGGGAGGGCTGAGGCTGGGAGAGAGAAAAAAGAGCTGTGCACCTGTAAGGGCGAATGGTGCTCTTAGACAGAACGATTTTAAACAGGAGCTGCAGCCTTGAACTCCGCGCTGATACTGGGACTGGGTCTGAAACTCTGGCCACCGCATCTGTCCTATCTGGCATTGTTTCTTGTTCTCCAGCTAAATTTGGGACTACAAAACTTCAATTGGGCCGACTCTGCTCCATTATTACTGTTCTCTCACAGAGTATATTAAATATATGCTTTAAGGAGATCCGGCACAAGAGAGGTCAGAGTAACATTGAAATTCTATTGAGGAAACGTTCCCATTCTAAGAGAGAAATCCAGATAGGGCAATTACGAACTCTGCGAACTCAGCGAGGCCAAAAGACGGGCCCAAGAAAGCCAGGAAACAATCACAACGGGATTGCCACGCCATCTAAAGCCATAAATATGGAGAGAAATATTGAAGAGGAGAGAGAGGAGAGAGGAGAGGTGATAGAGGAGAGAGAGGGTAGAGAGAACAGAGAGGACGGTGGAGGAGAGGAGCTCATCGCACAAGTGGACCAGAAAGTAAAAAAAAAACAAAAAGGCCAAAAAACACAAACAGCAGCTTTAAATAAACTGACTCACAAAGAAAAAGAGCATGAAGAGGGAGATGAAGAAAGCGCAAATCTACAAGGGGGTACATCGATCCGAGCAAACTCGGTGTGCTCAAAGGATGTGATAAACCTGGAAAATAAAACACCTGAAAACGCAGAGATCAAGGAGACATTTGAGGAAGCGCCTACGCAGCACATAGATAACAGACATAAGGGCCCTGAGACTAGAGGGGCTAGAGCAAAAGAAAAAGACACAGCAAGAAACAAACCCCAAGGGAGAAGAAAAGCTAAAGATAAAGATAGAAATGCAGAAAAAAAACTGGAGAAAGAAAGGGAAAAGGAAAAGCGCAAGGAGATAGAGAAAGAGAAAGAGAAAGGAAAAACGGCTGACAAAAAGAAGGATAAAAAGGGAGATACAGAAGAAACTGAGGAAAATGCCAAATTGGAGTTGGAGTTAATGGCCAAAAAAGCACAGAGGCTACAGACCATCAAACATTTTAAAGCTGCTGCTAAGAATACCGGTCTATCGACTACTTCCCAACCAAGAATATCTAATATATTTAGCCCTCGCCCGAAGGAATGTCCGAAGGAAAGTCTGAGCGATGCATCGACAAATGAAAAAGTACAGAGTCAACTGCAAAGCAAGAACTCTAAAGAGCTGAATGAAAACCGCATGGATGCTAAAAATATGGTTTCAACTGAAACTAATATTGAAGGAAACAATACCACGAGGTCTGGCGAAGGAAATATGAAACCTGACCCAAAAATAAAGAACAACGAGACAAAGTCATCCATAAAAGAGGATACAGCGATATCTAAGCAGAGAGAGCAATCAGATCAAAAAGAGATGAATCAGAAACTTGAACATCTACACCCCTCTTTTAACACCCAAACGCCCCCAGATGGGAAAGAATCATATGCAGCTACTCACTCACTTTCTGACGAAGACTCCGAATCAGAATCAGAAATATATGAAACAGGGATGTCTATCTCAAGTGACCTAAGTGAATCAAGCGACTTAAATAAATCAAATCCCAGTGCGCAAACTGGTTCTGTACCCCTGGAGATTTCGGGCTCCAATGACTCAAGATTATCCAGCGAAATTAATTTCAGGAAGAAAAGGAGCGGGGGGGAAAAAAGGATGAAACATAAAAAAGGGGAAAATATGACGAACGAAGAGACCACAGATCCCGGTAACCACATAGATTATGCAAAAAGTAGACCTAATTCTACTCGAAAAAGCCTAATGACTAAATCACCGGGTGAAATGTCACGACAAAGAACAAATGAGCCCTTATTAAGCGAGGTATTAAGTTCAATAAAAAACTTCCATGAGGATGTGAAGAAAGACAGCCATAGAAATGGCATGGCAATTGAAAAACTGCAAAGTGCAGTGAAAAAAGTGGGTAACATTTGTTCTGAGATGTCTGAGAGGATGGTCATGATGGAAACCCGCACTGAGAATCTTGAAGCAGATATCGTCAAACTCCAAAAATCGAAAAGGAACAAGATGGAGTAATACAAGATCTCATGGCTAAAGTGGAAGATCATGAAAACCGATCTAGAAGATTCCTGGGAATCCCAGAAAACTTTGAGGGAAACGACGCTAGAGGAGCAATGATCAACATTCTTAAAACATCATTTCCAGAGTTGGAGGCCTGGGATATGGAAAGGGAGATACAACGGGCTCATCGTTTTCCCCTAATGCCATCAAAACATTCTAATAAACAAAATCAATATCCCAGGACAATGTTGGTTTACTTCGGCAATTTCCTTCTCCGTGAAGCAATCTATGACCTTGCCAGACCGACTACTCAAAGAGAATATAAGGGATTAAAAATTTTTGCCAGACCGGATTTCGCTCACTCTACAGTTGAGCGAAGATGGAAAATGCGCCAGCTATTTGAACCATTTGGAATAATTGGAGCAAAAGTATTTTTGCAAAATCCTGCACGCTTGAAAATCATATTCAAGGGAACAACAAAAATTTTTAACAGCGAACCGCAGGCTGAGAACTATTTACGAGAGATCTCAGGGACTGGACTATGAAACTCAGGGAAACAATGCAAACTGTATGGGGTGGAAGTTAAGCTGAATTAACTACTCCATTATGTATTGTTTAGGAAATAAATTATGTTGAAGCACTGTGAACTAGTATAATGTATAAGCAGGCAGGGAAACATATTTAGTCTACAAAATTAAGTTTAACATTTTTTTTTTATATTATCCGGGCTTCGGCCCATTAGGATTTGATAGGTATATAACACTCACTATTAAACTAGTCCAGCCCGCAGGGGCCGCCTTCACGGATGTCACACCCCTGGTCCAGACAGGGTCAGGTAACCTTCAAAGATGGTGGTGGGTGGGGGGAGGGAAAGAGGGGGTATTGGAAGGGAGGGCAGGGCAGAGGGATCTCTGGGTGGGGAGGGGATTCGGGGACAGGTCAGACAGGAATTTTAAAAACTACAGGGAAAAGGAAAACTATAAAGTTATAGCTAACAGTCTTTTAATGGGAGAGTATCTTTCCAAGATAAGTAGCATAAACAAATGGGGGTATTGAAGATTATGTCACTTAACATCTGCGGCCTAAATGACATTAAGAAGAGACAAGCAGTTGCGGTGGGTCTACAAACTACAGGCCCCAACTTAGTATGTTTGCAGGAGACGCATATTGAAGGCTCTCAGTTACATCTTTTAAAAACTTTAGGGTACAAATTAGTCTGTGCTACTACCCAGGGAGCTCGTGTCAGAGGGGTGGCAATCTTAGCTAGAGGCGGCGGATTTAGTTTTAATCGATGCAAAGCAGATAAATTCGGGAGGTGGGCAATCACAGAATGCCAGCTAGATCAAACGCAGTTAGTTACCATCTGCTCAATTTATGGAAGCAACTGTGATGATCCTACCCTGATAAATGAGGTCTCTAGCGAATTAGCACATTGGCCATTACCAGTTCTTATCTGTGGGGACTTCAATATTAATTTACCCCCAGACTGCTCAACAAATAATAACTGGGGTATCATGGGAGGAAACCTAAAGTGTTCAAGGCCCTAAAAAATCTATGTCAGATGCACAGACTTCTGGATGGGTGGCGGAACTCTAACCCTCAGGATCCTGGCTACACCTTTTTCTCAAATCCACACCGGGTGCATGCTAGGCTTGACTATTTTCTTATTTCACAGTTATTAAGCTCTTCCACACAAATAGAAAAACTGCCTCGAGTACTATCCGATCACAATCCTCTAGTATGCACCCTAGAGCTAACACAAATGGGCCAGAAGCCAGGATATTGGACCTTCGAGAAATCCCTGCTTCTTGAAGAAGATTATTGTAATCATATGCTAGCATGGATACCCACCTTTTTAGAAAATAATATAGGGAGTACCTCGATAGAGATAGTGTGGGATGCTTTAAAAGCTGGAATCCGAGGGGAAACTATACAATACTCAATAAGGGTTAATAAATTGGCCAGAGACCAATATAAATTGTTATCGGAAAAACTACAGGGTTCTGAAGAAGAACTCATCAGGGCAACCCATAATTCTTTAACTGTAGAAGAGCTCACTAAAATTCAATATCAAGAAGCAATTGATAAGGCTGCTATTATGAATACATTTATTATCAAGGCAGTTAAAAAAGCCACTGCACATAGCGAGAAAATCTACGAAGTAAGCGAATCAGTTGGTCATCAACTCGCCATACGTATGAGGCAAGAAACATCTCAGAACTTCATACGTGAAATATCAGATCCAGTGGACGGCTTAATCTCAGAAAGTAACAAAATTAGAGAGGCATTTTGGCACTTCTATAGCACTTTATACAAAGAGGAAGGATGTGCAGATATAGACAGTATAAGAGAATACTTAAATCAAGGAATACCCAGCAGACTCGCCGAAGAAGATCGAGATGATCTAGAGAAGATACCAGTCCTGGAAGAAATCCTAGAGACAGTGAAAACTTTACCTAGAGGAAAAGCAACTGGCTTAGACTCGATCCCCCTAGAGTTCTATATCACCTTCTTAGATCAAATCAAAGGGATTCTCTTGGAAGTATGTGTGCACATATTTAACGGGGGATTACCACCAAGATCATGGTCAAAAGCGAAAATAGTAGTATTCCTGAAGAAAGATAAACCTCCTAATCAGATGGGCTCCTATCGCCCTATCACTTTAATTAATGTGGATTCAAAAATATATTCCAAATTAATAGCGAATCGTATGGCACCACTAATCCACAAACTTGTCTCACACTCCCAGCATGGGTTTATACCTGGAAGAGGAACCACAGATCATATCCATAGAGTGATCACCCTCTTTGACAGCACAGAGGTGACAGGAGACCCAATGGCGCTTATTCTTTTAGACGCTCAAAAAGCCTTTGATCGGGTCTCCTGGTTATTTCTGTGGCTGGCAATGGGTCACCTGGGATTTAAACAAGGATTCATTCAGGCAGCACAAAAACTATATACCAGCCCTAAAGCAGTAGTGATGATAAATGGCAATCTATCTAAAGAATTAACAATATCAAGGGGAACTCGACAGGGATGCCCATGCTCTCCATTACTGTTTGCCATCTACATTGATCCCTTTATTCGCAGTTTGGAATCTAATGCCGGTATTATCCCTATTCGGACCCAAGGCTATATAACAAAAACTCTTGCATATGCTGATGACATAGCCATAGTAACATCAGATCCAGTATTAGCCCTACCTATAATTGAAACCGAGGCCAAAAACTTTGGTAATATGGCCGGCTACATTCTCAATCAAAGTAAAACCCAAGTAGTCCTAAACGATAAATGCATCATGATAGATCCTCGAGTGACAATAAAGGCAACCTACTTAGGGGTATGTATCTCCTCCAAACTCGATAAATTGGTCGCATTAAATTTGAGCCCTCTGCTAGATAAAATGCAGAAAGATCTTCATCGTTTAAATAACCTACACTTATCTTTGATTGGCCGTGTGAACGCCTTAAAAATGGTATACTTCCCTAAACTGCTTTATATGTTCAGAGCAATCAATCTGGAAATCTCTGAATATTGGTTCAAATTGATGGAGCGTACTTTCTCAAGTTTTATTTGGTCCTATTCACAACCACGTAGAGCCTATAAGCTCTTGACTCTTCCTAGAGAAAAGGGAGGCTTAGCACTCCCAAATCCTCAAATTATATTATTGGGCTAGTATGCTCTCATATAATCATGAACTCTTTTTTTTATTAGATAATAATGAGATAGTCTTAGGGGAAGACCTACCATCAATCCATCAGCTGGTATTAGGTAATGGGAGCAAGGGTTATCTGTGGCGATTTCTTTATGATAGCTATCACAAAAAGGTCCGTCTAAAGACCTTACTCTGAGGGTTTAAAGCGTGGAAAGCTGTGAGGAAATTATTGGGCATCGGACGACTCTCGCTCTATTCTCCACTAAGCAATAATCCAGCTCTACCTGAAATCTTTAGTGGAGCCTGCATTAAGAGATGGACCATGACTGGAATTACTCACTTTGGATGTCTTTTCGTAAATGAGGGGTTACACTCGTTTGAAACCTTGAGGGAAACATATCATTTGGAATGGAGGGACTTTTTTAAATATCTACAAATTAGAGATTTTTTAACCCAAAGAATTAGAGAAAATACCTCGTTTAATAAAATACCGACAGCAGAAACATTAATAAAACCAAAAAAATTTACGATTGGTGAGATGTATTCTCACTTGGTATCCCTTCTTCCGAACAATCTCGAGAAGGCATTACAGAAGTGGCAGGGGAAATTAACAATGACTATGGAAGAATTCAATCATGCCTATGATTTATCCCAAACCATCCTTATGTCAACCAAATTGCAACCACAATTTTATAAAACATGCTTTTTCTTGTATTATACCCCAGATAGAATCGCTAAATGGGGAAGTGGGAGGGGTACATGCTGCTTTAGATGTACATTATCTGAGGCGGATAGCATACACGTATTTTCTTCCTGTGTAAATTTATCCCCCTTAAAACTGAGTATTGAACAGTTTTTAACTGAGATTCTAAAAACCAGAATAATCCTCTCTAATGAAATGATTTTGCTTGGAGTAACCAATCTCAATGAATCATCACTTGGACATGAACTAATATTTATCGCCATGGCGGTTCTAAGAATATGTATCGCTTCTGCCTGGCTAGACCCTAACCCACCATCCTTTCAACAATGGTTTTCTAGATTGCTAGCTATATTTAATTTGGAAATGGCTATATATAAAAGAACAGGCAGAAGAAGGAGGGCCAGGGGATTGAACATTTGGAATCCTTTGATTGAGTGGTCCCAATCTCAAAGTAATTCTCTGTAACATAAAGCCATATTCTGCGGGATTTAAATACCACAAAAACTTAAATGGTTAAAGATGCATATTATTTAAAATCTATAATTATCCAGATGTTATGTGTATCTCCTCAAAAAGAAGGGAAATGTTTTCTTGGTTGTTTGATTAATTTACTTAGCCATTATTGTACAATGTACGAATTCTCTAATTTTTCTGTGTTTATATGTGAAATATTCTTTGCCGAACCTGTATGACCTAGGGGGTGGGGGGGTTATATACACTGGAAAAAACTCAATAAAGATAACAAAAAAAAAAGAAAAGTGAGCCAAGTGTTCTCCCCATTTTGAATATTTATATTTTTCAGTATTGGATCTTTCATAGATTTCACATTCTTGAATCCCTCTCCGTTGACGAAGTGGGAGTCACACGGTATCATAACAAAGCAGTATGTATCATTATCATAGGCTATAATGGTAATGAACAATCCCTTTAATAGACTGTCTATGTCCTTAAAAAAAAAAAAATTTTAAACTTCTGGCGCTACTCCCAAGAGAGGCTGAATCCCTCAGATTTTCTACCACACATCTGCTCCGTTATCTTCTAACTGGTATTGTAAAACGTATTTACCATGCCTGAAACATATAAAAAAAATTGCTCTTTAGACCCTGTGGGAGGAAATGCCTTCATTCAGATGACCCCAACAAGGCTTTTATTCGCTGCCTCTACCTTCCGCATAAGGTCAAAGACTGTAAAATATGTCACACCTTTTCTACTAAGACCTTAAAAGACAGAGAGGGAAGGCTTATTTTGTTGCTTCAGAAAGCCACATCAAAAAAAAATCTACCAGCTCTAAAGAGGACAGTAGTACCTTGTTGACCTCCCAAAAAAGGGTCACATAAGAGAGAAAGGACTTGTGAACAAGGGGCTTCGGAAGAGTCCAGGAAGGCCTTAAAGAAGACTCATCACTCGTCTCTGAAGGACAGTTCAAAAAAAGAAAAAACAGACAAAATCTCCTCAGGAATTAGCAGGTCTGAACCTACTACTCCATCTATGAATCCTGGAGTTCGGCCTTCAAAGTTCTCTCACGAGTCTTCGACCACAAGGCCAAAAACCGCCTTGAAAATCTCACCAACAACTGGTTTGCCGTCTTCAAAACGCCATCGACTACACATTGATGCCTTCCAAAGTATCATTGGAGCCCATTCAGTTGAAGAAAGCACCATCGACAAAACAAGCGATACATCTAGGAAGGCCCCGACCACCTCATCAAGAATAACATAGTGAACGTTGAAGATCACTAAGGGATCGATGACGACACTAAAAGTGGCAAAGACTTTTCTCCTACTGGCACACACTTCTCCCAGCAAAGTGTCCCCTCTCCCTCCAAGCCACCTTACTGACGCAAAAGAGTCAGAAGACGAGAGTCCATTCAGGAGAGCCCATAGCTCCTCAGAACTCCACATTAAGAACCAGGATGGAGGAAGAGCATATTACTAAGAATATTATGGACCAAGATATTCGGAAAGACCTAGACATCAGGAAGAGCTTTTCCAACAGTATGGCCGCTCTCCTTCACAGGAAACTGTAATGCATATTCCCCTATCATTTTTGCAAGGCCTGTAGAGGATGCTCCAGGATTATCAAATGAGGTTTCCGGAGCCCTGAACACTATCGACAGAGCAGCCTAGTGATCCATCACCAAGAACACCAGGTCCAATCCCACCAGGGACAGCTCCTCCTCAGTAACGGAGGAGTGTCGGCCCGCCTGCTGCGAACACAGTAGGCCAACGCCAATAAAATGGCATTTTGATGCCATTTTTATTTGCCACCGTACCAGCTTGCATTGTCTACAGCACGAGGGTGAGGGCGGGTTGACTCTTGCAAATGTAGAACGTCAGCCCTGGTCTACAGTGCACGTCGGATTGGCTGGTCGTCTTGCAACGGCCAGCCCATCTGGTGCGCGTTAGACCCAGCAATCCAAAGGCTGTGAAATAGCCTGGGAATTGAGGTCACAGGTCCCCATTCTCAAAATAAGCACAGGGTGAGCCTGCGCCCTTCAATCCTGGAGCTGCTTTCACAGCATGAAAGCAGTTCCAGGATTGATTGGAGTTCCGTTCCACAAGCAGGAAATCGTGGAAAGGAGAAGCGCTGTAGCGGTCGTGCTCCAGCTTCTCGTTTACGGTGAGTAACGCCTTCATGCCCACTTTTTTTAATTGAAGCTAGCCGCCACTGTGTCTCACCGCCTTTTAACACCCAGGAGGACTCCTGCATCTAATATTGCAATGCCTCCGATTCCCTCCAACCAGGAATGAATGACTTACTAATTCATACCCCATCTCGACCAGCTCTCCACCCAGTGGATTCACCTCTGAATGATGTAGGAGGATTCCACAACCTGATGGAGAGAGCTGGTTCTAACTTACAATGTCTGACAAGCAGTCAGACTGCTTTTTATCCAATTTGAAAGGGTCCGCAAGGGAATTAGTGTGCACTATTCCCATAGTAGACTACATAGGGGAAGGAGGCACAAAAAGTATGCAGAACCCAGCTACGGTAGCGGCTGTCTTGCCGTTAATAGATGAAAAATACAAAGTGCCAGAGGATCCACCTGCCTGCTTGGTGGGACACCCAAAGCCAGACTCGGTTTTTGCTCAAGCAGCTCAACTCTGATTCAAAAATCCACAGGTGGTTGTTTTGGGCTGTTACGCACTATGCTCTCTGAGAATTCCAAGAGAACAGTCATCTAAGCATAAATAGCCTCCAGATTGTATTACAGGAATGCTCTCTACCTGGGCCTCCCTGATTACCTCCTGTGTTGATTTCAGGTGATGTGGAACTTAGGTGCACGGATTCTCCTTCATCTCTTCCCGAGAAGCCATGTCCTCTCTTCTGAAGCCCTTCACTGGCTTCCCCCCCAAAAAATGTTTTAAATCTATGGTCCTTGTTTACAAAGTTTTGCATGCTTCAAGTGCCGGATCCATGAGAGAGAGGAATCACTAATATGTCCCTTCCAGAAATGTTTCCTCCTCCTATGAGCATTTGGCGAGAGTTCCCAAAAGTCAGCTAGTCAGAATAGGCGGCAGGTCCTTTTCCTGTCTTGACCCTGCGTCATGGAATAAACTTCCTCTGGAACCTCGTTCCATAATTGATCTCCACATTCTTAAGAAGAAATTAAAGACATGGCTCTTTCAACAATTCATACAAGACGATCATTATGGGTGCAGGCTACCTGATTTGGTGCCAGGACACTCTGAGTAGGAGTGCGCTGTACAAATCCAAAAATTAATAATGGTAATATTGGGCCGGTACGACCGACCAATGTGGCCAGATACTGGTGCACTCATAGATCTCATGCCAGAGGATAAACAATCAGCTAAAATAATCTTTAAGGTGGGAGAGAGGTCATCCTCTGAAATGATCGATTGTGCAATGAACAAAGCCTCTACAGGATTTTGGCAGCTGGCAGGGGCCGAAGTTCTAAAGCATCAAGGATTGCTCAAAACAACCTCTTTCCCGCAAAAGGTCAGTTAAAAGAAAATCATGGACTTGTCTTACGATGGGGAAGCGCTTTTTGGTAAGCATGTAGATGAGGCATTGCAAGGCAGATGCAGACACAGCAAAGTCATTCGGAATGCTGCAGTTTCGCAAGGTGCCCTTTCTAGGAGCATGTGGAAGAGGTTTCTAAAGGGGGTTATCATTGCTTTCAATAGCCCTATCAACAACAGCAGTAATATCGTCCTACAACAAGCAAGGGCTTGGGTGAAAACGGACCCCTCAGGGCAGAGAAGCCAATAGAAAACATTAGCCTCTCTCAGGTGTCCGCTGCACCTAACTCTGTACCAGCCGCAGATGCAAACATTTCCAATTTCTCCCAGACCTAGAGGCAAATAACAGCAGACGGATGGGTATTAGACCTTATCACCGATGGTCCTTCACTGAAATTTGTCAAATGACGACCAACAGCTCCACCAAAGGAGGCGCACCCACCTCGTCTTCACTTACTCAGAAAAGAAGCCCTCACCATGCTAACCAAAGGAGCAATAGAAAAAAATCCCCAACACCAGAAGGGTATGGGTTTCTGCTCCTGTTTTTGCATAATCAAAAACACTGGGGTATTGCGATCCAACCTAGACCTCCGAAAGTTAAACAAGTATCTATGCAAGCAATCCATTCGCATAGTCACCCTTTCTGACATCCTGCATCTCCTAAATCATGAAAACCCCATGACAACTCTAGATTTAAAGGATTCATACTTCCACATTCCCATTCATCCTAAACATTGAAAATGCCTACGCTTCACTGTAGCCGGCATCCATTACCAATTCAAAGTCCTCCCATTTGTCCTCAAGCCAACTCTTCGCATTTTTACCAAATGCCTAGCCCCTGTAGCAGACTCTCTTAGGACGGTCTTCAGGTATTTCCCTACCTAGACGACTGGTTGATAAAAGCACCAACCGCATATTAAGCGTCCATGGTCACAGAGGCTTGTCTACAATTGTTTTGCAAACTTGGTCTCACTGTAAATCATCAAAGTCATCCCCTACTCCATCCAAGAAGATAAGTTTCCTGGGTGCAGCTGAAGATACAGTCAAAAACAACGCCTTTATCTCCCAAGACAGGCAACAAAGGCTCAAGGAACTGGCTATAAATCTTTCCAGAAAAGTCAGTTTTAGTGGCTCTGTTTGTGTTACTTTTGGGCACGAAGTACTCAGATATCAATCTGGTCCCTCTTGCATGTCTGAAAATAAGACCATTACAGGAAGAGCTACAAAAGCACTGGGCTCCAACAGAAGGATCTTTCGAGGACCTTGTAAATGTCACACCAGGCATGCAGGAAGCACTAGCCTGGTGGTCCCAAGCCTCCCATCTCTCAAAGGGCCTCACGTTCTTGCCTCAAAAACCCAACTTCGTAGTAACTATGGATGCCTCCCTAGAGGGCTAGGACAGGCATCTGCAAGACCTGCAAATTCAAAGAAAGTGGTCTCCGCTACAGAAGATCTCATGCATATCAATCTCTTGGTGCTCGTAGCCATGTGACACAGTCTCTAAGCATTCCTACCAAGGATAGCAGGTTCTTCAGTGTTAGTGCGCACAGACAATACCACCAGCATGCTCTACCTGAACAAGCAAGTGGGCACAAGATAGCTGACACTTTCCACACATTCCTTTCAAACGTCTCCAACTACATTTGCGTTCACCATTCGTTCAGTTGATTCACCTTGTTAACACACTGCTCCATACCCTTCTCCTCCTTCCCATTCCTTTCCCTACTCAGCCCTCCTGAACCTCTCCCCATTCCGTGCTCTACGTAAAGTGTTTAGTTCTATGTAAAGCACTTTAATGCCTGTTCAGGTGACAAGGCACTATACTAATACTTAGAATAAATAAAATAAATATCTGTATCTTGTTGTATAAAATTGGATATTAATACATAAGGCTCTCTGGAAACAAAAATATCAATAGAAGCTTACATACTTTCAAAATATTTAATCTTTATTCAGCCAAACTACCAATAATCCCCAAATTACCAAACCCTTGCACCTACCACTGCTGCCTTTTACTTGGTAAATCGTACTTTTAGTTTCACATGTGTTCCAGGCCCTCTGCTCTTCTCTTAACAACTTCTTTATCGAGAAGATTGTTAAAATTAAATCTAACATCTTGGTCACTCCTTTTACTCCTCTTCACTCTGTTCCCTCTGCGCCTAAATCTTCCTATTCTTCTTTTCCCCCCCTCTCCTTGGACTCTTTTCTAGCTCTGCTCACTAAAATCAAGTCTGGTTCCCCCACTGACTGTGCCCCTGCCCGCATTCTTAAAACACTTTTTTCTTCCTGTCCTGATACCCCTCTCTCCTTTCTTAATGCCTCTCTTTCCACTGGATTGGTTCCTTCTTCATTTAAATCTGCTATTGTTTCTCCCATTCTTAAAAAACCTGGTCTTGATTCTTCTCTTCCCTCTAACTTTAGACCTATCTCTCTTCTTCCCTATCTTGCTAAAATTCTCTAATCTTACGTTACTTCCTGTCTCTCTGCCTATGTTGAACAGAACCAGCTCCTGGCCTCTCACCAAGCCGGTTTCCGTTCGGGTCATTCGACCGAAACCGTGGTGTTAGCCGTCCTTGACGAGCTCAAAGCCAAGGCCGACGTCAACTCTCCCCAAGCTTTGATCCTCCTCGACTTGTCCGCTGCGTTTGACACGGTCGACCATAACATTCTTTTGGACCGTGTCAGCGCAGCGGGCATACGAGGCTCTGTCCTCTCCTGGATCACCTCCTTTTTGACAGGCCGTTCTCAAGCCGTTCACCTTCCCGGCTTTTCTGCTTCCCCCCTCCCGGTGCCCTGTGGGGTCCCCCAAGGTTCCTCTCTTTCTCCCCTTCTTTTCAATCTCTATATTCACCCTCTTATCTCTTCCCTTCTTGAGCTGGGGGTCTCTGTGTATAACTACGCTGACGACCTCCAGCTCGTCTTTGATCTTTCCTCTTCTTCTCACTCTCTATCCTTTTTTCACTCCACCATGGTCTTTATTTCTGGGTGGATGAGCGCCAACCACCTCAAGCTCAATCCAGATAAGACTGAGCTTGTCCTGATTGGCGGCTCATCCAGCCCCTGGTCCCCTGCTTTCTGGCCCCCCATTCTTGGCCCTCCTCCCACCCCCGTTCCCTCCGTTAAAACTTTGGGCATCAAGGTCAGACAGGACCTGTCCATGCACGGCCAGGTCAGTGCCGTGGTGTCCTCCTGTTTTCTCTCCCTCCGGATGATCCGGAAAATCTCTCGTTTCTTTTCTCCTGACTCCCTTAAAATTATTATTTCTGCTCTTATCACTTCCCGCCTCGATTATGGCAATAGCTTGTTCGCTGGCATTCCTGCCTATGAAACCCGCCGCTTACAAGCTATCCAGAATCAGGCTGCCCGTCTTATCTTTCACTTGCCCAAAACCCATCACATCACTCCCGTCCTCAAATCCCTTCACTGGTTGCCCATTTTGCAGAGATCCCTGTTCAAACTAGGGTGCCTTGTTTATCGGGCCCTTGATCACTCTGCACCGGCTTTCATCAATTCTTTGATTTCCCTTCACACCCCTGCCCGCACTCTTCGTTCATCATCTTCTGCCCTCCTCACTGTTCCCCGCTTTCACAAATCTCGCACTGGTGGAACCCGTTTTTCTGTTCTTGCTCCCCGGTTCTGGAACTCCCTTCCTCTTTCTATGCGCTCGATCCCTATCTTTTCACACTTCCGTAAAGCGCTAAAAACTTTCCTGTTTGCCCTGGCCTACCCCCGCTAATCCTCCTGGCTCTGTCTGTTCGGTTCTTTAGAGCTCCCAGCGCCAGGAAGCCGTTTTGGCCATCGTGCGCTCTACAAATAATTTCATTCATTCATTCATTCATTCATTCATTCATTACACAAGCTAATTCATCAGTATTCAAAGCTAGGGCATTTGGTGCCAATTCCAATATTTTGGAATGCACAGTTGAGCTGCAACTATGACAGTAAGGCATACCCAAAAGGTGGATTATCTGTATTTTCCTTTAAACAAATTATTATTGTTCAAGTACTGAAAGGTAGTGTGATATAACTTCCTCTATGCTATATCCAGAACAGTTAGAATTTTTCTGACTCCCCATTCACATAATCTGCTAGCTGTATACTATGACATAATGATTGTGTGAATGATATCATTTTAAACTTTCTGTGGTGAGGGCTTCAGACTCAACCTAAATATGTTCTGAATGAAGGTTGGAAGATATTTCTGTGTTAAGCATTCTAGACCTATGAATTGGCAGGTCTTCCTTACTATATGCAATTGGATTTGCAAACAGAGGGCATAAAGCTTTAATACTTACAAACCAAAGTCAGTTTATATTAATACTATCTTCATAATAGAACATTTAGCAGTGTTGAAATCTGATCTATATATCTTCAAATTTAAAATATGTTGTATAAAATAAAGAGCCTGTCACGTCAGAACTAACATCCAGCCCATACCACTTTGAATTTGACTTGTTTAGAATAATTTGGGTTTAAAAGCTTCTGATCTTTCAATCCTTAATATAATTTTGAGTAGTCTTCTGTGATCCTGTGGAAACCATGGTTGCACCCTAACAATTCTAAATATAACAGAGAATTGTGTGACATAAGGTTACAAATAGAGATAAGCAACTTTGCATGCCTCGACATAAGAGTACCTACTTTTGTTGAAAGTTTTCTATTAAATAGCACTTGGAGAATATTGAGTTACGATTTACCAAGGATATGATGAATAAAGCAAATTGTTAAAAGTATTCAGATATTAAAGTAAATGTTGTGGGTAAAGTAAATTAATCCCACTTAATTCTAAGCAATTTAGAATTGCTCTTTTAGTATGGAGGGTATAGATACACATTTGAAGTCTTGCGACATTTCTCCAACAGTCATAGCCTCTAGTATTATAAAATAGATCCCCAGCAAACTGTCTCTTTGCAGTAGATAAAAGTTTGCAGTTGATGCTTGCTCTTATAAATGTATTGGTTGTGATGTTCCACAGTATAACCCCCTTTTTCATTATGTAATTAATTTGATGTATCCATCAGGCAGACAGGAATTCTTGATTCTGGGATGCTTGTGAATATTCAGCAGCCCTTAATACGCGAGGATGGCACCGTTCATCTGACTTCAGACTGCAAGGTAATATCTTCTTTGTACAGAACAGTAAATGTGTTATAAATCAACCAAAATGTTTTGATCAAATAATGTTCCTGATTGTCCTATCCGCTTAACAATTTTAGGAGTGCCTATTTTACATAAACCTGTTAAACATTTCAAGTCCTTTCAGTATTTTTCTTTTTCATTCTTAACAGGCAGAGACAAGCCAGGGGGCATTAGGGACTTTGGCAAATGTTGTGACATCCCTTGCCAACCTCAGTGAGTCATTCAATGGGGACACTTCAGAAAGCCACGACGAGGACCAATCCGCAAGTGAGATCACTCGGTATGCTACTTGAATACTCTCGCGATTTCTAACCTTGTAACAACTGATCATTCAAACAGTATTCGTAGTAGAGTGGTGTCATGCATAGTCAAATAACAGACATAATGTAACTATGAGTCTGTCGTGAAGAACACTGTGTGGTAATGACAATACTCCTACTTCCCAACCCACCTTCCACAAAACTGATGGGAATTTCATCCCAGTGTTAGGAGAGACTTGAGTGTTTTTGCACAACACAAGTAGTTACATTTGAAAGCATGAGCAAATGAAAGGCCCCTCCCAAATCAAGGTCTCACCCCAAACTCTTCCTCATTCACCTTTTAGCTCTCTCCTTTGAGACAGTTTCAACCATCTCACCAAACTATTTTTCTTGAACAAAACGTCCTACATGATATAATACATGGAGGGACTTTTAGTAGACTTCCCCCGTTTGTCTGTTTAATTCTATGTCCTTTTTTGATAATTTCTGTTCTTTGCCGTAGACAAGATAACAAGCACGTATGCGCCTCCTATGTCATGTATAACTCTTCAACTTGTTTCTTCTAAATCCGTCACAGTGGCTACACGGGCTCAGACAAAATCCTTTTAAAGCAGAGTTTTGGTTTCCCTTGATGTCACTAGATGACACCTAGCTCTTTTCTTGCCATTTCCAAATGTAGAAAAGATTATTTGTAGCTTGTGTGGCTGTAGATACATATGCTTTTCATACTACAGCCATCTAGAGTTGGGCTTGGACTGTTACAACTTGTTTTTCGTCAAAGAAGTAGTTTTTTCTTCAAAAAGTATTTAGTCAGAAGGTCTCAGTGATTCCTTCTCTTATAGCGAAGGTGCATGGGCACCAACTACGTTTTCTTTTTTTTGTTCTCCGCTAATTGGGTTTACACATATTTCAAGTTGCTCATGGTATCACACAGAAGTGCAATAACGGATTGTCCAATCCTGTGCTTTGCTTTGAAAAGGAAAAGCACTTTTATACACATTAAATCTAAATACTACACATTGAATAATGGCCTGGTACAATTTAGTGAACTCGGTGCCGGAACTGTTTGCTCCTCAGTCATAGTCATATTCCTCGCTCTTGCGTTCTCCTACTTTCTGGTCTGAGTGGTTATAGCATGACTTTAGGCTCGGGCGTAGATTATTTTCCTTATGAATTGTTTATTTGCTCAGTCGTTCATGGTTCATGCAGTCTTTCACCATAGTAAGTCCAGAAGGCGTTTATCTGTTGGGCAGCAGTCAGCCATAAGCAGCACGCAGTTTCTCTCCTTCTGGGGGAGAGAGCATACTGCGGTTCCGATGCGGCTTCATTTGGCTACAGTGATGCTGCAACTGAAGAGTGGGAGCAGAAGATGGAGAGCCCTTGGAGTCAGCAAAACAGGTAACCTGGATTGTCCATGGTGCAATGTGGATGGATCTCATTACAGCCACACTCTGGCCAACTTGTGGGTGCTAGGCTTGGCACAGGCTATGCTGCTTGTGCTGGGCCTTGGTCTCTGGGGCCCAAGTGGCACCCTGGCAAGCCTCTATCTACAGATGAGGTCTATCAGTGCAAAGCCGCTGCAATGGTCCTTTGAGTCACAGAGACAGATAAGTTACTATCACATTTCTTTGTGACACAGAGGCACAAGGCAGCTGCATTTGCAATCCTAAAGGAAGTGGCATTGGGCAGCTGTGATTCCGTGGCTCCCATCTGGGACCGCAAATAGTCTATTGCCCACTGACACCTGGAGCACACAGATTACTCTCATCTATATTCCTTCTTGCAGATGCCATCAACACCGGTATTTTACTGCATCTGGCTCATGTGGAAAATCACTCATCCTGTAGGGTTGACAGCCTCTTTCCCTCTCTCCAGACAAGTTGGCCTCTAGGTCTTTAAGCCAGACAAACAGCTTCCTCCAGCAAGTAAAGACTCAGATGATGTCCTCTTACCTCTAGAAACCTGGCTTTCAGGCAGACACTAGCACTGCTGTCCTTTGTGTACTCTGTGGAGCACTCCATTTTGTAATCCTCACTAAAAAGAGATCAGGAAAACGATGAAAGACTGGGGGTCCATTTCACTGGTAATAACAGACTACAGTCCCACTTTTCATCCCCATCATCTATCAGATAGAAATGATACAGAAAGACTAATCCGCAACTCATCTCAGCTAAAGGGCTCAGTATTTTCCTGAGTGGCCCTTGTCTCTTCTTTTCCACTCTAGTGTCTAGGTCTCCTCCCTCCAACTTCAAGAATGTGAGCAATAAGCGTTCACTGTCTGGGAAAACAACATAACCTCTTCTTTAGATATTAGTTCTAGGATTCAGGTTATCTCATTGAAGCCTCCACTCCAGTGACTCTGATAAAAAGGTCTGATCACAATTATGGATTCCCAAAAGAGAGTGAGTGTATGTGTGTGTGTCTGTCTGTCACTATCCTGGCGATTTCATATATGTTGCTCCAACAGAGACTATCACCTAGTGCGGAAGGGTTACATAATTGAAAGGCACAGGGAGTCAGAGGCTCAAAAGATCCAGGTTTTATAGTCTTTCCTGAAGCACAGTTCTGAGTGGATGAGGCAGAGATGACCGGGAGTGTATTCCATGCTTTTGCCCCAAGAATGGCTACAGTGGTTTTTTTTAATCCCCCCCCCCCTCGTTTTACATATAAAAAGAGGGGGTTTAAATAGGTGTGTTGATGAGGACCTAAGGAGGCGTGGGGTAACATAGGGTGTGAATCTAGCTGAAAGGTATTTAGGACCTGATGGTCTAAACGCCATGAAGGTGATTACGAGTATCTTGAATAGCACTCTTTTGTGGACGGGTAACCAGTGCAGTGACTTTAGAGCTGCTGAGGAGCAGCGCAGAAGTTTAAGCACCAGATGGGCTGCTGCGTGTTGAACAGTCTGGAGCTTTTTAAAAATTGACTTGTTGGCGCCTGCATAAAGGCTGCTACAGTAATCCAGTTTGGAGGTAATAAGGGCTGCAGTCATAGTTTTTCTTGCTGTACTTGGGAGTAAGTCAAAGAACGTATTTAGGTATTTTATCAGTGGATACACTTCCCAGCCACTGCTTGTGCTTGTGGACAAAAGGTGAGAGTCATATCAAATATCACCCTAAGATTGTTAACTACCTCTACCGTGTTAGGAGGAGGTGGGGGGGGGGGGTTGTCTATCGGCCACCAGCAACCAGGAGTGAAAGTGTTGGATTTGCCTTGTAGCATGATCTGTTTTTTTAGTATTACAATTCAAGTGGTTACATTTCATCCAGTGAGACAGTTGGAAGTTCTCTTCTGTGCTGGTAGAATGTTTGTCTAACGCTAGGATTAACTGAGTGTCATTAGCTTAAGAGGTGGTTTCAATATTAAATGATGATATAAATTCTATGAAGGAGGCCATATGTGCATTGAACAACACTCGGCTTGGTGCAGAACACGCGTGCAAGGGTTTCTCGGCTGACTGATAGTGCCCAAGAGTGACTACTTGTCTGCGGTTTGTCAGGAAGGATTTCAGCAAGGCCTGGGCCCGATGGGAGATGCCACGGGCCTTCAGATAGTATAGTAGAATATCATGGGATATAGTATCAAAGGTGGCTGATAAAGCTTAAAGAATTAGCAATGCATTTGTCCCTTCATCCAGAGCAAATTTTAGGGGTTCTTGTGGTAAGTAGTAGTGCAGATTCTGTGGAGTGTGATGGCCTGATACAGAGTATTAGTTTCTTCTAAAAATTTTGTCAGTTGACTATTGACTAGTTTCTCAGTCATTTTACGGAGACAGGGTAATAGGGTGTTGAGCCGGAGGTTGGAAAGAGTGGTAGGATCGGGAAATTGCTTTTTCTGCAGGGGCTTGACTGCAGCAAGTTTCCTATCCGGGGGTACTTCTGAGAGTGAGGAATTAATTATGCTGTTAATGAATGTGTTGACTGTGTCGATAAGGGCGTGCAGTACCTCCGGAGGGCAGGGATCAAAAGGGGATCCTGACATGCAGGACAGAATGGCTTCACAGGATTATTTCATACTAATCATGTGAAAAGGTTGGAAGTTAAGACCCTCGTTTTAGGTTTCTGATAGTAGGTCTATAGCGGGGGAGATGTCTCCTTGAAGTCAGTTTGTAGATTTTGTATTATCTATTCAAAAAAGTCAGCTATTTGATTGCAAAGAGTCTGATGGAGGGATATCATGTTCCAGTTATTTTTGGGTGCTTGAATGATTTCACAATTTTAGAGATAGTTTTTTTATCTGAATCAGTCAGCGTAAGCAGTTTAGTGTAATATAATTGCTTTTCCAATTTAATTTGTTGACGATAGGTTTTAAGGGCCCGTTTGAACTGGATAAGTTCCTCTGGTTCATAGTCTGTTCGCCATCTACGTTCTAGCTGTCTACATTGTAGATGTAGATCTGTCAGCTTTTGAATGCACCAGGGGGATGAGACTTTGTTGGTATGTTTCCTTTTTAGACCGACTCTTCCAGGGAGTTGCTGACCATAGACATCCAGCAATTGAAGTGGTGGGATCTCCTGATGTGTTGGGTCTGAGATTCAGCGCATCAATCCTGAGGTCTCAATTAGCTATCGTTTTGTTCCATTTCCGCACCATTTTAGGGGTTTCATGGATGGGACCAAGTGGGGTGTTGGCGCACTTGCGTTTAATCTCAAAGAGTATGAACCCGTAATCTGACCATGACATGGGCACTAAGGCATTAATCTTTAGGGAGCATAGATTTGAGCAGATACATCTGCACTGTGTGTGCAGGAACATACCAACTGCTCCAGTCCCAAGGTTTTAGAGTACCTAAAGTTTCTGACTCCGTGTTTGTTCTTTCATTCTAAAT
The DNA here is from genome assembly GCF_964263255.1 of Lissotriton vulgaris. Classification (NCBI taxonomy): domain Eukaryota; kingdom Metazoa; phylum Chordata; class Amphibia; order Caudata; family Salamandridae; genus Lissotriton; species Lissotriton vulgaris. The sequence goes on along the minus strand of NW_028240617.1, from coordinate 458,270 downwards.
ACAAGTAGAAATCCCCAAAAAGGGTTAAGGTGGAGTATCTGAGAATTAAAGGGCCCAGAGAGTCTCCAGGCAGATCTAAAAAGCGGGAATTTGGGCCCGGTGGGCGATAAATCAGAGCTCCCGGGAAGGAGGCGGAGCCGTCAACTTGAAAGCAGAAGCCAAGACGTTACTCCCCTTTCAGGTCTGTGAGTTGAAAATAGAGCATTGAAGTGTATTACGGTATATAATACCAAGTCCTCCTCCCCATGATTCTGGCCTGTCTTGTCTGTGCTCTATGTATTATTAACTGGGATAGTAGTTTGCTACCAGTACAATGAGGGCATGCTTGGTGCGCCTCTCCAGATCACAGAACAGGTCCAGGACCTCACTCATGTCAAGCAACAGGCCTAGGCCTCTGCACAGACACGAGATTAGTATGAGGCTAGGTTCAGAAAACCAAATACACTGTGAGTTACTCAGGGCAGGGGATCACACTTGTATCCCCATGCAAGTGACATTCCCATCCCACCAGTAAACATTTTGTGTCTTTTTATCAGGTAAATACAAACTTCATAGCGAATGCCTTAAGTGGTTTAACAGTTTAATTTCATCCAGAAATATTTCTTTCCAGGCCATGCTTTTTCCAAAAGAGTTATTATTTCACTCTACTGGTGAAATGTATAGTAGCCCCATAAATTGTTTGGCCCTATTCAGAAACATTTACAGATGTATGTATTGAAAGCTGTGCTAGGCGCATGTTCACAGGTGTACTCCTGGTAAGGATCTTGTGACATTTCCTACGATATCCTAATCTCAATGCAGAGTTATATATAGCAGAAAAGTCTGCACGAGGGAAACTATATCCCCTGTACAAACACCTTTTTGTTCGAGGCATATGAGCTGCAGATCTCACACTTAACATTAGATTGCCATCTGGTGTTGGGCTTGGATGCTTGCATGTTGTTTTTGTCTTGGAAGAAGTCTTTGTAGTCACGAGATAGGTGACTCCTCCCTTAGACGATAGTGCGTATAGGCATCGACTCCATCCTTAGATTGTTTGTTTTTTCAGCCATTGGGTTCGGATGCAATGTTTGCGCTCCGGTTTGAAATCTATATTTCAAATTACTTTGACGCAAAGAGACTTCCATAAACCCCTCAGATTGACTTCGAACATCTTCAGCTTCGACACAACTTTCATCCGCTCGATTCCGGTCGTCGACGCGGGCCACTGGGCCTATCCACGCCGTGAGGCCTACGGCTCAAGGAAAGGACGCGATTAAAAAAAATGCCCCCCGTGTAGAGCAAAATTCCCGCACAGTGGGCGTGGCTATGCGGGCCAACATGGCGGACGCAACCTAGTAGAGCTCCGTTCCGCTCGTGAATTATCCGCCTAATATCCTGTTCCGCCGATATGCCCTGCTGCCCGGAGAAAAGACACGGTGCGCTAGTCCGAGCTGCTGCGCTCCGGTGACGTTTGCAGAGCGCTGCGGTGCCTGGAGTCGGAGGGAGGAGAAGCGGTGTTCCTCGGCCTGGTATGGGGTGGAGAAGCCGGTGCCTCGAGTTTCATGACCCCCCGGGCCCGGCGTGCTGGTGACAGCTTGAAAGGCGGAGTGAGGCCCGGAGGTATGGATGCTCCCTAAACTCCTGCGCGGCATCTGCGGCCTCAGAGGGACTACTGCTGGGAGCGGACAGCCGCTGTTGTGGCCCGATCCTCTCCTCGTGGCTGAGCTGGGGCCGTTGAAGGGTGAGGCCTGGAGACCTGTGGCGGAGCCGGGTGCTGGATTTTAGCGCCGCCCGAGGTGGCGACTACTGCAGCGGGACTGTTCGTCTGGTGTTCGGGGGGCAGGTCGGCCATCAGTGGACGCGGCTGAAGAGCTGCGGGGGTGTGCCCGGCCTGGAGTGGGGTCCAGCAAAGTCCTGTGCGCAGCAGTGGAGGAAGGTCACTTGGGAGCACGCCGAGACTGGCAGGACATGTGTCGCCTTCCTGGTGCCCGGGCCACTGGATGGATGGGAGCACCGGCGGAGAAGTGAGAGATTGTGAGCCGTAGCTGGTGGCCGGGTGCATTTGGCTGGTGCAAGTTGTGAGTGGGTATCTAGAGAGAGGGTACCCCACTATCTCCAGGGAACAGGGTACAATGACAATAAGTCAAAAGGAAATCCCTGGGTGAACACTCGTTATACTTTCATACCACTATAGGTACACATACAGACTTAAACAGGAAAAACTAGTATACTACACTATAGGGAATACATATTAATTTCCACACCAAAATTGGATCGTTCACAATCTATTTTTAATAAAAAACATATACATAAAAAGATAAGCGCTTGAACAACATAGTTTAAAATTTCAAAGAAATATTCTTTGAAAAGGAAAAGTAAAAACAGTTAATCATAACACTTCATCATATATATTAACAGCTCCAATTTTAGAATTAAAGACAAAGAAAAATACATACATAACATTTCATCACATCATGATTTACACGTGAAAGCAATAGTCAAAGACCTATTGGTAAACAACCCCCTAGATTAACTGTGGCTTCTTGATATTTTTGCCACTGTTTGTCTCTGGATCCAAAGGCCTGTCGTTCTTTTATCAATATAAACAACAGTAACAATAGTGCATGTACATCAGTTGTTCACTGGGCCCTGGTTGGATTCTCTGTGTGTAAAGAATGTATCGACGCGTTTCGATGCAGAACAAGTGGTACTGTGGCACCTTCTTCAGGACTTCTTTAACTGGGGTTACTCGCTTCAGTAAGTGGTGACTGGCACCCTCTCCCTTCTGTATGAGGGAGAAGATCCAAGCTGGTATATTTTTGGTATTCAGTATATTTCTTCAGTCTTTCAAATCTTAATCCTCTTTCACATAGGATGAGCTCCCTGTAATGGGGTGTCTTTTCTGTTTTTCAGATCTTTAAGGTGCTTGGCTGTATAGCTTAAAATTTAATAAAACTCTCCTCGAACGGGCATAGGACTGGTTATCTCCTTCAAAGAACTGGATATGTTCTCGCTTACGCCGGAACGAGGCAGAGACCGGACTCTAAGACCAATACTTGATCTCAGACCCCTCAACCTAAATATACACTCAGATCACTTTCATATGATCACTTTCCAACAAGTGCGCCTGCTACTACAACAAGGCAACTTCCTTGCCACACTAGATCTCAAGGACGCCTACTTCCACATTCCCATACATCCTTCTCACAGGAAGTATCTAAGGTTTGTAGTGGACGGACAACACTATCAGTTCAAAGTCCTTCTATTCGGAGTCACAACTGCACCCAGAATGTTCACAAAGTGCCTTGCAGTAGTAGCAGCACATCTAAGAAGACAACAGATCCATGTCTTCCCATATCCAGACGACTGGCTCATAAAAGCCAAGTCATTCAATCAGTGTGTTCAACACACTCATCAAACCATTCATACATTACACAACTTGGGGTTCATGATCAACTAAGTCAAGTTGCATCTCCAGCCCTCTCATATACACCAATATCTGGGGGCCACAATAAACTCCTCCACAGCTCTAGCATATCCCAGTCCAGCCAGGATAGCAAGCATACAACCCCTCGTCACACAATTTCAAGTCCAACACTCTCTCCCAGCCATAGTATTCATGCAGCTTATAGGCATGATGGCATCTTGCATTTTTATTGTGCCATATGCAAGACTTCAAATGCGTCCATTACAGAAATGTCTAGCACATCAGTGGAATCAGGCTCAAGGACAACTTACAGATCTGATGTTGGTGGACAGCCGCACACATCGCTCTCTGCAGTGGTGGAACACAAAGAACTCGTCCAAAGGGCGGCCGTTCCTCGAACCTGTTCCACAGATAGTACTCACAACAGACGCATCACTCACAGGATGGGGAGCCCATCGCCTCGAACATACAACTCAGGGCAGATGGACCACTCAACAAAAAGTGCTCCACATCAATCACTTAGATCTACTAGCAATATTCCTAGCACTAAAATCTTTCCAAGTACATGTACAAAACAAAGCTGTCTTGATTCGGACAGACAACATGACAGCCAGGTACTACATACAAAAGCAAAGAGGCACACATTCTCTGCAACTGTCCTAGCTTGCACAGAACATTTGGAGATGGTCCATCCCACAAAATATATATCCACTGGCCGAACACCTTCCAGGAGTTCACAATCAGATTACAGATCTGTTAAGTCGACATACACAATAGATTCACGAATGAGAACTACATCTCCAAGTTCTTCTACCATTTTTCCACATTTTTGGCCAACCAGACATAGATCTGTTTGCCAAACATGACAACGCAAAATGCCAAACCTTCGCAGCAAGGTTTCCACACTCATTGTCCAAGGGCAATGCGATATGGATGACCTGGTCAGGCAGATTTGCCTACGCTTTTCCAACAATCCCTCTGATCCCACTAGTGGTACGCAAGCTCCGACAACAATCTCTCAAACTAATTTTAGTGGCTCCCACATGGGCACGCCAACCGTGGTTCACAACGCTGTTGGAACTCTCCCTAGTTCTGCACCAAAAACTGAGCCTGTCCCCATCCCTGCTAACGCAGAACCATGGAGAGATCAGACATCCAGATCCAGATCAGCTAAAACTAGCAATCTGGCTCCTAATGTCCTAGAGTTCGGTTACCTTAACCTACCACCGGACTGTATGAACATCATTAAAGAGGCCAGACGACCTACTATTAGAGCTTGCTATGCTGCAAAATGGAAAAGATTTGCCATTTACTGCACCAATAATCATATTGGTCAACTAGATGCTTCCATCCAGAATATCATTTGCTATCTACTGCACTTGCAGAGATGTAATCTGGCATATTCATCCATACGTTTACATCTAGCAGCACTTGGTGCTTACTTACAAAACAGACAACACTTGTCACTTTTGTCACTATTTAGAGTCCCTGCAATTAAAGCCTTTTTGGAGGGCCTAAAAAGAATCATTCCTTTTAGGTTACCTCCCTCTCCAGTGTGGAACCTAAATATTGTTCTTACCAGGCTCATTGGACCCCATTTGAAACTTTACACAAATGCAAACTACAGTTCCTCACATGGAAAGTAGTAAGTGAGATCCAGGCTTTCACCATACAGGAACCATTCTTACAATTACTTCGTAACAAAGTGGTCCTCAGAACAGACCCAAAATTCCTTCCTAAAGTAATCTCTACATTTCATCTTAATCAGTCAGTGGAGTTACCAGGGTTTTTTTCAAAACCCAGACTCCGTAGCAGAGAGAGTTCTACACACCCTGGATGTTAAAAGAGCCCTACTTTATTACATTGACAGAACCAAATCAATTTGCAAAACAAAACAATTGTTTGTAGCTTTCTCCCCACCGCATAAAGGAAATCCCATCGCTAAAGCTGGGATTGTAAGGTGGATCGTTAAATGTATTCAAATAAGCTACCAAAAAGCGAAACACATATTAACAATTCCTCCTAGAGCGCACTCCACACGCAAAATAGGAGCCTCTGTGGCTTTATTAGGGAACATTCCCCTAGAAGACATCTGTAAAGCAGCAACATGGTCTACAACACACACCTTCACTAAACACTATTGTGTTGACGTGCAAGCCAAGCAGCAAGCTGATGTAGGCCAAGCTGTTCTTAAAACCCCCTTTCAAACTACTGCAACCGATACAGGTGATACAGGTGATAAAGTGAGATCTGCAGCTTATATGCCTAGAACGGAAAATGCTACTTACCAGTATGCATCTGTTCTTGTCATGTAGCGCTGCAGATTCTCACACACCATTCGCCTCCCTGGTACCTGTATCTGTTCCAGTTGTATGCGCACTATCGTCTAAGGGAGGAGTCACTTATCTCGTCACTATAAAGACTTCTTCCAAGACAACAACAATGTGCAAGCATTCGAGCCAACACCAGATGGCGATTTAATGCTAAGTGTGAGAATCTGCAGCTCTACATGCCAAGAACAGATGCATACTGGTAAGTAGCATTTTCCTTTCTGCACGTGGAAAAATGTTCGATGGCATGTGTGGCTGTAGATACACATGCTCTGCATACTCCTGCCATCTAGTGTTCAGGTTGGAGTTGTGTAACTTGTTCTGCAAAGTAGTCTTTTGAGTCACTTGGTAGAGTGACTCCTCCTCTTGGTGATATTGCACATGGACCTCGACTCCTTTGTTAGATTGTTTTCTCTCCGCGGACGTGTGTGCCTCTCCTCCATATTCAACTCCACACAGTACGAGTCTTCGGTCCTGTCTTTGACGGTATAGTGTATCTCAATTGCACTTTTTCAATTACTGCGCCGCTTGAAAACCTTTGTCGGTTTAGACAGCAACCGATCACCCTTCTGGGTGCTGCCCATCATGGGGTTACTTTTATGTGCACCGTTGGTACTGAAGATGCGTTTCTGGTGGGATGGAAACCATTTTGATTTTGCCCGCAGTGTGACGCCCAATATTCACACACCGACCAACACCAGGTGCGCAACCTTTGCCTGTTTCCTGATCACTGTGAGGGTACCTGCAAGTCTTTCAGATAAAAAACACACACTTTGTGATCGAAGCGCATGTTGACTGGAGATGCCACGCTACCGCGAAAACGATACTCCCAACCTTTTCGGTGAGGAGCACACCCAGGAAGAGACTGCGGCCGAAGTGGACAAAAAAGCGTTCTGCGGCTTCAATGTGGAGGATGTATTGGAGTACACCCTGTCACTCAGGCAGCGCATGAGTACTGTTGCCCCAGACCATGATTCTCCGCCCAAAAAGGCTTTCAAACATTCACCCTTCCCCCCTCTTAGAGGTCACCGGACCGCCAAAACCATCTGGCCATTGTCTGATCCGAAAAGATACTTCTGATGCCCTGCCTACAGGCTCGGCACTGAAAGCCTTCACTAGGGCTATGTCCTCGGGTTTGACTGCCTCGGATCGAGCACATTCCTCAGTCTCCACTAAGCCTTCGGGACCGACAAAGCAGCTGACTCCCTCTTCTTCAGTGGCGTACAAAAAGTCACCAATTACCCCCTCGATTCCGAGATTAATCGAGTCAAAACCCTTGAAGCAGTTCTCGGTTTCCAAGTCCCCTGTCGAGCCTATACTTGAAAAAATGGACATTAGACAAAGAAACATCCACATTTGCCGCAGGGCAAATTATAGCCTCTCCTCCACTGAAGAGGCAGTTAACTTATGAGGAGGAATTGGACGTCCCTACACCTCTCAAAAAGAAGACAAAGGACAGGGCTACCAGCCTTTTGCATCATCCTTCTGAACCACCCTCCCCCGCCCCACCTCTTCCATCATCACCACCTCCACCATTCCCCTCCTTCTCCTTCATCTCCACATCATGATCCACTGGATAATACAACGCCAGGTCTCACAAAGGGGTTATTTTTTTATAAAGGGGTTATAGGAGAACCATTAGCGGACCCTGATCCATGGGACACTTATGATACAGACCCCATAACTCCTAACGATCCAGATCTGTATGCAGCTCGTCCCTCCCCATCCTGAGGATGCTAGTGCTTACCAGCAAGTGATTTTGCTAGCGCTGTTACATTTCATGGAGTCCAGGTACATAAACATTCATTTGAACAGGACTTCCTCTTTGATGCACTGTCATCCACTCATAAAGACAACACAATGTCTGCCCATGTTCCTTGGCATGTTGTCATGCTGATGACATATTTAAAGAGCCAGTGTATGCCTGTGTGATAAGCCCTCCCCACTTCTCACTGTATAAGGAGAGTAATACTGGCCCTGTGCGACAGTAAATGTAAAACGGTTTCTACAGAGGAAAGTGGAGTGAAATGAGTTTGTGAATGCCTCCAAAAGTACTTTTGTGAGTGGTCCAAAACTGCCATGGAAATTCACACCTTGGAACCCCCACTTCCCACCACTTAAATATGACTTTTAGCTGCAGAGATCTCCGTACTCCGGGTAGGGGAGCTCTTCAGCATCAAAACTTGGTTTACACCTGCCAGGAATCCCTTCCAAAAATTCCTGGCATGTATAAAAACAAGTTAAATTCAGTAATAAACATGCCCTTATGAACAAATTTACCTTTGTGTCTTAAACTAAACAGACTAAAAATCTATTCTCATATGAATTGTTGTGTGTTATCAATGGGACTATTAAAGAATACCAAAGTGGTACTCTTTTCAAGGAACTCATGACCGACAATATAATTATTTAATACGTTTTTTTTGCCTGTGATGGTGTTCTCATAAAAGTTAGATATTTCTCCTTCGGTTACACAGGTACTATTCATTTTTCTTAAACCTCTGTTCTTTGGCAATAATTCTGAAGTTTTACTAGTGAGGTATATAAAAGAGTAATGTGAAATAATTAATTTTATTGCATGGTCATTGTGTGATCTTTTACTGGATTGCAGTGTCCCATGGTAGGACCTTTGGGATGTGGATCCATATTATAAAGTAAATTAGACCGGAGAACCAAGGTTATGAAAGGAGCCATGCTCTGCCCTTGATTCTGAAAAAAAGGTATTCGCATCATGGGAATATACAAATTGTATTTGTAAAAGAATTAAGATATTGATCTGTAAAATGGAAGCCTATCTGTATTTGTTTAGAAGTATTCGAGATAATGTTTCCAATACTCAAGATACCTTTCAAAATATACATACGTTTCTTATCCTCTCTAAATGTAGATTTTAAAGTTTGTCTGAGAACCTAAGTTTGGAAATAGTTTGTACAATTGTATGTGTATCTGTGTGTTTGTGTATTATCTCTGCATGCAAAAACATATTGAAGGAATTGCGCACTACACAACCACTTGATATCTGTGTAACATTTCCAAAATGCACTTTAATCTGCAGGGCATTTGATACTCTTGCAAAAGCACTTAGCACTGCGGATGGAACAGCAGGTCAGAATGTGGTTGATGATACCGATGCTGCAGGAGGGGGGAATATCCAAGTTATTAGTCGAGATCAAGTTACGCCCATCATAGAAGTAGAGGGTCCTTTACTCACAGATACACATGTTACATTTAAGGTATGTATTAGCTATATTTACTAAGGTGTGTGTTAATTGTGGACTTCTATTGGAAATGATCCATGACCATTCTCTATCTCTCTGCTGCCCACTCTTTCACCCCATCTCTTTCTTTCTCAGTCTCTTTCTCCCCCCTGGTCCCTCTACTTCCCCTGTTACACCTGCACATACCCTTAAGAAGGGACACAAAATGTTCAAATTCGGAATAAATATGAGCTTACTGGTATCTACCATGCAATTTTTAGTTCACCATACTTTTCTGTTGGACATTTTATGATGCATAACTATTTTATCAGACGTAGATTATCCGTTCTAGGGATTTCAAAGCATAAGGCTAAATGAGATGATTTTGTTATAAGGTCAAAAAGCAGGTGAACAATATGTATGCATATAGGAACTAAAGTTCTTCTGATAAGGATTAACTACTGTAGCCATGCTTTAGCTTTTACATTGTTTGATCAGAAAGATCTGCACTCGCTTCTTTCGTGTGCTCCATGGTTAGCACTTTACCGACATGAAGAACCATGCATCGCTAGGATTGTACAATCCAGAGCCTGCCCTTTTCCTCAGCTTTCCTTTTGTAAAGGTCCACTGTGCAATTGGGCGAAATGCACATTGCCTGAATCTGGCAAAATTATTTATCTTGACAAGGATAAAGCTATGATCAGCATGTAACTGTGATTTGACTCTGACTTATATCTTCCATTGGCGGTGCAATTGGTGTTTTTCTTAATCAATTTGGATGCGCTGCAAATGATTAATTTAGCTTTGTACCTTTAATTCCTGGGGCAGCAAGGCATACTATTCAAGAAACTATCTCTTTGATTTAATTCATATTTGTATATCCCAGTATATTCCAAACATGTAGAATATTGTGTAATGAGTTATTGGTGCCACTTTCTTTTGTTTTCTTGTAAACGGAAATTAAACGGTTTGCTCCTGTTTTGTTTTTGCCCGTTAAGAACTACTTATATGGTTGTTCTTTGATTGGATGGTACTAGAACAAGTGCCCAAGGAATTTAAGAGGTTATATGTATCCAGTTTCCTCACTGGTTGCTTTTATGACCTTGGTACTGTTGCAAGCAGTGCATGGTGCCATCTCCTGTGGAGTGTTCTGAATTGGTTACCCTTGACAAATCATATTGTTTTTTTTGTTTAGTTTGAGAAGGTTTGAGAAATATTTATGATTTTGCCTTTTGTTGCTTCTTTTCAATTGAAGGAATGTGTTACCAAAGACAGATATTGTTTTGTCATAGTTAGGATTGTTGGAGGTATCAGTTGTTGTGCAATATTGAAAGGATCAGAAGCTCTACTTTCTTGTTGCATCTCAGCTTAGCATTGGGCACTTCCCATTTTGTTTAATGTACATGGTTTTTTACTTGGATACCACTGCATGTAGGTGAAAATTATCGCTAATCAGTGGGAATAATCCATTCACAAGGGCCATATCAACATCTACTTTGTTTGGTGGGAATGTTTTTTGATAATCCCTATGTAAAGGCACCACAGTGGCTGAAGTTAAAACAGGCTTATTATGAAGTTCACATATTCCAGATGACCCCTGTGCCTGCCTTGGTGTAACCAATATAAAACAGAGATTCCCTTGAACATGGTCATGTACATAAGCACCATAAGTGGAAAAAAGCAATAACTATAACAAGTAAATCTAGAGTAAAAAACTGACAAAATTTATTGTATACAGTAAAATTAAAAAAGCAGAAAACATAGTAAGCTGCTTGACATAGGTTAAAATAATTATAATAATAAAATAACAATCCCACATTCAATATTGACCAGCAATATTGCTAAGAACAGACAGAAAAATAGTAAGACATACAATTTGTGCAATACAAGGTGTGTGTTCTGATATTCTTTTTAAGGCACCGGTGTTATGCACTTTAAGATTGTACTGTGTCAACAACAGTGTCTGAGCCTCGAATCAAACTGTACTAGGGCGTCGACGCGTTTCGGTGGTTTGTTGAAATTCTATCCACCTTTATCAAGACAAAGAATCAGTTTCTGTCGTAGTGTACATATGTTCCTCTTAGGTGCGAAGGACCAATCTATAGTGATAGTGCAGACGTCCTCTGTAATGACGTTAATACTCAAACCGCGGATGTTCATGAACAATTTTCAAGCTTGGTCTATATTAATGTTCCTTATCCGTAAATTGTTAAAAATGTACAGCAGACTGAGCCGAGTTTGGTATGACATATGATTCCTTCTGTCCCTTCTGTAGTGGCTTCTATTTGTGCCTTGCTGATAAGTCTACCTGTTAAATTGGGTGGCAGTATAGTGCCGAACTTTCTTGGTACACGGCGCTTTACTTTCAATCGCGTTGTGTGGGACCAGAGGCGCCTAAGTCATGCCCCAGAGACATGAGTATTCGTTCCCTCTACGTAGAGGGAACGAATACTCACGTCTCTGGGGCATGACTTAGGCGCTCCTTTGGTTGGTTGGTTGGTGAACCCCATTTCCCTTGACTTCAGTTAAGGGGTACCTCTCTTTTTTCACCTGCCTTGGTGTAACACACAAGGTACTTTCATACCAGGGCAAAGCAGAATTATGCCACAGTCCCATTTAAAAAAAGGATAAAACACTATATAACAGTGTAAGTCAACAAACACATTCATGATACATTCAGTGTGTCTGTGACAACAGAACTGTCAAAAAACAAATCTAAGAATGTAAGCTAACATATAATTTAACCTGGTACTAATGCGTTACGTAGAACCCACTACATACCTCTGCTCTGAACCATTTCCACTGATCTACTCATTGCCAGTGCCACACATCTTTCCATTTCTCGTTATTTCCAGGTCACACCTGTTGGCTGGCATCTCACTGTCATCCACCAACAAACTCACTGCAGTCCTGAACCCATCTCCATAACCTTTCTTCTCCACTATTACCATTCTGTCCTCACTTTCCTCTCTGAAATAAAGCAGCCCTCCTGCTCCACCTTAGCCCATTGACCAAAACAATATAGATTTCTTTTATGTTTTTTACTTCGAAACGTTCAGAGATACCATTACTTCTTGATCCAATCTGTCTTTTGCACCTAAGTTATTTACCTTCCACCTCTTTCTGAATTGAAAATTCTCTCTGGTTCAAACTTTGTTATCAGGCTGATAAGTTCACACCATTTCATCCACTTCTTCCTTTACAAGTTGCCTCGCTCTAGCTGCCTGTCCTTTAAGTTGCGCCTTTTAACAATCTGTTGGCTTTTTCTACAATCTCATCTAACTGTGGGATTTAAAAAAAATACACTTGTTTCACACCACATCCTCTCAAATTCCTGCATTTCATGTGATGCCAGTTGTAAACCGTTTTTCTTTTAAATAGTACTCTGGATACCATTCTCTCATAAAATTGCACTCAGTGCATTGATAGTCTTTAGGAATATCCCACAAGAGTATACTTGCAGCTATTACAAAAATATTTCTAACAGTGTTAACAGTACTAAAGCTAATCTCTCATCCCATGGACCTTCTTGTCCAAAAACATTAATAAATATATTGTTCTTTTCTGAACATTATATTCAACTTTGCGTTCCCCTCCCTACTTTAAGCCTCTTATCACTTTACCTATGACACAATTCTCTTTCCCATTTGAAACCTCCTCCTTTAAACATGGCCATTAACCTCTTTCTTTTAAGTGACTTTTATGCACCAAATGAATTAATCCAGAACGCGCACCCCACGGTGGTACAGGTTTCTCTCCTCATCAAAATGTATCCATCACTTCTCAAAAACTACTCCTTAATCACCTTCCCCTATTTTGTCAATCCTGGTTTCACACCCTGTTCTATTTCCCATCCAGATTGTATCAGTTGGTTTACTTTTTTTTTTTTTTTTTTTTTTTTTGAGTATTTAACAAGGACCCCCTGAGGATTCGGATACAGAAAAGTTCCTAGGCCAGGGAAAAAGAACTAATTGACAAAAAACAACCTAGGCAACCTATACAATGTAATCACAGACAATTGGCTACACGGGGTTAAGAAAATATATGTTGTTTTATTCTCAGGTTATATTTAAAAAGTGCATAACATATAATACAATAGACAATAGACATGAATTAAAATTTACTATCACATAAGTAAAGATTTAAACAAGTTTATACATTGGTAACAAAATACACAAAAATTGGATTAAAAGAGAAAACATAGAAAGTGGCCGATAGGATCTCTACGCGCGTTTCGGCGAACCAGCGCCTTCTTCTGGAGTAGCCACACAAAGCTCTAAAACAAAATATTTTTAAAAAAACATTGCATTAATAATACATCCTTAAAACAATATGTATAAAAACACATAGCAATTTATATCTTAACATTGTAGCCAAAAAGTCTTGTATATAGATAATCTAATTTTTTCTGAACATTATATTCAACTTTGCGTTCCCCTCCCTACTTTAAGCCTCTTATCACTTTACCTATGACACAATTCTCTTTCCCATTTGAAACCTCCTCCTTTAAACATGGCCATTAACCTCTTTCTTTTAAGTGACTTTTATGCACCAAATGAATTAATCCAGAACGCGCACCCCACGGTGGTACAGGTTTCTCTCCTCATCAAAATGTATCCATCACTTCTCAAAAACTACTCCTTAATCACCTTCCCCTATTTTGTCAATCCTGGTTTCACACCCTGTTCTATTTCCCATCCAGATTGTATCAGTTGGTTTACTTTCCATTGTACATTTTCCTTTCTCTTTGCTTCTTCCCACTCCTCCTGACTTTATCCCCTCATAATATTTTCAATACTCACTACTACTCATTCCAGAAAACCACTCTATCCTGAGCTTAGATACAAACCTTCTTACTTAAGTGATAAATGTGATGACCAGTCAACTTGCTTATTACACCGCCAGGCAATATACCCAATTTCATATTGGAATTCTTGTTGTTTTTCAGTAAATCGTGCTAACCTTGAAGAACCTTTGACTGTTCATCATGATTGCACTACTTTCAATAATTGTTCGTAGTTTAATTAAAAAAAAAATTCTGCTGCAGGTCCTTTAAGTTCCGTTCAGTGTCCTAAAAGCAGATGTCACTAGTCTTTCATTTCCACTTTGTATTTATGAAATTATCACATCAAGCCAGTTTGCACGGGTATCCGTGAGAAAGCTCTCACACCAAAAGGCATCCATATTTTTGGCAAAATAAATGTCACCCTTTATATTCTTTAAGTTCTTAGATAGTCTCTCCAACATCTGAATTATTTTCTCATTGTCAAAAGTTCCTTCAAAGACTCGGGGCTTGATTTAGACTGTGGCAGAAAGTAGAGTCCATCACAACGGCAATGGAGTAACCTCTCCAGCTATGTTCCTCCCACCTCATTAGAGTCGGGCGGAAAATCCTTATGAGTATTCCATCCTCGCAACTTACATACACCACTGATGGCCGGATGAGGTAAGGGCCTTTCTTGTAGGTTTGGCCATTTTCGCACCGTCCCTATTTAGGGTGGACAGTCTATTACTGCTAGGAAAACCAAGTGGTTAAGAGGCAGTGAAAACTGAAACATGACCTCCACATTATAGGAGAAAACTTCCATAGCAGAGGGGGTCTTTGTGTTTTTTTTTTTTTTTTTTTATACAAAATCTTGCATTTGTTTTATGTTTTTGAATTTTTCTTGACGGAGCCATCCGTCAAACTTTCAAAGCATTTACAGGAACGCAGTGCACGAGAAATGTCTGCTGTGCCGGAGGACATCTGTAAATTAGGCTGACGGAGGATGGTTACCATGGTGGGAGCAGTGGTGCTGGAGCAATTTTCAGAGTGGAGGTGCTGCCATTAACATTTTATTACTAAAGTCAGGGAAATTGTTAAAAATCCAACTGTCACACAAGAACAAGTGTAGCAAATGAGTCCAGCTCATTCAGAAAGAGAGTGATAGAGGGTAGTATGTTTCCTGTGGTGAATTTTGGAACACTCTGCCACATAATATCTTACTAAGTCATGCTTTTGGTAGTGTACCATCATTTACATACAGAACATTTTCAATTTATTTCACAAAGAAATTTGCACAGACGTGCAGTTTTACTGTTAAAAACTAATGATAGATAATATAAGGGATTTCAGCAAATTGTTAATCATGTGCGCATTGCCAAGTGCCTTAAATTGTTTCGATGCTAATAAACTCTTTTCCTTCATACTTCAGAATTACAAAAATGTGTCATCTGTGCTTTCTTGATTGCTATTATTTTCTGATATTTGCACAGTTCATTCAGAGGTATTTACATTTTTTTGAGTGTTTAAAAAAGAAAATAGACATGCAACCGTCCTTACTTTGCACTCCCTGAATACGTACTTAACAGAGTTCAATCTACAAAATCCTTTAATTAATTTTGCAGTCGGAGAAAGAAAAGTAAACCCCAATCGTTATGTTAAAAGAATAAGCAGTAAGTTTGTCAAAATACATAGCCTGATATTTGGCACTGTATTTGAATGTGGAGCATAAGTAATAGGATAAAAACGAAATTTCACAGTATCTCTATAGTTCATTTGGGTGCTGCAGCACCTCCAGCATTCCCACTTCCAGAGCCTATTGGTGGTAGTAAAGCACTCCGCTATGGTATTTAATCCATCCACCAAGTTCAAACTCAGCCGATCAGTTGTATGTGCCAAATAGTACTCAATAAGACCCAGAAACGTCCTCAGTTTGTCTCTTGTCTCTCACCAGATCCTCTTTGGATTTCACCCCCCTCTTCCGAAATGGTATAGCCTAGATATATATCTCCCTTGTTAAAACATGCATTATTTTTTTCTGAGGGTCAATAGAGTATCTTTAAAATGCAACTGTACCCTCAGTAGGATATAATTGAGTTTCTTCTCCATTCTACGATAAACCAAAATATCTTCTTGGAAAAATAGCCTTTTTTTTCTCCTCTCAAAATATTGTTCATCTTCCTGTGAAAGACACTTGCCACAGATGCCCGGCTAAATGATAGAGGGGTACATTGAATTATGCCTTTCATGGTGGGACTAGATAAAATACTGATGAGACGGCAACCTCTCATGCAAGGTATCTACACCATCTTCCCTTATAACTGAAAAGCATTGCATATCAGGCCTAACCCATTCATTTTTAGGGCGAAGCCTACCAGCGGTCTGGTTGCAAAGACATATTGGGGGACATTCTGAAAGCTGACCTAGGAATATTTCCTGCCCACTTACCATTGGCATGTTGTTTTGTCACCCATAGCTACTTTCATTCCATTTGCTGGCTCTATTTGATTTCGCCCCTCCAGCAGGTCTTTATCCCTCCCATGGCCTTTTTACCACCTCTCTGACTTCTTTGTTTCTTCCACGAGTGCTGGCTTTACAGGTTTTTTTTTCCTGAAGCACTCCATGAGAGTATGTTTTATCCAGCTGTATCCATTATATGCTTCTCTGCCCTCATCCATGTCACCCCCAAGCACACTGTGCTTCCCCAGTATTGTATCGTTTATATAATCACATGCTTGAATCTTCCCTGTCGTTATGGTGTGAATCCCACGGTAACAGAAGAAATAGCAGTAATAAAACACCACCATAGAAACCTATAGAACAGAAAACTCTCTTAAGTAACTTTTCAGCCTCATTTTATAACATCCACATTTCAACTAATAACAGCGGAGACCTCAGTTTCCTTCCCTACAGAGCCACCAGCTCTGCTTAGTTACAGTATTTCTTCTTCAACTTTTGTCCTTCAGTCTCCGCTTTTGCTACTCTCAAGGTATTTGTTGGACTTTCTACCTTTGCCCTTCCTTTTTAAGCTAAAACCCTCAAAGATAGGGAGGGTAGGCTGTTACTCTAGTTACAGAAGAGGAAGGCTGCTTCACACTTGGAGTCTGAACATGAGGAAAATTCCCATTCTTCCTCAAGGAAAGGGTAGTTCTTCCTCACATCATGGGGACTCTAAGAGATCTAAGTCCCATAACAAATCTGAACCAAATCACCACAAGAAACCTCAGACCGAGGCTTCAAAGCCTTCTTCAGCTCTTGTGTCTGCTTCTCGGAGTCCTCTCAGAGATCAATCTTCTCGACTGTTGGCGGTGTCATCGAAGATTTCACTCTCCACAAGAGAACCTGACGTACCTACATCGTCAACTGCTTCGGCGACTCTCACGGCTTCGAACAGGAGCTTTGACTTCTGTAACGATGTTGTCAATGAGTCCTTCACTGTCTCAGACTTTCAACGTCGACCACCGGGCAGTCAATGACTTCAACGATGACTGCCCTGCAGACGAAGGCCGCCCACGCACCGTTGACTGTGCCACAGACTATCGCATCAACGGTTGCACCGTTGTCGAGCCAGTCAACGGGACTATCGACTGAGGAGAAAAACTTGTCTCCTTCAGCCCAGGCAGATTCAGGATTTCTCCAAGATGTACCCTCTACCTCCTGCTTGCCTTTCTGACTTCCAAGAATACGAGGATGAAAGTGTGTTTGGCCCTGCATATAGTCGATCGCAGTTAAGGGTCAAGTACCAAGAATCTGATGAGGACAATGAGCCACCTTCTTACCTGGCAGGGGAGTTTTCTTTTGCGGAAAGAGACACGTCTGTTATGCAGAGGCCGGATTCCTTCCAGGAACGTTACCCTTATTATGATAGGGCGGAGGAGCGTCAAAGTTTAGGGAACAATCAATTAATGTTCCAGTGTCTCTGGTATCTGATGTCAGTCATATGATTGACGACTATTATAGGTGTTTTCCAGGTGCAAATGCTCCCCGGAGGCCTTTACCTCCCCAAGAGGTACCCACTATTCTTCCGGTCCAAAGCACTCCCAAATCCACCACGAAAAATACCCTCCCTCCTCCTAGTCATCACAGAGGATACTCCGGATGCTCAGACAGGGGCAGGGGAAATACAAACGGACATAGAAGTCTCTGATGAATGGGATGACTACATAGCCCCCATACCACCATCTCCCATCCCCCTGCTGCGGATTGCCCTCCTGCAGATATTGCGAGAATTTCATGATCTTCTAGAGTGTGCCTCCAAACATTTTGATTTACCAATGCCAGCTAAGCAAACTGAACGTTTTCTATATGATTTTAAGCCAGACACTCAACGTTCAGTGAGGGCAATCCCTAAAGTTGACTTTCTGTGGCAAGAAGGGCTAAAGCTAATAAACACCTGCCTCCGACCCAGCTGTCCTTCCAAAACTGGACCAAAAATACAAGGCTCTTGATGACTCGCCTGCATGCATCATTGGTCATTCAAGGCCCGACTGTCATCATGCAAGCAGTGCAGAAAAGAGCCAGGAATCCAGCGTCCCTGTGCACAGCCCACCAGACACCTCAAGAATATTGGTAATAGGTTCTCAGCATTGGCAGCCACCTCCATTAGAACCTCTAATGCCATGGCCATTCTTAGGAGATACGACCAGCAGATGTGGTCAGACATCTCTACTTTGTTTGAGTATCTACCGGAAGATAAATTAAAAGAGGCTAAAGATATTCTATGGGAGGGAGAAAGAGCTTTTTCAGAGCTCATTGAAATAGCCATGGACGTTTCATTCACTGCGTTTTGCCAGATGGCAGGAGCGGCGGTTCTGCGTCGCCAGGGATGGCTGAAAGCAACCACCTTTCGGTCAGAGGTCCAAGATAAGGTGTTAGACATGCCTTTCGATGCAGAGTACTTGTTTGGTAAGCACACAGATGAGGTGCTATAATCTATAAAGGCACACGCAGACACAACCAAAGCCTTAGGCAATCTCCAGCAACGCAGATTTCAGTCCTTTCGGGGTAGAGTGCGGGGCAATACTTATCCCATCCACAATTTCAACAGCGGTACCAGCCATATCCGCAGAGAACCTTACAACCGGTCATTTCAATCCAGCACCGCTCAGCCTTATTTGAAACCGGCAGGACGCAAGAGGCAGCAATCTCATGGAAAGTCCCAAGACTCCAATAGGAGGCAATGAAGTTCATCAGGACCCTGCTACCATAATCTCACACCATTATCCTCCGCATCCTTTTGGAAATGGAACTCCATTTCTTCAAACAAATGGGTTCTGGATATCTTCCAGCATGACCACACACTGGAACTCATTCAGCATCATCCAAATCTTCCACTGCAGAAATTTCTCTACCGTCACCTTCCGGATCTCGAAACAGAGATAAAGTCACTTCTTCTCAAACAGGTCGTAGAGGAAGTCCCCCTCAGCCAGCAAAATCTGGGGTTTTATTCTCCCTTCTTCCTTATTTATTTATTTATTTTCGAGATTTTTATTGCGCAAACAAATACCCGAAGGTGTCTCGGCGCATGTGGAGGCTAGAGGGACCGAACAGCAAGCTTACTGGTTGAACAACCATGTCTTTAGGAGCCTACGAAAGCTCATCAGATTGGGGGCAGTTTTAATCATGAGTGTCAAAAGGTTCCAAAGTTTGGGAGTAGCAACCAGGAAACGCCTGTCTCCCCAGGTTTCCTCATCAAAAAGAAAAATGGAGGCAGGTCATGGACCTCAGAATGCTGAACAAGTTAATCAAAAAACAATCTTTCAGGATGCTCTCTTGAGAAGATTCTTCTTCTCTCATGGAATAAGTGGATTATTTTTCTTCTTCATCTTCTCTGCCTGTTTTCATCATCCCATCTACCCTCAGCATCTGAGTTTCAAAGTAGCAGGGCACCATTACCAATTCAAAGTGCTTCCATTCGGTTTAAAATCCGCTCCTAGGGTGTTCAAGTGCATAGCACCGATTAGTGGTCTTTTTCAGACATTCAGTTTACCAGGTGTTCCCTTACCTGGATGGTTGGCTCATAAAGGCTTCATCTTTTCAAGCGTCGGAGATTTCAACAAAGAGCCTGTCAAGTTCTCTTCCAGTCTCTAGGGCTTCGCATCAATCTGGAGAAATCGTCCATTATTCAGCCAAATTGTTGGTCTTTCTTGGTGCATGTCTCGACACAGATCTGGACAAGGCCTTTCCCACTCAAGAAAGAATAATGCGGATTCTGGGTACGACAAAGCTTCTTTCAACAAAAAAGTTTGTTTCTGTGAGGCAGTATAAGTCCATGCTGGGGACGATGTTCTCTTGCATCCCGCTCACCCCCAATTGCCGGCTCTGCATTCTACCACTGCAGGAGCAGTTGATGCGCAGTGGATTCAGTCTCAAGGCTCGTTCAAATAAAAGTTTTACATTTCAGCATCAGTGAGAGCCCAATGGCCTGGTGGATGGTCCAGGAAATCCTTACGCAAGGCCTCTTTCATTCACTCTGTGCCATAGCTGGTGATGATCTCAGATGCATCAATGGACGGATGGGCATCTCACCTCCAAGAATTGCAGGTTGACGCCAAGTGGTCTAAACAGAAATCCGAGAGCAACATAAACATTCTGGAGCTCAAGGCAGTGTTTCTGGGACAAAGTCTTCCTGCCTCGGTTCAAGGGTATTGTCAGTGCTCATCAGGACGGACACTACTACAACAAATGTTTACCTATGGAAGCAAGGCGGCAGGAGATCTGAAGTGCTTTCCCTTCTTGCTCAACAGATATGGAAATGGCTTCTTTTCAACCACATCTCCTTGTGAGTTGAGCATGTACCGGCTGTTCACAATGAGAAGGCTGACTCTCTCAGCAGGGCGCCAAATAGTGTCACGAATGGGAGCTCAACAGCCAGCATTTGAAGGAGGTTTTTCAATCTTGGGTTTAACCAACATTAGATCTGTTCGCTAGGTTCCTCAACAAAAGGTGTCCTATTTTTGCAAGCAGACCTCCTCATCCAAATTCGTGAGGAGATGCCTTCCAGTTATCCTGGACTGGGATGTTCGCATATGCATCCCCGCCCCCCCCACCCTTTCCACTCCTTCCTTGAATGTTTCTGAAAATGAAGCAAGAGCCTTGTCTGCTTATTCTCATTGCTCCAGGTTGGGTAAGACAATTCTGGTACACCTAGCTGCATCGTCTATCAGAGTGTGCTCCAATTCTCTTTCCTCCTAGGGAGGATCTTTTCTGCATGAACCTAGGCCAAGTGGTTCCTCCACTAATTCCCTCTCTTCTTTTGTTGGCTTGGCTGCTCACCATGCTGAATTTTGGGACTTGCAGCTTTCTGAGGAGTGTTCTACAATACTACAGAAGCCTGCAGCTCCTTCCACGTTGAATTGCTACACAGATAAATGGAAGACATTCTGTGCTTGGTGTATCTTGCAAGCATACATCCGTTCTCATCTCCGGAGCAGATGCTGCCTTATCTCTTGCACTTCGGCAAATCAGTACTTTCTCACTCTTCTATAAGAGTTCCCCTTGCTTCTATTTCTAGGTATAGAAGATGCTCAAATCAAACTTCCCTGTGGTCTACTCGACTCAGAAAAGAATTTATGAAGGGACTTTTTAGAGCTTTTCTGCCTGTTCAGCCTCCTCCAAGTCTGTGGAAATTAAACACCAATTAAACACCATCCTGTCACAACTAATGTGTCCTCCCTTTGAGCCAGTATACAAATGCGATATGAAGTTCCTTTTTTGGAAAGTGTCTTTTCTATTGGCCATTACATCAGCCATATGTATCAGTGAAATCCAAGCTTTCACTATAAAAGAACCCTATCTTGAATTTTTGCCTGACAGGGTTATCCTATTCACTAACCCTTCTTTTATTCCTAAGGTGCCTTCAACTTACCACCTCAATGAGCTGATGGTCTTACCAACGTTCTTTCCTAATCCTTCCACAACGGCGGAAAGGGAGTTGCATTTGCTGGACATTAAATATTGTTTAAAATGTTATCTACAAAGATCTTCCGGGAATCCTCTCAGCTATTGATCTTTCTCAGCACCGTCGAAAGGACAAACCTTGACACGGGCCAGCATTGCTCGTTGGGTCACCTTAATGATTACCTTCTGTCATGAGAAGGCTGGCCGCCCACTTCCTATGTAAACACCAGCTCACTCAGCTTGGAAAGTGGCAACTTCCTTGGACCTGTTTACAGGAGCATCCATTCCTGACCTATGCAGGGCAGCAACGTGGATGAAAGCTCATACATTCACAAAACATTACTGCCTTGATGGTTGGAAGATGGCAGATATCGCTGTTGGACAAGCTGCACTTCGACGTCTCTTTGCCTAAGGTAGCAGGCTTTGAGCCTTTTATGTTCTTTACATACTGATTGTAAATTTGTATGCTCATTATTCTCTTCTTCATTTCTGATGTTACAAGTTTACGACATGGTGGGATGATCTGCCTGCCCACCACTTTTTTTGTTATTTTTTATGCTGCTTACTAGCGAGATTCAAGCATGTGAACCTATAAAAGCTACAATACTGGAGAAAAAACAAGTTACTTAACTGTGGTTCGCCAGTATTGATATCTTTTATAGATTCACATGCCATCCTCCCTGATTAGGCTCACCAATTACCTCAGAGTTTTGTATACCTATACACTTGTGGTCAAATTCGGAGGCATGGTGGGTCTATGTGGTAGAAAACTCTGAGGTCTCCACTGTGATTGGCTGAAATTTGGATTTCATAAAATGAGGCTGAGAGGTTATTTAAATGAGTTTTCTGTTCTATGGAGGTTTGTGGTGATGTTTTATTACTGCTATTTCTTCTGTTACCATGGGACTCCCACCATGAAGACAGGGAAGATTTAAGCATGTGAATCTATAAAAGATATCAATTACAGGTAAGTAACTTGTTTTTTCTGAGCAACCTCACTCTTCACGTAGTGTTTAGACTATGTGCTTCTATTAGCAGTAATTAATTTCCTTATTAACACTAGATTTGTGCATGTCCATAAGAATATCCATGCGCTCTGCTACAAGGGGGTTACAGTAAGCTACAATCAGCTCTCTGAATTCAGGCCTTATTTTGGGAATTCTTATTCGATGCAAATACGAGCCAAACCTTTTGTCTCAAAACAGCTTCCACGTTAAGGATCTAATTATAAAACCAGTGTATAATCTTTCACCAGTGCAAAAGTAAGTAACAAGGCCCTATATTATGTTTAAAATACTTGTGTCTGGTGTGAGTTTATGTGGAACTTATCAGTTTGCCAGGATTTAAATTTTATTCCGAAAGATGAATATTTTACAGCTATCTCAAACAGGGCTGCTAAAAACCCCAATTCAAGCCTTAAAGGGCAAGAGCAGCTGCCGAGGGCTCTTAACAAGAATGCTATTTTGAGACAGCTTTCTGCAGGCTCCAGCTTGTAACTGCTTGAATCCCAACTGCCCACCAGCACAGTGTCACTACCATGCAAGGGTAATCAACCCACTGGCATGGACAGGGAGATGGCTGGGGACAAGCCTTTTTTAGGTCAGGAAGCACCTTTGATATCAAAGGCAAGCATTCAAGAGTAACAACCAGCACCCACCTGCTAGGGCAGCAGTTGGGAATCACCTATTGCTGTGTGTTTCACCTCCACCTTTGAGAGGGGCAGAACTGGATTATAGCTTGACTCTGTGACCTTTGTAAATAGGGTCTGGTACTTTCCGGAGGGGATGGGAGCAGACATAATTAGAGTCTTCTTAAGACATGTATCATGTTTTGCAGTATAGTGTATTCTGAAGCCCTCACTTGAGTGCCAACTTACAGGTTTTAAAGCAAACAGGATCATATACTCCAGGGATAGCAGAAACACATTCTTCATATCAAGCAGGCAGTATCTTAAACGGGCGAAGTCGGTGGGGGCGTGCTACGCTGCTATGCAATGAATGTGAAAATAGCCTGATTCGATGAGCCTGGTTTGCAGCTTCAGGCACAATTGGCCCTCTTCACATTGCTTATCAATTCAGCACTGCCAACAGTGTGTCTGTTTTCCCAGCTTCCCACTCATAAAGGCAGTCGAAGAACAGCAACCTAAAACGTTTGCTTAGGATCTTGCTCTTATGGTCAAGGTTTGCTCTTATGGTTTTGAACTCAGTTTTCCTGGCTCTATAGTCCGCACCTTAAGTGGTTTATCTCATCACCCACCTACTATAATATGCCGAAGGTGGCAACAAGAAACTGGGACATGTGTAGGGACAAGAACGTTGAGGTGTGTGTTTTCTTCATTCATAGAGCAAGAGGTGATTTCTGGGTGTGACCTAAATATAATTGCACAGTGCGCAAAAGAGAATCTATACAATGGATCCTCAAAGAGTTGGCTGCCTCAACATACCTGTAAGGTTCTGAGGTTCAGTACAAAAGATGGGGGAGAAGGAGGATAAGGACTAGGTCGCCCTCCCAGAACGTATAGTAAGACACAGACCCAAGGTGTTTTGTTCTGGGACCTATTTGGTGGTTTTAGGCTACTGGCCACTATGGTCAGACAACAGCCAAAGAAGAAAAATATTTCTTTCTTGAGTCCCCTCACTCACCAGGGTTTCCCCATTGTGACATGCTTCATCATAGCTCTCTACGAACAGGGGTTTGCTACGACTTGCGAAATTACGTAGGAGCACTTTTTAAAGGACTACGTGTTGTGCAATGTGAAGTGGAGTGGGTGTTGGTGATTTAAAAGTACCGATCTAGTGGGCTTAAAATAGTTTTTATTCCTGCTCCTAGCTGGGTATGGTTGAAAATGGGGTAGACACTGTGTACCAATTTATAATGAGAAGGGAATCAGTGGGTCTTGAGGTTCAGCATTAGTGGACCACCAGCCACAACCTCGAATTTGTATTTAGAACCATGTAGGCATCCTGAACAGAGAAACAGCTTCTCCAAACTCAGCTTGTCTTTACTGCACAGCGAGCAAGAGTAAAACGTGGTAACAGTCACCAGCGAGTTAAATTTACTTTCGAACAGCTCGTAAACCGTGCCATGAAGCCATCTTAACACACAGGACGCCATAAGAATACAAAGATATTTCAAATTAAACATCAGTTCAAAGGCATAAGGTGGCTGAGTTAACAGAGAGGCTGAATTGCATGCTAACACCTGTCTTTACGAGTTAGGGTAAAACAGAGAGGCTAAATTAATTTACAGGTTGGAGAATACTGGGAAGGCCAACAGGCTTGGAGGATTCGGGCTGCACAACAATGACAGATATGACAGGTATTACAGCAACAGACCAAAATCAGGCAAGGGCTATGTAACAAGGCATGGTACTGACTGTGCAACAAAATTTTGGGAGACCTGCTACGGGGGTAGCGGATCGCGGGTCTGCTTAATGGGGTCATGCTGCGGCCTCTATTAAGTAGGTTCTGGGAGGGGGTAGGCGCTGAGTAGCAGTTACAGACGAAAAAAGACCAAGAGGCGAGCCAGCTCCTTAAATGGTGCATTGCACAGAATAACACAACAGTAGGTAAAACTAGCTAAAAAGCAGCAGAGTTAGCAGGGAGGCTGAATTGCACACTAACAACTGTTATTGTGAGTGAGGCTAAAACAGCGAGGCTAAATTAATTTACAGGTTGGAGAATACAAGCAAGCACAACCGGTTTGGAGAACATTATGGTCAACAAATCATTAACAATAGATATTACAGGTATTACAGTGACAAAAAAAGCTGAAACCAGCAAGGACTATGTAACCAGTCAAAGTGCTGACTGCACGGCAGTCATTGAGACCTGCGACTGAGGTAGCGGATCGCCAATATGCTTGATATTGTGGTCAAAAATCTTAAACCTCTCGTTGAAGCTGGCAGGTGAAGTGTATCATACAGGACTCATCTACAATCGCCTAGGTTTTTTTACACATTACAGGGACCCATGTGGCGGAACACTTGTTGGTATGTAAAATGCTAAATGTAACCAGTAAAGACTGGATCCACCCATGTGTGTATGTATAGTAACAATTGTGGGGTGTAAATATGTTTGAACTGATATGAGAAGAACAACCTAGGCCGTCAGCAAGAGTTAGTGAACAATTAGTCCAAACTATACAGAGAGAAGAACAATGAAGTATAAATATATATTAAAAATATATGTTTAATTAGCATAGATAAAAATCATATAGTAACTACAACACGTTGAAACTATATGATACAGTAAAAGAAACATGACTCATTATATTTACAATAAATGAACAGCATATATAAATCATAAACAATACAGGTAAAACAATTCATACACAGATGTCATAATAAAAATTACAAAAAACTCGACGCGCGTTTCGGCTGAAAAAACGCCTTCCTCAGGAGTCACTGGTGATAACTCTGAAAATACATTTTACAAGAAAGACATACATCAGTATACTAGTGAGCAAATTATGTTTATAAAATATACATGAAAGACAAAATTTATACATAGATGCCAAAAAACAATTGCAAAGATATAACAATTTCACGTTCCTTGTTATTGAAATCAAAGTTCTTCTCAACCTGAAAGTTCTAGACTTATGAATTTGGACACTAAAGTCATATGATAGACAGTTATTTACTTGAAAATATTTTCTCAGTGCTCAGTTAGATAACATTCAAAACATCTTGATATGTATATAGAAAACAGATAGGTGCCTTCTTCTTGATGGTGGTATAATACATACGCTTTGGAAATGGGTAACAGATAGTTCAAAACATGATATGCCATATATGAGTATTTCAAGAGCAACTTACATCAGAAGTATTGTGTTCTTGCTTAGTACATCAGAAATTGGGTAGCATCATCTCATAGCTTCATATTCACAAGGGGAGCCACTTGATAAAGGCTAATTCCTGGTTAATTAAAAACATCCAAATATATAAGATATGAATATAATGAAATCACTTTGAACACACATGGTTGTATAGTATACTGGACACATTAACTTAACTGAAAGGTAGTTGAGGATAAAACTCATTTCTCAACCACAATATTTCCGGAATAGATATAAAGAAAATATA
Source organism: Lissotriton vulgaris (assembly GCF_964263255.1). NCBI lineage: Eukaryota > Metazoa > Chordata > Amphibia > Caudata > Salamandridae > Lissotriton > Lissotriton vulgaris. Next base: position 431,590 of record NW_028240617.1, on the reverse strand, counting down.
CATATATGATGTTGTTCTTTACGTCCTATTTACGACAGTGGATAAATGATAGACTAGAGCCTAGTCTATAGCACTATAGAAAAGATAAGTTCATTGTTTCAGTTTCTATTGGATGAGTAGCTAAAGAAGTGCTATGTAGATTGAATTCATAGTCATTGGATTCATAGCGCATCCGGGTATATGTTCTCGTATCTATAGATATTAAAGAGACAGAATGTAGCAAGAAACAATATCACTTGCTCATACCGAATATTTGCTACTGCCTAACTATAAGGAGGGATGATTTTAATAAGCGGAAACAAAATAGGTAACTTCATTACCTGATAAATTATGTTGTAATCTTTGTAGTAATCTTGTATAAACACATAGGGAAAAGTTGGTTGGAGTAGCCGGATAAGCTTTTCTCAAGCGGTTAAAAGTGTAAATAAACACCTTTTATATTGGCGTCAAAATTCATATCACTAAGGGACAAGTAAGAAGGAGAATGGAGAGAGATCAGCTGGAATACTCACATGTCGCAATGACTATGACACCAAATTGATGCCAGAGAGGTGACATATTATGGTTACGTTGTAGTGATGTAACACTATTTAATTACCTTAAGTTCCTGGATTGACGTGTTAATTCAAAAAGGGGAGGCTTGTAACCCCAAAGATGACCAGTATAATAAAAATTGCTTGATAGCTTGTTGCTGTAGAGGGAAAGATATGCACCCAATATATAGACAATTGGTTACTAATGATAAATTAGCTATGGGTGCTCTACCTACACAAACAAATTAATTGGAAAAGGTATAGCCAGCAAAAATACCTTATATAACATATCACAACCCCTTTCAGTTCGGAAACAGTGGTCTCTACAAAGGGTTAAAGCCGCCTCTTCTGACTGGATATTTAGGGGCTGTAGTAAACTGAAAAATAAAAAAGACCAAAAGATTGAACTTATAGAATGGGGAAGGCGGATAAAAACACGCAGAACTAAGCGGTAACCGATCAATCACCGTCGCTCCTCTACTGTTTCTTACCTATTTAGTGATCAGAGCCGAGCGTGCAGCAAGATGGTGCTGTTCCTGGCCGGAAGGAGTCCGCTTCGCCTATAAAAGAAATGAGCGTTCTAACTCGGGCTCGTATTTAAAGCCCCTAGAAAGGGGCGAAAAATACCGGTTTGGGCATTGCAAAGAACAGCGATGACGGACTAGGATCCCTACTAGTGGTGGGAAGCAAAAACGGACTATACCGCGGAAATGGTCAGTTTCAGGATAGCAAATAACAAGAGTTTGAATGGCGGTTATTATTCCTTCGGTAGCTATATTGCAAGGATATCAAAGAAATACGGGGATATTCCTTGACGTTAGTTTATTTTTATTAGTGGTTTGTCAATGGTATCCAAGAAAAGGGGGGAAAAAAGGCTACAATATCTGACAACCACCCTACTCAAAGATGGCGCTCGGGCTGAAGCCACAGAGATGGTGAAGCACATAAAATATCCAAAATATATTGTATGTATGGGCAGATGTCAAGCCAAAATTGAAAGGTTAAACTCAAAATAAATTTCCAATTTTTACCTATAAACTTATAAATTAATATAACAGAACTGGCAAAGGATGAAAATGAACCAGGGCTTAAAGGAAAATAGAAAAGATAATAATGTGAACAATAATTATAAAAAAATTTTTTAAAAAAAAAGAATCTATATTGGAAGATGTACACTAGTGTAATTATTGTTCACATTATTATCTTTATTATTATTTATCATCATTATTATCTTTTCTATTTTCCTTTAAGCCCTGGTTCATTTTCATCCTTTGCCAGTTCGGTTATATTAATTTATAAGTTTATATATAAAAATTGGAAATTTATTTTGAGTTTAACCTTTCAATTTTGGCTTGACATCTGCCCATACATACAATGTATTTTGGATATTTTATGTGCTTCACCATCTCTGTGGCTTCAGCCCGAGCGCCATCTTTGAGTAGGGTGGTTGTCAGATATTGTAGCCTTTTTTCCCCCCTTTTCTTGGATACCATTGACAAACCACTAATAAAAATAAACTAACGTCAAGGAATATCCCCGTATTTCTTCGATATCCTTGCAATATAGCTACCGAAGGAATAATAACCGCCATTCAAACTCTTGTTATTTGCTATTCTGAAACGGACCATTTCCGCGGTATAGTCCGTTTTTGCTTCCCACCACTAGTAGGGATCCTAGTCCGTCATCGCTGTTCTTTGCAATGCCCGAACCGGTATTTTTCGCGCATTTCTAGGGGCTTTAAATACGAGCCCGAGTGAGAACGCTCATTTCTTTTATCGGCGAAGCGGATTTCTTCCGGCCAGGAACAGCACCATCTTGCTGCACGCTCGGCTCTGATCACTAAATAGGTAAGAAACAGTGGAGGAGCGACGGTGTTTGATCGGTTACCGCTTAGTTCTGCGTGTTTTTTATCCGCCTTCCCCATTCTATAAGTTCAATCTTTTGGTCTTTTTTATTTTTCAGTTTACTACAGCCCCTAAATATCCAGTCAGAAGAGGCGGCTTTAACCCTTTGTAGAGACCACTGTTTCCGAACTGAAAGGGGTTGTGATATGTTATATAAGGTATTTTTGCTGGCTATACCTTTTCCAATTAATTTGTTTGTGTAGGTAGAGCACCCATAGCTAATTTATCATTAGTAACCAATTGTCTATATATTGTGTGCATATCTTTCCCTCTACAGCAACAAGCTATCAAGGAATTTTTATTATACTGGTCATCTTTGGGGTTACCAGCCTCCCCTTTTTGAATTAACACGTCAATCCAGGAACTTAAGGTTATTAAATAGTGTTACATCACTACAACGTAACCATAATATGTCACCTCTCTGGCATCAATTTGGTGTCATAGTCATTGCGACATGTGAGTATTCCAGCTGATCTCTCTCCATTCTCCTTCTTACTTGTCCCTTAGTGATATGAATTTTGACGCCAATATAAAAGGTGTTTATTTACACTTTTAACCGCTTGAGAAAAGCTTATCCGGCTACTCCAACCAACTTTTCCCTATGTGTTTATATAAGATTACTACAAAGATTACAACATAATTTATCAGGTAATGAAGTTACCTATTTTGTTTCCGCTTATTAAAATCATCCCTCCTTATAGTTAGGCAGTAGCAAATATTTATTAATAATTCGATATGAGCAAGTGATATAGTTACTTGCTACATTCTGTCTCTTTAATATCTATAGATCCGAGAACATATACCCGGATGCGCTATGAATCCAATGACTATGAATTCAATCTACATAGCACTTCTTTAGCTACTCATCCAATAGAAACTGAAACAGTGAACTTATCTTTTCTATAGTGCTATAGACTAGGCTCTAGTCTATCATTTATCCACTATCGTAAATAGGACGTAAAGAACAACATCATATATGTATATTTTCTTTATATCTATTCTGGAAATATTGTGGTTGAGAAATGAGTTTTATCCTCAACTACCTTTCAGTTAAGTTAATGTGTCCAGTATACTATACAACCATGTGTGTTCAAAGTGATTTCATTATATTCATATCTTATATATTTGGATGTTTTTAATTAACCAGGAATTAGCCTTTATCAAGTGGCTCCCCTTGTGAATATGAAACTATGAGATGATGCTACCCAATTTCTGATGTACTAAGCAAGAACACAATACTTCTGATGTAAGTTGCTCTTGAAATACTCATATATGCCATATCATGTTTTGAACTATCTGTTACCCATTTCCAAAGCGTATGTATTATACCACCATCAAGAAGAAGGCACCTATCTGTTTTCTATATACATATCAAGATGTTTTGAATGTTATCTAACTGAGCACTGAGAAAATATTTTCAAGTAAATAACTGTCTATCATATGACTTTAGTGTCCAAATTCATAAGTCTAGAACTTTCAGGTTGAGAAGAACTTTGATTTTAATAACAAGGAACGTGAAATTGTTATATCTTTGCAATTGTTTTTTGGCATCTATGTATACATTTTGTTCTTCATGTATATTTTATAAACATAATTTGCTCACTAGTATACTGATGTATGTCTTTCTTGTAAAATGTATTTTCAGAGTTATCACCAGTGACTCCTGAGGAAGGCGTTTTTTCAGCCGAAACGCGCGTCCAGTTTTTTGTAATTTTTATTATGACATCTGTGTATGAATTGTTTTATCTGTATTGTTTATGATTTATATATGCTGTGCATTTATTGTAAATATAATGTGTCATGTTTCTTTTATTGTATCGTATAGTTTCAACGTGTTGTAGTTACTATATGATTTTTATCTATGCTAATTAAACATATATTTTTAATATATATTTATACTTCATTGTTCTTCTCTCTGTATAGTTTGGACTAATTGTTCACTAACTCTTGCTGACGGCCTAGGTTGTTCTTCTCATATTGGTTCTTACCCTGCCCTAGGAGTCTGCGTACCTTACTACCCAGGGGGTCCTTGTTTAATTCTCACTGAATATGTTTGAACTGTTCATTAGTTTGGTAGGTGTGAATTTCAGTTGAAAAGGCATATTAATTCAAATATCAAAATAATTTTTTTCTACGCGTTGTCTTTAAGCTTTACAAGACTATTGCTGAAGACTTACATTTATGAATGACACAGAAGTTGCTTTTTTCAGTACACGTACATGAAGGCAACTCTTTTTAGGCTGTAGGTCACATTTTCCATGCAAGATGTCTTTACATTAGGAAATTATTCCACTAGTACCAGGTTGAGGTGCCGTGCCATTCAATGCTTAGATTGTCAGAGTTGGTGTCAGAGCAGTTTTCTTTAAACCCATAGGTCACAGAAATTTGTCAGTGATATGTGAACCTCAAAGGGCATAATGCGAGCTGGTGATCTGATATAGAGTGCAAAAGGAAAGTATTGAATCTGTTAAGATACATAAACAGCCAACATGCCAACATTTTTGTATGCTTTGCATTTATTTAACAAGCTAATGTTTATTTAATGTTCGATTTTTGTGGTTGTTGATAGAAGGAATGAAGTATTTGGATATTAGCATATGTCCTCAAACAATAGTAAATTGATGAGGTTTCCTGTTAGTTCTAAGGATGCAAACTAAGATGGTTTCAGTCGAGCAATGGAGCCAAGTTCAGACTTTGGAGGGATTGGTTATTAATTCCTGAATGCTAAAAGTGAGTTAGGTTGTGCTGAAGGGTGCATCTGGTAGACCTGATCCCCATATTATATTTGATCACTTCCATTTGCGAGGTTTCTGGAAATGGTAGTTCTAAAATGATTACTGAGTTTTTTGGTAATATCACAGTGAGGTTAACTATCTACCTATAGATTGTTGGTTTTGATGTAGATAAACAGTGTGTATATTAATTGTATCTTATGGCCTTTCAACAAAATAATTGGTGAAAGAGTACACTTAAGTATTACTTTTACAGAGAAAGGGATTTCAGAGCCTCAAACACAAATCTGTGTCTTATAAAACAGAGCACACAATGGGCTGTATATGAGCACAGTGGTAGAGCGAGGTAGCCATAGGCTTTAATGGAAGCAAGGTAAATGGGCCGCCCTTTCAGCTCTAACTTATGCTGTATGTGGGAAATTGTAGTGTAGTTCCTATTTTCCCTATAGGCCCTGCGCATTGGAATAACATAAACAGTAGTATAGACATAGAAGTGCAGTCTTCCAGGTCTCTACTGACTATGCTAAACTTAATTGGGTTTGTACCAACTAGCTCAGAGGTCACTGGAAACTATCTTGACTGAATAGGAAGTGATCAGCTCCCCTGGCTCAGACAAGAAGGGATTCAGTTTTCCAACAACCGCATAAACATGACAACTTTGCTCCTTAGAATAAGAGTCAATCTCTAGAGTCATGTGAAACAATAGACAGTTATTTTACTCAGTCAGTTGTGCAGATTACTTTCACCAAGATGCAGAGAATAGAGAGACGGGCGTTTTCAATAAAAGGTATTATATATTTAACAGTCTTTCTTCTCATGCAAGAGGAATGAATTGCCACAATTGCAAGACTAGTTATTATAAAAAGTGCGTACAGTAAAAAGAGGATTGCGAAATAATACTGTAAAAGCATTGATATGGTTTCTTAGCCATACAATGGTTTAAAATGAATAAAATATATACATTCATATATACATTTAGCTAACGTACTCAACTGGTGCTTCTAACTACGCCTGCCCCAGTGTACCTGACCTAAGCCTAATACTTGAGAGGGAGTAAGTAGCAGTTTTAGTTAAGTTGGTTTTGCCAAGGTTTGCTTCAAGAATTCTCTCTAAGGGTTTAGTCAACACCATACCTCTGGAATAGAATGTTGGAGGTCTTGTATCTCCTTTCAGGACTTGATATCCCAGTCACTCGCAAGAGTAGGCTGGAAACGCCGGAGCTGGATTTTCTCGGCAAGAGAAAAGACAGCGTCTCTCTCAGCGCGTCAAGGAGGAGGAGGGGCAGCGTCGGTGGGCTGCTTGCATCTGCTGGGCTCTGCAAGGGACAGCTGTTCGGCTCCTGTATTCATCACACCATTGTTCGCGTCGATGTCGCATTTGCTTAAGGCAAAGTTGGTAATATTTATACCTGAAAGGTGCCTTGTTTGACGTAAGTTTTTGGACATAAGACGTCAATAAAGATGTCACTAGGAAGTGATCGTCCTTTCAGTGCTCATTAGAGTTGTATTACTAATCAAAACATAGCAAGCGGGGCTTTCCCAGGTTGCTGAGTTTTATCTTGTTGAAGAACTCGGAGTGTAATCTAGGAATCTAAGATGGTGGCTTCTGCTGTGTCATCTACTGTAATGAGCTGCAGAGGCGAGTTTCAGAAATATGGCTGAAATATGGCTCTGATCGTTTATGCCATTATATGGGTATGAATGGATTATAGCCGTATAGGGGCATAAGGTCACAGTATTGATCGGGGTCCTAGATTAGAACACGACACCCACTCCACAAATTTATGTCCATCAAATTACTAAAAACTAAAGCAATAAGATGCATGTGTAACATTACCCACCCCAAAATACATATTTGCATTTGAAATGGCGTATTTGAAATACATGAAAATATAGGTACTGTACGTCTTTAAGCATAGAAATCATTCAAAAATTATAGCATATGTAATCAGTGAACGATTTTGCTAAAAAATTACACATAAAATATCTCTTTATACAGAAAAGAAGGGCGAGATAATTTCATCACATATAAATGCATTTGCTGTAACATGTGCTAGAGGCTGATGTAAAGTTATTATGTCTCTAGATCTACCTAAAAATAGAAGTTCTGTTCTTTATGAATAGGTCTACTTTAAGCAAAGAATTTCGTGCCAGAAAAAAGGTAAATATTTTGAAAAATAGTTCAATTAAAAAAAAAAATTCTTGTTGAACGGGGGAATAGAGTTCCAACGCTTTTCAGTAATTTTTGTTGATCAAAACTGAAGGCCGAATTCAGAGTTCATGGGAACGCTGTGTGTCGGAATGCTTTTCAAAAATTATTGTTTCTGTTCAGGGGAGAACATCATATCAGACAGGCTCTCAAAGAATTGGTCTACAAATTCAGGTGACAGTTCGACCAAGTTCGATAATGCTGTAACTTGGCAGGTGTGAGAATGATTGCTATCATTGGTGTCTGGATCAGCAATGCTCACAGAAGGTCGTACCTGGGTGATGTTGCTTTTATTTCTCCCTCCACTGTCACCACCTAGTCGTAGCACAGGAGTCTCAACGAATGCCGTCATCAGGATTGGTAGCCGCTGGGGACAACACAATGCGTGAGCCGTTACAGGACTTAGCAAAGTATCGATATCCATTGGTACTGCTGATGGAAGTGCAAGACAGGTGTCTAACACGCATTCTTCTCCGCATAGCATACATCGAAGCACAGGTAAGATGCAGGTCTGCCATATAGGTCTGAATGATAGAAACCAGGTCATGTTCAGATCTCTCAGCCTGGCCAATCCAAGGACTCTAGTTATGCGGTCCTGGTAGCGTATTGCTAGGATCGTTTCTTCCATCCCTGCCGGAGTCATGTCTGTATTTTGGCTTGCCATATCGGAGCAGGAGGGTCAAAAATAAAATGCCTGCTACAAGTCCCAAAATCAGGGGTATGCCGCCAAAGACTGAATGGACAAAATTAGGAATGATTCCTAGAATTGCTTTGAATGGTGTTAACAGTCCCGAAAAAATGGTCTTAAATACGCCTGGGATGCCTATGGCACTTGACATATTTAGAATTTGGCTAAGCATTTCTGTGAAGTGCACGGGGCAATTTGTTGATAAAAGGTCATGAATCTCCGATGCTGTCCTTGCAACTTGGAGATCATACGTCTCTTTTGATGACGTGATGGGCACTGTTGTCTGCAAAAGCACAGACTTCATTCTGCTTAAAGTATCAATTCGTATAGAAGAGACATTCAAACGAGGCCATATGGGAGTCTCGGAGTCTCCAGGGCCGTTTGGAAACAATGCTTGCATACAGTATTTGACCATGGAAGTTACTTGTACGAGATATGCTTTCCCTGGCAAAAGGCCACAACAGCTGTGATCCGTTATTAGAATGTAACTCCCGTTCGAGAGTTGCTTAAAGAAAGGCTCCATCTGCGTTGCAGGTGTGACATGTTGGTGGCATGAAAGGTTGTTTGAAATTCCTTCACAGGCCCGTGTAAATTAATACCCTGGCATAAAAGTATACCGCTTAGTGAATGTTTACAGTTTTCACCAATAAGAAATACATTTTTGTTGCTGTCACTATAGCATGCGTGTGTATATGGTAATTTCCATGCAGACTTAATGTACCCTTTACCCAAACGTTCATACTGGCCAGTCGGTATATATTCAAGGCAATTTTTAAATCGGAAAGTTGTTATCGGAATTGTGATAATCCCGTGTATTATCCATTCAATGACAGGACTTTCTGACATTGTCAATGGTAATCTCTCAAGTTTTTCGATGCTCAGGATTGTATAGTCTGCTCCTTTCTGTGCCAAGCTGATTTGTTTATCAGTAAGGTTAAAGATGGAAAACAATGACGTTGTGTTGATTAAACGCCAAGGCACATAGCCTGAACGAAGATTTTGCAGCGTCCAGCCTAACTGTACAATAGAACGCAATTGTGACTGGCCATGTTGTAACATTAGCAAGTCTTTGTCTATTATATCTATGGCAGATGATACAATACTGTCCAGTGAATATATTCTGGAGGACAGGGTCATTAACCCATTGTCCACAACAGAAAGTGATTTTTCCAAATTAATACGATCAATTTCTCGTATTTTTTCAGCTGTTTCAATTTGTGTGACTTTCCAAGCCGCATATATACTGGTCGCTATGAAACGTTTTTGACGCTGTTTGCATGGTCCCAGAATGAAATCGCGCAAATCAGCACCATCTTTAAGTAAGGATAAGTGTTGCTTAATTTCTGCCAGTGTGGATGTTTCTAGCCATTCAAGGCACAGCTTCCCTACACTGTATGTTGTTACTATCCCTGGATGTTGTCTCTGGGAGTATCTAGGGTCTGGTCTGGTCATTGTTAACCCCTGTGTTTTATTCAGGATTCTATCTTGACAGTTATTCGTGTCAGTAGGCCAGATTAACCACTTTTTCCAATCAGGATGTGTTCTGTTTAGATGTAAAATTTTAGATACGTCTATTTCAATATCTGTGGTTGCATTATCAGGCATTGGCTTTGGAATAGACGGTTTGTTAAGTTCTTTAATCTTAGCTAGGCCAAGACAGGATGTTTGGTGAATTGTGTCATTTAAGAACATTATTTGTTCTGGGATCATGCAGGCTCGAAATAATGCTTCTAGGCCTTGTACCTGCCAATCTTTTGTACCCCAGATGGTCTTTGTTTCAATGTTATTTCTCCAAAAATCAAAACCAAATGTCATCATTTTTTCATAAAATGCTTCTGAATATATCAATTTAGTATTTGTCAACATTGTTTTCGTCCCTGTTTTATCCAACAGTTTATAATAAAACGTTTCTGCATCACTTGTATTAAACCCTGAGAAGTACTGGAATTTCTCATAGAATGTTTTAGAACTGCTTTTAGGTGGAGTAGCACAATGTTCCCATTGGTTATATTTAAAAACATTTCTAGGTTGTGCAGATTTATGTAAGTAATGATCTCCGTAATGTGAGAAGCAGTACATTTGTTCATAACTAGACGAACCTTGTAAATAATCATGTTCTGCAAATCTTGCTGACAACACTAAATCTGACATCATATTATTAATACTTTCAAAATCCCAATCATCAGAAAATGTACTTGGTTTTACAAAGTCACTTAAGGAAACCTTGAACTGGTGAGGATATTTCAGGATTTCGACCGGACCATATATTTCATAATCAGTTTTGTCCCATACTACCCTGCCAGGTATTGGAATGGCTGTGACATTTACTGTTGATAGTTCTCTTTTCTTCACGTGGGATGATCTGTGTGGTTTCAGGACTAAGTTGATGTTCTGACTTGCTGTGTCCATTGAACTGTATTTTCCCTCAATGAATTTTCCCAAACAAAGTACCATGATGAGCCAAAGCGAGAGGAAAAATATACCTAGACCAAACCAAAACTCTAACCATGGAGAAATAAGGTAAATTTCCTTGAGTTGATGAAAGAGTTCTGTTGCTTTTTCTTTAAAAGTCTTTGTTTCTGGCGTTACTTCAGGGTTGTTTAGATCTTCAGAAAAGTTGTCGAAATTGATGAAGTAGCCAGAGGCAGTTCTGTCAATTGCTGGAATTGTTTTCTCAACTTGTCTTTCGGTAGCACATTCTGATGCTACATAATTGTAGACTGGTGTTTCATGACGAACTGATTCAACCTGTGTTTCAAGAGGCACGAGTTCCATGGCATTATTGCGTAGTCCCTCTCTGTGCACTGCAGGTTTATCAAATGTGATTAGTCTTTCAGTTTGAACCTCTTGAATTGTTGCAAGTTTGGGTATTCTGTTGTTTCTCGGGAGTCCACTGGGTCTACTGTTGATTATAGGCCACATGCTTGTGGTTTTACCAGGTCGATTGATACAACTCTGTTCTCCTTTTTACCAGCAAGGGGCAGTACTATTACTGATCTTGTTCCGTTGATTGCCAAGACAGGTACTGCTTTTCTGTAAGAAGGCCCAAATTCCTTCTTCACCGCTATTTTTTCTCTGACTAGATCCCCAATCTTTGGAATCCAGACAGACCTTGCTGGGGCTGGTGGTGCCTCTTCAGTGGTAGCTGGCTGTTGCTTTAACTTTATGTTGCTTAAGGATTTTCTTGTTTCATTCAAGCCCTGTAAAACAGCCAAACGATCTTTGATGTCAAAGTCTTTATTCTTATCTTTTACCACTGATACCGGACTATCTAAGTCCTGAATATGCATTCTAGTTCCGAACAATAGTTCTTATGGGCTGAAACCTTGTAGAGAATTTCTTGGCAAATTGTTTAGACTAAGCTGGACACTTATTAAATGTTTGACCCACCCATCACCCGAACCTAATACCTTCGCTGTTATAGATTGCTTTATGTCTCGCTTTTTTCTTTCCACTACACTGTTCCCTTCGGGGTGTGATGGACAAGAGTATCGCAACCCAACGCCCATACTGGCCATGGCCTCCTTATAAGCTCGAGAGCTGAAAGCAGGACCCTGGTCAGAATGGAACATGGCAATTGCGTATGTGCCGATAAAGACTCGCAGATCTTTTATAACCGTTCTGGCATCAGCCGAGCGCTGGGGCCACATCCATATGAATCTCGTACAGGAATCCACTGCGACCATGATATATTTATAGTTGCCGTCCCTTTGTAGGGGACCACAGTGGTCCAGGTAAACACATGCTAATGGTTTATCTGAGATGAGAAGGGGTGTCTGCGCTGGTCGTTTTACTGTTGATACTTTCATTCTTTGGCATATTTCGCATTCTAATACATACTTCTTAGTTTGTATTCTCATGCGAGGCCACCAATATCTCTGTTTTAATAGTGATATTGTTGCGGAAACGCCAGCGTGTGCAGAAGCAAGCCCTTTCATGTGCCGCTTTAATTAGTCCTAACCTGTGTTCTATGTTTGGAATTACTCTATCCCCCACTCCAGGGATTCGAGCAAAAGGAACATTATTCGTATCTGTTAAATATAAGTACTTTTCTGGAAAGCCTTTTGGGAGTGTTTTTTTATCATCTTTTACTGACGTACTGATAGCTTGTAGAATGTTGCTGTCTATTTTTGTTCGTGACCGAGTAATCGCAGCTACGGAAGCCGTTTGCACAGCTGCCTTCGCGGCTTCATCAGCCAATGAATTCCCTGCAACGTGAACGCCATCACGTTGATGACTCAGAGTGTGTATCACGTGAGTCTTTTGTAGTTCCTTCTGTAAAAGAACTACTTGTTCCCAAAGCATTTTATGCTTGATTGTGCCACCTTTTGCATCTTTGAAACCATTTTCCACCCAATTCTGCAAGTATTCATTATAAGATTGTACGCAATAATATGAATCGCACACTATGAGTGTGGGGAATTCGCGATCTGTATTTTCTAGCGCCATCTTAAATGCTACCAACTCAGCTCGTTGAGCTGAACAATCTCCTAGAGATTGTGTTTTAGTGACCATTGGTCTAAATTTTCCTTTGTGCCAACGACCTTTATTAATCGCTCACGCAGCACTGTAAGCTTGTTTGCCCCCAACTGCGGGTTGTGCTGATCCGTCAGTATATATGATACTTCCGTATTCTTCTAGAGGAAGGATTTCAATTGGCAGAGGACATTCATATTCATATTGTAAAAATTCCTGTGTCTTTAAGTTAGGATCAAATTCGTAAACTACATCTGTTGCAGCAAGAGAATTAACCCACTGGATCCATCTCGGATGCAAAGCTTTAGCATTAGGAATGCTCGCTTTAGTTACCGCTTCTAAAGCCGGTATGGGTGTAACGATTATTATTCGTTTACCTTGTGCTAGGGCCCTTTCTTTTGCTACAGCAGTCTGAACCGCAGTTAGGATTTTTCCTGTTGAACTGAATTTTATTTCAGCTTTTGTGTACAAATGTGATTTGTAAGCAATTGGTACCGTTTCTCCCTCATTGGAGGTCAGGTACGTGAATCCGCATCTTCCTGGGATGACTCGGATTACAAGGTTGCGTGTATTGTCACGTGTTTCTAATTTTGTTTTAGCTAACATGTCTGTTTGCAATGATCTCAAAATTTCTGTGTGTTTTTGAGTCCATTTGATTGGTTTAAAATCAGGTTTAATTAATTTGTAGAGAGGTTTAACCCTCTCCGCATAATTTAGAATGTAAGTTCTTCCGAAATTCAGGAAGCCTAGAATCGATTGTAAGTTCTTCAGCGTTTTCGGTGCTTGGAGTACAGCGCACTTCTCTAAGAAGTTGTCCGCTAGGCTTTTTCCTTCACTTGACAATTCATATCCTAAAAATAATACTGTCAGATGGGCAATTCAAGACTTTTTAAAGTTGAATTTGTAACCCTCTGCTGCGAAACCAAGTATTATGGTTTTCACTCTTTTCAAGTGAGTAACCAAGTCATCATCTGTTAAATAGATGTCATCGACATAAGATAATGCCTCATCATCATATATTTGTAGTAACTCTGTTACTCTGGCTGAGAATAGTCCTGGGCTGTTCTTGAATCCCTGTGGGAGCCTACAGAAATTTTTCTGCGACCCCATTACTGAGAAAGCGGTCAAGTATCTGCTTTCTGGTGCAATATTTTGACAAAAGAAACCATTAGATATGTCTAATGTTGTTTTATATTTTTTCCGAACTATGTTATTCATTAGTGCAGCACTATGCGAATTTTGTACTGCAAATGTTTTGCAACATGAGTTTAGGTGTCTGTAGTCCAAAACTAGACGAAATGGATTGTCTGGTTTGGAGACAGGAAACAAAGGATTGTTCATTTGAGAGGTGCATGTTTCAATCACCCCCTGGTATTCAGGTTGATCTAAAATCTCCTTGACTTGTTTTTTAGCTTCTTGCTTAATGGGATACTGCCTATGTGCAGTCGGTTGACTTTTTAACTGGATTTTGTGAGGAGGAGGGTCCTCATCCCATCCTACATGATTTTTATATAGTGCCGGTGCCTGGGCTACTGCCCATTTCCTTGCATATATATATTTAGTGTGAATCGGAATGTGATTCGAGAAGGCAGGCATAATCATTTCTTCGCCACGAGGGCACTCCCTGACAAACTCTGGGGGCCAATCTTTTTCAGCTAACAGGATATCATAGCCTTTTGAGAGTTTATCCCAAAATAGACCCCTTATTTTCCTAGTCTTATCTCCCTCTATACGCAGTGTTATTTCGTATATCTTATGAGGTTCGCTAACTCTGGTGTCGGCAGTTTCTACTTGAATGTATTAATTTGTGTCCACTGTCTCCAGCTGACTCATCAGGATCTTGCGAGCTATGGTGATTTCTGCTGCACTGTCTAACATTGTCTGTGCCCACTCCCCATTTTTCAACTGTGTCCTCAGTATTCTCGGCATGTTTGATTACTCTAATACTGGCTACCTCCTTTCTTGGAAATTGTAACTTTTTACGTTGAGCAGGTTCCTTGTCTTTGGACTTGGTGTGCTCTCCTGGGTCCGACCGTCCTCTTCTTTCCGATTTCTGCGAAAAAGATCGAGAGGGACGTGTATCAATATTTTGATATCTATCAGGCTTCTTCAAATTATCCCTATTTCTAAGGTTATATCTTTTTTCAGAGGGCTCCCTCTGGGGAGACTGGTGTTCTCGACTCGGAGTTCTTTCCCTCCGTCGAGGAGACCTTCCTCTGGACTGGAAAACTTTTTCCTTGGGAGTGGATTGTTTATTTCAATCCCAGCTCTTTTTAGGAGTGTTTGAATTATTTTTAATAAATAATTTTTCAGGATTTTCGAGCAGTTGGGGCTTTACTGGTTTTCCACCCAAGCTGTCTCTACCTAATTCTTCATAACATTTTTCTATAATTCTGGCAGGCACAATTGGTTGATCTGTTATATCTGTTTATTTCAATTTCTGGTGGATCGTTTTATCCTCCATTGCCAATTGAACCAACTCTCTATATGCCTTTGTTAATTCTCTTATTTTAACTAAGAGTTCTTCACTTGACATTTTATCAATGTCTGGATGTGGTGTGTAGCTGGCTAGGACCGGCCATGTTGCTCCTGGTCTACCTAGTGGACCGAGCCTGGTAATATGATCCTTGTGTTTTAGGGCGCCTTTAAACCAGAGCAGGTGCTCTTAGTATTTTAATGGGATTTCAATCTCCTCGAAAGGAGCGTACTCTTCCGGTGGATCCCCTATTTTGTAATAGTGGAACTCGTGTGTTGCGGTGTTTGACGCTGGAAATTTTATCCAAGAATAGAATACCTCTGTCTGGCGATATTCGTGTGCCTCTATCACGAAGACGACTGTGCCACCTTGTGTGGGCAGTCCATTTTCTATAAGTTTTGACGTTATAGTTTTTCTTATGTTGACCGGGATGATTATCGCACCCGGTTCAGTAGTCCCTGTACCATCGGGACCCTGCTGAGTCGCATTTACTGCGGCATCAACGATTCCATTTTCAGTGTCTGACATTTTATTGTCAGAAACGTTTTGCAGAGCAGGTCTCCAAGGAGACAAAGATTAGGTGCACAATATTTTGGAACACTGTATCCTTCAACGTTGAATAAACCAGAGCTTTACATAGGAATCTCTTCCTACTAAGTTCGGGCAGATTTTAACCTTTCACCCACTCCAGACGTCTATTGGAGTATTTACGGGAGAAAGGGTCTGTGTGAAAAATGCACGACTGAGTTACTCTAACGTCTTGCGTTAGTTTTATCGCCTTACCAAACGTTGGGCGCCATGTAGTGTAGTTTCTATTTTCCCTATAGGCCCTGCGCATTGGAATAACATAAACAGTAGTATAGACGTAGAAGTGCGATCTTCCAGGTCTCTACTGACTATGCTAAACTTAATTGGGTTTGTACCAACTAGCTCAGAGGTCACTGGAAACATTCTTGACTGAATAGGAAGTGATCAGCTCCCCTGGCTCAGACAAGAAGGGATTCAGTTTTCCAACAATCGCATAAACATGACAACTTTGCTCCTTAGAATAAGAGTCAATCTCTAGAGTCGTGTGAAACAATAGACAGTTATTTTACTCAGTCAGTTGTGCAGATTACTTTCACCAAGATGCAGAGAATAGAGAGACGGGTGTTTTCAATAAAAGGTATTATTTATTGAACAGTCTTTCTTCTCATGCAAGAGAAATGAATTGCCACAATTGCAAGACTAGTTATTATAAAAAGTGCGTATAGTAAAAAGAGGATTGCGAAATAATACTGTAAAAGCATTGATATGGTTTCTTAGCCATACAATGGTTTAAAATGAATAAAATATATACATTCATATATACATTTAGCTAACATACTCAACTGGTGCTTCTAACTACGCCTACCCCAGTGTACCTGACCTAAGCCTAATACTTGGGAGGGAGTAAGTAGCAGTTTTAGTTAAGTTGGTTTTGCCAAGGTTGGCTTCAAGAATTCTCTCTAAGGGTTTAGTCAACACCATACCTCTGGAATAGAATGTTGGAGGTCTTGTAGCTCCTTTCAGGACTCGATATCCCAGTCACTCGCAAGAGTAGGCTGGAAACGCCGAAGCTGGATTTTCTCGGCAAGAGAAAAGACAGCGTCTCTCTCAGCGCATCAAGGAGGAGGAGTGGCAGCGTCCGTGGGCTGCTTGCATCTGCTGGGCTCTGCAAGGGACAGCTGTTCGGCTCCTGTATTCACCACACCATCGTTCGCGTCGATGTCGCATTTGCTTAAGGCAACGTTGGTTATATTTATACCTGAAAGGTGTCTTGTTTGACGTAAGTTTTTGGACATAAGACGTCAATAAAGATGTCACTAGGAAGTGATCGTCCTTTCAGTGCTCATTAGAGTTCTATTACTAATCAAAACATAGCAAGCAGGACTTTCCCAGGTTGCTGAGTTTTATCTTGTTGAAGAACTCGGAGTGTAATCTAGGAATCTAAGATAGTGACTTCTGCTGTGTCATCTACTGTAATGAGCTGCAGAGGCGAGTTTCAGAAATATGGCTGAAATATGGCTCTGATCGTTTATGCCATTATGGGGTATATATGGATTATAGCCGTATAGGGGCATAACGTCAGAGTATTGATCGGGGTCCTAGATTAGAACACGACAAAATCTTGAGTTTAAAGCAAATATTTTGTATACAGGTAAACCGTTTTGCTGGCAGTTCTGATGAGAACCAGTGAAATTATTCAGAGCCTAGGTCAGAAATCCAAAACACACATATTTAGTGTGTGTACATGCATGAACATTGTGTTCCTAGTAGCAAAGACCGGCTGTGCAGTAGTAGGCAATTATTGCTACTACAGGAAATTCAATACTAATCTAATGCAGCATATTGAAATATTTGTTATTCAAATTTCAATGCCAGGATAATTCATACTAAACTTAAACACTATAAGAGGATATCATGCCCCTCTCTGTTCCTATACTGATTAATTGAGCAAACAAATAAACAACACAATTATTTCTCAGGGTCTGTGGAATATTGTTGTAAGAACTTGAACCAGCAAAAATAACATATTATAAAAACCTTACAGCATTGGGTCACAGATACTGCTGCAAAATAGTTTCCATTTTGTCCTGGTATTAAAGGTGTACAAATCTGCTCCAGTTTCCTCATTGCCTTGGAATATACTATGCACCATTTCCAAATCCATTTCTTTTCTACCTCCATTGTCAAGGTTTCAAATGGTACACTCTGTTAAACACTGTCAGGTTCCACACTTCTTATACACCACAATATGTAAATTACAACCAATTCCATGTTTGTTTTCAAAGTTCAAGTCTCGCCGCCACTATGTACATAAAATCTACCATGCATGTTTCAGCAGAGACCCAAATATACCCTTCAAAATAAAGTTGTAAGAACTATGACATAACATGCCACTATACCACCAACATTATCACACCATCACTGTGAAAAGTCTCAACAGAACTCTTGCTCTTCATGACACACTGGATAACAGTCCTGCCATCAATGTTCGATGTTATTGTCTTAAGAGGAATAGATGATTAAGGGCTTGATTTAGAGTTGCTAGATGGGCTACTCCATCACATACGTGGCAGGCATCGTGTCCACCTTATTAGAACACTGGAATGTTCAGAGCTCCATTGGAGACAATGGAGTAGCTATGGAGTTATAATGGCTGGCAAAAGCCTGGAGCTACAACATTCCAATGTGTGTTTTCATGTTTTTCACTTTTTAGAACATTCTACCTTTAGTGGGTGGAATGTTCTTATAGCCCTTCTGCCTCGGGCTATAACAGTTGTTAAAGTCCCTCTCCCTAGGCTCAGGCCTATAACTTGGGTTCAGGGCCTTTAACAATATGTATAGCTCTTGGCAGTGGGTTATAAAGCTATATAAAGCACCTATAATGAGGATGGGATAGTCACCACATTTGTGACCAAGTAACCCGTTCACCAAACTCTAATAAATCATGCATTAGTTAACTTGCAGGAATGTAGCATGGAGCATCCACAGTAGCCCACCTTGTATCTGTGCAAACTGATAATAAGCAAGCTACTCTACCCCAACCATGTTGTATGATGCTGCAGCAGACACATTAGCCCAATGAGGTCTTTCAGTATAAGCGAGAGAACTCCACATCAACCGTAACATGTAACACTGGAGAAGGCACCTTAACCCTCTGCGCTCTGATACGGTCTTAATATCAACTATTCCTCTCCAACTACATCCACTCACTCAACGCACGATAAAAAGTACCATGAACATTACCATTTACTATACATTGATTTACATTTTATTGTTTGCATTGAAATGTAAACCAAATATGTAGCCAATTTTAATATGAACCCGAAAACAATTAACCAATAGTAACAAAACATGTAATAAAATAAGCACCAAGGCCAATTATCAGGTTTACCATAAAAATATAGGGCACAATTCACTACGGTAAACTGAGACGAAAGTCTACTTTTATGACTTTTGGTCTTCTCAAAGGCCACTTACTAGTAGTAAAGTTAGACTTTTGTCTCAGTTAAACTTTAAGTTTTGGTCTTAAGTTTAACTGAGACAAAAACTTTTGGTCTCCGTTAAACTTAAAACTAAAGCATATGTTTAACTGAGACAAAGGTCTAACCTTACTACTTATAAATTAATCATGAACGAAAATATAGTTTACACTATGGGCCCGATTCATAAAGGTAAACTGGGCCAACTTTCGGTATTCACAAAATGGCATTTACAACAGTCAAAACTTTAAAAGGTAACACAGTCCAACATCATCCGCTTACATTTTGAACAAGGGGAAGATAGGGAGCTAGGAATGAAGGGGGCAGAGGCCTATTTTCCAAGTAGACAAAGTTGATACTGGTGTGTTGTGAAGCAAAACATGCTTGGTGCTACACTGATAAAGTTCATAATATGTGTACAGAAACTGAGCAAAATCTATCTGTGCTATCTGTATATAGGGAGCTCTCCTATTGTGGGCATGGCAATGTTGTAGGTTCTCAGTACGGGAAGGGTTTCGAAACGAGTGAGTAGTTAACTTGGAGCTGTGGATGGGCAGTGATAAAATCTTTGAGCACTTTTATTACCATATTTATCTGCCTCAAGTGTACTTCTTTGCACTGGTGACAAGTGGATAATTGCCCCAACACAGCAAGACTGTTTTTATTGATGTTGCTGTCAGCAGGCTGGAGTCAGTGAGTGAAAATGGGAAGAAGTGCCTTGGCGGCTCTCATCTGAATACGACCATTAGGAAGAAGCATATTCATAGCAGCTATGTTGTGAAACCAAGTACCCAGGCACGATGACATTTATTTTGCAACAGATGGTGGTTTCTGATGGATACATCTGCCAGTGGATTCCTCACCTTGTGAATATCCCCTGCGTCAGCAACAATCGGAGATTCTTTCGTAGCTCTTCACGCCACCGTGAACGACGTCACAGAAGCACGGCATCGCGTGCGGCTCCGCTGACGTCACCAACTCCATAATAGGCCTACGTCGGCGTGATGACATCAGTTCCCTCTTTTCCGCGTCGTCGCCACTAACGGTTTTTCTAGGGATCCTCAGTAGCTACTGAGTAACTCTGTTACTGTTTGTTACTTTTAGTGCTTTCTTGTTTCTTTGTCTCCTGTCGTGATGTCCTCGAAGAAGACCGAGTGCAAGCCATGCGGAGAATGCGGGAAGATGATGTCTATCATGGATCTGCATGAGGACTGCGTATGGTGCCTTTCTTCAGACCATGATGTCCAAGGGTGTCCATGCTGCAAGAAAATGAACCCCAAGGCCCTTTGAGAAAGAGAAGCAAAGCTTCTGGTTGGAAAGATGAAAGGCAAAAAAGACAGGAAGAACTCGAAGTCAAGCTCGAGGCGGTCGAGGTCGCGCTCGAGGTCACGCTCGAGGTCACGCTCGAGGTCCCGCTCAAGGTCGTCTTCGGGTCATGCTTCAAGATCAAGGAAGAAGCATAAGAAGAGGAAGCATGGTTCTCGACATCATTCTGAGAAGGATTCGGACATGAAGTCGAAGTCTCCAGGTAGGAGGCATCGGAAAGATGATATATCTCCTTCACCTGTTCCGGATCCGGAAGATGGGGCTTCACCTGTGGAGTCTCCGGAGCATTCTCCGGCTCCGGCATCGAATCAGTCTCCGGCGCCGTCTCGAACTCCAACTCGAGAAGACGAAGAGGCTCCTTTGCCAGAAGGGTTTGCGACTCCAGAGAATCAGCAAGAGGATTTGGCTGATGCAGTTCCTGTACCTCAGCAGGAGCAGCCTGGGGGTCAATGCCCTCCACTTCCAGGCCCAGGTCAAGACCCTACGCATTACCTGAATGCCATGTATGGAGTCTTTTCGAGAGTCATGTACCCCTCTGGAGCACCGGCTGGTCCCATGGGTCCGATGGCCTTTAACCTCGGTGTGACTCAGGCATATGCTCCGGCACCATTTATGCCGAAGCCGACTCCAGCTTGGCATTTTCCGGCCCGAGGTCGTCGACACCGGTTCCATCTTCGCCGGCTCCAGTCCGACCTTGTGCACTCCATACTGCACCACCGACTCCGAATTTGATGCCGGCAGCGTAGGTATAGAGCGCAGGACATTGAAGAAGGTGAGCTGCAGGATTCTGATGATCTCTTTGAAGAACTTAAAGAGGCCAGTGGTCTGGAATTATCTCCAGAGTGGGAAATATCCTCAGCTCCTGACGTCCCTTCGAGGGATGTAGTGCCATATCATACAGTAATCAGAAAGGCGGCTGAGCTTTTGGATCTAAGATGCCCTACTAATAAATGTCCTCCTACCCCATTTATTGTGCCACAATGGGACTTGAATCTTGTGCTTACTTTCTTAATGGGTTCACCATTTGAGCCTTTGCACAAGTGTCCAGTGAGGCTTTTATCTTTTAAAACGGTCTTTCTGATTGCGATTGTCTCGGCAAGGAGGGTATCCACTGGCAGATGTATCCATCAGAAGAACAAGTTATTTACCTTCGGTAACGCTTTTTCTGGTGGATACAGTATTTGCCTGTGGATTCCTCACTAACCCACCCGCCTCCCCGTTGTCCACTCTTCTATACCTGCATTAGTGACATTGTTTTAATGTATATATTTTATTGTCAAAGGAAATGTGTTGTTATAATTGCTTTCCAGCATTGACTGCACACTGTGTGTGTTACCTTGATTATTTGGTACTGTGTACATTGTGCATATAGCTACTGTTGTTGGTCCGTCCGTGTGCCTCGAAGGCACGGAAAAAAGGGCGGAACTGATGTCATCATGCCGACGTAGTACTATTATGGAGTCGGTGACGGCAGCGGAGCCGCGCGCGATGCTGTGCTTCTGTGATGTCGTCCACGTCGGCGCCAAGAGCTACGAAAGAATTTCCGAATGTTGCTGACGCAGGGGATATTCACAAGGTGAGGAATCCACAGGCAGATACTGTATCCACCAGAAAAAGCATTACCGAAGGTAAGTAACTTGTTCATCAGTGACGCTTCAGTGTGAAAAAAAAAGAAGCACACATGTTTGGACCCGATTTTAACACATTCGGAAGATTGCTGTGCTGCAGTGCGTCTCTGTGTGATGACCTAAAGGCGATTTGTGGCTTCAGTGATTGCGCCTGTGCAGCTGCCATTTTGTGTGTCTGGGGAGTTCAACACTCCCAAATGTAGACGTCAGGAGTTTCCAGTATGACAGCTAGGCGGCCATTTTATTATGGGCCAGGTGGTTATGAGGAGCAGCAAAATGATCTCTACAGCTTGCAAAAAATATATTGGCAGCACATTTAGGAGGTCTATTTTGGCAGACATTGGTAACTATTTCATAAACTGCAGTGGCAATTTGGACTCATCGTGTGTTCAACTATTTTGTGGAAGTGTAATTCACAATTCTTTCACATGTTCACAGTTCTTTCATCAAATATTACAGTAAAATGTTGACATTCTTACAGTATGCACCTTATTGTATTCTGTAAACCATGCAGAACATGACACCACCATTGTTTATCCTGAAAAGGCCTGGTGAGCCTCTTATGAAGTAAGCTAAGCGGAAGAAGGGGTTCCATAACTATGCCAGCGTTAGTGGCACTAGTGTGAGCACGGACCATAAATTAGCACTTTTGTTGCATACTTTAGGAGCAAAAAGCCAGGATGTTTTGGAAAATCTAACAAAACTCAGTCAAGAAGAAGCACATGGTTTGAATTACTTTGAAGCGGGTATTAAGAAATTGGATAACCATTTTTTGCCACGAATGAGCACTATTTTAGAATTATACCATTTTGGAAAACCTGTGCAGAAAGATGAAGAGAAATGTGTAACCTATTAAGGAAACTAGCATGTACGTGCAAGTTTGGAACCTTAGTGGAGGAACGTAGCTGGGACCAATTTCTTCTATACTCTGAGAGTGACTGGATTAGAGAAGAGTTACGGCTGAAAGTTGAACCAACACTGGGGGAATGTATTAGCCGCAGCCAAGATTGTGGAACATATATTAAATGTGTCTCTGAATTACGTAAAGAAAGTGAAAGAGTCTAGTGGAACCCAAGGGTGGATTCAAGATGAGATACCTGCAAGCAGAGGGGACAGTCTATGGGACTCAGGAGTGACAAGGAGGCACGGAAGACGAATGTCCACCGATGTT
Organism: Lissotriton vulgaris; assembly: GCF_964263255.1. Taxonomy (NCBI): domain Eukaryota; kingdom Metazoa; phylum Chordata; class Amphibia; order Caudata; family Salamandridae; genus Lissotriton; species Lissotriton vulgaris. The sequence goes on along the minus strand of NW_028240617.1, from coordinate 408,441 downwards.
GGAGATGCAGGAGCAGTGACGGTGCCCTTGAAGTTGCAGATGTACAGCCCAGGCGCTGCTGTTGAAGACCAGGAGCCGTTCATGAGCTGTCCCACATCGGATATCAAGAGCCATGGGGTCAGTGTCCGGCAGGGGCACCAACATGCCTTGGCAGTGGCAACCATTTAATGTAGAAAAGGGTGCAGTGTTGGGACGAGCAAGATCCAAGTCACTCACCGCGAGCAGGTAAGTCAGAGCAGGTCTCGAGCAAGCAGGGGAGCCCACTAGAGCCAAAGAAGACCCTATAGAGGACCCACAGGCTGGAGGCACAGGAGTCGCAAGAGGACCTAGAGCAGCTCAGCAAAGGATGAAGGCCAATGGTAAAAAGGATGCGGTGCAGGTGAATATCTTGGCTGTAGGATATGCTTGAGACTGTAGCTTCTTGGAGCCCAAAGCTCTCTGGAGTAGAGAGTCTACAAGCCTTGGCAATGGTAAGTCGACGCAGTGCACAGGGGTTCTGTTTCTGCGGTTCTGACGAGGAATACTGGCCACAAACTTGTGAGAAAACAGTGCAGGCCTTGAGGGAGTTGCAGAACCACCACCTGTGGTACTGAGCCTTTCGGGGTCTGTGGGAGCCCAGGATCAGCAGACTGGTCAGCTGTGTTGCGGTGCCTGCAGATGCAGGGGATAACTCCTTCACTCCAAGGGAGATTCATTCGAGTGTCTTGGGTGTCCACAGGCCTTGTGAAGAACATGTATGGAGCACAGACATTGCAGAAGACAGGGCAACAAGAACAGGAGCAGCAGGAGTCTTCTCAGGTGCAGTCTCTGTTCCCAAAGTGACGTCCAAAGTGCCCAGATGGTCGAAGTTGAAGTGATTTCGGATCTTAATCTTGTCCCAAGACAAATCGAGGGACCCACCCAAAGGCCATCCCTTAAGTACTCTAAGGAAAGGATTGGGATGATTCAGGGGTCCCTCCCAGAAGAGGGGCTGGGCAGTGGAGAGGATACTCCCATGTCCTTTGTCTAGTTTTATGCCAGAGCGGGAGCCAATGGCTCCCTGAACTGGTTTCAACTGGGGTATGCAAGGAGGGCACCAGATGTGCCCTTCAAAGTAGTCTAGTGGTGCTGGCAAGTGCCCCCACCCTGTCCCAATATACTAAGGCCTATCTGGGAGGTGGTCACACATCCTTGTGATAGGAAACCTATTTTCCTTCCTACCCCTGCTCGAGCTTGGCTCAGCAGCAAGAGGGCAGAATTGTGTCTTTGGTCGGCAGCAGTCATAGTGTGCTGTCCGGTTCTGGAAGGAAGACTGGTATTGGGAGCACTGAGGTCCTCCCGGATGAACTTTACAGTGCATGGAATCCAACATGTTTGGCTGTAACGAACCCTGTCATGTTTGGTATCAGCTTACTGATAGCCACCGCATAATGACGCATGGCCCTTCTATGTATCTTAATGGCTGATGCACTTACAACCTGGAAGAATGGACTCCGAAGGTTATAGGGGTGTCCTTCTCATGCTGGGGCACCCTCACACTTGGAACCGAACACGCTGCCTTCAGGATTGAAAAGCCTCCTTAAGGGTGTCTTATAGATTTTAAGTGCAGTGACTGCAGATATAAGGAAACATTTGTCGTAAGGGGTGATAGCACCAGCTTACACAGGCTGAAATGGCAGGCCTGTAGTCAAAGATTTAGTGGTCTCTCATGGGTGGCATAATACATGCTTCAGTCCATGGGAGACCCCTGGGGAACCCATGCCTTGTGTACCTTAGTACCATATACTAGGAACTTACAAGGGTACACCATTAGCCAATCTGAAGTGTACCTAAGTACTCGCCATGTCCAATTTGGGGGAAGAGGCACAGAGACTGGGGTCCTGATTAGAAGGATCCCAGTCAGACGAGTCAGTAAAACATAATGACACAAGGAAAAAGTGGGGGCGACCATGAAAGCAGATCCTTCTTTCCAACAGTGTGTGTCTGATATAACCTGAGAAGCAGTTATTTGTTTTTGGAAGAACTTTTCAGAAGAGAAGGGGTACTGAGCAGTATACCGACAGACAATGAAGTGACATTTTTCTGCAGGGTATTTGTCGATTACATCTTATATTGTGTGAAACGGGAATTTAGCTTTATACCATCCAGCATCCAATGCAATGGTTGAAAGATTCAATAGGACACTAAAAGAGGAGTATCAGTTAGCTAATAAAAGTGGTCTGGATTAGAAAAAAGAGCTATAGGATTGTTTGTTTTCCTATCGTCTTTCCCCTCACATGACAACAGGGAAGTCACCGTTTGAACTTTTCGGAGGGAGAAAACCCAATTCTAAATTTGTGCCATAATGGAGGGATTGAAATAAAAGTTATGTGAATGTCTCTTTAGAGGCCATTTGGAGAATTAACGACCATGAGAAGATGGTTAAACGGAAACTAGAATTTGATGCTTGACTGGGTAAAAACTGAGACTCCAATCAGAGGTCAAATTGGGTCAAAATTTACTGCACCAAGAAAAGTTGTTAAACTTTTCAGGAATGCCATCAAAACTGAGGATGACAGAATTTGGAACCTTAATAGAGTAGTTCTTTTAAAGGAACAGGAGGCTGACGATGTTGTCTGACATTAATTCCGAAAGCTTTAACCCCTTGGACACTCATGACGAGCTCAGCTCGTCATGGTGTACAACTCCATACACTCATGACGAGCTGAGCTCGTCATGAACAATGGGATAAAAGATCATCCAGCACACGAGGAAAATAACACTAGCATCGATGGTGTTAAGAAAATCACAAAACAATTTAGTAGCTCATCCTATGAAAATTATTATAGTTCTGTATGAGGAGGAACTGTGATGTCAAACTGTTAAGCCAACTAAGTTCTGCAAAACACCCAATTATCTTCATAACTGTAAGAACATGAAGGTGCATTTTTTTTATTGTAATTGTGTTATATATGTTTTAACTGCAGTTTTTTCTGTGATATTTGTAAATTTCTTTAGGTGAACTAGTATGTATTTTCTTAATATCTATTTATTAATGCATGCATTTTGTTTGTTTAAAGGGGAAAGAAGTGTGTTAATTGTATAAAGTGTGGTTCGAGCATTGTGAGCATGGTAGTGTTCTAGTTTCTGCAACTCTGGAAGGGTTTCGAGTCGAGTGGAAAGTTAACTCGGAATTGTGGATGTGGCAGTAAAGCCTCTGAGCTCTTTTCCTACCTTATTTATCCGCATCAAGTGTACTTCATTTCACTAGAGAATTTAACTTTCCACCATCAGACTTCATTGCGACAATGTTAATGTTACTTTTTTATAATTAATGAAAAGTTTGCTTACCTCAGAACGCTAGAATTAAATCAAGCCGGCTCAAGCGCTCTTTTCAAAGCTGACTTCAAAATTTCCACTGTGTCTCCCTGAAAGACGTATAGAGCCAGTTGCCAGACTTTGCAGCATGAGGCTGGTAAACACTGTTCACTTGTGGTGCTGATTGTTAGATAGCCATAACCAGTACTGCATGCCCTTTAACCCTGCCAGTGTGTGTAGTGTTTTGTAAGCCACCTGTGAGACTTTGCCCCCGTGCCCCCATTAAAGTCAGCACATGTTCAAATTGTAGGTATGAGTTGTAGGAGGTGAGGCTTAACATAGTTTCACAAATAAGTTGGTATTAAATAAACTACCTGTGAAACAGTGCTGCTGCTAATGAAATGGCAAATGAATCTATGTGATATTTGTATAGCACAAACCTAGCCGAAAAGGCAGCAGAGCACTGTACAGGTTTAACGGTAAGCGTAGATTCAACAAGTAGCAGGAATGGTAGCTGGCTATTGGATTGAGCTGCATTGTGAAGTAGTGTTCTTTAACGAGGCGTGACAACATAAAGCTCTTTTGGGACAGAGCTGTGTACTTGGAACTTGCGGAGCAGCGAGGTGAGGAGAGGCCTTCAAGTTGATGTCAAGAAGCAGGCTTGAAGCTGCCCGCTTTTTAACAAAAAAAAATAGATAAACAGCCTGTTTAATGGACCCCTCTAGACTCTGGGTTTGGTAATGAACAAAAAATAATTACAATCAATACAGGATCTTGGATCTTTGGGCCCTGTAACAAAGTAATCACAAGATGAGCTCATGTAAGGCATTCATTACCAAGCCTCTGAGTGGCTCAATCTGTACAAATAGAGGTCCTCCTTGAAAACCACTCCCAGGTGCATATCTGTAGGACAGCTATCACGCAAAAGGTGATGAGAGGACTGCTTGCAAATAGTATAAAAGACTTGGAGCCGATCTGGAAAGCATATTAACCCATCATCTTATACTCACTTTGCCAACCTAAACGCCAACAGACCTTGTGAAAATGAGTTCTGATCCTGCTCCCGAAAAGCTGTTAGCAATGGTATCCTGCCAGGATCCTAAACAGTGGTCCCAGCCTCCCCAATTGGAATTAAGATCCTGTGGTTGTGAGTATTCTGTCACAGTATAGGTTGGAATTGTTAGAGGAATAGGGATCTGAATACGTAAAAAGGAGAATGGATATGTGTTCTTCGATCTTCTGCAGTAAAGTGAATCTTAGCCAGAAACCTTTGCTTATTAGCCTTTTTTGCATCAAAGCAACTTTTCATTGAGCTCACACCATGGGAAGTATCATCTGTTTGCTCTGAATTGTGATTTTACATTCTCTCTGGGATGTGCGTAAGCTATGTATCTAAGCTCTGCATGCAGTATGATGTGTATTTCTTGTATACAACTGTTGTGCATGTGTGTACCATGTGGCACTCTTACCTGCTGTTTATCTGGGTGTACTGTATGCAAGGTTGGCGATGTACAGTCTAACAGGTGTGTTTGGTTATGCTCTGCGAGATGTCCCTTCATGCATACTCCAAGATGTATAGGATCTGTGGATTGTCTATTGAATGTATAGTATGGATGAGGTGTTTGCGTCGTGCCACTAGAAGAAAAACAAGATGTAGGCTTTAGAATGGTTTGCTACAGTATGTTGTATTTTAAGATAGATTGTCAATGGTTGGATATTGGCTGTGATGCTAATCTAGCAATTCAACACTTTATAGAAACCAAAATGTGCTCTAGTACAACTGCTATACAAGGAGGGACCAATGTAAATTTCCCAGTGTAGTAAAGAGGGGCAGGACATAAATAGGCAGTGTAAACGGATGTAGAAATGGCATAACCGTAATCAAACCTTTTATAAACCCTGGTGAGTAAGCAGGATCCCCAAACCATAGGGTTGAAAAGAGTGCATGCATTGTGGCCTTGTTAGGAAATTGCATTGATTGGAACACACACCTCTTTGTGAGCAATAAATGATGTTTAGTTTGCTTAGTTAATCAATGAGGGAAGTTCCAAATGTGTCTACTCTTAACAGTTTACATAACGAAAGTTTGGTCCACACATTAAAGACCTTGTTATACCAATTTCACTAGATTCTACTGCTGAGATTTATTGCATAAACATAATCCTAATCCTCTGCTTGTCAATCTAATGTATGTGAATTGATGTTTAAATATTGGTTTATGTTGTCCACAGCTTACAATGCCTAGTCCAATGCCGGAATACTTGAATGTACATTATATCTGTGAGTCGGCCTCCCGATTGCTTTTCCTCTCCATGCATTGGGCGAGATCCATCCCTGCATTTCAAGCTCTTGGGTAAGTTGGATTTTAAAATAAACTAAATTATGTAGCCAGGATAACTCACTGCTTTGTGTCACTCTGACTAACTGCTTGAATTGTGCTCCTCCATAAGCAAGTTCATATGCAATTGTAATAGCAATGACTTTATTTCTTCATCATGGATTTTCTCCCCAAGATGCCGTAATCAATACCTATAAGAAGTGGTTTTCTATCTTTTTTGGTTTACAAAATGTAGCCCATTAGCAAAGTCAGCTACAAAGTACATTAGACTAAAACCCCACTGTTTTTATCATTTCAAAATTGACACAAAGGAAAATGTATTCTCTAACTTGGCCTGTGACACATTATAAAAATTGACATTGTTCTTTTAGGAATTCCTAAAGCCACTTCCTTTCATCATGCACTGCATGGTCAGTCAAGCACTTTGTTTTTGAAGGTAAAGCAGTGAAAGACTCACAAGTAACTAACTTTTTGTGTCCTGTTGAAGCTGGCTGGAATGTTAATAGATTCAGTGAGAATACTTTGTTGGAGAACTAGGATTAGGGATTCTGTCTGATATCCGGTCACAGTAAAATAGATTTACAAGCTGACAAAGCCCTCTTCGGAGGTGGAGAACAAAAATGGACAAAAATGTTTGTTCAAAGATTTGCTTGTAAGCAATGCTTCCCAAGGGTGTCTGACCTTAAAAATAGAATGTTCAACATAAATGAAAATAGAGGCATTTGTTTAAGTGTTGTCTTCACGGGGTCTCCTTGAGACTCTCGTCTACCCACCTATTCAGCACTTTTGATCTGATAACATCCATGTCAAAAATAACTAGGTAAATTTCATGCATTTTGCTTTGTTAAACTAGCTTCATAGTTCTGCACATCTGGATGAGGCATTTGCATGCTATCCGTGAGATAGGGTGACTTCTGTTGGGTTTTTCTGTCTTTTGTAGGGTAGCTACATCTGCCACTATATGCACATTCTCCATTGGAATGATTTTCACTCTATTGAAACTTGATGTGATAGAGAGCTTCTAATGAACAAGTTTAGCAGAGCTCTGGACCACAGTATTTTCAAGTCCAATTGAGTTGTTATAGGGCGGAAATATATTTTCTAAGATCCACTGGTTATGCATCCCACTGTGAAAGGTCAAACATTCTAAAGTGCATGTCCTATTGAATGTGTATGTGTGTTTCTAGCGCAACCTCCCTCTGCAGTGAGACCCCCCTCAAACCTCCTAGTGTTCTGTGTCAGATAAAAGATTAACTACTCCAACATGGGATCCTAATTATTACTTGCAACCTTTAGACTAATCTCAGGTGTCATCAGTTATGAAAATATTTAAACAGACAGAACTCTTAATAATCCTTATAAAGCCGGATATCTCAAAACATTTTATAAATAAGAGGTGGTCTCAAATCTCCAGTCATATAAATGTTGGTAAGCTTCAGATGTCCATCATTTTGGTGGTTGCAAATTGGCCTTCAGGAACTGGTATTCTGATCTTTGGCTTCTCATCACAGGATGGTCAGTCAGATGGCTGGTCTTTCTTCTGCTTTTGATAACTGAAGTTGGCAAATGTTGAGGTGCCGTTAAGAGCAGTGGGGTTGGATCAGGCCCCCAGGTGAGGCGCATTATCCGGCTGGGGCTGTGGCAACTGGGTTTCTGGCAGGGCTTGCCTCCTGGCCCCCCTCGCTTGCGGGCAGCGGTGACATTTGGTGCTGTGCCCCGGCTTTGCTGTGGGATGGCTCTCAGCCGGGTCCGGCCACTCCTTCCTTGTTGACGGGTCCCCGATCTGAGTGCTGGCCGGTGGTGGGGGTCCCAGTGAAGATTGGGTGACACTCCAGCACTCCACGCCGGCCCTACAGGCATTCTCCCCCTCTATTTTCCAGAGCGACTCCTCCCCACCCCCACCCCCTCCTGGAGGCCACAGCACTGTTGGGACCTACCCAGAGGGTAAATCAGTGACCAGCCGAGTGAGGAGGTGCTGCACTATCCCTTCACTCTACACAGCACTCCATATCCTTCGCCCTTTCTGACACCTGGTGGGCCTCGGGGCACATTACGGAATCTTGCATGGGGACATGGCGGTCGGCGGCCGCCCCACCCCTTTCTCTGTATTCACTGGCATGCCACCACAGCCGCTGCACTGGAAATACGATACCCAGCACTGGTGAGATAAGATGGCGTACCTGGGAGAGAGCGCTGCGGTCTCCGAATCACCCACTGCTCGATGCTGTTTATTGAGGCTGTGTGGAGCGCTAAAAATACCCTACCTGCTTTGGGGAAAGCGCACACTGCTTATTCTGTGTATCTGGACCTCTGAAGTGAATACGCGGGCCGAGTGGCAGCCGGCTCACGGACGGTTTTGGCGGCACTGAGGGCTTCCATAGAGCGGATCTCTGTCTCCACTCGAGCCGCTGCTGAGCTCCTGGATGTGCTCTCAGTACGGCACGAGTGGCTCTCGGCTGGGAAAGGCACCAAATCAAATATGCCTCCCAAAATCGTTTGCTCTACCTGAGACCGGAATGGAGAAGCTTTAAAATCGGCTTCCGTGATACCTAAACTGGCATGCCCCCCACACACTCCAAGGGCCCAAAGCCCATTATCTCCGGGGGTGTCAAAAATTGCCCATAAAGGCAGCAATGGTATAGGGGCCAACCAAAACAAGAACAATGCTGGGGAAGAAAGAGGGGCAAAAATGGATCCCCCCTCCAGCAGACAATACCTGAGTTCTTCCCCGCGGCAGCGGTGGCCCCTGATGGACATAAGAGCATCATCACTGAGGTAGGAGGGGATGGGGAAGCAGAGCATCACTCCACAAGCCAATGCAAGGAAATGGTCCCTAACAGCGGTGTAAATAATAAGCGGGATGGGCCAGAATTAGAACAATTGAATCTTAATGTAGAAAATGAAATCTCTTTGACAGGGGAAGGCGCAGGGGCTGGACAAGAACATGGCGCTATTCCATGGGAGGAAGTACCCCAGACTGTAGAGTGGAATCTGGCCCCATCCAAGGTTGACGACCATCTACCTTCAAGTAGGATCGGGTTGAAGACAAAGGCTTTGATAAAACGTGTCGCAAGCCACCGGTCCTTTGAAGAGTCCCTGGATCCGAGGACAAGTTATTTTCCTTGACTGATGGGTCAGACCCAACTGCGGCAAGCATGGCTGTTTCTGATGTTGAGAGTGTCTCTATATCCTCTAGCTCTGATCTTGGCAGTCAGACGGATGGGCCTGATACAGTAGTTCAAAGGAAAAGAAACTCCAGGTGAAGTAAGGAGCAGGCGTCCCAGGTACAAGGCATGGAAGGCCTGAAGAAGCAAGGTAGTCCTGCCCTAAAGTGGGAATATTCTGCCACGCAAAAGGAATATGAGGAACCCTATTCGACCGGTAGAAAAGGACATAGCAGTCAGGATTTGGAGGAGCCGACCCTGAGATTGATCTATGAATCGACTAAACAGCATCAGGAAGAGACATGGGTAAAAAAAAGCGTCTGGCAACAATAAAGCTACAAGGGGCGATCAGAAAGGTCGCGAAAGCCTGCTCCGAAATGGGTGAAAGGATCACAGCTGTGGAAGAACTTACCGCCGGACCAGAGAATGAGGCAGCAAAAAGACAACATCAAACTGAAGCCCAGGCTGAACAGATAATAGACATCCAATGGAAATTGGAAGATTATGAAAACCAGCAGAGACGCAACAATCTAAGAATCCTGGGCATAGAAGAAGGTATAGAGGGAAACGACATACGAACCTACGTCCTAACACTACTGAAGGGGGCCTTTCCAGAGCTTCAACAATGGAACTGGGACATGGAAGCCCAACAAGTACACCGCCATCCTCTCCTGCGCAAAAATTCTAGGCAGACACACACAAGTGGGGGCGCAACAATTTAGAGCCATCATAGTATATTTTGGAAACTTTCTATTGCAAGAGGCTGTATTTCACAAAGCTCGCCCGGATTCTAAACGCACATACAAAGGACAGACATTTAAGTGCGTGCCCTGACTTCTGTCATGTGACTGTTGAAAGGCGCTGGCGCTTAAGACAGTTGATCCAACCGTGTCAAGCTCAGGGGGTAGAGGCATATCTGTTATATCCAGCACGTTTGAAAACAATATATAATAACAACGTCAGAATTTTTACATCTGAAATTAAAACAAAAGAGTATTTGGATGATATACGGAAGTAGAGAGTGTATGAGAGTAACAGAGCTAATGTATCATTGGTATGATGAAAGATAAAGGGATATAACGAAGTAGCGAATAGAGAATTTTGTATAGACCAATGAGGGCATAGACCGGGGGGGGGGGGACACTGGCGCCATCACTCAAGATCTCACCAGGTCTGTTTGTCTCACTAATTGGGTGGAGGTGATGGAGCGCGCAGGTCACCCGGCTAACAATTTTACCGTAAGCACACTTGGGCCCATGAAATTCAATTTATTTATACTTAATTAATCGGGTAACCTACACTCTACTACCAGCAATTCAGTTCCTTTCTATTTATTTCAATGTACCTGACTTACCAATCCTCGTCACAGGTACCTAAGATCACAATGGATCGAGGAGCTAGCTGCAAAATAAGTAGACAACACAATACCATATACAAATTTAAAATGTTTGTACTCTTTATAATAACCACAGACTCAGGAAGTTTTGAAAACCTTTATCTAATCATCATCATCATCATCATCATATGCCATGAGTAGAAGATTAACACAGATCAAACTGTCTATAAGTAGAATTAGAAATATCGTATAGCTATGAATAAGGCAAAGAATCATTTAGAAATCAGAAAATAAAGGGAAGGAGAAAAATAAGGAACACGCTATTTTAGATCATCAGACTTTTACAACTTTACTAAAGGCGGGTAAAGAAAGGGAACATACTAATCAAAGTAGACTTTCGAAATTCACTAACGGTTCAGAGGAAATGAAACTTATGCAATTTGATTTATCCAGATGTGCTTATTCTCTATAGGGATGTTAAGAATGGAACATAAACTATATATGCAAAACGATTTAGTATTTTGCATGAAAATCTCATTTATAAAGAGACAGGGGAAAAAAAGAACATATGCAATTATGCTTTATTCGAGGCGTTAGGAAGGCAAATTTAGATAAACAAACACCCACGCAGATTTTATATTTACCTAGGATAGAGTGAAGACTAACCCTGGCCACGGGTCAGTTTGGAAAGACGGGAAAGGACCCTCAAGGACTTAGATTGCCAGTAGGCAAGCAGGTACAGCTCATGGACAGTCAGGACAGGATAACCCCAGAATTTGGATCAGGACCGGGTTCACCAAAGGGTACGACCAACACCCGCAGCTTCGGTTGCAAAGCCTGCGATACTCCCTCTCTGCAAGGAATCTGCCAATAACCCCGATTGGGTTTTCTAACCTCCCAGCAAAGTGCTTCGCAAGCACTTAAGGTTTCCCAGAACCCCGAGTGGGTCTGTGGAAATTCGAATAGAGTGCTCCGCAGCTCTCTGTATCAGTCACCTATAGAGTGCGTTGGGTCAGTGACAGGTCAGCTATTCGGACAAGTCGGACAAATTCTCTAGCTAAACCTAGGCTAGTTATACTGTTTTTCGCGTCAGTGTGCCACCCCTCAATGTTGCAAGTGTAAGGATCCTGGATTCTGATTGGACAAAGGAGGAGGTTAAGCCATCACACCACCTAAATTTTAGACTTTCTCAGGCTTAATATTCATTTTTCGTACCCACCCCTTACATACTAGTTTCCCATGGCATATGCTTACAGAAAACAATAGGGTATACAGCAGTTTATTACAAATGTAATAAATTCAGGTACAGATCAGCCTCTCCGGCTAGGTTTGTTCAGGTTCCCAGGAGCATCTTGGGCGAGGCTGCCAGCTGGCTGGGTTCCACTGCTGCATGGGTTTCTTTTTCCCCATCAGGTGACTGGTACCATACGGGCTTCCAAGGTGGGGTAGTAAGCACCTCTCAGGTCCAAAGAATACGATACATGAAAAGCAAGTGAAAACAATTTAGAAACACAGAATAAAAGATTACACTGTTTACTATGACTGGCTAAACTATATCCCTTACTTTATAATAACTATTGCATTAGGGTAAGTGCAGAACAGACAGCTTTGCAAAAGCGGCAATGCAAGCTTAGAGCATGTGAGAACACAGAGCAGCCATCTTAATTGCATTGCGCATGAGCAACAAATTCCCACCAGAACTGCGAGTATGTCACATCACATGCGCATGACCGACGCATGCGCAGACTAAATTCCCGCGTAGCAGCGGCCATTTTACTGCAAGCGGATTACAATTAATAAACACAAAGGCGAGCTTCACTGGGACGCATCATGTAGTGTAGAAAGGTGCAAAATTAGTAAGACAAACAGGTTGATTAGTAAATTAGGGTTATTCAAGGTTCATGCATACAAGCAAGTCGCTTAATGTGCGAAACCTTGCTCCATCAGGGGGAGGGAGGGACTCAGGGAAGGGTGAGTCTTTGGGGAGAGGGGAGGAGGAAGGGTGAAGCGGGAGGAAGGGGTGGGCAGGGGAGGTAATGGGGCACAGCAGACACTAGGGAGATTCCAGATAAAAGCTGAAACCAGATTCTGGGTAAAGAGGAATAAGAAGGCTGTAATTAATGTAAGAAGGCGGTTTTTCCAAGACATAGAAAGGATAAAAAATTATCATGGCAAACTTAAGGATAACCTCAGTTAATATCTGTGGGTTAAATGACCCTAGAAAACGAGGCAGGGTGGCGGAAGATTTGAAAAAGTTGCGGTCTGATATCGTTTGTCTCCAGGAGACACATACAATGGGAACAGAATAAAAGTTTTAGATCAATTAGGATATAACCTTATAGCACACACCTTACAGGGCACTAGAACTAGGGGAGTTGCCATCTTAACCCGGGGAAAAGAGATCGTTTGCAAGAAGCAATTGGGTGATAAATATGGGCGGTGGGTCATGGTAGAGTTACATACGTCTACTTTTTCATTTACTGTATGTTCGATATATGGACCAGCGGGGGACGACCCTGAGGCTTTTGACTTTTTTGAATTTAGAATTAGCAGGATGGCTGACCCCCATTATAATGTGTGGGAATTTGAACATCAACGGGATTGGAGTGTGCTGGGGTGGCAGCCCGGGACTATAAACAGGCTGAAAGCCTAGGGCTTTGTCCCACTTGGCTGAAGGTAATGGATTAGTAGATACACGGAGAGAGTTAAAAACGGCAGAATCTGAATCAGGAAGTACTTATTTTTCGGCGCCCCACAGCACACTGTTTCCTAGGGTGTAATTTCGAAATGCTGCATCTGACATATCCCCAAATAATGTCAGATCACAATCCTCTAGTCTTGGAGATACTAAAGATTAGGGGCGAGAAGGCCGCACAGAGCTGGACTTTTGAAAGGGGACTGCTAGTGGACGAAGGGTACATCACCGATATGAAAAAATGGATAGAAGAATTCCTGGGATATACTAGAGGGAGTGCTCAAACTGGTAGTGTGTGTGATGCTCTCAAGGCAGGTATCCATGGAGAGACACTAAGCTTTAGCTTACGCCGCTCTAGAAATCAACGCCAACAGTTAAATGAATTATACCAAGGACTAAGAGCAGTGGAAGAGGATTTAGTTAGGGAAATAGAGTCCGGAGACAATATTAAGGGTATCCTGAAGAAACTTGCCTTAGCTAAAGCAGCAATAGGGGATGTGGTTTTAGCCAAGGTCACTGAGAAATATTTGACACAAAAGGAGGAATGCTATAAGTGTAGGGAGTGATCAGGGCGCATACTAGCAATTCGAACTAGACAGAAGAACATACAGATCGAGATAATATCAATAAACAGCATGGGGGGCGTGGCTAGCAGCAGACGAAGATGGCTGCAGCTTAGGAGAGCTCCGCGATCAACAGCGTCTCTCCCCATAAATCCTCGCATAAATCCGACAACACCGTAAAATTCAGACACGGGAGCAGGCACCGGAATGTTGCAGCTTTGATTGATGCTGATTTGGGAGCACTACGAACGTACGGAAGAGAACAGCCCTGTGTGAAGGGACTGCGGCCTGCGCAGCAATTGTGGGCCAGGGCCTCAAGTAGCGCTGCGCAGCTGACACTGAGGACGGCGGCAAGAATCGGAGAGCCGCGTTGTGGGGTGCCGGCGCGGGACGAGTGCAGCGATACCAGATGCAGCATGAATGAGAGCCGACTGGAGAAGGTCGGACGGAGAAGGCTTTCCATTGTCCCTTACCCAGGAGAAAAAAAATTAAGAGGTGACGTACCCCCAGTGCCTTGAATAGGGGACCCAGACGGAGCACAGAATCAGACACCAGAATAGGGTGCTGGCCCGATTCGGCATCCACAGGAGCAGACTTGGAAATGCTACAGCCACCCGGACGAGACCAGGGTCGTATAATGAGACTGCGGCCTAAGCAGCGATCGTGAGTCAGGGCCGCACATAAACGCAGCGCAGCTAACACGAGGACCGGCAGCGGGGGACAAAGAGCTGAGCGGCGGGTGCCGGTGCTGATTAAATGCTGCAACACCGGGTTCTGCAAGATAAGGGCGAGCTGAAAGAGATCAGAAAGAGACCTGCTGATTAAATGCTGCAACACCGGGTTCTGCAAGAAAAGGGCGAGCTGAAAGAGATCAGAAAGAGACAGCTCCCCGTAGCTGCCCTCACAGAAAACATTGGGAGTGGTGCCATAATCCTGGCGACTCGATTTAGGACCCAGACGTAGCGCGAGCAACGGAGCGTCTGCTGGTAGACACATACCATAACAAACCCCAAATTAAAGACCGCGCCCACATTCTGTGCCGCACCGGCGACTAATGAAGAACCAGTGAAGGCCCACAGAGGCCCACAATGGAGTGTGTTCAACACAACGCGCAGTCCAGCCACAGCCCGAAGGTGAGAGACCAACAACTACAGGTGGCCTCCTTACTTCGAAGGAGACCACACGCACACACCGGGGTGAAAACGTCCATGCTCAGGGGTGCATCGCGTCTGAAACCCTCACCAAGGGGAGCAAATAAGGGCTGTGAGAAAGTACAGATCGGCTGTGAAAGACCATCCAAGCCTGCCAAAAGTAAACCAGCACTCGTAGGAGCACAGTATTGCCCCGGAGTTTATGGGTAGAACACATACACTATAAACATTAAGCACCGACGGCCGTGGGGAGCAGGAAAACCGAAACGCCGTGTGTAAAAGTTCTTTACGCAGTCAGGCAGCAGTGATTACTGTCTAACCCGCAGCAGCATCAGTAGAACCATCAGTCGATCCGGACTATATGGGAGGAAGAGGCCAGCGTGCCACGCAACTAAATAATTTTTAAAAATATGCCTACAGAGGGGATAGACCGCCTGCCCCAGAGACGCAAACGGGCAGCGATGATGGCTCTCAGTCTTCAAAACCTAAAGAGATAACCCTACAGGACTACGAACGTACGGAAGAGAACAGCCCTGTGTGAAGGGACTGCGGCCTGCGCAGCAATTGTGGGTCAGGGCCTCAAGTAGCGCTGCGCAGCTGACACTGAGGACGGCGGCGAGAATCGGAGAGCCCCGTTGTGGGGTGCCGGCGCGGGACGGGTGCCGCGATACCAGATGCAGCATGAATGAGAGCCGAACCAGATGCAAACGTCAATTGGCACTATATCCACCGACATCACGCTGCTACGAGTGGATGTTTCCAAAATCAGTACGAAGTGACAGAGGTTGAATCCATGAAAGCTGCTCCTTCCACTGACAAGGCGACGTTGCAGCAGCAAGTCCGAAATCTGGGAAGAGCACATACACAAATGGAGGCTAAACTTGATGACCAGGAATTCCGCTTTCGACGCAATAATGTTCACTTGGTGGGAGTGCTCGAAAGTGTGAAGGGGCCGGATATCGACCTCTTTGTGGAAGAACTCATCAAAACCAAACTGCAGCCCTGTGGACTGTCCAGCTTCTTCTCTGTAGAACGTGCCCATCGAATACCTGGCGGAAGACCCTGTTTGGGCGCCACACCTAGGCATATTCTTGCACGTATATTTAACTTACGTGACTGAGACGCAATTCTGCAAGCAGCACATATTGCACCCCCCATACAGGTGGAAATCAGCAGAGTAATCATGTACCCGGACTACACGGCGCTGGTAAAACAACAACGGGATTTCCTGGATGCAAAAAAATAACTGCGCAAATCAGACCTCAAGAACGCAATGCACTTCCCAGTGAAACTGAGAGTGGAGGCCGAAGGAAAGACTTGGTTTTTTACAGGCTAGTGTAAAGAGAAAAAAAGCACTCCCCACTGGAACGGATGCCTGAAGACCTGACAACGCCATATTTTACGGTGGAAACGACGTGGACCCAGACTCGCTGAGCGTATGCTCTGATTTCACCGGTGCCAATAGGATGTGGTGCCTGTATCACTGAACTCTATATGTTAGGCCGTGGGCACAGTGCAGGACTACGGGAGGGACCAGGAATGATCGCAAACAGCTCTACCCCCCTCACGCAAGTACAAAGTTCTGGGGACTAAGCACTCTGCTAAGTTGGGGTGGCGGGTAGTTCAAAGTCCGCCGTGCAGGGAAGCAGGGAGGAGGGAGGGGAGTGGGTTCAGTTAAAGGGATGTTTGTTTAAACTTGTTCAGATGCATATTAATAGACAGCACAACATACGAATTAGAAGTAAAGCATACACATTACACGACCTCTACGCTCTCAATAGTAACACTCAATATTGTACCTATGGCAGTCATAGATTCACAGACCTCGGACGCTAAATAGAGATCCACGCCTCTCGCGGTGATGTCCTGGAATGTAAATGGGTAGGGAGATAAGATAAAGAGAGGTCTGGTTCTTTTAATATATCAAGCGAAAGGGGCCAGCAGTGGCACTGATACAAGAATTACATTTGACGGGCTCCGCCTGTAAGGCCCTAGACAGATGGGGCTACAAAATGGCAGCACACTCAGAATTCACTTCAGGATCCACAGGAGTCGGAATCCTGATTCAGAAGTGTTACCCCTTAATACTAACTGGGTCCTGGTCAGACGACCAAGGGAGGTTTGCCGCGATCTCATGCCAATGGGAAGGGAGACATTATATTTAATCTCGGTTTATGTTCCACCTGCAATATACCAATCAACCTTCCCAGCATCTTCTCTCAAGCTTATTAGTAATCCTGTATTCGGTACTCTGAGACTGTATTTCTGTCTCTCCCTGCGCCTTGATGCCCTTGGGCTAAGTTGGCGCATTACAAATTTCCCATTCATTCATTCATTCATTCATTCAGCTCTAGGGAAAATCCTGCTATCACTCGCCTATGCACCCTACATCCCGGAGAGGCACAGACTTTTTCCATTATACCCAGGCTATCTAAAAAACAAAGCGATCAGGAAGGGCCTGATCACAACCACAAAACAATATTTTGCAGAAAACGAACACTCAGTGCCCGCGCCAACGATGCTAGGGGAGGCATGCAAAACAGTCCTACGTGGCCAGGCTATTTCATTGGTGACAAATCACAAAAAGATGCAGCAACAACAGATCCAGACACTAGAGCAACAGATGGATTGTGCAGAGACTGATCACACCACAGATATCACTAATGATACAACACATAGGCGACATCTATCTCAACAGAAATATAAGGCCTTCGCATAAGAGGACATAAAATCCAGACTCACAACCATGCAGCATACCATTTATGAAAGGGTGATAAGGCAGGCAAGCTCCTAGCATGGATAGATAAAAAGGAAAGAGCTAATAGATGGATATCTCAACTGCAAGTAAAACAGGGAGTCCCGACCTCAGACCACCAACAAATAGTTGACATATTAGCGACCCATTACGAGAACATATACACACCATTAGCCACACCTACGATAGATGAACATTTAGCCTTTATAAAAGACATAAAAGGCCAACACTAGACCATACGGCAACCCAAACCTTGAAGGTGGGTCTCACCCAAGATGAACTTATACAAGCGATACATACCCTACATACAGGTAAAGCCCTGGGACAAAACGGTAGAATGTAGAATTCTGTAAACAGACAGCCACTCCTCTCATGCCACACCTACTTAACATGTACAAGAACAGTTTGAAAAAAAGGGGAACTCCCTAGGGATAAGCGTCTGGCAACAATAGTCGCAATACAAAAACCGAGCAAACCACTGCAAGACTGCATCTCGTTCAGACCGATATCCCTCATAAATGCGGAAGCAAAAATACTTGTAAAAGTGTTAGCATTGCGATTACAACCATATCTAGAAACGGTGATTCACCCGGATCAATCCGGATTTATGCCAAATCACAATACAGCATTAAATCTTAGGAAGCTCCATAGTGTCATGGCGCGTAGATCCACTATAGACGAAGATGCATTCATTCTGTCCCTGGATGCACGAATGACATTCAACATGGCCGAATGGCCCTTTCTTTTTGCAGTCCTTCACCACATAGGATTTGGCCTCAAATTTTGGCAATTGGTGAAACTGCTCTATACTAAACCCATGGCGCATGTGGTGGCAAACGGACGCATCCCGGCTGACTTCCCCCTGGGTAAGTGGACAAGGCAGGGCTGCCCTCTGTCACTGCTGTTATTCGCAGTAGTTCTAGAACCACTGCCGGCATGGATACGGCAGGATCCGGTAATCTGTGGACTCAAGTGGGCTATGGGGTGCGAAGGACGCATCTTGCTATATGCAGACGATGTGTTGCTCTACTTGGCTTCACCCTCACGTTCACTCAACTGCCTCTTAGATATATTTGCGGCATATGGACGAGTGTCAGGCTATACCATAAACTGGGCAAAGTCACTCTTTTTTAATGCTTCATGTCTCTCACCCCCCTCCCCCCCCCCCCCCCCCCCATGCGACTCTCGCGAAAGTACGACATACGTATAGCTTAACAGTCTCTCTCTGTATCGGCTGGCTTCACTGTGAGTGACAGCATTCTGCTCTTTCACAAGGAGCATATCAGCACTCAAAGTAGTTTTGTTCAGTGTCAATAACTAATGTGGCAGTGTGTGCTTTTTTGAGACCAAAAGCAATTTTTGCTTTTGCCAATATTTGTTATAATGGTGAGGGCCCGGCAGCTCTGACATCGATAAGGTTTTACAAAAACCAGGCCAAACCAAGTCCTACATTGCCAAAATTAAAAAGCTGACCACCAATGTCAGACCTACTGGCTTTGCCAATACTTGTTAATTTTTTTGTTTCCCATAATCTTATTGAAACTGGTTACATTGATTTTCCAATATGAATAGTTTTGGGAAATACTAGCATGCATCAACACATTTTACTAAATGATGCTGCAAAGAAATGGTACCTGAAATGTTACAGTAGTTTAGCAAAATGTTTTTTCCCTACTTTCATTTTTTTAGGAACATTTTATATTGAAAGCAAAGAATCAATCTTGCTTTCATGCTTCCGCTTATATATTTACATTCTTGCATTTTGTAGGGCCTCATATTGCTAAACTTTGA
This sequence comes from Lissotriton vulgaris, assembly GCF_964263255.1. NCBI lineage: Eukaryota > Metazoa > Chordata > Amphibia > Caudata > Salamandridae > Lissotriton > Lissotriton vulgaris. Next base: position 389,372 of record NW_028240617.1, on the reverse strand, counting down.
AACTGTGTGTACCTAAGTTTATACTGGAACCACTGTCAGTAGTGCAGTCAGAATTTACGTTTACTTAGAGCGCTCACCCTAATAATAAAGGCTTTAAAATAATGAACCATAAATAAAAATTGGAACAGCATTAACATATGCACACAAATATTCACTTAACTGCGGGCAGTGCCCTTCCCTGGCCCTTAATGTGGTACTGCAGACTGGCAGCCAAAGGGTTTGTGCTGCAGGGGGTTGGGCCTACTTGTCCCAAGGACAAAATACACATTAAAACTTGTTGCCAATGACCCCAAACAATATGTCCTGGGCGTCGGGCTATACGAATTCCACATCCCTGCAAAAAGATGTCTGCTTAAAATTTCGGAGCCCACTGATCTTAATCATGCGGCTCAGGATTGGGTTTTGTAGGGAAAACAGGAGTGTGACCCATAAACCAATCGGGATTAGGGTACTAGGTATACAGATAAAACAATATCCCAAAAGGTATAAGTGTAAAGACAATTTATATTGTATGCACCAAGCATTACATGGATCAGAAAAAGGAGACACCTATTCAACTGATTTTGGAAAAATACATTTTTTTAGTAGTTTTGATATTCAAGCAAAGAACGCAATTTTCAAGTCCATGTACTTATATACAGCACATAATCAAATACTTGGAGTGACAACCCGAAAAGAACTTGATGCACAGTATATACAAGTGAGGTGTGGCAACTCAAGTGAAGGCGTGAGCAGCGACGAATGGCGCAAGGTGAGCAAAGTCAAGTATTTACAGTGAATAGCTCAGCAAGTGACATAAAATCAGTGACTTTCTATAATACAATTTGTAATTTCAATTGGAGCCACAACAGAATGCACCTGTAGTTTGCGCTGGGAGGTCGACGACGTTTCGGTCCTTAACCAATGAGGACCATCTTCAGGTCGGGGTTGTCCCATTTCAGGTGCTGAAAGCGAGAAGGTCTCCGCTTAGATCGAAGGGATCCGGCGAATTATGTGTGACTGCCCAGGGACTGAATCAATAATCTGGTAGAAGGGGGCGTCACAAGGCAATCAAAGGCTATTTGGAATTTCTGCGGTCAGGAGCCTGAGTGGTGTATCAAATCCAGGACAGCGTCTCACAAGTATCGCAGCAGGATAAAGGGATCGGCAGCAAGGGGCCTGAAATTTATGTAGAATCCCAAAAAGCGTCGAGAAACGATCGCGGGGGTGAGTTCATGCGACAGTAAGGGACCTGATCAGTAGTTAGGTGCAGGGGGGCAGTTAATGCGGTCAGGCGTGCCAGCAAAGGGTCCGGGAGCCTTCTGATACCATTGATATTTGAGGCAGTATGGTTTAAAAGGTTGGATGGCTTGGTAAATGGATTTATATGGGCATATGGTAAGACAAGACATGCCATGAAGTTTATGTCTCTCCCTCAGGAGAAAGTAGGATTATCAGCCCCAAACGTTAGATTTTATTTCTTAGCATCAGCATTACAATACATGTGTCTGTTAGTGGGGGGAAACCCCTTCCAGGGGAGGGTCCCAGACATTTACGAACTATTGGTGGGGAAGGATGCTAAAAATCTGTTTTTAAGATTCACTGAACCTAGTTACTACAAGAAGGTAAGATTTAAGACGTTACTGGCAGCAGGTCAGGTGTGGAATAATTTAAAAAGCAAGACGGTTATATAGGCAGAATAAATGACTATAGCCCCTTTCATGATTATATAATGAAAGAATGGAAAGATTTAGGGGTAGGTATAGTGGGGGATTTAGTTAATGTAGTTGGACTCTTCCATTTTCAGAGTTACAGGATAGATATGGGGTAGATAGGAAACATTTTTTTAAATACCTGCTGGTTTGTAGGTATCTGTAGAGGAAAACAGGGGGTCCAAATGGGCTAGCCAGGAACACCACGATTGATAATCTGAGGAATGAAGCTGGATGTACTATTAGTAGAATTTATAGGGAGTTGATCGCCATGCAGCCGGACAATTGAGATAGGCAGGCGGAAAAATGGGATCAAAGGCTTGGGATAAAAGGATCTGGCTTTCTTTATTCTTTAGACAAAGGACATAGTATACTCTGTTCATCAAAGTTACCGGCGCAGCACTTTAAAACGATTTTAGATTTGTATTCTACACCTGATAATATAGCAAAATGGGGCGGGTCTGTAGGCGTTAGTTGTTCCTGCTGTAAATGTGCTCGTGCAGATGTGGTACATATGTTTTCAACTTGTCCACAGCTGGACTCTCTTAGAAAAAGAATAGAACAGTTTTTAGACCTAACATTGAAGGTTAATGTGGCCTTAAATCCTGAAGTGATGTTACTGGGGGTCAGTAGCACAAGATCTGACGGTGCACAACCATAGTTAATTTTCTTGGCAATGGCAGTGGCTAAGATCTGTATTGCTACAGCCTGGCTAGACCCGGTGGCCCCATCTTTTTCACAATGGCTTGCCCGGCTTCTCTCCACTTTAAACCTGGAGAAAGGAATTTATGAAAGAAAAGGTTGAAAGGCCAAAAAGCTGGGCAAAACAATAAAGGGCTCCAATTTATCGGTGGAAGGAGGAGGCTGGGGACCCTTGAAATAATAGCGAACTGAAATTCTGTATATAAAAATAATGTTGTTATGGCGTGCAGGTTTTTTTAACTTATTTTCTTTCTCTGCTCCCTCTTTTTGTCTTTTTATCCTCCAATGTAATAATTACCTCTCAAAAAGAGTAATAATGTATTGAGAAAAAGGCCCTATATACATGAGTGTAATGATAGCACAAAATGTATACATTCTTATTCTTTTGTTTAGTTTTCTACGGAATCTCTCGGAATGATTATTTGAATATGAATTTATGTGCCCTTACTAAAAATAAAATATATATATAAAAAAATTAAATAGGATACTAGAACCTCTGCTGGGCCCATATTCTGTTGTGAGCTGTAGGAGGACTGGCGTGTTGAGATTGCATTTGGTGGCACGGCCTGGTCTGTGGACGGCGGGACTGGGTACGAGGCAGGCTGGTGGTCCGGTGAGTTTGGTCCCAGTAGGGGGGCCTACTTGGCAGGCCGTCACTGGCCGCGGCTGGGCTAGGCTCAGTGCGGCTTGTGGCATAGGGACGGCCTGATTCCCCCCTGCTGAGATGGATTCACGACACACCTTGGCCTCCATCATCATCTTTGGGGTACAGGGAGCCCCCTCTGAGGACTTGCTTAGGTTCTCCGATAGACTGTCTCCCGGGCCAACGGTGGGAAATACCAACCTAGTGGGTCAGGTACTCTTGACCATCCCAAGACAACGCGGTGCTCTTGGCGGGCATCATAGAGGCTAGGGACACCCTGGATGCCAAGATTGGCGCAGTGGGATCCGAAGTCTCCTTCCTTCGTCCGGACCTATGAAAGGCTGTGGATTGCATCACTGAAGCGGAGACACAGGTCTCATCTGTCGAAAATACGGTGACCACTATACAACAGCGCGTCAACAAACTAACAGTGATTTACCTGGAGCTGGCATCTCGGGTCGAGGCCAGGCGTAACAACCTCCATTTTGTAGGTTTTCCGGAGGGCTGTGAGGGCACCTCTATAAACCGTTTTCTCACCCAGTGGCTCAAGGATCTCCTCCCGGATGATATGTTATCCTCCTGCTTTGTGGGCGAAAGAGCTCATCGGGCCTTAATGAAGAAACTCTCCCCCCCACCCTCCCCCCCTCCCGGGGGAACGCATGCAGCCAGTCATCGCCAAATTGCTTAACTATTTAGATAGAGTTGAAATTCTGCAATTTGCCAGAGTATGCAGAGACAAGCTGACCTTTGATTCTACTATAATGATATTCCCAGACTACACCCACCTGGTCCAACAGCAACGACAGTCCTTCATGGTAGCAAAGTGATGGCTGCGCGATCTCAACATCCAATATACACTCCTATATCCCACCAGACTACGAGTGCAATACAATTCCAAATCTCACATCTTTGGTACGCCTTAAGCGCTGTTTGCCTGGACTGATGAGCGAACACATCTGAAACCTTGTTCTCCGCCGCCGCTGGAGTCTGACTCCTCCCAAGGTTCACAGAAAAACTGATCTAGAAGGACAAAATCAAAGTGGCTATATAGATCCGGATCTGCTCGACTCTCCTCCAGCCCGGAGCGGGCATCTGGAGTTTACCTATTACTGGACTCTTAGAGTCTTGGTCTCTGCTGATTGAGAAACATTTTCCTTACATCACCTACACCTGCACTGGGCCAGTTTGGCCAACATGCTCAGTAACTGTCCCACCCTGGACATACGCACCCCATTTTAAAGTTTCGGGGATATGTTATGATCCATTAGGGGGGGGGGACTCCTGGTTCCCCCGTTGGGGGCAAGGTGTGCTCCTCGCTGCGACAGATACTCCTCGTTTTAGGCAGTATTGGGGGTGTGGGGGGTACTTGGTTATTCATGTTATTTTTGGTTCTTACATTCGCGTAGACATGCAACTCCATTCCAGTTAGATCTGATACTCACGCTACACATATGCACAATGGATGACGGCCCAGGCTAGTGCCCCCTCCCCCACTGGGAGATTTGACTATGGCAACATGGAACATTGGGGGCTACTCAACATAATCAAACGGAGTGCCATCCTTCGCCAGGCCAAGTGTAATGACACCTACATTCTTCTTCTGCAGGAGACCCACTTATTGGGTACCAAGGCCCCTTGCCTGGCCAGGTGTGGATACCAGCTATTCTACCATGCAGGGTTTACACAGTGTTCCCGGGGGACAGATATACTGGTTCATCGCCGTATCCCTTTCGCTCCCCGTGAAGCAATGGGTGGATCCCGGGGGGAGATGTATTCTGGTAGCTGGAACTCTTTATGGTGAACGTATCCGCATTGGCAGCTTTTGTGTCCACCCCCCTTGGGCTCTGCCTTTGTTGGCAAAATTATTCGCCTATTGGGTGAGCTTCAGGATGGCCTGGCCCATTTGGGGGAGGGACCGGAATGACGTTATGTCATGATTGGACAGAAAGCATGGGCTTGGTCCTGGACCCCCAACGGAGACGCTCCAAATGAATCAATTTAGACAGTACTTTAGGATGGTCCGGCGTATGGCGGAAATATCACCCTGCAGAGGCAGGTTACGCCTATCTGTCCCCTGTTTATGGTTCCTTATCCCGGCTAGACTATCTATTTACACCACGTAAGTACATACATAGATTCTTGCAGGTCTCTGACCTCCCCAGGGGACTGTCAGACCACTCCCCGGTTCTTGATAAACTCCATTTACATTTCTGCAAGCCTCCGTTTAGGTGGCGAATGTCCCCATGGCATCTTTGGAATCCCGAGTATCAAGAGACACTCGCCGGGACGATTCGGGAATACCTAGATTTAAACGCAGCCTCCGACTCATCCAGAAAAACCCTCTGGGAAGCCTTAAACCCCACTCTCCGGGGGGTGGATATCAGTTGCAGCACAAATGAGAGACAGAAGCACTCTGCCCAACAAGCGGAATTAGAAGCTCACCATATCTTCCTTGAGGCCCAATACCTACAGGATCCCAGTCCTTCCCTCCGGCACAACTTACTTAAAGTTCAACAGCAGTTACAGCAACATCTCATGGACGCTGCACAGGGTCTATCAATGGGGTGATAAGTCAAGCAAAATGCTACATAGGCTCTGTCAAGCAGGACGGTCCCCAGCCGCTATTCTGACCATCTGAGGACCTGCAGTGCCCTTCACTCCTCTCCCGGGGCAGTCGAATTTGCACGTTATTTCTCTGCATTATATACGCCACCGGAACAGCTTTCGGAGGTTCTCATCGCAGAGTACCTTCAGGATATTCCCCCCTCCGCGACTCACTCGTCTAATGAGAGACCAACTTGACGCCCCCATAACAATAGACAAATTAAATACCACTTAGGTGGTCTGCACCTGGGGCGGGCCCCTGGCCCTAACGGATTCCCCATGGAATTTCTCCGGTCGCATATTACTACCCTGGGCCCGCACCTGTTGGGGGTTATACAAGAGGCCCTCGAGCAACGCATATTGCCACAGGATTGGTGGCAACCAGAGATTATCCTCTTTTTTAAAACCAGGGCATCCACCAGAAGACCCCTCCTCTTATCGCCCCATCTCCTCTATCAACTTTGAGCCCAAACTCCTGGCAAGGTCCTCGCTGATTGGTTGCACACCTGTATACAGGATTTGATCCTTTTAGATTTGTCAGGCTTCATGCCACACTGGGCCACCCATCACATTATCCGCCATGGCCTTGGCCCCAGAACTGGTTCGTCCCGCGGCGATGCTCCTGCCGATATTGATAAAGCATTTGACTCCCTTAGCTAAAAGTATCTCCAATTTTGGCCCACGCCTCCACGCATACGTTCGCTTACTATACACAGAACCGACGGCCTCAGTACGTGTCGCCGGGCACCGTTCGGTACCCTTCTCTATTGGTCGCGGCACATGAGAGAAGGGTGTGTCCCCTCTGTTATTTGTTCTTGCAATTGTACCCTATGGTGATATGGGTACACAGGGATCCAGTGCGGGGTTTCGAGTGGCCGCGGTCGCAACCTGACTGCATTGCGCTATATGCAGACAACGTCCTATTCTTTATGACAGAACCATGGATCTCAGGACTGCGGATCCTGCAGATCATCAGTCTTTGGACAGACTTGAGGGCTACACACCAACCCCGGGAAATCTGTGTTGTTCCCGGTATGTGGCAATCAGGGCAGAGGCCAAAAAATATATATTTGGAAGGTTGCCCTGGTTATGTACACAGGGAGGGGAGCAGATGCAGTGGAAAGTAAAGCCCTGTGATTTATATATCCATAGAGGTCAAAATATTGACTATTGCTAAAACAGTGTGGAGGACTATTAGGGGGAGTGCTAACTATAATGCATTAAACATTAAAGATTAATTCCATTGACGCAGCGTTTCGGTGGCTTTACAATGGTTGTACCTTCATCAGGACATTTGGCAATATTGACTTGGAGTCTCTAAATTGAAGACTTTAATGGAAAAAGACTTCTACATCAATTGAGGTCTTGTTCTATTGTATTTCTTCTGGCGATACTGGGCCTTTTCAGATATTGTTCTGCTCATGTATCGGCACGGAGGAGCCACCGTAGTTAACTTTGCGGTCTTTAATCGATTAACCTTACGGATTCCTTCTTCACATTGGAATCACAGATAAGAATCCGGTATCGGGGGGGTCTGATTCAATGCCTCCTGATTTTCAGCCTGGTTACAATAATTCGGCCTCCCTGCTCCTCCGCGTCCGTGTCTTCATTAGGTAGTATCGACATGTCCTGATGAAGGTACAACCATTGGAAAGCCAACGAAACGCCGCGTCGACTCTTGCTTTTTGACTGTTTTTATGTTTATTCTTGTTGGTTTTTATCATGAAATTAATCTTTTTAAATAAATGTTTTTAATTTAGAGTGTAACCCTTAAGGGAGGTACCATAATAAATTGTGAAATTTTCTCTATTTTTCTAGTTTGAATTTTTCCTTGATTATAAGTGTGACACTCAATGGGATTAATGTTTAATGTTTAATGCATTCTAGTTAGCACTCCCCCTAATAGTCCTCCACACTGTTTTAGCAATAGTCAATATTTTGACCTCTATGGATATATAAATCACAGGGCTTTACTTTCCACTGAATCAGGGCAGAGGTACATGGGCCACCCAGTTGAAGCATGCATCGAAGGGCTTTAAATATTTGGGTATTTTAATGTCTCCATGTCCACGGATCTCATGGACACATTACATAAATCCACTTCTAGGTAGACTCTGGGATGAGACAACTATATGGTCATCGCTTCCCCTCTCACTATATGGGCGGGCAGCAATCTTTAAAATGGTTCCCTTACCCAGAATATTATACCGACTGCAGAATTTCCCATATCACATAGCGCGGGCATGGTTTGCACAGAGAAACGCTATACATAATAATTTCTTCTGGAACAGTTCGTATAGCGCTCCAAACCTGTGCACAATCAATGTATTGCAGTGGAATCGCGGCGGCGGATGTGTACGCTTATTACGCGACTTTTCATTCATTATTATTTTTTTTTTATATATCTTTTATTGATTTTTAAAACAAAAATAAACAAACAATCGGCAATCACATTGATTTGAAAGTCAGATATGGTTGAAAATGGCAGTGCATTACGGTTACAGAACAATTATGGGAATCAGCTCCACAGCATTCAAACATTTATGGAGACGCTAGGTCATCATCAGGAGGAACAGTAGGTGCAACACAGATATCTCCCCTATACGAATTCCACTTGGCCCACACTCTGGACCATATTTGAGGGCAACCCCTTGCCCCATATACAGTATTCTCCCGAAACATACACCAGTCCATGTTGCGCTTCCACACTCTGGCTGTTGGGGGTGCCGACCCCCCCCCATAATTGAGGCATGTCCCTTTTGGCCACTGCGGTACCAGGCATAACCCACAGTTTCTCCGCACCTACCAAATCAGTGGGCTCCGACACATTAAGTAAACCTCTTTTTACCTACGGGCTGATGGGTTTGTGGAGGACCTCACTCGTGACACTTTGGATTCCTCTCCAATATCCCTGAATGTGCTCACATTGCCAGAGAATATGCATGAATGTGGCCACCTGTCCATCGTGACGCCTACAGTTTATATTGTCACTGCACCCCATACGGGCCAGCTGTGGCCCCGTAATGTAGATTCTGTCGAGAATTTTCAGTTGTATCAGTCGGAGACGCTCAGAGATCGCTACCTCTCTGGGGAAGGCCAGTCTTCGTCATCTAACAGGAGGCCGTCTGCCTCCCACGACTAAGGCAGTTTGATTAGGGGATCTGGTGCGTTATTGACAAGTTCCTTGTAGGCCAAGGAGATGTCTTTCTGAGGGAGGAGCCCGTCCAGTAATTATCTTCCAGTGGGGAGGAGTCAGGGAGGGGGGACTCCCCACTGATGGCGATGGTCAAGCCATGACGGATCTGGAGAAAGCGGAAGAACTCCGTATCCGCGAGTTCGTCGTGTTGTTTCAGTTGGTCAATACTGAGCACCTAACCCTGCACCCACAGGTCACCCACCCTAGAGATGCCTATGTGGTCCCACGTATCGAAACCCTTAGAGGAATGAGGACAACCCAGTTGAGCAGTGTCCCACAGGGGGGGTTGCAAGCGTCAACCTATGCTCCCATCCTAAACTTTTGTTAACTGCATGCCACACCTGGACCAAGTGGGATGTGGGCCCAGTCAGGTGCAGGGTCTTAGGATTGGCATAGAGAGCTCAGTTGTATGATCTGCCCGGTAGTACCCATCTGTCCATGGCATATCTCGGATCTCCAGTAGCCCGATATGTACTCTGATTGATGGCAGCGAAGTGGGCCACCCAGTAATATTTTTTAATGTCGGGAAGGCTGATACCACCATCGGGTTGAGGGTTAACTTATGGAGCGCCATTCTAAGTCTCCCGTCCCATAGTAGCTGCCTCTGTAGGCCTTCGATCTCTTTAAAGTAACGCGCTGGAACTGGAACGGAGTATTTCTGAAGGGCATAGAGGAAGCGGGGGAGGGACATCATCTTAAAGAGAGCGGCACAACCGAGCAGCAAGAGTGGAAGCGCCCCCCAGGCAGCAACATCACATCACGTTGCAGGCGCTGCAGGGGCAGGAGCAGATTTCTTTCATATCGGACAAAAATCCCCAAATATTGGAAACCATCGGACACCCCTTGTATTGGACAGTCCCTGGAAAGAGACGGAGTCCCGCCAAACAGAATATATAGGAGAGATTTCCCCCAGGTGATAAGAGTAGCCCGAGAATCTTCCAAAGGATGTAAAGATGTCTAAGACACATCTGAGTGATTTGGCGGGGGAAGCCAAATAAAGCAGAATATCATCTGCGTAAAGGGAGATACGGTCCTCCCAGTCCGACAACCAACGCAAACCTCTAATAGACAAGTCACGCTGGATCCAGGTGGCCATAGGCTCCAAGGACAAGGCAAAGAGCAGGGGCAACAGTGGACACCCCTGTTGAGTGCCCCGACCAAGAACGATGGACCCAGATCGTTTGTTGTTGACCACCACCTGCGCAAGAGGAGCGGAGTAAAGGAGCCTGACTCATGAGATGAATTCCGGGCCAAATCATAATTTAAAAAGTACTGCAAACAGGTAGGGCCATTCAATGGTGTCGAAGGTCATAGAGGCGTCCAAAGATAAAATGACGTCATTCTCCTGTATCGTTCCGGCCCGCTCGATCACCCCATGAACCTGTCTCATATTTAGAGCAGTGTTGCGATGGGGCATAAAGCCTGACTGATCAGGGTGCACAAGGGAACCAAACACTTGTGATAGGCGGGTGGCTAGAAGTTTAGCAAGTATTTTAGGTTCAGCATTAATCAAGGAGGTGGGTCGATAAGATGTGCACCTGTCCTTCGGTTTCCCTCCTTGGGGTTGACTTCTATTGATGCCAGCCGTAGGTCTGGTGGAAGCCCTCCCGCCTCCCTGCTATCACAAAATGTGTCTGGACACATTTTGTACAGTTCAATGGGTAACCCATTAGGCCCCATCGCACTACCTGGTTTGAGAGCCCTGATCGCTTGCGCAATTTCGACATTGGACATAGCGCTGTCCAAGTAGCTCCAATCATCTTCCGAGAGGGACGGGAGGCCGATGTCTTTGAGGAGGTCAGTCCAATCCGGCTTTCCGAGGGATAACTGTGATTTATATACCCAATTATAATGTGCAGCAAATTCGTCGGCTATGAGAACCGGGTCTGTAACCCTTGCACCGAGTGGGTCGTGAGTTCAGGGATAAGGCGGCCAGCTCGCTCCTTCTTATCCAGCCAGGCAATAAGTTTCACAGCTTTGTCCCCCCATTCGTACACTCTACCATCCCTCTCTCTTCCCCAGGACTTAGCCTGATCTGTTGCAAAAGCCTTATATTCATCTGTTTTTAATCGCAAAAGATGCTCAGTGTCTGGGATACCCTCGCCCCCCACTTCCGCCTCCAAGTGTATTACATCCTTCTCAACCACCTCGATCTCCATGGAATTCTCCTTCCGGACCCCAGCCACCAGCGGTCTGACCGGTGCGATTCGGCCCTCCAGACGTTGACTGTTGTTCCATTGTGAACACTGAGGTTCCGCCTGAAATTCGGACGTTCACCGTAACTTGTTCCTATATCCACTACTCATCTGGATTCAGAAATCTTTTCACACGCGGATATTCCAACCACTATCATTTTGACCGCAGCGGCGCCACCGGACGGGACGCACTGCATGCCTTATAACCTAGGTTTCGCCTTATTCAGGGCACTCACCGCTTCTTGTTCCCATCCTCCCCCCATTCAGTCCGGACTTCTAGAATTCCATCCACACGTGGAATTTCCACCCCCGACTAATCCTTCTAATTGACCGCAGCGGCGCCATCGGATGGGACGCTCAGCTTGCCATATCACCTAGGTACCAGAGGTCTTGCCCTCTCCTCCAGTCGGGCCATGTCAATTCACCGGTGCCTCTTGGCACCAAGACACAGCCATCTCTTAGATTCAGCCACCATTGAGTTCGCCAATCCTTCCTTGGACCTCCTCCTGCAAATAGGCTTGCTTATTAGGCAATACACTGGTTGTCCTGATGATGATCCTTCATTTTAACAGGATCGAAACACCGTCGACAGTTGATGTAGTTTAAACACTAGTTCCACACTGTGTGACATAATTGCGTTTTTACTACATGAGTAAAGCTAGATTGATTCTTTCTATTTTTTACTAGCTTCCCGCAAATTGTAAAATTGCCTGTTAAACCTCCTACCTTTGTAATTTGTTTGTCTAGCCTTGTTGTTTGTTGTGGATACAGGATTGTGTCCCACTATATACATGTTGTTTTGAAATTTTTTCTATCCTTGTCATTGATTAAATTCAGAGTCCAGCTGGACACCTTACTTATTATAGTGCAGATTGTGGCCTATAATTATTCTAAGTTTGTACCTTCCGTTTTCTGTCAAGGACCTTTGTTGATTGATATTACTAATACCCTTGGTCCTTGCTTACCGAGTGGGTTCCCTTGTTTCTCCTAGTAGTACCAGAGAAAGGGCAGCCCCTCGAACGACTGACTTCAACGCCTCCCAAAGCGTCCGAGGGGAGTCCACCAAACCCAGGTTCTCACGAAAATAGCAAACAATCTCCTTCTGTAGGTCCTTGCGAACCGATGGGTTACGGAGGAACCAGGGATTGTCAGGTGCCACCATATCAATTCGGTGGTCTATCAACACTAGTCTGGTCCACACAGTCAAATAGTCAGATCTTCCTCTTGCCAGATGGCGGACTTCCTGTAAATGGAGCAGCTGAGTAAATAGTCAATGAGGGAGGAGCTATGATGGGCTCCAGAAAAGAAGGTGTATTGCAAGTCCCCAGGGTGGAAAGCTCTACAGGCATCAGATAGGCTGAATGCCTCAATGAAATCAGGAAGCCAACTATTAGAGAGAGGGCCCCATAGCACGTGGGGGCTGACGATCTTACTCCCCGGACGACACAGCACTGAAGTCCCCTCCCACCAGGAGAAGGCCCTCCGGCAAAGATAGGAGTAAAGTGCCCAAATCTGTAAATATTGGTGCCTGCAGTCCCAGAGGTAAATATACCAATACCAGGGTCACCGTTCTCCCCTCCCACTGCCCAGTGAGTGCAATATACCTCCCACGTTCATCAGCATCCGTAGATTGGGGTGAGAAGGGAAAGGAGATTTTTGCCATGATGCCTACTCCTCGAGACCCACTAGTAAATCCTGAGTGGGCTATGAGCCTGTATCGCCATCTTTTTAGGGCCTTACACATTTTCTCAACCAAATGTGTTTCTTGAAGGAGAACCACCTCCGGGGAGTGCCGTTTCATATACTGTAAGACCACAGTGCGTTTTACCTTGTCCCCCAGCCCATTAACGTTCCAACTAAGTAAAGTGAAACTTTTGTCCCAGTGCGGTCCCATGGTGAAGCGTTAAAGTGGAGCCATATCCCACAAACACAAGTAAAGATGAGACCATATCCAAAGCTATGTACATCATTAAAGCCGATATAACCATAAAGAACAACCCCATTCCCCTAACCCCAGTTCCAAAACCCCCCTCCCTACCTCCCAGCATCTTCGGGCAAGAACCAGCCCATCAACAAACTGCACAGAGTGCCTGTCGCCCCAAAAATACCAACACAAATTAAATGCGGGGATTAAGGACCCCAACCGCCTGACCACCCCCCCCACCCCCACACCCAAAAGAAAAGAGAACATAATGCATTGGAGACTACCCCCGGGCAACAGTAAAGGATTTACAGTCAGTAGCGTCAGTATGCCCAGACCTGCAGTGGAGAACCCCCCGCAGGTCCCGAGGCCAGGAATTCTAGAGCACATATGAGCCCCATCATAGAGTTAGGCTACGTTCAGGCCAACATTGCACAAATATCAATAATCACCAGGCTCAACGTGGGGAGTGTTCCCTGGCGTCTCTCCAGCCCTCCAGCCAGTCTGCCGCCGCCTCTGGGTGATCAAAAAAAAGGTCTTCCCATTTGCCTCTATTCTGAGCTTGGCACGAAAAAGCATAGAATATTTCAGCCCTTTATCTCTCAAAGTTTTTTTAACAGCCAAAAATGATCTTCATTGTCTCTGGATAGCCTAGGTGAAACCTGGAAAAAATGTTACAGTTGAATTCTCATACTTAAGAGGCGGTGAGTTCCTGGCCTACTGCAATATCGCATCCCGGTCTCTGAAGTTCAGAAGTCTCACTAAGATGGGCAGGGGAGGAGCCCCCGGTCTTGGGCGACCTCCCGGGACCTAATGCGCTCTTTTCACCACAAAGAACTTTGAGAGGCCCCTTGGCTGGAGATGGTTGAGCACCAGATCTTCAACAAACAGGTCCGGCGTCTGCCCCTTTGATTTATTTTTTTCGAAACACCTACAATGCGGACATTGTTTCTTCGCGAGCGCCCTTCGTATTCATCCAGCTTACCTTTCGCAAACTTTTTGAAGGTGTGTAAAGCCTGGACCTCGGTCTGTAGTTGCGAGACGTCATCCACCAGACTCTAAGCAGTTATCTCCAATTGTTTGACTTTTTCATGGGTTTTGGCGAGATCAGCCCTAATCAAAGTCATCTCCACCGTGATGGCGTTGGTGCGCTGCTCCATAGAGGTGCGCACCCCTGCTATGGCATCCATTACGTCTTTAAGGGAGAGTTCAGGGAGCGCGCTCTCCGACCCTCCGGTGGATACCTGCCGAGCGTTCAGGGGCGAGGCTCTTGGGGCAAGCATACTTGTCCAAATTGCTCTGCTGTGTCGCCTTTGTGCCCCTGCCACTAGCCATTGCGTACTTCACCAAGGGGCTCAGCAGTGTATACGTGCACACAACCACAGGGCCACTCCAACCGAGGAAGTCACCGGAGAGTTATCAACAAATAAGGGGAAGTTTGAATTCCTCACCGATTGTACGATGGCAGTACCTTGTGGGTGCTCCCTGGGAGTCACAGGTCAAAGGAAGAGATCCTCCCCGCGGGTCACCAGGCCCCAGACACCCCTCCAGCGTTGGCACTGGGCAGCTAGCGATGTGTTCACTCACTCTAGTCCCCACTGGCAGTATTCAGGGCCTCTCTCGGTCAAACACAAGCCGGGCTGAGCTGCGATGGGCAGGCTCTCTGGGGTGAATAGCCCACTGCTTCACTTATGTGGCCCTCCGCTTCTCAGGCCGAGGTGGGTCGCCTCCATAGGTGCTTCAGGAAATCACTGGGTTGGTACGACTCGCGGACCAGGCCGTAAGCAGCGACTTCGAGTCGGCGCGTGCCCGCCTCACGATTCAAGCACGGCGGCACCAACAATGACCACGGACCGCAGCCTCTCGCTGTTTACAGGCCGCTACTTGCTGCAGGCCGTATTCCATTCTCCCACCACCGCCGGAGACGGAAAGAAGACGAGGGGGCCACAGCACCCAGGGCAGTCGATCCCCACTTCAGGACTCGGATGTAAGAGGTGGATGGAGGGTTTTTTTTGGTCGGGCAATGCGGAGCTCTCCTACAACGCGGCCATCACGCAGTCGTGTGTAACCACACCCCCCATTTATTTATTAATTATTAATGAATGGTGGTACAGTACGCCTGCAGATCCAGCGTTCGCATTAGAACATGCAGCAATGGAGGGTGCTCCCCTCCTTCGGCTCTTATATAGCACCCAAAAACTGAACTTCCTCCCCATGCAAGCAGAACAGTGATGAGGCTCAGGAGGTATATTGTGGGACAATTTGGGTGGCGTGGGTGCCTGACCCAGGCGACTCCCCTATGGCACAGTACCCATTTGGGCCAGTTAGCAGCGTTACCGGGATTTCATAAATGGGACCTCATAGGTATCTCTACTCTTAGAGATATTATGAATCGCACCACGTTGAAATCCTTTCAACAGTTGCAGGTAGAATTTCAACTACATAAAACCTAATTTTATCGGTATCTTCAACTTCGCCATGCTCTTACTCCCCAAATCCTCACCCTGGACACCCTTCCTGAATTCCCTCCCCTCGAGGGCCACCTTCTCATGGGGGACCTGGGGTCCTATAAATTCCGAAAAATATACCAGATTTTGACGACACGCGCCAAAACGATTCTACATAAGACCAGAGGGGCGTGGCAGGCAGACATTCCTAACTTAACTGATGATGATTGGGCCAAGGCCGTAGCTAGCTCTCAGGCGGCCGTGTCTTGTCGATACCGCCTCATCCAATTCAAATACATACACCACATGTACTATACTAGACTTCGTCTTTTGGAAGATCTGGGTCATTCAATCTCCCCAGTGCTTACATTGCGGGAGGGAAGAGGGGTCATTTATACATACTGTCTGGGATTGCACAGCTATTCAATCAATCAATCAATCAATTTGTAAAGCGAGCTACTCACCCGTGAGGGTCTCAAGGCGCTGAAGGGGGGGGGGGGTGCTGCTACTGCTCGAATAGCCAGGTCTTGAGGTGTTTCCTGAAGGTGAGATGGTCCTGGGTCAGTCGTAGGTGTGCGGGGAGGGAGTGCCAAGTCTTGGCTGCCAGGTAGGAGAACGATCTTCTTCCGGTGTTGGTTCTGCAAATCCGAGAGACGGTGGCGAGGGCGAGGCTGGTGTAGCGGAGCTGGCAGGTGAGGGTGTAGAACGACAGGCGGTTGTTGAGGTATTCGGGACCCGAGTCGTGGAGCGCTTTGTGTGCATGGGTGAGCAGCCTGAACGTGATCCTCTTGCTGACGGGGAGCCAGTGTGGGTTTCTCAGGTGGGCAGATATGTGGCTGTGGCGAGGGACGTCGAGGATGAGTCTTGTGGAGGCGTCCTGTATGCGTTGAAGGCGTTTCTGAAGTTTGGCTGTGGTTCCTACATACAGGGAGTTTCCGTAGTCCAGCCGGCTGGTGACGAGGGCCTGGGTGACCGTCTTTCTGGTTTCGGTGGGGATCCACCGGAAGATCTTTCGGAGCATGCGCAGGGTGTTGAAACATGAGGACGAGACTGCGTTGACTTGCTTGGTCATCGTGAGGGAGGAGTCCAGGATAAATCCCAGGTTGCGTGCATGGTCCGTGGGTATCGGTGCGGTGCCCAGCGTCATGGGCCACCAGGAGTCGTCCCAGACAGATGAGGATTGTCCGAGGATGAGGACTTCCATCTTGTCCGAGTTGAGCTTCAGACGGCTGAGCTTTATCCATTCTGCGACATCTTTCATTCAGCCCTGGAAGTTGGCTTTGGCGGTGAGGGGGTCTTTGGTGAGGGAGAGTATCAGTTGGGTGTCGTCGGCGTAAGAGATGATGTTGAGGTTGTGCTTGCGTGTGATGGTGGCGAGGGGGCTCATGTAGGTGTTGAAGAGGGTAGGGCTGAGTGAGGAGCCCTGGGGTACGCCGCAGATGATCTTGGAGGCCTCGGAGCGGAAGGGTGGGAGGTGGACTCTCTGGGTTCTGTCGGAGAGGAACGATCTGATCCAGTCTAGGGCCTTTCCTTGGATCCCAGTGTTGTAGAGGCGGGTTACTAGGGTGCGGTAGTAGACGGTGTCAAAGGCTGCTGAGAGGTCGAGGAGGATGAGGGCGGCTGTCTCTCCGTTGTCCATCAGGGTCCTGATGTCATCGGTGGCTGCGATGAGGGCGGTCTCGGTGCTGTGTTTGGCTCAGAATCCAGACTGGAATGGGTTGAGCGAGTTGTTTTCTTCGAGGAATGCTGTCAGCTGTTTGTTGACGGTCTTCTCGATGACTTTAGCCGGGAAGGGGAGGAGAGAGATGGGGCGGAAGTTCTTGAGGTCTTTGGGGTCCGCTGTTGGTTTCTTCAGTAGGGCGTTGATTTCTGCGTGTTTCCAGCTTTCAGGGAATGTGGCTGACATGAGTGAGTTGTTAATGACGTTCCGGAGGTTGGGTGTGATGATGGTGTCGGCTTTGTTGAAGATATGATGAGGGCATGGGTCAGAGGGGGAGCCGGAGTGGATGCTGTTCATGACGCGGGTGG
Organism: Lissotriton vulgaris; assembly: GCF_964263255.1. Taxonomy (NCBI): domain Eukaryota; kingdom Metazoa; phylum Chordata; class Amphibia; order Caudata; family Salamandridae; genus Lissotriton; species Lissotriton vulgaris. The sequence continues at coordinate 371,945 of NW_028240617.1, read as the reverse complement.
TGTCTTCGGTGCTGATGGGGGTCCATGCGTTGAGGCTGGAGGTGGGGGTCGTTGGTTTGGTGGTTGGGAGCGGGGTCTGGGGTCCGAAGCTGTTGTGTATGTCTGTGATCTTGCGGTGGAAGAATGTGGCTAGGGAGTTGCAGAGGTCTTGTGACGGTGAGATGTCGTTGTTGCTGGCGCTGGGATTGGAGAGCTCTTTGACGGTGCTGAAGAGTACCTTGCTGTTGTGGGCGTTGTTGTCCAGCCGCTCTTTGAATGATGTCTTTTTTGTGGTGCGAATCATCTGGTGGTATTCGGGGGTGCGCTCGTGAGGGCTGTCATGTTTTCTTGTGTCCGCTTGTGGCGCCAGGCTTTTTCGAGGGTTCTGCACGATTTCTTTGCGATTTTGAGGGCTTCTGTGAACCATGCGGTTTTTCTGTTGCTAGTCTTGCCTGGGGGGGGTTTCTTCAGAGGGGCGAGGTCGTCCGCGCAGTTGGTGATCCACTGTGTGAGGTTGTGCGCTGCGTTGTTGGTGTCGGGGGTGTCGGCAGGTGGGTTCTGGCTCAGCGATGTGGTCAGTTGGTCTGTGGTGACTTTGCTCCAGCATCTGCGGGGGATCTGTGGTGTCTGGTGGTGGGAGGTGGTCTTTTTGAAGGTGAGGTGGATGCAGCTGTGTTCGCTCCAGTGTAGTCCGGAGGAGTGGCTGAAGGAGACGTGGTTGCTGGCGGAAAAGATGGGTTCGAGTGTGTGGCCGGCGAGGTGGGTGGGCGTGTCCACCAGTTGCTTGAGTCCGAGGTTGTCAAGCAGGGTGGTGGTGTTGCTGTCGTCGTTTTTCTCCAGGTGGAAGTTCAGGTCCCCTAGGAGGATGTACTCTGGAGAGGCTAGGGCGTGCGGGCTGAAGAAGTTGTCGATGGTCTCGCTGAATTGTGTTCGTGGGCCCGGGGGTCGGTAGATGAGGGTTCCTCTGAGGGTGGTCTGGGGGTCGGTGTGGATCTAGAAGTGTAGGTGTTCGGCGGCGGTGAGTGTGTCTTCGGCATTGATCGTGACGCTGATGGTGTTCCTGTAGATGATGGCGACTCCTCCTCCGGTTTTGTTGACGCGGTCCTTCCGGGTGATTTTGTAGCCGTCCCGGATGGCTATGGCGATGTCGGGGGCCGAGGAAGCGTTCATCCAGGTTTCTGTGAGGAAGGCGACGTCTGGAGCTGTTGTGTCGAGGAGTTCCCAGAGTTCGACGACGTGTTTGTGGACGGAGCGGGTGTTGAGCAGGATGCACTTGAGGTGGTTGTTGTTGTCGTTGCTGTGTTTGGTGGGTGGGGTGCGGGTACCGAGGCAGGTGAATTTGCAGGCTTGGCAGGTGAAGGGTCCATGGCGCGCACGCTGCGCGCATCAGCCGCGCAGTGGCCTCCATTAAGAAGGGGCGAAAGAGGGAGAAGCAGGCGGGAAGGGGAGCGGGGGTCCAATCAGGCGCGGGGCCGCAGGGGAGGCCGCGGCGGGAGGCGGGAGACGAACGGAGGGAAAGTAGAGGCAGCAAGGGTCGCTCCCTTAGTGCGCAGCGCCCTCCCTTAAGAAGGGGCGAGGGAGGGAGGAGCAGGTGGGAGGGGGAGCGGGGGTCCAATCAGCCGCGGGCCGCAGGGGAGGCAGCGGCGGGGGAAAAAACTGCGGGAAAGTAGAGGCAGCAAGGGGGCAGCAAGGGTGGTGCTGACGCGGTGAGGGAGCGACCTGGCCTGTGACCAGGGTCGAGGGTCGCTATTCGACCCTTCTGGCGGAGGGTCTTGTCTTGCTTGGGTGAAGTATTGTCCTGGGATCTCCTGTATGACCCCCAAATTGTTCCTATTACAAAGCACTGATGGGATCGGTTGGAATCGGTATAAGCAGCACTTGCTCTTCCTGGCCCTCACTATTGCTAAACGCAATATCGCTCAGCTGAGTAAGGGGACCTCCCCCCCCCCCCCAGCGTTAGGAAAATGGCGGACAGAGTTAGACAGGTGCATGGGTGCAGAAATTGCGGTTTTACAGGCGCATGCTTGTCTCCTGAAACAGAGGAAAATATGGTCCCGATGGGCTACATATCGGGGCATAGAACTTCCCCTGCTACCCTCTCTGATCCCCTGATGTGGGAACCCCCCCTTTCGTTCTTAATCATAACATATCAGACTAACTATCGTATCACTCCCGTGGTGGGCACTTGTATATACACACTTGCACACAAGGATTGCGGAATGGAGAGAGATGGAGAGAATGGCAGAGATATTTAGGAACGATTTGAAAAACTTTGAGTACTGTTGGGACCCACTAATAACTTACCTCTCATGGGACCTGCCGTTGGTGGCTTGTCCCTGAACACAAGGGCATTGCACTCCTTCCAGTTCTGATCTCTCACGCAGTGCCTTGGGTCACTTTGCTGACCTCACTTTTTTTCCACATCGCACAGAGCCGAAGACTAGATGTAACCATTTGTTCTCAGTCCCACATGTCTGTACGTATACATTGTCTTTTATTATTCTTTTTCTTTTTTCCTTTTACTTTGTCAGGTGCAGGAGGAGATTGTGGGGGGGGCAACATTCATTATCTCACTATCTTAGTGTAAGTGTTCATATGTGTTGAAAATGTAGGCACAATATCATTCCCCTGTCAATCTTGCAACGGTATTCTCTGTAGAACTGAGTAGGAAAAAGCGGAGAATGTTGGAAAGCATTGTTTGTGACCTATGGAAAATTAAATCAAAAGAAGTTTGAGAAAAAAATAGTTGGCCTGTCACAGACTTATGGAGGTGTCACTAGACTGTTCAGCATTGAGGTGGCTGCCTCCAACTTCAGAAAAATATGAATACATAAGCTTTTCGGGGACCTTGCACATAGACAGGCCCATTCTACATTAATGACTTCAGTAAGAATATCTACGATGCAGAAGTAGCATTACACGTGAGTAACATGTACTTTCTTCACATCAGTAGAAAATAGACTGGGTTAATGTTGCCTAATATAGGGTGAGGCAAAAATGCAAAGAAAGATTCATTTGGGCTCTTACTTATGACATCAGGTGACATGCAGAACTTGTGACCTTGAAGAAAATCAGCATGCGGCCTAAATATTTTTAAAGGTAAGTAACATTTATATTAGTATAAAATTCACATTTTTGTTTTTAAAGTGCTGCCTTTCTGAAATATAGGAAGTTGCGGATGATAAACTGTCTCGATTATGTCAACTTCGAGAAAGTTGAATACAATATATCTAGCTTTCTTTTAGCTGTACTGTTCCATAGCATCATGGTAATGTCGCTTCAAAGATTGCATTTAGTGATGGAGCCCACACTTACTGAGCCTTTTTATTGTCATCTTTGCATGAGCTACTCTTATCTTAAGGTTACAAATGTAAGTAAACAAGCTGCGGGTGAGACACAGTCTAAGAAGCGTAGGCCACTGTCCTTCTACTAACACATAGAGAATACTCACGCTCAGAACTCACAGCACATCCCCAGCCAAGCAACTTGTAAAGGGGTACCTCAAACATTGACACAAGACATGACTGACTTGTCTCAGTATACAACAATGTTGGTTGCTAAGTGCTCTTATCAATCTTAAGCAACTTGTCTTCAACAGATTACATTTCTGGTATGTCTTCATAGTCATTCTTTTTATACTAAGTACATAGAGGCCAAGCCTGTGAAATTACTTAGCATTATTCTGTTCCTTTGCAGTCAGGATTGCAATACAAGTCTTGTTCGTGCCTGCTGGAATGAGCTGTTCTCCTTGGGCCTGGCTCAGTGTTCACAGGTGATGAGCCTCTCAACTATTTTAGCAGCTATTGTCAACCATTTGCAAAACAGCATGCATGAAGGTATGTATTACCGCACCTACTTACCCTTGCAGGTGAGAAGGGTACTTTTCAGATGGTGTTACACAGTGTTTAGAGATATTAAATTACTTTTAAAGTATATAACTGTGAGGATGATTTGCTATCACAGTTATCAAGAATTTGAACTGTAGAGATCAGAGTATTTAGAAACATTTATTAACCGAGTTCTACATTCAGCATTATTCGATTTACAGTAAGATGCAGGGGCATCTTACACATCTGGTTATTCATACTACACTAGCACTGTTCCTTACCACTTAAGGGTCTGAAAGTGCAGCATCACTTGCGTACGAATGAGCTAGATTCAAAAACGTTGTAAGAACACGTGCACAGCTTCTATTGTTCTGAACACTGATACAAAACACTCTGTTAGAGAGGTGGGCCTAAAACTGCAGCATGTAGCTGTCCAGTACAGTGCTACATGTCAGAGCACAAAACTCAATAACAGGCTCTATGTCAATCTGCCAGGGTGATAAACATTGGCAGTTGGTTTTTAGAGAAGTACTTTCCTACAGACCCTTCAAAACACAAATTCTGAAGGGGAACTTTTTAAATACTCTAATAACTTAATGGCATGCCAAACAAGGCTGACACTCCCCAAGGGTGTTTGTGGTTCATCTACCTCAAGATGGTGGGACAAATGATGAATTTTACAGGCCAGTCTCACTAAAAATGTCTAAAACGTCTACGGTGATACTAGTAATTCAGAAAATGCAATTTTGCAAGGCCTATCATTGTTTTTTCCAACTACATTTGATTTCCATCGTTTTTCCCATCCTGTCCCATGCCCTTGGAGTCTACGGCAAATGTGACATATTTTAGGATTAGCAATCTTCTGGGAAGTGGTGGGATGGAACAATTAAAAAATCTCACACCATCGGACCATAGACAGGAAACCTACAGATAATACAGGACCATACATCTGTGCTATTGGTCATGGTATGCAGATATACAACAGTAGGTATGTTACCCCCAATCGTACATAATCATACATGCTAGGGTGTTAAACAAGAGTTGTGATTGTCACTCTAAAATCATATATATACAAATTTTACTGAGAAAAACAAAGGTTACAGGGATGTTATAGTTCGACTCCAATTTCACACGTACAAAACCTTCAGCAGTTATAGTTACCTGAGCTAACTATAACTAACGCCCTTGCAGTGCACTGCTTATGACATGGTACGTAAGCAGGTAAGTACGCTGTTTCTAATGCGAGCGAGTCTTGGTGCTAGAATCCTGGAACTGAGCTGGTGGTCACTGACATTACTGATTACATCATCCAGTGATTGTGAGTGTTTTCTAAAAGTTTGAGTGTTAAATATATATACTGAAGTACTTCAAAAGTTTTAAGTATACTTTGTGTTCTACTGAGTGTACTATTTATAACGTGAGATGCTGTGTAAGTGGGTCTGCAAGTGGCTGTATGGGTGTGTAAGTGACTGTATGGGGGATTAAGTGGATATGTGAGTAGCTGTATGGGTGAATTAGTGGATGTGTGAGTAGCTGTATGAGTGAGTGAGGGGGTATACGATGGCTGTATTGGTGAGTAAATGGGCGTTTAAGTGTCTGTATGGGTGAGTGAGTAGCTGTGTGAGTGCCTTTAAGGGTGGGTGGGTTGATGTGTGAATGGCTGTAAGGGTGACTGAGTGGCTGTGCAAGTGGCTGTATAGGTGAGTGACTAGGTGTGCGAGTGGCTGTATTGTAGAGTTAATGTCCGTAAGGCTATATGGGTGAGTGGAGGGATATGTGAGTGCTTGTATGGATTTGTGAATCTGTATGTAAGTGGTAGTGTGAATGTCTGAGTGAGAATGTGAGTGGGGTATGGGTGAGTTTGTGGCTCTGTTGAGAGGCTGTATGGGTGAGTGAGTGGGTGTGTGAGTAGCTGTATGGGTGAATGAATGGCTGTGTGAATGACTGTATGGGTGACTGAATGGCTGACGTCACTGACCTTGTCAAGAGTTCTGTAAAAGTGAGGTTATAAACAGTACATTGCGGGGGTAAGTTATAGTTAGCTCAAGTAACTATAACTGTTGTATTTCTATGGTTTTGTACATGTGAGATCTGGGCTTAACTATAACATCCCTGTAACCTTTGTTTTTTTCAATGAATTTCTATGTATTTGTTTTTTGTTTTCCCCGGAGTATAACGTCCCTGTAACCTTTGTTTTTTTTCAGTAAATTTCAAAGGTTTTTCAAATTCTATTTCTAAAGTATTATGTCCCTGTAATGTTTAGTTTTTTCAGTTAATTTATAAGGTGTATTCTTAATACTAAATATACTACAATGTATTTAGATTTTTATTTAGCAATTTGTTTTATTTTTGAACTGCAGATATTTTTTTATAAATATACTTTTTATATTTTTAATAAGTAAAAGTGGCATACATAATGTAAAATATATAATGTTTATGTCAATGTTATTTTACAGTTTTATATTTGTTAATTAATTTTTAGTTACACAGCCCTATTACAAGCCAAGCTCTTGCATCCAATTGTTTGTTCTGTCTTTGGCTCAGCAAGGACTTGCAGTTGGAAGCATTAAGAGGTTGGCTGCCCTTTTGGGCTGTATAAGTTTACCGGACCCTTGTTTAAACCACTTCTTGTGATACATGTTATTACAGGATTAACACACATATTCCCATCCAGGTTGTTTGTGATGCCACACGAAATATTTTTCTGCTGTAGGTGTCTTTTAAAAGATGAGGAATTTGTGATGAAGAAAGGATCGATTAAAAGAAGAAATTACTAAAACGAAATCAGCGAGGCATGTGTGGCTGTAGCTGCGCATTCTGTGCTTACTCCTGCCATCTAGTGTTGGGTTTGGATGTGTGCAAGTTGTTTTTCTTCGAAGAGTTCAACTCTAGTCACGAGGTACTGTCTCCAACTCTCGCTTGCAATGCTCATGGACATCAGCCCTATCGTATTTTTTTCCACCATCTGGTTCAGGCGTGTCCTTCCTTGCTCCGGATGGACGCTGTTGCGGTGATCTTTTCAGTCCTCATGGTTCCTCTCTCTCCGTCTGTATTGTCTTCGATCACACTTCCCCTGTTTTTTTCATATCGGCTCAACGTTTCCAGAAACCGTCCAGGAGAGTTCGCCGGTCAGCTCTGTCCCGCCATGGGGTCTCACCCGCTGGGTCCTATTTTTTCCTTCCATTCGGTCCGCTGTCACCATACCTCGCCTGTGATGCAACAGACACCCTTTGGATATTGCCCTCAGTGTTGTGCGAGGTACCCTGGGACGGCCTCTACCAGGTCTGTAATCTGTGCCTCTCACCCGAGCACGATGATACCTCTTGCATCCCCTGCCAGTGCTTTCGATTAAAGAAGACCCTTCCAGACTGCCTTGCCCGTTGACTCAAGATGTCGCACACGAGCAGCAACGATAATCAAGACCTCTTCAGCACCCAGGCTCTTGAGGGAGATCATCAGCCTTAGCCTTTGGCTGCTTACCAGGAGACTTTCTCACCTAAAGAGTTCCGGCTCTAACCTAGAGATCGAAGACCTCCCACCGGCTCAACAGGTCATGAATACACTTACTGTCACCCACAAAAGTGTATTCGGCCGCTCTGGACCCACACAAACAGACTGTGCTGGCACTGCCTTCAGGCCATGGTTCGCATTGACTGTCCACTTCGTACACCAAACCCTGCTTTGGCTGGCACCAAAAGAAATTCTAAAGCAGACATTCTCGGTGCTGCCCACTCCTGGCTTGGCATGGGTCCCACAGTCTGATCCAAAACCGTCTGCCTCGGAACCCAGGTTGGCACCGGCACTGAAACATTCGACTGCGACCAGAGACAAGCCCATGAACCAGTTGAACCGGTCCATAAGAAGCCGACAGGCTGGATACTAACACAGCCTCCAACACAGAGCCCTCAGCCTCCTAAAAGGCAGCTCAGCTTTGAAGAAGCTCTGGTGCCCTCTCCTCAAACAAAGTAGAGGACAAGCATTTGCAATGCAATAGGTCTCGCAGCATTAAAATTTGAGTTATTGGCATTGTGTATGACAATGCGTTGCATACATTTTTTAGCAACCTTTGAATTGGTTAGCAGTGAGAGTGTGTGCAAGAGTATGCTGTTGCTCACAGCTGTTATTATTCACACAGCTTGCATCAGTCTGCTGGGTGGTCGGGTGATCGGACCACCCATCCTACTATGACAGCATCTTCCTATGCATCCGACTACCTCAAAACAATGACTGCTGGCAATAGCGATAAGTGGCTGGATACCAATACTGACGTAACAGTAACAGTACTTTGTCTTCGGTTCCTCTTTGAGAATGATTGGGTACCCATACCTGTGTGAAAGAGATCTCAAATGCTCTGCCTTAGGCATCCCAAGATTTTGGCGAACCAGTTCGTTTGACTTCATGGTTGAGCTACTTTTTTGTCTAAGCTTCATATGATTCCGCTGCTTGTCTTCACAGGAGAGGGCTGGTCTAGCTGATTTCTGTGCTCTGCCGTTGCGTATTTACCTGCTTCTGTAGTGAGTAGGGTGAATAATGGTGTGCACATGGCAGGGTCATCACTGCGGTGGCATTTGGGCAAAGGAACTAACTATTGTGATGCGGCCAGAATAATTACCAGTGACTGAGATTAATGCAAGCATTCCATCCATCAGGAGCTAGGCGGGTGGGAGTGGGGGGGGGGGATTTTGGGGGGGGGGGGGGACACCATCACATGGGGTGACACCGGCAGTCTAACATGCTAGACAAACTCATTCAAATCGTGGTAAAACTAAGGAGTATCGCTTGTCAATTATTCCAATAAAACATAAATTGATTCACAGTCAGGGATATACTTCGGTACACAATTCAGGGTTATAGTCGCTTCCACAACGATTGCTTCACTGTATGATTGGTATGAGTCTGTGCACTTCAAGTCCATCCTCGTTCTGAACTTAATGCCCTTTTAAGAGGAGAACCAGCATGGAGGTGGACGCAAGATTCGTATCCAGGCGGCACCCGGCAGTGGATTATGCGGCAGGAGCGTTCTCGCTTGCGATAGGTGACTTTGGAACGGCGGAGCCGAAACTTCAGTGTTTCAAGGTGTTGTGCGCACCTTCTCTGCCGAGCAGAAAATGTGCAGTGCTGCACGTTACCGAGACGCTGATAGGTGCGCCAGCATTTTGGTAGGTAAGGGAACTGTGAAGCCACCAGAGATAGTGACCTGCACAGTCATACAATTTGTGCACGTAGAGGAGGCACGATTCTTATTCGGGTCTCCGGGTTCACTAAAGTTCCAAGGGCAAAAACCGAAACAGTGCTAGAGAGTCAATTGGGGGTAACACTGAAAATACGTATGCTCAGGCATAATGCAGCTAATTACGATTTTTCAATGTGGATTTTATAAAAACCCACTTCTACCCCAGCGTCATCTCGCATCTTTAAACAGATGAGTGTTACCTACCGGAATTTGTTTTATCGACCTTAGAAGGATAAAAGACAAAGTGTACCGCCGGGGTGAAATCTGTGAACAAGTGAATTGGTTTGTGAGTCAAATTCCGCATAGTTGGGTTGAAACGATGCACTCGGCACCTTGCAATGAACATCAAAATAAGGGCGACATAAAATGGTGAAAAAAAGTGACGATAACTGAGGGGGCATATAGATGTGCGCAATATGACAAATCAGAAATTCGCTGACCAAAGCATTCAGGAATACTGGGTTAGTTCCCAAGAAGACAAGGGGCAGCCGCAGCACGCACGTACACATACATGGCAATAGTATCTCCAGGAAGTAGCTAAAGAAACTTTCGTAGGCAAACATGTTCCTATCTAATCTTCTTCCGCGTAAAATCTCGCCTTTTCCAATATCGCTTAACGGGCAAATAGAATGTTTGTTTCTGTTGCAAAAGCGGTCTCTTGGAGGGAGTGAATAGCGTTGTAAAACGTAAGAGATGCTAGCAGACATGCCAACATTGACTAGGACAGGGACGTGGGAGATTTAAAACAAAAAAAACAAGAGGTGCGCGCGCAGTCATGAAAACGAAACCTAGCGTGGGGGCGGGACTTCCGTCCTGTGCGCGAAGCAGCGCCCACGGAGTGCCTGGCCCGAGGAGCAGTGGTGACGCGGGGCTCCCATGCCCAAGGGAGAGCCCCGCGGAGGCTACAGAACACCGGATTGGCGGTAAGTGGAACTGTATTTGGGAGCGGGGGGGGCGCTCGTGTGTGTATGTGTGCACGTGTGTGTGTGTGTGTATGTGTGCGACGGCGGGGTGTCTCTGTATGCGTGCGTGTGTGTATGTGCGCTCGTGTGTGTGTCTCTGAGTGTGCGCATGCGTGTGTGGTGTTGGAGCTTCCCAGGAGACAGCAGCTGGCCACAGCGTGCGCGTTCGCGCGCGCGTGGCCTGCGCCGATCGCCTTTTGCGAGATGCGCGCGGCCAGGTGCTGTCTCCTGGGAAGCAGACCCAGCGACAATAGATCTCTGGCGAGACAGCCCTTACGCGCTTTTCAACGCCAGGAGACCTAAAAAAGCAGATTAAATCCACCAGTCCTTCTTGACCCCATACTACCTCCACCGACTTCCACTCCACCCAAACCCCCACTAACTCCTTCTCTGCCTACCCACTTCTTACACTCCCTAGGGGTCCTCACATTGGTGAACACGGTGAGAGGACACTTAGTAATTGTCCCCACAGAGAGACCCATAGGACTCTGATGATATGGATCTGCCTGCGGATACTAATCCTGACCTCTAACCTCCCTGACCTTCACCACCAGATGATACCTCTGCTTACCATGATGTTTTAGGTAGGGCTGCTGCTTACCACAAAGTGCAGATGCATAAAGTGTCAATCGAAGAGGACTTCCTCTTTGAGACTTTCCTTGCCTCATAGGGCCATATGTATCAAGTAAAATTGTGATCGCAACCACCGAAATTTCGGCGTTTGCGATCGCAATTAGGCTTAATGGTATGTATAAAAGAAAAACTGCCTTGCAAAATAAGGAATTTGCGATTCCTTATTTTGCGAATGCATTTAAGGAATTGCAATTTGCGATTCCTTAAATGGAATGTATGAGGCACCCAAGTTGTGCGAATATGGCATAAGGAATCGCAAATTACCACCAACTACAGGTTGGTGGTAATTTGCGATTTCTTTCAAAAAGGCAAGTTTTTTCATTTTTCAAAGTGGCATGTGACGCACACACATGCCCTTAGGGCATGTATTTGCGCCACACATGCACCCATGCTCATTTCAGGGGTGCAACAGGGTGTCCTTTTGACACCCTGGCACACTTGAAATTGCATTCTCAATGTGCGATTCTCTAATTGAGAATGTCTTTCCATTCATTCCTATGGGCCTCTAGGCCCATAGGAATGAATAGGGAGGTATTCCTTAATTGCGAATTGCAATTTGCGATTCGCAATTAAGAAATATGTAGGATTCACAAAATGTATTGCAAATCCTACATACGTAGCGTTTTGCAATTCTCAAATATCGATTCTCAAAAATTCGCTATTTGACAATTGCAAAACCTAACATTGATACATATGGCCCATAGTTCCATGTAGTATCTGCCTGTGCTGAAGGGGATGCTCAAGCCCGCTCCTGATCTTTTCAGGGAAGTGGTCAAGGCCCAGGCTATTACTGCCCGGGGTTGACAAAGAGTACAAGGCCTCCCTTTCACACCCCTTATAAGCGGCCCAGTGTGCCAACCACTGACCTATCACAATTCCATTGGTTTGCTCTCTAGATATGACTGGGCCCAATGTGACGAATTGGAGGAGCACCCTCAGCAGCTTCTTCAGGAGCACCTTAAAAGGGCACATGAGTTGGTCACAGAAGGCAAACTGATTTCCAGCATGACCATCAGGTGTGCACTGAATTCGGCTGACACTGCTGCCTAGGGTTAATTCCAGTGCTTTCCTCTGCAGCCGTTCTTGACTCAGTGTCTCTGGGTTCAAATTGGATGTTCCTCATCATCTCTTCAACCTGTCTTTTGATAGGAAACATCTATTTGGCCCTCAGGGTGAATAGATGCTGGTGAAAAGAAAAAGACATGGAGACATCGAAAGCCATGGGTGCCTTGCAGACACCTTCCCCACGGGTACCTTTAGCTGCTCCACGTATCGTGGAGGATCCACACCAGCTTCCCCGAAGCCTCCACAAGCTTTGAATGCCAGCCGACCCAACCATCTTCCACAAGGGACTGCTTCCGGGGTGCCTATTGTGGAAAGACCAATAAAGGCAGAGGCAAAGGTAGCTCCCACAAGGAAGCCGACCCAGTCTAACAATGACTTGTCACTCCTTCCCCCCGATCACAAGTACCTGTCTGGGTACGGCTTCAGATGTTCTTCAATGCCTGGCAACATGTCACCTCAGACCAGTGGGTGTTAGACATCACTCAACATAGTTACTGCCTGAAGCTCATCGCCACACTACTGTAACAAAGTGACCTCTTTTTGCATGGTTGCCCACCACTTTTTGCCAAACTGCTAATGTACTTTCACTGAGTGTGCCCTGGGTTCCTGCCAAACAGATACCCAGGGCCTATGTTCTTTCCCTAAAACTGCATTAAGACAAACCCCATCGGGCAATCTTTGGCCACAAGTCAGTCCATTGTAAATGGTACCATAGTTACCAAGTGCACTGTGGACAGGAAAGGCCTCTAAGGGGTGAAGCACTTATTGTGCCACCCTTGGAGGCCCTGTACCTTTACACACACACACACACACACACTGCCATTTCGGGCTGCGTGTTTTGGTGCAGAACAAAGTGAAGAGTCAACGTGGCACAAATCCCTGTGTGCCATGCCTACAACCCACTGCCCTGGCATAGGTCAGCCACCCCTCTAGCTGGGTGCACTATACTAGTGGTGAGGGCACAGGTGCATGAGCCCTGTACCCCTACAGTGTGTAACTCAATTCTTATACATTGTAAATGCAGTAATGCTGTTAAGAGTACATGGTGCTGGGTGTTTGTCATTAATAACTCCACAGTACAGTAGTGGCTTTACTGAAAACTGGGAAGTTTGGAATAAAACTTCTCAGCACATTAAACCCACACTGATGCCAGTGCCACACTGATGCCAGTGTGGGATTTAATGAAAAATGCACTCAGAGGGCATCTTAAAGATGCCCCCTGAAAAATGACCTAACTCTAGTGTCCTGCCTGAGTGGCTGCTCGCCAGCTGCCACCATCAGACAAGTTTCTGGACCCCTGGGTCGAGAGCCTGTTGCTATCCGGATTCTGAAACAATGCACAACCTGGGACGAGGTGCCAAGCCTCCCCCTCCAGGATGGGCAGGGTCCACGAAGGGGAAGCTTCAAAGGCTTGCTGCCTTTGTGAGCTACCCCAGTCCTTTGCTGCTTCCAGCAACTGGCTCCCACCGGTTCTGACCCCCACTTTGGGCATGAGAATCGGCTGGAAAACCAAGTGAGGAAGAGAGGTGTGCCCACCTTTGCCAACCCCACCCCTTAGGTGTGGAGGCGAGGTGAAGCACTACCTTGTCACCACCATCCTGCAGATGGGGGAACCCGGCCAACCAGAGAGGCAAATGCCCCCCTCCCACTGGAGGGTGGCATAATAGGGGTATACTCACCCCAGGGAAGGGACCCATTTGTCCCAACCTTTACTTACCTGTAACGCTCCTAAATCTAGTATTTAGGGGCAACCCTGAACCTTGTCTCCTCAGACAAGAACTAACCAAAAGAAAAGAAGGACCGAAGAAGCTGTGCTGAAACTAAGAAGAGGAGGGCGCCCACTGACTTGGCCCCAGACCTACCGGCCCGTCCTCACCTCGAACCTGCTCAAGCGAAATCCCAGTGTGTCCTGCAGCCAGCAGCCTCAAGAACACGAAGGACATGCCCTGCCTTCCAAGCCCAAGACGTTGTCTCCCATGAGCATCGGATTTGCTCACCAACAGACTCTGGCCCCAGCAAAAACTGTGAGTTTGCACACTCTTCACCCGATGCCTACGGCCTGAGTTCGAGTGGCCCAACACCACGAGGGGTCTCCCCGGAAATCCTGACCTGAGATCTGGTGATCTCTGACCTGCCTCAACTCTCCATATGATGCCTACGGTTTCTTTCTGGAGGACCCCAGCGACCGCCACGGAAGCTGGTAAGAAGACCCAACGCCTAAAGATACCCCTGCACCCGACGTCCTACCTCCTTGGGTGGCCCAACCAACTGTGTCCCAGCATCCCCAGGCATCCCAACTTGCCTCTCCAACTGGTGGTCACCTCCAGTAGATCTTCGTCCCTGAGCCTGCAGTCTTTGTTGCAACTGGAAAATCCCCACAGAAAACAGGGCACTCTACGCCAAAACAGCACCCAGCCACCCCTGCGGGTGTACTTTGGGTGCTAACCCAGATACCCCTTTGCCCTCAGCCTAACACTAGGATATTTGCTTCCACAACTTTGTGGCCTGCTCATGAGCAGCCACCAACGGGAGGCCCACTATCCCCCATTGGATAACATTGGGTCTCAGCACTCCACCCGACTGTCCTTGTGCCGCTGAGGGTGTTTAAGAGTGCATCCTTGACCCTGGGGGAATCCTGGTTCTAACCCCAGAATAAAAACTCCCACCAACAAGTACTTACCTGCAAACTGTTAACTTAATTTTTCTCCATAGGACTACATTGACTGTTTGGAGTTGGTTTGTATGAAACACTGAAAAACTGCAAATGTACAAAAACTGATTCACTTACCTTTTCTGTAGTAAATGTCCTAGTGTGATATCTAGGCATATCACTCTGAGTAGAAAAAAGTTACTTAAAAAGTAATTTAAAAAGTAACATACAAAGTAATCTGCAGAGTAACTGAAAAGTAATTTCGAAATATTGACTGACCTGTAATTCAACCAAATGCATTTGAACCTGCATTCAACTGTAAAACATTGCTTAAGATTTTATTATTTCACTAACCTGTACCAGGCTTGGCTTGGTTCTAGAAATAAAATAACTTAATAGTTTTGATGCAAACAAATTGGTCAGAGGTCAGTCTTTGAGTGTGTGACATCATTTGCTGCCTGAGTGTACAACAGATGCTTAACACTAGCCTCTGCTAAAGCCTTAGTGCCCGCCCACACTACCACAAATAGATAGTTAGGTGCTATCTACTTTTACCTCTGCCTTCTTTTAGGGATCCACTGGACTCTGTGCACTCTATACCTCATTTTGGTATGGTATATAGAGCCAGCTTCCTACAACTACCCAGCATTCCAACCCACAGACATGTCCTCTCCCCTGAACACCAATGCCTCCTTCAGGTAGAGATCCAAGTGCTCCATCTCAAAGGGCCCACGAGCCTGTTCTACAAAACCTACAGGGCTCTGGCGTGCATTACCCTATACTTCCTCGTTCCTAGAACTGACAGGTCACTCAGGCCCATTCTGGACTTGAATGGGTCAGAACACTTCCACATGGTCACTATTCAGGATGTCATAACTCCGCTACAGCAAGGAGATTTCTTGGCAGCACTCAAATTCAAAGACGCCTATTTCCGAATCCTGATTCAACTGGTGCATCCTAGCTACCTCTGGTTTGTGGTAAGGGGCCAGCATTACCAGTTCAAAGTACAACCCTTCTCGGTCACCACCCCACCCAGAGTTTTTACCAAATGCCTTGCAGTGGTAGCGGCACACATGCGAAGACAGGACATTCATGTATTCCCCTACCTGGAAGGTTGGCTGATAAAGAGCGCAACACAACTACACTGCCAAGTCATAATAGACCTCCTGCACAGACTGGGCTTTATCATCAGTGTAGTAAAGTCCGATCTCCAGCCTCTTCAAATTCAGCCTAATCTGAGAGCCCTCCTCAATGCAGAGGTCGACAAAGCCTCTCCCAGTCCTGCAAGACTCCAGTCTTTCCAAGCATTGCTGCCTCATTTTCAGGCAGGGGCCTCTTCGCCACAGCAGAAAACACAAGATACCCAAACGTCGACTCCAGATTCTGTTCTGTTCGTGGTTCAGAAGCTATCCCAGACCTCCTTCACCCTCATCCTAGTGGCCCCACTTGCCCAGACAACCCTGGATCACCACTCTCCTAGAACTTTTGATGGTTCCGCATGAGAGGCTCCTCAATAGTGCAGACCTTCTCATGCAGAATCATGGAGAAATCAGGAACCGACTCCAAGAGTCTCAACATTTCGAACTGGCTGAAGTCTTAGAATTTGGTTAGCTCAATCTATATCTTGAATGCATGAACATTCTTAAGAATGCACGCAAGCCCACTCCTCATTCCTGATATGCTGCTACGTGGAAAAGGATTGCCTGCTACTGGCTTTCTGACCACATTGTCAATCTGGCAGCCACAGTTCAGAACAACATTTGTCATCTTATGCATCTCCATACGTGTGGTCTCGGCTTCACCTCTATTCGGCTACACTGGGCAGTTGTGATGTCTATTGGGCTCTATGTCCTGTTTGCCCTCGCTTCATGCCTCAACATTGGAGCCAGATCATCACAGATTCTAATTGAGCACACAGACTCATCAGAACTTTAATGCAGCACTTAAAGTCTTCACAAAACAATACTCTCCCTCTGTTTGCTATTCTGTCACATTGGAAATCATCACTTCTGTTAATAATGCATGGGTAAATACCCTTTCCAAAGTTCTTCCTGTCCAGGAAGCCCATCAAGGAGAGTAGCTAATACTCTGCCAAACCCACAACACATGTAAAGCCCCTCATGTTTCCAGATACCTTGTCTGGCTCTTAGGAAGTGATGAAGCGTCTGTATGCCTCTTGCTGTTCTTAGGTCCAACCCCTTTACAGGTGCTTCATCAGAATGGGCCATGTGCTGGTTCCTTATAGTCCTCCGTAGGTCTGAGGTGCACTGAACAAAGCAAGTCTCAAAGATGCTGGGAAACACAAAACGCCTTTAATCAGAGTGCTGAATGCTATATGTGCCACCAATGGGCTCCATCTTGATTTGAATACATAGGCAGCACTTATGGTGGAGCCTTCTCATCATATAATTGTAGCTTTAATAATTGTCACTGCAACCCTGATTATCACCGAACAGAAGGCGCACTAAAGGCCTGACATCTTTCTCTGTGATTGGCTGGCTCTGCACACTAGTAGTGCTCTTTCTGATAAATACATAATTTCTTCTGTAAATTAATCATTGTTTTCCTGCCTTTATCATTTGAAAACAATGTTATGATTCATTGAGGATCTGAACGCTCATTTTTTTTACCAGTTCTCCAATTTTCTGTGGTTTATGGTGCGGGGAAATGGAAACAATCCAAAAGTTATTCAACCAAGGTGACGCTATATATGTAGTGAGATCTGGTGTCTAGAGCATTGACTTGCTCTGTAAGTTATGCTGAGACTTTCAGATCTAGTTATGTTTCTTTATTCTATGGACATTCTACAGGAAATAATTTACTGTACTGAATTACTTTCAATACTCTGTATTTCAGTAGAAAAAGCATGCATGTATTTTTAAATAGTTGGCTGCAATGTCATATGCCGAAATAGCAGGGAGCACATGTTGGGTTGCAAGGCTACGGCTGAAAATGCTAGTGTTGAGAAATCAGAGCACCATTCCTTTTAAAGCCAGTATCTCTTGAAACCACTTAATGGAGTACTGTTTTCTCTTTTATAGATAAGCTTTCTGGGGACCGAGTAAAACAAGTAATGGAGCATATCTGGAAACTTCAGGAGTTCTGCAATAGTATGGCTAAACTTGATATAGATGGATATGAATATGCGTACCTTAAAGCTATAGTTCTCTTTAGCCCCGGTAAGTCTTTCGGTGGTGTTACATTTCTGTCACTCTCCTTGCAGTCCACAAGTTAAATGAAGAAGCATATAAGAAAGAATAGAGAGATTAAGACTGTTACGCTGATTCAGACTGTTTAGTTACCGTCTGTTCTTAATGGGCAAATCTTACGTTGTTTCCTTCAGTTGTGCTTTTTTATATTTTAAAGAGCAAACTGAGGTACAAAACGGTGCTTTACAAAGGTGGTGTGCTGGAGGAGTACAGAGAATGGGAATGTGGTATAGAATACAGGCAGGACAAGGGAGGTTAGCAGTTTTGTTCTCATGACATAGTACTGTTTGAAGAGGGCCTTATGTTCCTTCTTTGATACCAGGAGTGAGGGAGCCTGCCGTATCGGGGTGAGGAGGAAGTTCCAGATTAGGACACCTTGACCTCTCATTCCACTTTCTTTGAGCCCTGAGAAGTTGCTGCTGCGAATGCTACATAATCCGCCAGCGATCCTAGTCCTATATTCCTGCTGCTATTATTGTTTCACGGCTTCTGTTCTATGCCGTTTTATGTACACATATTTAATTTGTCTTCATGACTTGTAATGGAAAGCTATTAATACATCAGGATGAATGGGGAAATTGCAAGCTGTTGCTCTTGTCTGTTAATATGGTACTGAGCTTGCCATTTATCCTCGCCTTGTGTATCCTGCCCTAATCTCCCACATGGTTAATTTGCTATCGCCTCCATTTGCAGACCAGTCTCTTCCTGCAGCCTGTCTCATCCTTGCCTTGTCTATGCTCATTCCAGCCTCCTTTTTTCCATAAAAAGACGAGGGCAACACAAACGCAGGGAAGCTTTGAGATGGAGGAGATGGAATTCCTCACTCATTTGTATGTGCTGTGTTTAACATTGGATCGTTCCTAGATACTCATGCTTGAATATCTCGTGATCAAACATGCAATCCTCAGCAGTCAATGTTAATATAGCAGTATGTCATACTCTTTGAAACTGCCTCATTGAAGCTGCCATAGGCTATACGTAGTCCAGTTCACTTCCTTGTGTGACCCCAAACTCTGGTCAGTTATTTGAAATGACTCTGCTCCAAATCCCCATAGAGGCTGAGCTGGTCATATTTTCTGCCACATTGACTGTAACAGCAAGGCAATCTCTAGAGCGCTTCTCTTCAGATTTGCAGTTTTTTTGTTCATGTTGGTATTCAATTCTGTTCTTTAGGGATCCTAATACCACGATCTACAGTAGGAATGCAGTATTTATGTCCCCTTTGGTATTTGGCTGGCTGAGCCATTGGAACTCTGTCCAGATAGAAGACAATCCTCTTAAAGCTGTAGCATTATTCAAACTTTGGCAGTACTATGGGACTACAAAACTCTACCATGATGGCCCCACAAGAAATATGTACTATATCTTGCTGGACACGTGGTGAGAAGATGCAAAATATTCCAAAGGTCCATTTAGACACTTTGAGTGACAGAGGCAAGAATTTTTGCACATCTGGAGTGAATTTTTCCAGGTGCTGTGTTCGCTAAAAGTGTGCATCTTGCCACAGTGGAGCTAGTTAAAGCCTCATATTCAGAGACTCTCTTCACTCCAACCTTGAAGCCCTCAGATCCTGTTCCAAAGGCGCACACCTCTAAGCTTCCACAATAAGTCAAAAAATCCTAGACCTTGGATGCTTTACTGGCGTTCCATGCTGAATATGCCTCCTAAACTTTCAAAGAGTCTTTTGACAAAGTCTTGTTGATGAACACTGGCAAGGCTTAGTCCACGAAGGAAAAAACCTAGACCATTGACATCAATGGGCGTACTGTCTGCACCTGCTAGCAAGCATGTCTGTTGACAACAAAATTCCCATTGTCAGGCCAAGAGTGAATGTCTCATTGACAGCAACAATGACTGTTTCAGTGATCACTATTTTTGTTTACTGTTACAACTTCTGCACCTATATATGACAACTTCATCATCTTTAATTTGCAAAAAGGGGGTGGGGTCGCACACTACTCACACACCGGCGGAAGTTGCCCCTAAGGACTCTGGTCATTGTAGTAGAGTGTTCGCGATGCATCATCTTTCGATCTTGCTATCTTCGCTGTCTTCGCCATTCCTGGACACGTGTTTCGGGTTTTCAACCCTCGTCAGCAGGGATAGGCAGTGTTCTGGGGTCGCCGATGGCTGCCAATATCTGCCAGGTATAGTACCACTCCGGCGCGTAGGTGCGGGATCCCAGGCTCGTCAGCCCGCTGCTCAAGGGAGCTTAAAGTTGCAAAAAGGGGGTGGGGTCGCACACTACTCACACACCGGCGGAAGTTGCCCCTAAGGACTCTGGTCATTGTAGTAGAGTGTTCGCGATGCATCATCTTTCGATCTTGCTGTCTTCGCCATCCCTGGACACGTGTTTCGGGTTTTCAACCCTCGTCAGCAGGGATAGGCAGTGTTCTGGGGTCGCCGATGGCTGCCAATATCTGCCAGGTATAGTACCACTCCGGCGCGTAGGTGCGGGATCCCAGGCTCGTCAGCCCGCTGCTCAAGGGAGCTTAAAGTTGCAAAAAGGGGGTGGGGTCGCACACTACTCACACACCGGCGGAAGTTGCCCCTAAGGACTCTGGTCATTGTAGTAGAGTGTTCGCGATGCATCATCTTTCGATCTTGCTATCTTCGCTGTCTTCGCCATCCGTGGACGACCATACCAACCATGACTTCCCTGCTGGAGCACATAATGGAGAATTACCTTGACCAACTACTACCACCTGTGTACTATAGAAAACCAACAGTTTTGCACTGTTCACCATCTTGGGCTGTTCCACTGCCAGGAATTTCATATTCTGACATTCCTCGCCATTAAGAGCCTCTTCCAGCACCTTTGTTCTCACCAGATAATGTGCCACAGCAGTTATGTGCGGATTTCCTGCCTGGGTCAGAAAAGCCAGCATTTTGTTTTGTGGGCTCAACAGTGTTTCATACAAATCTGCAAACAGTAAGAGAAAGCTAAAGATTCAGTTAGAAGTACTGCATATGTAAGAGTGTCAGACAGCGAAGTAATAGAAAGAACTAGGCCTATTCCTCACTTACGCCACTGCTTGCTGCATTTTTGATAAATTCCCCTACAATTTCTATTTCATCACTATATGGTACAGCTCACTAAACCGTATGAGACAAATGGAAGGTAGCATTTTAGTGCAATATGCAGCAGTCCAATAAATGAATACATGAGATCTGTTTATGAGATGGTGGCTTAATCTTCACATATCTTAGACCCATCCTTCCATGTCCTGCACGTCACTGAGAGCGCGGTGCTAGCACATCCGGAGCTGGAATGCATGTGCCCCCCTGCATGCATCCCCATGGCCTGAAGCACCTTAATGTCCTTCCCGCCAGCAGTTTTAAGGTGTAAACACCACCATGAGCCCACTGGCAGTAAGGAAACTCGTAATATGCTTGGCTGGGCCGAAGCAGCCCTGTCAAGCATTGCGGCCTCACACCACTGATCACAGATCCCTGCTGGTTGCGACCGCCTCAGTCAGGTATATTTTTACTTCAGGGTGAGTGGGGCCAAAAGGGGGAGTAAGCAGAGCATGGCCCTCGCAGCCCAGACCCGCCTGACAGATGGTAGCGACCAAAAACACGCAAACTAGGTAGCAAGCCGGGTCGAAGAAGCAGAAAGAGGGTACCCCCTCAAAAGCAGAGTTCAACCAACAAGGAACCTAATAACCCCAAAAGGGGCATATATGATTGCCTTAACAGTAAAAGGTACCAGAAAGGAGGACAAGCAGATGACAGGACTGGATGCACTGGGAAGATGTTAGAGACGCTATAGAATCTCTACCAATGGGCAAGGCTCCCAGGGCAAATGGGATCCCAGGTGATTTGTTTAAAGCTTGTGTAGATCTATGGACTTCGCTTCTTACACTGTATTTTAATGCAGTCATCGGTCAAACACTCCCCGAGTCCTGGCGTCACTCTGTTATTATTCCGGTTTTCAAGAAGAGAAACCATAGTGACCCTTCCTGTTATAGACCCATTAGTTCAATAGATGCAGAAGTTAAAATCATAGGTAGGGTCATCCTGAATAGACTGACCCAGTGGTCTGAAGGACAGAATATTTTGTCTGATATTCAGTATGGGTTTCGCACAAGGAGGGGTACTGTCAAAGAATCTTAACCTCCACCTTATAATTAATAAATATGTTCGGGCAAAAAAAAGGCTCTACATCTTTCCTTCATGAATCTCAGTTCTGTATTTGATTTGGTCAAAAAGGAAAACTTTGGGCTGATCTTGGGTCCATGGGGGTGGATGAGTGTTTGGTCAGTGTTTTTAGTGATCTTCACAAGGGATTAACGGCCTCTGTACATTTCGGCATTAATGGTGAATGTACAAATAATTTAGTCAGGGCTGCATACTACCCCACTTTCTTATTATGTATGTGAATTGGCTTGAGAAAGCCCTTACTGTTAAGAGTGTGGATGTTGGTTGAAGACAGGACTGGATGGTGATGCGAAAACATTGATTTATGAACTAGCAACAATGCATGATTATGACTTGTCATTTGTCAATGATTTATGACCTTCTTACAAATGATTTTTAGCGCATTCACGGTTTATGGCACTTTAACTGTTTGACAGCTTGTCATCTTGATTTATGACTAGGCTTGTGTGACCATGCATGCAAAATGTGTACGCCCATGTTTTTCCACAACTTAACTTACTGAAGTTTTGGGTAATCTGTTTGGTTGAAAAATAACTGGAAGTGTACACGTTTGGACTGGGTGGAACAAGTGCAGGGTTATAAATGCACAGAGAAGTCACTTACCTTCCATTCCATGAGAGTTCTAGCTGTGATGGAGTAACACTGGTAAACCTGGCTGGATTATGTCTTGCTGTGGCAGCAGGCAGCGGAGAGGTAGCCAGACAACAGTTGCGGTCCCAGCAGGGCCGGAATGGCCATACCGGGCGCCAGGCATTTCCCCAGTGGGCTGGAAGGGTGGGTTCCTGACTGGTGGTGACCGTTTTTGTTACTGGGGGTTGGTTTTGCAGCAGTGCTTCAAAATCGGCCCCTCGTAACACAAGCAGGGGATGTAAATGCAAGGCTTGGTTTGCGATCTCAATACAGCCCTGGGTCCCAGCAGAGGAGAGGGAGGAGCAAGGACAGCAGCAACACCTGACCAGACGCCAGCACGAAAGTCAAACTCAAATGAGACAATCAGGCTTGAAGGGTAAGTTTATTGGTTTTACTGAAACTAAGAAAGGAAAGAAGATATGCTCAATCTAGTGGGTCATGCTGGGTATCACACTCTGCTGTACGCTAATTCTTAAAGGCCCACCTGAAATATAAACGCTGACTCCATGTAAGACAACCACATCTTCATGTATTAGGCAAAGACAATCACAGACGTTTTTTCAGGAGTCAGGTTGTAACTTAATACTTTCACTAAAGAGTTGAAGTCCTTTTTGCATATGCAGATCACAAAATGTCTTCCTATTCTCCAGTTTTCATGAGCCTCCCTAGGCCTTCCACTAACTTGACAATTGCTGTGTAATGCTCCAAACATGAAGAATTGGTCAGAAGGAAAAGCTATTAGAAGTAGGTTACTCATGTTCAATAAAATGTTTCTAATAGATACCATACCTTTCTGCACTTCTTAGCTGTTCCACCTCCTTGCTTCATTGTAGTGATTCATTCTTTGATAATGTGTATTCTAATTTTGTTTGACTCAGTTTTATAAAAATCGTGTCTGTGTGGAGAAGGAACGCACCTTGTCCTACCATAACATCACTTCAGGGAATGCCTCTCTAGGAAGTTGGCAGCTGGTGTGGTGTAGAACTAGCACGACCTTGCCTTGGCTGGAGGCAGTACTAAAACTTTTGTATGACCTTCTGGTAATAGTAACAACCCTGCTATATAATTAAGGCAGCAGTGGTATTAGTAAGATATTGGCCACTGTCTGCCATCAAGACATGACATATAGGATAGTATTTCCCAGCTTGTGGGCAACTGCCTAAATCTCCTTCCAAAAGTGATTTGATTTCAGTTGCTAATTGTAAAGCAAGCACTCGTCTAAAGGGCTTCATGATGCTAAAAACCCAGTAAAGTGAACTTAGGAAGCAAACGAAAGCAAGTTATAGCAAGCAAACATTGTTTTAAAGCCTTGTGGAACCAGATGTAACTGCCCATTGGCCTAAGTTTGGTAGGTAGTGCAAGAGCTTAGACACGAATAAGAAAGAGCAAACTCAGTGCGGTTTACTAATGCGTGATGTAGTTTGGCAGGATCACTCCCTCTGTGTCTCCCTTGTCTAATATGGCTCTGATCTCATCAAACGCAACAGTCATTATAGATTTGTTTCACAATCTAGGAGGGTGAGAATGTAATCAACACTAGGCTTTTTCAGTAAGAGGTTTCCAGGAATCTGGCACTATTGCATAAATAAATCCGATTTTAGCTAGTTGTGCCACAAGACTATTTTTAAAAGATGCAATTTTTCTCATGGCAGCAACACAGCATTGATCCTCGGCCTGATTTAGAGTTTGAAATCAAGTGTTCACCACATCTGTTGATTAAGGGAGAAAGAATTCCTAAGAAGTCTAGGCCATTTCTCCAGTAGGGAAAAGAAAGTGAGATCATCAGAGTCGATTTAATATTATGCTGTAGTAGACTCCTTTCACGTTAGATATCAGGAAAATGCCCAGTTTCATGCTCAAAAGCTGAATAGATGCTGGTGAACACAAAACATAAGGAGTTACAAGGTATGCTTTCATTGAAACGAACACGCAGAATTATTAGCTGTAATAATGTTATTGCATAAATTGATATCCATAGCCTGTACAATCGAAATTTGCCTAGCTTACGTAACGGTAAGTTTCAATTCTATTAAGGACACGGAGGCGAGGATTATGCTATATCTTCCTTCGCTTTATTAACATAAAGAAACCACAGCAGCTTAGGAAAAAATATAATAAGAACAAAAAATGCTTTAAACATAAAGCATTGACGTAATGTTCAACAAAAATCAACAACAACTCCCAAGAGTCTCTTTGTTATAATAATAGTCCACAGTCCTTTGTCTCTGTCCATCATCCCTATATAACCGGACTTCCCATCATCTTCCTCCTCTTTCTTCGCGTAGATCACGCTTAAGCCTCATTGGTCCTGTTTAGCACCGTCGTTGCCTGTCAAAAAAGGAACAGTATCAGCGAGGTGGCCCAGGAAAATGCGACAACAAGGCGAGGAGCATTCAGTGAACAACACAGTACTGACAACGTAAAGGAAAACGCTTTACTTACTGCCATACGGGTGGGTAGAGACACCACTGTAGTCCGGGTGGGATAATCCTCGCCTCCGTGTCCTTAATAGAATTGAAACTTACCGTTACGTAAGCTAGGCAAATTTCGATTCTATGTCAGGACCGGAGGCTTCAGATTATGCTAGTTTAAAGCTTACTTACCACCAACTGAGCTAAATCCACCACCGGCTTAAAATAAAACCTCTTGAAGGTGGAATCCGAGGACCAGTCCGCCGCTCGCATAAGGTCCTCCAGACGAGCACCCACCGAGAATGCCTTAGAGGCCATGGCCCCCCTGGCGGAGTGTGCTCCAAAGAGAGAAGTATTGATGCCCGCTTCCTGCATGACCCAACGCACCCACCGAGCAATAGTGGGGGAGGAGACAGCTTTGTGTGGCTTCCGCAGGGCAATCAACAACTGACGCTCGCCCGGAGGGCGCAGATCCAAGGTCAGGTCCTCATATGCTTTGAGGCATTGCACGACACACAACTTAGGAGTGTCAGTAAAGGTTGGATAAGCAATGGAACGCGACGACGTCTTAGTGCGTCGGCCCACCGTAAAAGTAACCCCATCCGGGGAAAAAATGCGTGCAGAAACATCCAGCGCGCGCACGTCCGAGACGCGCCTACAAGAGACCAGACATAACAACATGGCTAATTTCGCCGAAAGCTCCTTAAGAGACAGATAAGAATTCGCTGGCCACGATAGGAACAGGTTCAGAACCAAATTGACGTCCCAAAGGACGGAGTACCTGGGTTCTGGCGGCAGTGCGAGGCGAACCGCTCGCAGAAGCCGGCACACAAAAGGGTGTTCCCCTACCGGATGGCCATCGATGTTATCATGGCCCGCAGAAATCGCCGACCGGATAGCATTGATCGTTCTATACGCTAAACCCTTGTCGGCCAAATGAGCCAGGAAATTCAGCACGGGAACAAGGCCGGCGACCATGGGATCCAAATCCCTTCGTAAACACCAACGCATCCACTTAAGCCAAGCGGATCTGTAACGCTTCGTCGTACTATCGGCCCATGCTTTGGAGAGCAAGTGCTCAGCTGACCCCGAAAGGCCCGGGAGCGTCCAGCGTCTCCTGAGAGCCTCCACGCCACGAGGCGGAGAGTGTTCTGCATGACGAGAGGGTGAGGTTCCTGATCCGGGCTCGTCAGGAGCAGAGGAAACAGGGGGAGTAGGATTGGAAAATCCCAGGAAAGTTCCAGAAGAACCGGAAACCATACCTGAGACCTCCACAGCGGTGTAACCAACACCAGGTCCGTACCCTGGCGGCGTATTTGAGCCGCCGTTCGCATGATCATGGAGAACGGGGGAAACGCAAACGGCTGTTCCCGACTCCAATCCTGTAAGAACGCGTCCGTGGCCTCCGCCAGAGGGTCCGGCCTCCAGCTGTAGAACCGCGGCAGCTGGTGGTCGAGACGGGACGCGAAGAGGTCCACCGAGAAGGGGCCCCAAAGGGAGTGTAGCCACCGGAAGACTCCCGGATCCAGTTTCCACTGGCTGGCATCCCTGAGATGTCGAGAGTGCCAATCCGCTACTTGATTGGACTGGCCTGGCAGATACTCCGCCGTCACCGCAATGTGACGAGACAGGCAATAATCCCAGAAGTCCTTCGCTAAATCCGCCAAGGCGCGGGACCGAGGACCTCCCAGGTGGTTCACATATCGGACCGCCGAAATATTGTCCATCCGTAGCAGGACACAAGCCTTGACCGAATCTTTGGTCCAACAGCGAACCGCGAAGGAGCCCGCAAGGAGCTCCAAACAATTGATATGCAATTGTTGTTCTTCTGACGACCAGGCGCCGCCGGTGGAAAAATCCCCGCACCGGGCGCCCCAGCCCGACCTGCTGGCGTCGGACTCTATGATCAAGTCCGGAGCCGACCCGAAGATCGCTCGCCCATTCCATGCCTCCATGTGAGACAGCCACCATGACATCTCCTCCTTCACTTCGTCCGTGAGGGGAACCCACTGATCGTAACACATCCCACGGCGCAAATGCTGCGCTTTCAGGCGCTGAAGAGCCCTGTAGTGCAGCGGGCCTGGGAAAATCGCCTGGATGGAGGACGATAGAAGACCCACCACCTTGGCGACATGGCGCAGTGACGTACGATCCCTCGCGATCGTCTGCCGAAGCAGGTGTCGTATCTTTGCGACCTTCCGACCCGGTAGGCTCAAGACCGCCTGTACCGAGTCCACCACGAAACCTAAAAAGGTGATCTGCTGAGTGGGAACCAAGACCGACTTGGAGCCGTTGACGACGAACCCCAGTCTCTGAAGCAGGCCGACAGCTTGACGCAGCTGTCCTGCCAGTACCTCTGGGCACTGCCCCATGAGGAGGATGTCGTCTAAGTATACTATCATACGGACCCCCTGGCTTCTGAGAAACTCCACTACCGGGTGAAGGACCTTCGTGAAGCACCACGGGGCCGAAGAAAGGCCGAACGGCAGGGCGGTGAATTCGAACACCTTGCCGTCCCACAGGAATTGTAGGAAACGACGATGAGGGGGGTGGATGGGAACGACCAAGTAGGCATCCTTGAGATCCAGTCGCACCATCCAATCCCGAGGGAGGAGCACGTCCCGAAGGAGGTGGATCCCCTCCATCTTGAAGTGACGGTAGACCAACCACCCATTGAATTCCTTGAGATTGATCACAGGCCTCTTGCCCCCATCCGTCTTGTCCACCAAGAAGACGTTGCTGAGGAACCCATGTGGGTGGCGCGTTGATAGGCGGATGGCTCCCTTGCGCAGCAAGTCTGAGACCTCCCCGTCTATCAATCGCGCGTTGGAGTCTGAGAAAACCATCGGGCGCGGGGGCCTCACCTGAGTTGGTTGGTCGTGAAACTCTATATGGAAACCTCTCACAGTTTGCAAAACCCAAGCATCGGCAGTGAGCAATTCCCACTCCCCGTAAAAGCTTGCCAGCCGCCCCCCAATCGGAACTTGATCCAAGCAAAGTACACTTACCGGGGGCATTTCCTTGTCCGGACTTCTTTTGGAATCCTCTGCCACCATAGCGCTGTCCCCTCGTGGGGTAGAAATTGGTGTAGTTGGCCGAGGTCTGGTACTGACCTCTTCCGGAGCCTTGTCCACGGTTGTTGGTCTGCTGACCACGGCCGATCGCGCGGCCCCTGCCGCGACCGGCCCCTCCAGAAAAACGCTGGTGGAACACCCTCTTGATGCTGGACTGGGCCTTGTCCAGCGACGTGAACGTGTTCACGAACTTTCCAAGCTCGCGGATGAAAGGCTCACCGAAGAGGCCACCCTGGGCCACGGCACCTGCCTCCGACGAGGCCAGGTCCCCCAGCTTCGGGTCCAGCTTGATAAGGAGCGACCGCCGCCGCTCCGTGGACAGGGCACAGTTGGCGTTGCCCAAGAATACGATCACCCTCTGGGCCCAGTTGGAGAGCACCTCTGGTGAAATGGCGGTGCCATTCGCTCGAGCCTCCTCCGCCATATCGAGGATCTTCGTGGCGGGCCCGACCGCATCCAACAGCTTGTCCTGGCAGGCCCACCAGGACCGATCGATCCCCTTCCTGGGGTCCTTCATGAATTTCGCCAGGAAGGTGGCCATCTTGGGGTCCAATTCTGGTGTCATGGCCACTTTCCCTTCCAAAGTAGGCCGAGGGCATTCCCCGCGCAGGCAACCCCTCGCCTCCTTCTCCAGGGGCTTGCGCAGCCTGCCCGCGACAAACTTCGCCACCGTCTCCCCCGGGGCCCAGGCCGCGGATCGGGGGTGGACGATCTCGTCCGGGTCCAGCATGCCCGACTCATCTCGGGGCATCTCCTTTCCTGAAGGCGTCGGGAGCCAAGAACGGGTCGACTCCCCGTCGTCATCCGTGTCCGGAGAGTCGTAGATCGGGGAGGCGGGCGCCGTCGACAGGCCGCCCGAAGTGCCAGGGTCCACCAAGGGCGTCGGAGGCACCGCCGACGCCTTGGCCAGGAAGGCGTCACGAAGACGCTCGAAAGCGCCCTTATCCACGCCTTGGGCCTCCGATGAAGGCCCCTCACCCCGGGGTCTCTTCGGAGCGGGCGGCAACCCGCCGGACGTCCCCGGGAGTTCGGGGGACGGCGGCACCTGCGCCGCTGCCAGCTTCGCACACTCCTCCACGATGCGGGCCGAAAGGCGGTCCTCCATGGGCCCTACCACCTCCGTCACACAACGATAGATGGAGTTGTCCACCGCTTGGTAAAACTCATCATCCTGCAGATAGGGGCAGGCCTCCTCATCGTACTCCCCTTCCATCTCGGAACCAAGGGGCAAATGCGGGGCACCCAAGAGGGCGGCAACCGAGAAAGTTCTCGAATGTGGGCAGGCCCAGCGGCTGCGATCACGTTTTGGGCCAGCTGACGTGGCAGGTGGGCTGCACCAACCCCCAAGCGCGCAGACCCTCCTCGCCGGGACCAGGTCTACGTACCCCTCAAGCGCGCTAGGCCACACACGGTTAAAGAGGT
Source organism: Lissotriton vulgaris (assembly GCF_964263255.1). Lineage (NCBI taxonomy): Eukaryota > Metazoa > Chordata > Amphibia > Caudata > Salamandridae > Lissotriton > Lissotriton vulgaris. The sequence goes on along the minus strand of NW_028240617.1, from coordinate 342,689 downwards.
GCACAGATCTCGCCCGAAGGCGATTCACGTGGTCAAAACCGCTATACAGACCCCAGAGGGCGTCAAAATTGTGAAAGTACAGACCCGGATCACCAGGTGTCAGAGGGGTACGCGAGGGTCGGCCCCTGCGCAAGCAGACCCCACGGCGCGGCCCCTCGTACTGCGGAGGCGCGCCGGAGGGTCGGCGAGGCGACAGGCCGCCCCCTTGCGGTCTATGTACACACCGCACACAAGTGGGAATAAAGTCGCGTAGGAACGATAGAACGTTCCCGCAACCAGGGACTCTGAAAGGGAATAAACCATGCAAGGAGTCCCCAAAGACCGCAAGACAATCAATCACAATAAAAGAAGACAAAATAGAAAAGCACTTATCTGGCTGCGGGAGCAGCGAAGAAAGAGGAGGAAGATGATGGGAAGTCCGGTTATATAGGGATGATGGACAGAGACAAAGGACTGTGGACTATTATTATAACAAAGAGACTCTTGGGAGTTGTTGTTGATTTTTGTTGAACATTACGTCAATGCTTTATGTTTAAAGCATTTTTTGTTCTTATTATATTTTTTCCTAAGCTGCTGTGGTTTCTTTATGTTAATAAAGCGAAGGAAGATATAGCATAATCTGAAGCCTCCGGTCCTGACATAGAATCTGTTTCAAGAGCAAATATATGAATGAAGCCTTTACTTTTTGTGGTTTAGCATTAACCAAGCACACTTTTTATGCTTTGTCTTATAACTAACAAAACATTTTTTTTTTGTCAATTTAAAAGGTGCATCATTTACCAAGGTTAGGGCATGCTTGATTTGAGCCAGTGCATGGACATGAGCACTAAGATTTCTAACAATGACATAGGAATGAAATGTTCCCAAAAAAAGGTATTAAATGTATGAATTCTTTCTCTAGATCACCCGGGTATGACAAGTACCAGCCAAATTGAAAATTTCCAAGAGAAGGCACAGATGGAGTTACAGGACTATGTTCAGAAAACGTATCCTGAGGATACTTACAGGTACTGCTGTCTTCATGTGATTGCCTTATGCTTGACTGGATGCGACTAAAACCTCACTGAGATCACTTTTGTGATCTATAACAGTTCCAAGATCATTATATATAATGAAAAAGCTGTGCTTGAGCTTGAAATGGGTATGGGCATTTGTGCAACACTATCCCCAACTGTATCATTAAATCGGATCATTGCAGGAAAAGCTAAAACCATTGCAACTAACAGGAGAAGGGGTTGACCTTCAAATTGAGTAATAGCCCTAGCTGGCTGAAGGGTATAGAAATGCCACACAGTTCTATAAATGAATATTGTGGACCTGGGTCATTTCATAAATGTAAAACTTCTTAGCTGTCGGGAAGAAAAGTTAAAATTCTAGTAAAGATATGGATGCAAGAATTAAGCAGCGCATTTCTTCTTTATTCCTTGCGCATCAGCCTTAACAAAAAACATATTAAACTACATATGCCATGAACTGTTGGGAGTGTATCAAAAGATCCGTCTGTAAGTATTCTTGGTATAGTCCATGAAAGTGTGTGAAAACCGAGCACTTTCTCTTTCTTCGCTCAGGTGCAACACAACTTTGCTTTGGAAAACACCCACATCTTCTCACTGCTGCTTCTGATCTCCCCCTAGATAAAAAACAAAACATACTGACTGCCACTGTTACCAACATTGAACCACTCATTGAATCAACCAACCTAGTCATTTGTTTTTTGCTGAATATATGCAGAAAGAGATAAGAGAAAAATGCTGAAGCACCTAAATACTACCTGTTGAACTCCTGCTGTGGGTTAGTGTCTGTCAACTAGAAAGCTAATCCTGGCATTCCTGTCCTTAATTGAATTTTAACTTTCCTTAAAGATAGTTAGGAAGTTTTACATTCCATGTCAAGAATCCAGGGCTCAGATGTACCACGCCTACACACCGCTCAAGAAGGCACAGCCTGAACAGGATTTAAATGACATTTCTGAAAAGTGGAGTCTGTGAACTAGTTAGCCACTTTAATGATATCCTCCAGGAACTGCCCACCATAAAAACGTCACATGCCAGTAAGCTCCCAAAATTAATATATTATTAATAATGAATATATTATTGATTTCTTCCTTTATCAACCAACTGGCCAACTTAGCTAAAGTCAGAAGATATCAGTTAAAGACGCTTTTTGATGGAGATTAGAAGTTGTTGGCTGCCCTTAGGCCTCAAGACGCTCTTACCGATGGACAACTAACAGCCTGGTAATTGCGAACATGGCTCCATTTGCCATGGAAATGTGACCCAGAAGGTCCACAGCTTTAATAAAAGGCCTTTTGCTTAGCATATAACTGCTTTCTGGATAGACCCTCATTTGCCGGCAAAGAAAGTCAAATATTAAGTATCTTGCTGATGTCTCACATATATTTATACCCGAAAACTGGACATGACACAAACCTGGTATGTTGGTGCTCCCTGAACAGAAACCATTAATTGACTGATGCCCTTCTGAGACCACAGGCATAAATTATTTGATTGTTTGATAGACCAAGGCTTAGTCTGTCTGCTCTGTCAATCAATTCGCCATAAGGAAAATTCCTGCCCTCACAGGATCGGCACCACATCTCAGACACCAACAAGTCAATCTTCCCCAGGCTGAGCAGTAATGCTCATTTGTGTGACCAGACCATGCCCGGCAAATGTACTCTGCTGCGTGGTCCAAAGGCCTGATATTGTCAGTGGCCCCAGAAATATTCACACCATGAGACATGAGGATCCCTTCATCACCATAGGGTGATAATGAACTAGGTGATTCTTCAGTAGCACCCAAAAAAGGGAAAGAGGGAATAGAAAAGCTCATTAATGTTCAAACGTTGGAAACAATGCTTGAGCCCTCCATTAGGAAATCACTAGAACTGTGTTTGTTTGCTATCTCTGTTTTTGGGCTGTCTTCCTGGCAATCATCACGAATGTAGGACGGACAGAGTTGTTGCTCCTTCCCACCATCCGCATTATACGATAAATACCGTATGGTTTTCCCCCCATTTGACTTGCTGAAATTCAATGGAGGTTGAGGTATTTAATGCACCCTATAATTTTTGCATATGATAAATACCTCCCAACTTGTAATTCCAATTTGTGCATAAACCGTGTTTTACCCCCGGGTCAGAATACGCTGACATCTCATAATCCGGCCCTTAAACAAGCTTTTAGTCAGCCCTCGTAATTCATTGGTCTGTCGGTGTGTCAATGTTTTTTCTCCTCCCACTGCATCATACAGCATCAGGCAGAGGCTCTATTTCCTTCAGCCACTGGCTAACTTCACTGTAAGTGATGGCATTTCTTCCTTTCTCAATGAGCATATCCACACAGTCGTTCCTTTCACATGACAGGCATGACTATGGTAATGTGTGTTTAGCTTAATAAGTATTTTTGCTTCTGATGGATATATCTGCCTGTGTATTCCTCACTTTCTGAATTACCCCAGGCGCAGCATTTCACTGAAACTTTTCTCCATAGCTCTCCCATGTCATCGAGGACGTCAAAATGGAACAGCTCTACATGACCTCATCGGAGCCATAAGAAGACCTCATTGGCATGCTGACAGCTGTTCCCTTTTTTCTGTGCCATCGACACATAACTTTTTTTCCAGGGATTTCCTTTTCTGGAGTTTCACTGTTGCAGGTTCTTCCTGAAATTGTACAGTGACATGGCCTCTCAGAAGAAGTCTAGTTTTAAGCCTGTCAGGGAATGTACTGGCCATATGTCTATCATTGACCCCCATGAAGATGGTCTTTGGTGCCTCTTGTCGGACCGTGACATCGAGGGGTGTTCGTCATGCAGGCCCTTTAAAGATGGATGCCAAGCTATTTATGGCCAGGGTGAAGAAACAGAAAAGGGCCCGGAAAAGGACTAGATCAAAATCCAAGTCGCTTACTCCACGTACCTCAAAGTCTTCGAGAAAGCACAAGAAGCGGTGTCATGGATCTAGACGTCGTTTGTCTAAGGATAAATCACCAAAGTGGGGGTCCCCAGTACTCCGGTGACACTGGCACACTCCAAGTCTCTCCGGTGCCCAGGGAAGTGACGCCTTTGCCTCTACATCCCCAGCGTCTCCGGCGCTGCAACCGGAGCCAGTCCAACAGCCTCCTCAAGCTGTCTCTGAACCGGCGACACCAGATCCATAGCCACCCTTTCAGGTAGGCGTACGGCTCCTTCGCATTTCTTGAATGCGATGTTTGGCATGTTTTGCCAGGGCGGCTAACCCTGCTGGTCTGCCTGTTGGCCCCATGGGACCGCTTTCATACAACCTTGTATGCTTTCCACCTCATTTATGTCCATGACCCCGGGGACTTGGCTTCTAATGACGCCGAGGTCCTCAATGCCATTGCAATCCCTGAAGGGAAGAGTGCAGTTGGATTCCTCTCTGGCGCCACCTGGCTCCGGTCCAGTGCCGACTGAGCCTCGCCCGTCGCGTTCAGCTAATCCTGTGGAGCCTCCATCAGTGCGGTCCCGAAGTCACCAGTACCGCGCCTGGCACCACCTTTGCCGGTACCCAGAATGAGATCTAGAAGGGAGGCACAGAGGCTACTGGATGAGAGAATTTCAGGAGCAGCAGGAAGAGGCTGAAAATGGGGAAATTGACCCTATGCAGAAATTCGAGGGACTGCAGGGGGCTCGTGATTTGGACATATCTCCGAAGTGGGAGCTCTCTTCACTGAAAGGCCTTCCATTGCATGAGGTTTCCTCATACCATTCCATAATAAGAAAGGCAGCTGATCTACTGGACTTGCCTTTACCTACTGCGGAGATAAAGTCAAATTGGAACCTCTGCTTCCCTTTTAATGAGGCTTTGACCAAGCCCATTTTAGAGGTTTGGCAGCAGCCAGTGACTGCCCCTGCTGTGTCCAGATCAGTCGCAAGAAGATATAAAGTAGTGCCTGGAGATCCAGATTTCCTTTCCACACACCCATCTTCTAAGCGCTTAGTAGTCCAGGCTTAGGCTCTACTAAGCAGGCTCTTTCCACGCCTGGAGATAGAGAGTCTAAGAGGATGGAGCAATCGGCTAAAATGGGGATTTCTTCAGCCAATATGGCTCTGAAAACCACAAATACAACGTGCCTGCTGGGTTTAAAGATCGTAGGGCCACAACGAGATTGTTGGGTCTGCAATCCCAACAATCGGTTTGGGTACCGCAGATTTCGGAGATTTGGCAACAAGACTCCTTCCTTTCAAGTCAGGCAGCAGCAGCAGCAACAGGAGAACGCTCTGTATAGGTCATACAGGGGAAAGGTTAGAGGTCACCTGCGAGGCACAGCTCAGCAGAAAATCTCCCCCTCTTCCATTCCCCCAACTGGTACACCAGGGCAGCAGCAGCTGTAGATCCTCCATCTTAGAGCATGTTGGTTCCCATGGGAGGTCAGGTGTCCCATTTTCTACGAAATTGGAGATCTGTTACATCAGATCTCTGGGTTTTGGATCTTGTAGAAAATGGGTATGCCCTTCCCTTCCGGGAGTTTCCCCCCTCGCCAGGGCTGGTGCTCAGAGGATCACCTGATGCTGCTGGATTAGAAGGTTCTGTCTTTGCTACAGAAAGGTGCGTTAGAGGTTGTTCCAGAGCAGAAAACAGGTCAGGGATGCTACTCCCGATACTTCCTGATCCCCAAGGAGGACAGGCGATTGAGGCCGATCCTAGACCTCATAATCTTGAATTTTTACCTCGAGCAGGAGAAATTCAAGATGTTGAACCTGGCTCAGGTTCTTCTGGTGCTGCAACATGAAGACTGGATGGTGTTGATCGATTTTTGGATGTGTATTTTCACATTCCCATCCTGAAGTCGCATCAGAAGTATCTCCGTTTTGCAGTGGGATCTACGCAATACCAGATTGCGGTCCTTCCGTTCGGTCTTTAATCCGCTCCACAGGTCTTCACGATGGTGGTGGGGGTGGTGGCAGCTCATCTCAGGAGATCGGGGATTCCTGTTGTTTCCTATTTGGATGACTGGCTGCTCAAAGCAAAGTCGCCAGAGATGGTGCTGCATCATCTGCAAGTAACGCGTAGTTTTTTCGATAACCGTACCAAAATCTCACCTGGTGCCCTCTCAGAGCAACCCGTTCATAGGAGCAGTTTAGGACACTACTGTGAGTCGTGTCTTCCCGCCTCCACAGAATTCTAGACATCCATGCTATGACTGCAGTTTTTCCAAATGGAGCGGCTGTTCCAGTCCTGAACGTCATACGCATGCTCGGTCTGTTCGCTTCCTGCATACTGTTGGTCAACCATGCACGCTGGCACATGAGGGCACTCTAGTGGGCCTCCGCAGGCAGTGGTATCAACACAATAGAGATCTAAATGAGGTGATCAGAATCTCCAGAGACACTGCAGCGGAGGGACCCTTGACCCTCCGGGTAGGTCGCTTCCCCACCGCTGCAGCTATTTCCACCTGTGCCTCCTGGTTCCTCCCGCCTTGCCTTCCGTCGCTGCCCCCCCCCCCGTTTCTTTCCCGCCGCTGACTCCCGTGCGGGCCGCCCTGACCTCCCGCCTCCCAGCTGACCCCTCCTCCCCTTCTACCATCTTAAGGCGGCCGCTGCGCGGTGGAGACAGCAACCCTTGACCCTCCGGATAGGTCGCTTCCCCACCGCTGCAGCTAGCTCTACCTGTGCCTCCTGGTTCCTGCCGCCTTGCCTTCCGTCGCTGCCCCCCCCCCGTTTCTTTCTTGCCGCTGACTCCTGTGTGGCCCTGCACCCCCGCTGGCCGTCCTGACCTCCCGCCTCCCAGCTGACCCCTCCTCCCCTTCTACCCTCTTAAGGCGGACGCTGCGCAGTGGAGACAGCGACCCTTGACCCTCCGGGTAGGTCGCTTCTCCACCGCTGCAGCTAGCTCCATCTGTGCCTCCAGCTTCCTGCCGCCTTGCCTTCCGTCGCTGTCCCACCCCCCCCCGTTTCTTTCCCGCCACTGACTCCCGTGCGGCCCCGCGCGCCCATTGTCCATCCTGACCTCCCGCCTCCCAGCTGACCCCTCCTCCCCTTCTACCCTTTTATGGCGGCCGCGGACCCTTCACCTGCCAAGCCTGCAAATTCACCTGCCTCCAAACCTGAACCCCGCCCACCGAACACAGCAGTGACAACAACAACCACCGCAAGTGCATCCTGCTCAACACCAGCTCCGTCCACAAACACGCCGTCGAACTCTGGGAACTCCTTGATACCACAGCACCAGGCGTCGCCTTCCTCACGGAAACCTGGATGAACGCCTCCTCGGCCCCCGACATCGCCATAGCCATCCCAGACGGCTACAAGATCACCCGGAAGGAGCGCATCAACCAAACCGGAGGAGGAATAGCCATCATCTACAGGAACACCATCAGCGTCACGACCAACGCCGAAGATGCACTCACCACCGCAGAACACCTACACTTCCAGATCCACACCGACCCCCAGACCACCCTCCGAGGAACACTCATCTACAGACCCCCGGGCTCACGGACACAATTCAGCGAAACCATCGCCGACTTCATCAGCCCGCACGCCCTAGCTTCACCAGAGCACATCCTCCTAGGGGACCTGAACTTCCACCTGGAGAAAAAGAACGACAACAACACCACCACCATGCTCGACAACCTCGCCAACCTCGGACTTAAGCAACTGGTGGACACGCCCACCCACCTCGCCGGCCACATGCTTGACCCCGTCTTCTCCGCCAGCAACCACGTCTCCTTCAGCCACTCCACCGGACTACACTGGACCGACCACAGCTGCATCCACTTCACCTTCAAGAAGTCCACCTCCCACCACCAGACGCTACAGATCCCCCGCAGATGCTGGAGCAAAGTCACCGCAGACCAACTGACCATATCACTGAGCCAGAACCCACCTGTCGACACCCCGACGCCAACGACGCAGCACACAATCTCGCACAGTGGATCACCAACTGCGCCGATGACCTCGCTCCTCTAAAGAAACCCCCAGGCAAGACTAGCAACAGAAAAACTGCATGGTTCACAGACGCCCTAAAAATCGCAAAGAAATCATGCCAAACCCTCGAAAAAACCTTTGCGCAACAAACGGACAGCAGAAAACATGACAGCCCTCAAGAGCGCTACCCGCGAATACCACCAGATGATCCGCACCACCAAAAGGACATCGTTCAAAGAGCGTCTGGACAACAACGCCCACAACAGCAAGGAACTCTTCAGCATCGTCAAAGAGCTCTCCAACCCCAGCGCCAGCAACAACGACATCACACCGTCGCAAGACCTCTGCAACTCCCTCGCCACATTCTTCCACCGCAAGATCGCAGATATACACGACAGCTTCGGACCCCAGACTCCGCCTCCAGCCACCAAACCAACGAACCCCCCCTTCAGCCTCAGTGCATGGACCCCCATCAGCACTGAAGACACCACCCGCGTCATGAACACCATCCACTCCGGCTCCCACTCCGACCCATGCCCTCATCATATCTTCAACAAAGCTGACACCATCATCGCACCCCACCTCCGGAACGTCATTAACAGCTCCTTCACGTCAGCCTGAGAAGCTGGAAACACGCAGAAATCAACACCCTGCTGAAGAAACCAACAGCGGACCCCAAAGACCTCTAGAACTTCCGCTCCATCTCTCTTCTCCCCTTCCCGGCTAAAGTCATTGAGAAGACCGTCAATAAACAGCTGACTGCATTCCTCAAAGAAAACTCGCTCAATCCATCCCAGTCCGGATTTCGAGCCAACCACAGCACCGAGACCACCCTCATCGCAGCCACCGACGACATCAGGACCCTGATGGTCAACTGAGAGACTGCCGCTCTCATCCTCCTGTACCTCTCTGCAGCCTTTGACACCGTCTTCCACCGCACCCTAATAACCCGCCTCAATAACACTGGGATCCAAGGAAAGGCCCTGGACTGGATCACATCGTTCCTCTCCGACAGAACCCAGCGTGTCCGCCTCCCTCCCTTCCGCTCCAAGGCCACCAAGATTATCTGCAGCGTACCCTAGGGCTCCTCACTCAGCCCAACTCTCTTCAATATCTACATGAGCCCCCTCGCCACCATCGCAAACACAACATCAACATCATCTCCTACGCCGACGACACCCAACTGATACTCTCCCTCACCAAAGACCCTCTCACCGCCAAAGCCAACTTCCAGGACGGAATGAAAGATGTCGCAGAATGGATGAAGCACAGCCGTCTGAAGCTCAACTCGGACAAGACGGAGGTCCTCATCCTTGGACAATCCCCATCCGCCTGGGACGACTCCTGGTGGCCTAACTCTGGTCACCGCACCGACACCCACAGACCACGCACGAAATCTGGGATTCATCCTGGACTCCTCCCTCACGATGACCAAGCAAGTCAACGCAGTCTTATCCTCATGTTTCAACACCCTGCGCATGCTCCGAAAGATCTTCCGGTGGATCCCCACCGAAACCAGAAAGACAGTCACCCAGGCCCTCGTCACCAGCTGACTGGACTACGGAAACGCTCTGTACGCAGGAACCACAGCCAAACTTCAGAAACGCCTTCAACACATACAGAACGCCTCCGCATGACTCATCCTCGACATCCCTCACCACAGCCTCATATCCGTCCACCTGAGAAACCTGCACTGTCTCCCCGCCAGCAAGAGGATCACGTTCAGGCAGCTCGCCCACGCACACAAAGCGCTCCACAACATGGGCCCCGAATACCTCAACAGCCGCCTCTCGTTCTACACTCCCACCCGCAGCTCCGCTCCACCAGCCTCGCTCTCGCCAGCGTCCCACGGATTCGCAGAACCACCACCAGAGGAAGATCGTTCTCCTACCTAGCAGCCAAGACATGGAACTCCCTCCCCGCACACCTACGACTGGCCCAAGACCATCTCACCTTCAGGAAACACCTCAAGACCTGGTTATTCGAGCAATAGTAGGCACCCCCCCCCCCTTCAGCACCTTGAGACCCTCACGGGTGAGTAGCGCGCTTTACAAATGTATTGATTGATTGATTGATTGGATTGATTGATTGATGGTGTAGTATTCTGGACAACCAGTCTCAAGGGCAGCCGTATCAACCTCCTTCTCCTGTGGCCACAGTGATAACAGATTTAGGGTGGGAGCTCCTCTGGGGGATCTGGAGGTCAAAGGCTGTTGGTCTCCTGAGGAAAGATTGTTTCACATCAATCTTCTTGAATTACTAGCAAAATGTTTGGCTCTCAAGGCCTTTCTTTCCTCCCTTTGCGGTCAGTCAGTTCGGACAACACTACCACGATGTGGTATATAAACAATCAGGGAGGAGTAGGGTTGTATTGTCTCTGCAGAGATAGGCTCTGCAAGACTGGTCCTGGGCTTATGACATTCAGATCCGTCTGATTGCCAATCATCTGGCCGATGTGCTTAACCCGTTGACCGCGGCGCGAATTTCACCGCGTTGCGGGTGAAATAATGGGTGGGCGTGGTTTGGATGGCCCCCGGCCGTCTCTCGCACACGCCCACTGTGACGTTGGACGGCCCCAGTGTCAATGTGCGTTCTGACAGTCTCAATTGGCAGTACTTTGCCGATCACGAATAGTGTCCTCATCCGGAGGTGGTCCATCACATTTTAGGATGTGGGAGTTTCATCTATTGGACCTGTTTGCCACTCACGAGAATGTGCACTGCCCATCGTTCTGCAGTCTCCAGTATTCTATTTGAGTAGCGGTGGGGGCGTGTTTCAGTTAGATTGGGGCTCTTTACGCGTTTCCTCCTATACCATTGATTCCTCAAGTTCTGAGGAAGATTCGCCAAGGGCAGGCCCACATCATATTGGTCGGCCCGGATTGGCCAAGAAGGGTATGGTACACAGACCTCCTTTACCTCTCATTGCACCCTCTGCTCTGTTGCCCTCTGAGGGCAGGCCTCCTCTTGCAGTCGCAGGGGAAGGTTCTACTCCCCCACCTCCAGAGCCTGCACCTTCATGCCTTGAGATTGAATAGAGTAAACACAGCAAAAGTTGCCCCACCACCTACATTTACATCCACATTTATGGAAAGTTGAACACACTAGCTGTCGTTATCAACTGGGTATTTTTATTTATACCAAAATATTTCAATAGATTAAACTGAGTTTGTCAAGAACAGGACATCGTAAACAAACAAAGACATATTTACATTGAAGATTTCAACCAAAGTTGTTATACTTTTCTGTACACAAATGTATTACAAACTAAACAAGATCAACAAGCACAGAATCAAAAAACAAACAACAATCTGACACAAACAGCAAAATTGAACAACATTAAATGATAAACTAGATTTTTATAAATAGAAAAAGTGAGTAAAGCATAAGAAAGTTTGAAAGAAGAGGGGAAAATTAGAAAAGGAGCAAAAATGAATTTGTGAGTCTTTTACAACCAGCAAATGCCGGTGTGGAGAAATAAATCGTGGGTAATCCTCTCTAACTGGCCACTTATGCTTTACTCACTTTTTCTATTTATAAAAATCTAGTTTATCATTTAATGTTGTTCAATTTTGCTGTTTGTGTCAGATTGTTGTTTGTTTTTTGATTCTGTGCGTGTTGATCTTGTTTAGTTTGTAATACATTTGTGTACAGAAAAGTATAACGACTTTCATTGAAATCTTCAATGTAAATATGTCTTTGTTTGTTTACGATGTCCTGTTCTTGACAAACTCAGTTTAATCTATTGAAATATTTTGGTATAAATAAAAATACCCAGTTGATAACGACAGCTAGCGTGTTCAACTTTCCATAAATGTGGATGTAAATGTAGGGTGTGTATCACTTACAACGCAACTATTACAACGTAATGCTGTTACAACGCAGCTATTACAACGCAGGATCCATTACATCGGATGCCATTACAACGCATGGCATTACATAGCAGATGGTATTACAACTCATACCATTACATCGTAAGTATTGGTAAGTATATAATTTTTTTTTATTTTATTTAATATTATATAATTGATTTAATTATTATTAATTATAAATAAAAATATTTATTTCGTTTTTAAATATTATAAATTAAATATATTAATTTAAGTAATTTTTAAAATAAGTATGAGTATAGGAGTATATGTTTTGGGGTACTGATGTATATGTTTTGGGGTGTTTGGGTATTTTTAGGTTTTAGGGCAGGGTTTGGGTTTTGGGGTACAGGGGTGTTTTTAGGTTTTAGGGCAGGGTTTGGGTTTTGGGGTACAGGAGTGTTTTTAGGTTTTAGGGCAGGGTTTGGGTTTTGGGGTACAGGGGTGTTTTTAGGTTTTAGGGCAGGGTTTGGGTTTTGGGGTGCAGGGGTGTTTTTAGGTTTTAGGGTAGGGTTTGGGTTTTGGGGTACAAGGGTGTTTTTAGGTTTTAGGGCAGGGTTTGGGTTTTGGGGTACAGGGGTGTTTTTAGGTTTTAGGGCAAGGTTTGGGTTTTGGGGTACAGGGGTGTTTTTAGGTTTTAGGGCAAGGTTTGGGTTTTGGGGTACAGGGGTGTTTTTAGGTTTTAGGGCAGTGTTTGAGTTTTGGGGTACAGGGGTGTTTTTAGGTTTTAGGGCAAGGTTTGGGTTTTGGGGTACAGGGGTGTTTTTAGGTTTTAGGGCAGGGTTTGGGTTTTGGGGTACAGGGGTGTTTTTAGGTTTTAGGGTAGGGTTTGGGTTTTGGGGTACAAGGGTGTTTTTAGGTTTTAGGGCAGGGTTTGGGTTTTGGGGTACAGGGGTGTTTTTAGGTTTTAGGGCAAGGTTTGGGTTTTGGGGTACAGGGGTGTTTTTAGGTTTTAGGGCAAGGTTTGGGGTTTGGGGTACAGGGGTGTTTTTAGGTTTTAGGGCAGGGTTTGGGTTTTGGGGTACAGGGGTGTTTTTAGGTTTTAGGGCAAGGTTTGAGTTTTGGGGTACGGGGGTGTTTTTAGGTTTTAGGGCAGGGTTTGGGGTTTGGGTTACAGGGGTTTGTGTTTTGGGTTAATTAAATTATATTTACCATTTTTAAATTAATTAAAATATATTTAATAAATTAAATTAATTTTATTTCATTAATTACATTTTTTAATTAAATTAATTATATTAAATAAATTATTTCAATTAATTTAATTTATTATCAATTATAAAAACATGTTCTTTAAGTTAATTTTATTACTTTAATTAAATTTAATTATTCCCATTTTTTATTAAAATTACATTTATTAAATAGATATTATTTTATTCAATTAAATTAATGGCTATTTTAAAATGTATTTTATTTCATTTAATTAAATTAAATTAATTAAATTAACTTAATAACATTTTTAAAAAAAGGTATACTTACCTATACTTACGATGTAATGCCATGCGTTGTAATACCATCTGCTATGTAATGCCATGCGTTGTAATGGCATCCGATGTTATGGATCCTGCGTTGTAAAAATTCCGTTGTAACGGAATGCGATGTAATATTTCGCGTTGTACTGACACCAATCCAAATGTAGGTGGTGGGGCAACTTTTGCTGTGTTTATTCAAATTGAGGCCCAGCCTCCCCACCTGTCCCTTTGGGCCTGGCTCCCCTCGTGTTTCTCATTTGAGATTGAATAGGGCAACCTGAGCTCTTTTCCTCTCCCACCGAATGTGGTGGTTATTTTATTGGCCAGAAGACACTCCACCAAATCGGTCTATTCCAGTAGGTGGGCCAGGTTTGTATAAGTGTGTGGAGAGAGATTGATTTATCCCTTACAAGCCCATTTGTCTGATATTCTCAGTTTCTCTCTTTCCCTAGCACAGCAGGATTGTGCAGTAGGAACCCCTCAAAGGCTACTTGTCTGCCTTGTCTGCTTTTCTCTGCTTACCAGAACAACCCTCTGAATTTAAATCTCCCATAGTCATGAGGTTCATTAAGGGTCTCACTAATAGGTTTCCTCCTACTCCCTCTATCATGCCTCAATGGGAATTGAATATAGTTCTTACTTTCTTGATGTATAGTCCTGTATTGTTGTCCCTTGAGATTCCTAGCAATTAAGACCATATTCTGGTTACAATTACTTCCGCCTGGAGGGTTAGTGAGCTGTAGGCCCTTAGCTCTAAGCCTCCATTTACCTGATTGCAAGCGGGTAAGATGGCTCTTAGGACCAGAGCTGCTTTCCTGCCTAAGGTGGTCACTCCCTTCCACCTAGGGCAACCTATCACTTTACCCACTTTCTACCCTCCTCCTTCTAAGGAGGACGAGAGGCTTCATCGCCTGGACCCTAAGAGGGTGGTCAGCTCCTACCCGATAGGACTAAGGACTTCAGGTTAAACGAACAAATCTTCATTCGATATGTGGGCAGGATGAAGGGCAAGGCTGTCCATAAGAGAACGCTGTCCAGGTGGATCATCCTCTGCATCAAGATCTGCCACTCCTTGGCCAAGAAGGAGCCTCCTGAAGGTATTTGAGCTCATTCCACCAGAGCTAAGTCTTCTTCTTTCGGCTTTAGCTAGAGGTGTCCCTGTTGTAGACATGTGCAAGGTGGCAACTTGGACATCCCTCCAAACTTTTGCAAAGCATTACTGCTTAGACTCAGAGGTGAGCAGAGACGTCCACTTTGCACGTTCTGGGCTGCAGGATTTTTTGGTATAAGTAGGTGGGCACCCTCCTCAGAGTGGGTCTGCTTGGGATTTCAATTCAAAAGGTGAGGAATCCACAGACCGATGTGTCCATCAGAAAAACAAGTTACTTCGGTAACACTTTTTCTGGTGGATAAGCATCTGCCTGTGGATTTATCACTGACTCACCCGCCTCCCCGTTGCATGCCTGTTTATACCTAAAAATAATGGATATGCATTTTAATATAAAATATTTGAAATTATTTAGTGTTTGTTACTGGGAAATGCCCATCTTTTAGAATTTCCATTTTCTTTCTTGGTCTTGTATACTGTGTATACTTGTGGAAATGTTGTTGGTTTACCCATTCACCTCGAAGGCACGGAAAAAATGAGTTGAACTGATGTCAGCAAGCCGACAAGGTCTTCTTATGGCCCTGATGACGTCAGGCGGAGTCACGCGCAGAGCCGTTCCATTGTTGTCCTCGTCGACGTGGGAGAGCTATGGAGAAAAGTTTCAGTGGAATGATGCGCATGGGGTAATTCAAACGATGAGGAATCCACAGGCAGATACTGTATCCACCAGAAAAAGCGTTACTGGATGTAAGTAACTTGTTCTTTTAGCCAAAGCAGTTTTAAGTTTGAGCTTTCTGCAACGAAAAATGTTTATAAGAAATAATGACAAAATAAAACATGCACTAACAAAGCCAAAAGGCTGGCGGTGAATGCTAGACCTATTGGCTTTGAAAATGATTGTTTTTATTTACATTTTGTTAATGAAAGTTACTAACATGAGCAATAGTACTCAAATTTTTTCTGAAGACAGTAAAGAGAAGAGCAGCACCCAAGATAGAACTGTATAAGTATTAAAGTAACGTGATTGTTGTAACATGTTTCCTACATTGTAATAGAATAACTGTTACTTCTAGTTTTTTTTAAACAAATGACTGTGCATTTTTATAAAAATTGTGTAATAAACGGAGTAGGTAGATTGGTCACAAACTATATTTATGTGGGCCTCTTTGTGACCATAATAAGCGTAATATGACTCAATCCAATTCAATGAGTTTGATCTAGACTTCAACGGATTTCTACTCAGCCGTACCTTTTCATTCTTTCAAGGCTAGGGCGCATTGTTCACCCATATCAGTTCCTTAATTTCTAGTTTTTCCGCTACAGTCAAGAAGAGGCACTATTGAACATAGCCAAAGCATGCTTGTCGATCATAGGTTGAAGTCAAAATGTTCTGCTCTAGCTTGTGACTGGGGGAGGATAGGTTAAGCACCTTAATATCCGTCAAGCAAATTCTAAGTAGCTGCTTGTGTCAGATCAGGGTCTTGTGCTTTTCTTTTGACAGGCCCTTGACAGGGGCAAGTGGACTTGACTGTGGAGCACCGCCAACTTGTCTGCTCTCCAGACGCAACATCAATCCACTTTAACATTTTAGAGCCCTCCTTTAGCCACGTTCCCTGCGTTTAAGCTGGTATCGGCAAAGAGTGGTGCGCAAAGATGCACTGCTAAGTTGATATCATGTACATTTTATATGATCACTTTGCCCATTTACAGCCATTGAAAATAGGAAAGTAATTGCACTTTCTCTAGTAGAGTCTACCTTTGCTTAGATGAAGCATTCAAAAAAATATTAAGTTGAAGGAGACATGCAACCAGAAATACTCCTCTGTTCAAGATTATGTTCCTCAGATTTTCTCAGGAAAATGGACCCTCTGCATTACGTGTTCTTCCTTTATAACCTTCAACAACCCCAAAATTTCAAGAACACATGCCTAGAGGGTAGTAAGGACTTTCTAATTCAACTGTGTTTATCCCATGTCTTTGTCTTGCAGACTCGCTCGGATTCTGGTTCGCCTTCCAGCACTTAGACTCTTGAGCTCAAGTATCACAGAGGAACTTTTTTTTACTGGCCTCATTGGAAATGTCCCCATTGACAGCATAATCCCGTACATCCTGAAGATGGAGACTGCTGAGTACAATGGACAAATAACTGGCACAACAGCGTAACCAGCAAGGCAGCACTTTTGCGGATCAGTGTGAACTACAGTAGGTAAAACCAGTGGCTATTGGAGCAAGAACGGATGAAAAAGAGCATCGACTTCGGTACATGTACATGATTTCAGTAATATTTTAGTGCCGTCACTTGTTCCTCATCATCTGTATTCTCATCTATTTATTTCCAGATTTTAACAACAAAAAAACAGAATAACAGCAAAAGGAGACATCCAACCAGGTTCCATTTACACCACAATATATGTCCAAGACTTCCACTGGCAATGCTGAACGCTCCTGACCAAGTCTTGATATGCTCTGTCGTTTTTATTGTTTTTATAACTATTATCAAAGGCAACATAACTGTTTAAATGACGAAGTCCGTTTTTTTATAATGTTTGAGATTAGTATTAAAGAGTACTAAAAAAGTACAGTCTGTATATAACATTTTCAAGGAGGTAATATCGAATTGCCAGGGTGAAAACTGATTTTAGCACTTTCTCAGCACTTTGTGTGTAAAAAATTATGCCATTGACCTCCTGCTTTGAAAGCAGGGCATTAAGCAAAGTGCACGCAGTGGCTTTGGGTCAAATGGTAGTGATTTCTGTGAAAACGTAGAAGGGTACAAGCAGACAATCATTTATGCTAAAAAAAATAAAGATGTCACTGTTTGTAATGTATGTTGTTTGTCTCCAAAGCAGATATTCCCTATTTTTTTACTGTACTGTACTTGATGAATGATGTCTTTTTTTAGCGTGGCATTGGTAAAATACGAACAGCAAGTTATCAAATGCTACAGCTGTGATGCACTCTAGATACTGCCGCCACAGTTGGAACGCAGGATATTTTGCTGTGCTTTGAGTACGGAATTTTCATTATTTATCGTAACTCCTTTGTCAACAGTTCGCATTCTTCTAGCACTTCAAACAAAGGAAAATATTATGCTTTTTAGTGGCCACATATATTTCTTCTTTCCTCCTAACTTAGAGACATGGGTGTACAATTGTGGGTGCTCAAGCGGTACCTTATCCAATATGTCCGACAGAGATGTAATTGTGAAAACGTGCACAGATTGTTCCTGAAATAGGGAAAAATGATTCTTCTGAGATCTGTCCTTATCAAATCTAGCCACATTGCCTTTGTCACTAACAGATGTCCACCCGGCAGCCAATGAGGATGCAGAGGATGGGTGCACAATTAGTTTATACATAATCCTGAAGGGGGCGCTCGAAAATTGATTGCAAGTAATATGCTAGTCAAGGTAGTAAGTGTGGTCAGGGACAGTGGTGGTATTTATGGCACTGAAGATAGTGATATTTGTCTAGCGTTCCACTCTTTCCCATTGCAGTGGTGCCAGTTTGATACTACCAAGTGGGAGCTTAGTGCTCTTTGGTTGGCGGTGCCCTATGTGACTGTCTAGAATAACAGCAACCCTAAATGGCGACTGCCTACAATTACACCGTCCTTACATGTGAGCCCTGCACATCTACTACAGAGTCGTGTTGACTATAGTAGTTCTGTCCAAACGACAGAACGCAAAGATTATCTAGGTATACTATCTCCAGACTAGATAGAAACGGTAAAAAGGGAGGAGGTATAGGCATAATCTTTAGAGACCATTCGAAATGCTCCATCACTAATACCCCTGAACTAAAGGATGCAGAAAGTCTTTGCTTTAACTTTAAACTAGACAATTGCACCACGCTCGCCGGGGCACTTGTTTACAGGTCCCGGGATCTGTGGAAAATTTCCTAGACACTCTGGGAGAATATCTTAGACCCCCTTGTGGTCCGATACTCAAATTTTACGATCCTAGGTGATTTCAATCACACACCAGGCAGGACATACCCTGGACGGGATATGCACCAACGCCACTAACCTAATGGTTGCCTCTCCGGTCACGTTAACTTGGACAGACCATAAATTAATTCCCTTCAATTTCGTCTATGATAATGCGCATAAAAAAAAGAAAATTCCAGCAAATTGGCCCTCACATAAAATTGGAACAGCATGCTATCTAACCAGATCCACTCTCGCCGGCAATCCAAAAACGGACAATAATCTATTCAATGAATGGATGCTGTCAATGGCCAACACTCTAGTCCCACTAAAGAAAACTACCTTAAAAAAACCAAATCTGCCCCCTGGTTCACTCCCGCTTGAAAACCTTGAAAGGTCTGTGTAGACAAACAGAAAAACAATGGAGTAAACACTATGAGGCCGAAGATATGAAGCTCTTTAAATCAGCACTCAGAGCATATCAACTACAAATTAAAATAGAGAAAAAAATGTTACTATACAAATCTCATTAACAGGGCGGACGACAATCAGCAAACCATTTTTAACATAGTAAAATCTTTCACGAACCCCACAAAGATAGATTGTGAAATCCCTCCCTCACAGGAACTATGCAATGATATTGCGGAGTTCTTCGACAAAAAAATTAAAGACCTAAAGAAAGATTTCTCAGATATGCCACCCCAGCCTATCAAAGCCCAAGAAGTAGAAACAAAAACAACTTACAGATTTCAAAGAAATGAATCTGTAACAATCCAGGTATGCCATCCTGTCCTGTAAGTCAGGCTCTCCTTTCGACCCATGCCCGCCAAAAATCCTACATGCATTGGTGGACACAGTAGTCCCGTTATCAACCAGATCATCAGTTCCATGTTTAGGCTAGCAAAAATCCCTGAAATCTGAAAAACTGCTGCTGTCAAGCCACTCCAAAAAAAGAACCTCCGAGACCCCTCCACCCTCTCCAACCTCAGACCCATCTCCCTACTACATTGCCTTAGCAAAATTACTGAGAAACTAGTCAATGCCCAACTTAATGAGTTCCTGAAGAAACCAACATCCTGCATCCCAAGCAATCCGGTTTTAGACCAGGCCTCTCTACACAATCAGTGCTGCTACACACCACAGACACCCTCAAGTTTGCCCTGGATCAGGGCAAGGAAGCAGTACTGATTCTGTTGGACCTTTCCGCGGTGTTCAATATTGTCTCTCATGACATTCTGAGAGACAGATTGAAATACAGCGGAATAAACAACAAGGCTCTAGCCTGGATTACTGATATAGTAAGCAATGGTCCTAAACCTGATTCAAATGATCCAAAATAAATGTAAAAGCTTAGTTAATTTAGTACATTAATTTGCGAGTATGCTGAAGGAACACAGGTCTGCTCAACGTATTCAATACATCGATCAAGCAAAGGGGGAGAAGCAACAACCAGATTCTAATTCCATCGGCAATTTATTTTCATTGCACAGGGTAGAGGAAAACATACTTTACAATAAATGACATTACGTATATAATGGGTGCCCCAAAGAAGGAAAGTGCTAAGAGGAAAAGTGCTCTGGTGTATGGTGGTGAGGGAGAGAAAGGGTATTTTAGGGTGGTGACATAAAATAAAACAGTTCAATAATGTGGACTGGTTGTAAATTGCCGTCCTTGTTGGCCTGGCTACATATGTAGTTTGAATGGTATTTTACACAATTCTGTACATCAGGATATACATTCCTAAGTGGCAAGTATTCGATAAGAAGGATGGGGGTCCAGGCCGTGCTTTTAGAGAGGTGTCAACGTTTCGACCCGTCTTGGGGCCATGTAGGTAATTTAGACCTTGGATGTGCGGGTCTTTATCAGGACAGAGTGGGGCAGACCAATTAGTCTTGTTAGGGCGTAAAGTTAACCACCTCGAAGATTCATTGAATGTGTCGAAATCAATTTCTGAAGGGCCAGTGTAGTAATTAAGTAGTGTGCGATCTGTGAATATCAGATGAATCCGACGGAGCTTAGGGAGGTAGGTCCAATAATTAGAGACACTCCTCAAAGCTTGAAAAATCAAGGCTGAAGCTGCAATCCGTCAGCGTCTCATGGGCATCGTGTCTTGCTCAAAGTTTTGAGCAAGAGGTTATTTTTGGGCCTTTTAGTAGGGTGACCACATATTGATGAGCACAAACCGGGACCGGTCAGACATAGAGGTAGGACTAAAGCCTTTCGTTTTACTCCTGTATCTTGCCTGTCCCGTTTGTTTTTTGCATAGCATTGTGTGTGTGTGTGTGTGGAGCTGCATAGTGTCCTCTTCTGGCACGCCGGAGCAAAGCGGAAAGAAATCTCTGGCTATCCAGATTCAGTCTAGAGTCTGGGGTATCCAAAGATGAGGAATCTACTGTTCGATAGAGTATTCATCAGAAATAGCATTACTAAAGGTAAGAAACGTGTTCATTCTTTTCCAAGAACAGGATTGATACTTTGGCAAGCTCGTGATTTGGAAAAGCTCAAGAGGACAGAGCAGAATAGGCTTTTCACTTTGGAGAGTCCATGGTTTATGGATTTGGTATATAGATTTGCTTAAGGGTTTATATTCTATTTATATTTGTGTTGCACAGAGAAATGCTAAATTTTGTGCTTTGTTTCTGACGAACCAAACACAAATATTGATTGGAAGCTGTTAGCCCTACAGATTTCCAAAAGTAAAATAGCTGCTTCATTGTTGAGATTTAGTGTCACCTCATGATCTGTTGATTACTGCGCCTCACCACTCCATAGATGTCATGACTGTGGTGACAGGTGACTTCAATTTCTTCTTTGAGCTCTATGGGCATGGAACAATTTATCAGTTTTATGTCTCCCATTAGGAGTGAAAAAAGGCTGGCAAAAATAATGCATATTGTAAATTGTTTCCACTTTCTTAAAGAGTAGCCAGGATGGCCTTGCTCTATTATCTAGGGCACATTTGAACTTCAATATTTATATCAGCAACAGTGTTACTGGAAGAGCTTTCTAAAGTGAAGTGCCGGATTAGAGAAGCCTTTTCTACTCTTTTTGGTTGTTTCTTTATTGGTTACTTTTATAAATCCATTGAAGACCCTGATATTAGGTTTGCCTGCCTTCAATAACACTTTGCCCGACTTGTGTTTTTTCTGTTAAAGTGTTCGTTGGATGCAAACCAAAAATTCTAGTAGAGGTACTTACCCACTTCAGTCCCAAGAACCAAACATTATGAGGTTTAAGGACTAGGACTGATTTATTAACACCTTGTTAAAACTTGTCAGTCACAAGCCCGATGTGTAGTTACCCATACATTACCTTTGGATCATTACGTTCAGACAAAACATCACCACCACAAAGAAAGCTTAATGTATCAAGTGTAACACTAATGAATATGGTATTGTATGCATGGGGAGAAGGATACCATAACCGACTCAAGTCACAACCTGAAACCATCCTTCTTTGCCTCCCTTCCGCTCAAGCAGTAGCAGAACCTGGGGACAAAGAACAGTGGGTCAGCTCTGCCAAAGACCATCCGGCTCCCACACCCGTGTGCCAAAATACCAACTCTAGTGATAGAAGCTGCAAAACAGTCAAGCAAACAAAAACGCCTACAAAGTAAAAAACAGAAACATAATTATTCGCATGGAAATGTATGTTTCAAATATAAAAACTGAGGAGGAAAGGAAGGGTGCACAAATAATGACGTAATGGCCCTGAGCTTTGGGAGAAAAGTAAAAACGGTCAATAGTTTACCAAGCTTAAGTAGCTCGAACACTCGCCCCTCATTCATTTTCAGTGTAAAGTATGAGGTCAAAGTCCTAAATGACTGAAATGCTCAGACCCCAATAATATATTACGGCTTCAAGCTCCTAGAATGCATTAAAATTAGGCCCGGGCAAAATTTAATGATGGAGTAATTCATGTAATTTTTGGGAATATCATGTGACGAGAAATTTGCGAAATCATTCCATTACACCTTGTTGCATAATTACACCATTGTTTCTAACAAAATTATACCATAACGCAAACATTTGTTGACAGATTTTTTTTTGGGGGGGGGGGGGGGGGAGGATTTGCCCCATTTTGTTTTTGGAACAAAATGCGTCCATACTGGTGCAGGCACCCATTTTATGCTACAATATAGCACTAAATGACAAATGGCAGGAGGTCCATGCCTACTAAAACGTTAACTTTAGCCTTCCTCTGAAAGATGCCATTGATCTAGTAGTTTCTATCAAATCGGTACTTGGTTGAATTCATACTCTTTTTCAGTGTTTTTTTTTTTTTAAATATCACAGGCCAGTGTTTACAGTGGATAGGTATTATATGTCCCTTCAGCCTACAAGAAGGTGTACTGTGCATTTGTGGCCAGAGCATATTAATGTGCATCATTACCATTTGGATTCTGGACTGAGGAACCACACAATTACCATGTAAATGCTTTATTGCAGTGTGTCCAATGAATTACATTAGGAATATGAACTATTAGTATTGGCTGTTTTCGTAGCATTATTCTAGGAATGTTCCACCATTACCTTTACCCTATTAGTGATATTAATGCCAAATTGTAGTGTCTAATTCCCATCGTTAGTGTAAGAATGCTCCAATCAACTGTCAAAGCCAATAGTTACTCTAGGTAAACAAAATGGCGTCTCCGTTGCGTCGATGCGTCATTTCCGCCTGACGTTGCCTGACGCTGGTCTCCGATCTACTTCCTGCTAGACGTTCAGTGTGACGTCTACGGTGCGAATGGCTTGGTTCGAGCGGTGACACCAGGTAGGCGCTGTCTGCTCGCGCTGCTCGCGCTCGTACTTAAA
Organism: Lissotriton vulgaris; assembly: GCF_964263255.1. NCBI lineage: Eukaryota > Metazoa > Chordata > Amphibia > Caudata > Salamandridae > Lissotriton > Lissotriton vulgaris. Next base: position 319,617 of record NW_028240617.1, on the reverse strand, counting down.
AGATGCTGACAGATTTAAAAGATGCTTGGTTCGAGCGGTGACACCAGGTAGGCGCTGTCTGCTCGCGCTGCTCGCGCTCGTACTTAAAAGATGCCGACAGATTTAAAAGATGCAGCAGACTGTTTTCCGACGATTACAATTAAGGTAATGATCAATAGAGTATAAATTGTGCTTTTTGTTTCGAACTAAGTAATCAATCCATAGGCAATCAAGAGGGAAAGTAATGGTCCGTTTAAATTCCAATTAAATGCACAGTTCTAATGACGATTCTCCGCTACTCTTAAGGGACACAGTCTGACTCAAAATTAGGTTAAAAGGTCTCTCAAACTCACCAGTAGTTTGAATAAGGTGCCAAAGCCAAAGGTCGATTTCCTTTACTCTTTTGTAGTTCTTCTTTTCCCAAAGAATGTCTCTTTCCTTACTTGAACTTTTCCATGAAGATAATGCACTTTTCCTCAAAGTGACTTGAATTAATTCTTGTGAGATTTTCTTCTGGTGATTTCCTTTCCTTTAAGTTTCAGTTTCTTTTCTTTTCTTTTGTCAAGTTCTTCACCAGTCTCAAATATTTTTTAAAATTGCGTGGTTCTTCTCTCACCAGTGGAGTTCTTCTCCCTCTGTAGTTGTTTAGCTCGCCCTGCTCATCGTCGCCATGTGTAGTAAATGAAGTAATGAGGCCAATGGAGGAATATAAGGCATTTATTATGCACTACAGAGAATAACTGGTGTTCCCATCAGAAAGCAGGGAGCTAACTGACTGGGGAGAACACAGTGGAAGATGACATCAGGAAAATGGAATGTAAGACTTAAAGGGGTACAGCAAAACATAAGTGCAGAGAATACAACAGAATACTCCATTGTACAGTCAAGGCTTATTGTTACTCTTAAGAATGTTCCACTTTAGTGTCAAATCCCCAACATGTCCCTAGTATTGTCCTACAGTAGTGTCAAATTCCTGTTTTACCTGATAAGTGACTATCTTTAATAACAAATCTACCGGTTTACTCTAGTGCCAAATCTACAGCGGTTCTCTAGGAATGTTACACTGGTGTGTCAAAGCCTCATGTCTCCAGGAATGCTATCTACTAGTGTTAAAAGTTCCAGCGTTAATCTAGAAGTTCAACAATGCGGTGTTTCATATTTATACTATTCCCACCATTCTCATTGGATATTGAACTGAAATGTGGGGGGAGTGAGTCTATAGTATTGTTTGGCACCAAATGCTAAATGACCCTTAATATGTATTGTTATTTGATAAATGCATAAACTGGCACATCCAGCCCTTTGCCTTTTTATAGCGCTTTAGGGGAGTACTTCCTTGACTACTCTGGTCTTAGATTTCCATGGAAGGAGTTTGATGGTTGTATGGACTACCATGGAGTAGGTTTTGAATTTCCCTTTTTATTTAGGTAATAAGGTGAATATTTGGCCTATTTCATCAAAGAGTCAGTGCAGACGAGCGGTTTGAACCTTCTTTTTCTAATGCAGCTCTGAAAGGGATCATTGCAGTGCTTTAAACGTAGTAGTATTGTTGCATAATCCAGGTCTATAGAAGAAACTGGTGAAACAACCTAGAGGGAAAAGGACACTTTAAATGCAGGACAACTGACTGCTTGATCATTAGGAGGTCTTTCGGTATCTCTCCAATCAATGTTTGCATTTTACCCCTGCATCGCACTTAATACAGAATTCATCACTGGAAAACAACGGAAAAGTAAAATGTATTTTCACAGCTTACCATTTGAATCTATTGCGAATATTTCAAATGCTTGGTGTCTCTAGAATTTTTATGTTTTATAGGTGCATCTAGACTAGCAATGTATGCCCTAATATGAAAACAAACATCCTCTTTATAGCACTTACTTCATATAGCACTTCATACTAGCACATTAGCCTGCTTCTCGACATCCTTGTTGATATAGATACAGGAACCGAAATACAATTTAGGATTTCTAGCAGAGTTGCCTGCAATGTATTCAAAATATATTCGTTTTGCAATAGGAACTACCATTTTTATACAAGAGAAATTATGTAGAGGAATTAATTCAAAGTCAGGGGGCTCCATCAAGAATAATTGAACTATGGTTGGTAATGTTTCACCATGGAGATACAATGTTTAATCCTAATTCGTTCAAAACCATAGAAAGTGGGGCTAGTGTTTTTTAGAACTCCAGATGTTCCATAATGGACTCTAAATGTTTCATAATGGGCATTAAAAGCTGTGTACTTTGTGCATGTAAAGCTTGTATCCAAAAATAGAGGACATAGTGCTTTTAATGATACTGGTTGTTTTAGCATGTTAAATTACTTTAGTGGGCAAATAAATTACACAATTTGTTTGCCTTTAGTTTTTAAAATATAGTTTTTCTTGGTGTGCAGGGGTAGCTAATACGTCGAGATCCATTAAAATAAACTAAAATGTAATGATGGTATGAATGTCTTTTATGGCACCAGGTATCATTAGAGATATATCAAAAGATTTCCTCATTTTATGACACTCAAATGTTATTTAAACAATTGTTTCAGAGCCATGAAAGTTGAGTAGGGAAATGTTATCATTTCTGTTGTGCGCATTATACAAAGTTAAACAAAAATCCTTCTGTCCTACTTCACCATGCCTCTCTGCAGGTAATGGAATTAAATGAGTGTGTTTTTGAGTAATTTAGAGCTCAGCAGTGAGAAAAGTAGATTATTAGTTGGGGTGGCTGTGAGTCCTCACCAAGTAATAACGTGTCCGTTTCAGTTATGTTTCCTTAAATCAAACTTGGCTCAGTCCTTAGAAGCAGAGGCATAGAGGGGTCCGGCGTAATTCAAAGGAAAATAGGTTAAAGCATTTTTTAGTACCAAACCAGTCAATAAGTAAGAAACACAAGACAATAAAAACCAAATCCAATTTATAGAAGTACAGTATGTTTTTATTCTCAATTAGACACGAAATCAACAAAAATCGGATAAAGAGAACCAGAGTGGAAGCTTTTCATAACTCCTTGCTTTCCACTTCAAAAAGTTTGGAAAAGTTTTCAAAACTCTGTAAATCACTACCTTTCTATTAGCGGTAGTCTATGAGCCTCGAATTCGAGGGCCCAGAGCAAAATTAATGTTTCAGCTTACCGCAATGGCAGCCAGGGTGGACGTGAGCGCTGAGTTAATCCCGGTAAAGATTTTACCTTTGCACTTAAACTTCTCCGGTTCTTCTTCTGGTCTATTGTGAGTTCGACAGGGTCCTTTGAGCCTGGGACTAGTCTAGCCATGGGTTCAATGTAGGCGGATTAGCAAATTCCAGGGTTTGATTCAATCCTCATTTCTCAGCGACTTTTGAATCTTTTGAGGATAAGCCAGCAAGTAGCGATAGTCTATGCGCGTTGAACTCTGGGCTCAGAAACCATTATCTATGGTGGGTTTAATTTAGCAAGTTGCAATTCTCTGTCGGGAGAGTACGCTTCAGCACTAGCCAAGGGTCCAAGACCTGAGATGGTCTCTTGGATGCTAGCAGTAAATCTTGTGGGCTACACCAACAGAATTCGTAGCGAGTCCAGTGCGAACTGATCAGCTGGGCACTTTGCAGGTGCAGGGTTTCTTTAGCATTTGTGTCACTGAAGCTTAACAGGAAGCTAGCCAACTAACATTTGAAGTCCACTCAGGGCTCCTTGGCATGAGTCTTTGGGGTCTCTTTCCATGGGTTCAACGTGGGAGCAGCCCTTCTCTTTTCGAAGTCCACTCACTGATCTGTAGGTGCAATAGGCGCTGTCTTCCTTAGTGCAGCCTTTCGTTCTGAGGTCCACAGGTTCAGCAGGTGCAGTCCTTCCTCTGTTCTTTTTGAGTCCAGTGGTGTTGTGAGGCTGGATGCCAGCAGTGGCACTTGTATGCCAATTTTGAGTTTGCGGTTGGGGAAGACTCATAAGCCAATGGGCCTATAATTCCCACAGGGCAACTCTACCCACTTTGACATCGTTTCCTGTGGGGTTGGCACTAAATATTCCCACAGTGTTTCTACCCAAATCCAAGATGTCGTAAACCTTCCTTTGTGGGACAGAGCCATGGGTCCACCCTTGAGGTGTGTCTAGTATAATTAGCCACCCCTCCAGGGCAACCAGTTCTGCAATGGGTTTTGCCCATCTGGAAGACATGCCAGCCTGCCTACATACACAAAGGAGCAAGCAAACTAACGTGTGACTCATATTTGCCTCTCAGAGGCAGTAGCCCCTTTGAAGTTGGGCCATCTGTGGCCACTGCCCCAGGGCATTGCTGGCAGGAGGTCACACCACCTCTCTCCCGCAGACGCTTTGTTCCCCTTCCTGGGAGCACTAAACTCCTCTTAGCAGAAGAGCCGCAGACTGTCTCTGGTGACACCTGCTGTAGTCGACCAGAAAGTGCTTACAGACATTTTGGACAAGAGGGGGAGGGGGTGTGATCTTACAAACAGAGGCACTTTATTATAGCAGCTTTTTGAGGAAAGAGTTTTTTGAACAAGCCATTGTAATAATGGGCTCTCCTGCTGTTCAGCTAAGCATGAAAAACTGTCTTAGGCCACAGATTGCCATTCTTGAAAAGTTACATTACTCCAGCATTTGATGCAAAGACATTGTCTCAAGAAATGCACTCTTTGCTAATGGTATGTAGAACCGAGTGTTGGGCAGGTGTGGGTAGAGCCCATGGAGATTCACACCTCAGAATTACACTGAGTTACATGAAAACTCGATTCTATGGAGTGAGAGCAGGCATAAATCAGCAAGTTGTGCTGACTGTTAATGCAGGGAGCTTCATCCGCACTGCAAAATCAGCGTGAACGGCACTTAGCAGCATGCCAGAAGGCGCTGCTTCTTTGCTGCTGCTCGAGTAGATTTTCTACTAGAGCAGCAGCTGTCTCATCACGAACGGACATGCCCACCTATGTTGCAAAAATCTCGCTGGGTGGCCTCCTAGCGCCCACAAATGGTGCTAGGGGGTGCCAAATATCACTTACAGTTGGAGAAGGGGTTCACGAGAAAAAACGTTGCCATGCTGCGGTCGGTGAAGTTTGACCAGAACTCTGTATTACACGCTTAATGCAGGACCAAAACTCCATGAACTCTGCTGGCAGAGCAGAAGTTTTGCTAGTTTCCCTAGTTTTGGGACAAAAGATAAGATGAGATTAAGCTGTGCTGTACCTTATGGGGCACTTGTTCTAATTGGATACTGCATTGTTGCAGATAAGCAGCTGCATTGAACAAGAACTTTTTACCAGACTAAAGTGCCGCTGTGAGGGTGCCAGTGTCTGGAGTATATGTGAACAAATGCAATAATGAAAGATTGTGAGTTAATAAAACAGTATTCTGTTTTTGCTTTCTTCATCTAATGTTGAGGCTGCAGTTCAGGAAAATGTCTAATTAATCAAATGAATTCAATCACTTCACCCAAGATGCAACTCTAAACCAGTACTCAATACGTTAAAGTTATCAGTATTTGGCTATGGGTCATTTTTCCAAAATGACCCATAGCAAAATGTAACAGGCTGCCCTGTAGGGAAGGAGATATGATGTGACTGTCCTTGGCATACTGGTAGCAGTGCATGCCACTGATCCCAAAGGCTCCAAAATGCTTAATCTTAGCACCAAACATGAGCATCGCTACCTGTATGCCATGTATATGGCTATTATGGGGCTTCCAACAGCACTTGCCACCATTTTAAGCCACACACACATCAATTAGTACACATTAGACAGAAGACATCTGAAGGGTCCAACTCATCTGAAAGGCCATATGTGGCCTGATTTAGTGTTTGGTGCACTGGTTAATCCATCCCAAATATGATGGATATCCTGTCTGCTTTATTACAAGTGCATTATATTCTATGGCTCTTGTAATAAAGCGGATGGTATATCTGTCATACTGTGACAGAGTAACCGGTCTACCAAACTGTAACTCAGGCCTATAGTCTGCTAGCCTAGGACTCCCACCAGCACTGACCGCTAAGCTGTTATTCAGAAATGTCCAAGACACATCTTACACATCTAAAAACACTTTTTAGGTGAGTCATATAGTGCACTACCACAGGGCTATCACAGTACTTACGATTAAGTTGCACCACACCCAAATGTCCAACAGAACACCTCACTGCATACTCTAGACACACTAAGAGAGCCAACTTTCACATCCTCAAGCATGGATATAACACCCTGAACTCAGGTTCTGCTATTTGGTGACTTTACAAAAGCTTCAGTTGGCATCAATTAGAATAAATTGCATCATTAGGTGCGGGGTGGATTCTTTCTTAAATGTGGTCCTGGATAAGACAGACAGATATTCATATATAGTGCACCTACCATATTACAAGTCCTGACATGAAAGTTGTTGGGCCATGGGCAGTGATGCGTATTTCTTAGAGGTTTTGTGGTGTTACGACAACCTCTGCGAATTAAAAGGACAAGGGCAGTATTTGTTACTGCAGTCAGGTCATTATACCACTCATTCCCCAGTGAAATGCAGGAGGACAGTGTGGCAAATGGCCACAGAGATGCAGGATAAGGAACTACTAAGTGCAATAGAAACTATTTTTAAAGGGACAGACTTTCCCTGTAAATGCTCTCTTTCAGCCTCCTGCCATAAAAGATTAGCACACGACCAACCGTTGCACTTGGATTTTCCTCACCTATGTCTCAAAAGGTGACATTTTCGTTATCTGTTTCTCACTAGAGCCTCTCTAAGGTCCATTGTACTAAAGGCATTTCAGCAAACAATATTGAACAGGCCCTTCATTTCAACACAAAATAAAAAATATTGGACATGCTCTTCATTTTAACCCGAACTGCGGCTCTCTGAACTGTGAAATGTTAAAGGATATATATTTTGATTTGTACTTACACATTTTAGTAAAATATAATATTTTTCTTTTATTGTGGTATTAAAGGATGCAAATCCTGCTTTGAAGTGAATGCTGGCAGTTGTCCCAGAATCCCTATGTTTGATTCACATTGTAAATCAGTGTTCTGGCTTTGTTTTTAGTTGATAATTGCAAGTAGTAACTACAGACCTTTTTAAACACGGTGAATCTTTGTAAGATCCGTCTCTTACCTCCATTTCTTCTAGGGCATAATACATTTCCTTATTTTCGTTTCAGTAAACCCTTTTCCAGCCTGTGTTTATGCAATCAAAATGTAAATGTGAGGTTCAAAACCTAACAAAATTATGTCCTGTTCATACTGCTTTATTTTCTGATGTCTGCTTTGTATCTGTAACGACATTTAAAAAAAAGATGACTGCATGTTCTTTTTTAATAAGAATTTTATATCTAATCAATGCCTTCATTCATGAAGAGGAATTTGCATTGTTGTTTGTTGTAAATAGAGTATTGCAGTGCATGAACTAGCTTATGCATTTTATTAAATGCTGTTTAAATGTGACATTAGAATGTTGTGGCTTAATATTACTACCTAAAGAACGTTTATACTATTAAAGTGGATTTAAATTCTAATTGTGTGATGCTGTTTGTTGATTTCTTATGATTGTCAATCTGTTTTGCTCTTTGAGAAAAGAAAGTTACTTATATTTGAGTTTACCTAAGTTGAGCTTGTCTCACAGCTGCAAGTTGGTTTATGTCTGTACCGCCATACAAAATAGACATGAATACATAAACTATTTGGCTCAGTTAAGTGAAAATTGAACATGAAAACAGATTGCTGTTAAAGCCTTTCAACCAAATACATTTTGGAAATGTCAACACCCACTGAATTTGATCATCTGTGACTTCAGTTTATTGTACATGCTTTTCTTATTCAGAATGTCCTATCTTTTCGAAAAGATTAGTACCAGTACAATATTTGCTTACAATAATTACATGCCCAAAAACATTAACTTTGCAACTAAAAGTGAATGTTATACCTTCATGTTATACCCACAAGCCTCTTATTAAAAAAATACAATGAAAATAAGCATGTTTGTGTTGACATGCCAAACAATAGGACAAAATCTGTGACATGGTTCAGTGCATTTTGAATACAAATTATATTGTCAACTATTGAAATGTGGCATGTCTGTGTATTTTGGCCTGGCGGCGCCTAGTGCCCATGAAACCCTACTAATTCCTGACATTTTTAAAAGGTAGAAACTAAGGAGAATTGCGATTCTCCTATTAACATGACCAGAGAATCTGGATTTCATTAAAGACACGGAGGCTAACATTATGCATACAACTTTTAATGCAGTCCAAGCATAGCCGCATATGTCACAAAGCAAAAGTTCCAACTTAGAATACATATGAACCAACAATAGCATGAATCCCTAGGCAATCAGCCTCTTTTAAATGTGGTGAAAGTGAGAAAGGAAATGTCCAAACAACTCCAATGAAACATCAAACTTGAAGAAGGATGACGGAAGAATACACCATCCACGATTGATTCACCAGATGTGGAATCAAGAAGACAAAATCAAGAAAGGTTATCTGCAAAACAAAGAAAGGTTGTTAATAAACCCAAATAAAAATATTAAGGATTTGAATAATAAACAATCAGCTAAATAACAGTCCTGAAAAGGAAAAGAAAGTAAACAGTCCTGCAAAGGAAAAGAATGTAAGCTTGTAAGTAAAATATTCAAATAAGCATATCATATCATAAACATCAACCTGTACCGTAATATATCATATAATCAACCACCCAGGGAAAGGGTGGGAGGGATAATGTTAGCCTCCGTGTCTTTAATGAAATCCAGATTCTCTGGTCATGTTAATAGGAGAATCGCAATTTCATTACAAGACCGGAGGCTACCATTATGCATGTTGGTAGCCATGTAAAACAACATCAGACATGTGAGATACAGGTTTGCAATAATGATGAGCAAAGGTTCTAGAATTAGACCAATCACCAGCCTTTAGAATATCATCTAACTTACCACCTGACCAGAATGACTTACTGGCCATTGCGCCTCTAATAGAACGTGATTTAAAAATATCCATATTGATTCCAGCAAGCTTCATGACTGTCTTAACCCATCTAGCAATAGAGGAAGAAGAAATTCCTTTGTGGGGTTTAACAAAAGAGATGAGTAATTGAGATACATTCAAAGGACGAAGAGAGTTCATTCTAACATCGTATTCTTTCATACATTGAACAACACAGAGTTTAGTGCAACTATCAAAACGAGGATAGAAAATAGAATCTGACGTAGTTTTAGTTCTTCTATGTATTTCAAAATTAACCCCAAACATATCATAAGATCTATAAGAAATATCAAGAGCTTTAACATCAGAAACTCTTCTGCGTAAAATTAAGCAAAGAAGAGTAGCTAATTTGATAGAAAGATTTTTCCTGCTGAGAAAAGAATTAACTGGCCAAGAACAGAAAAGGTCGAGAATTAATTTAACATCCCATAGAGATTGATATCTAGGTTGAGGAGGTCTTCTAAGTCTGATACTCTTAAGTATTCTACAAATAATAGGATTTTTACCTACCGTTTTATTGTTAATTAGAGAATGTCCAGCAGAAATAGCAGATCTAAAACAATTGAGAGATCTGTAACTCAAACCTCTGTCGAATTGTTCTCCAAGAAAATTAACTATATCAACAAAAGGTGCCTCCACGGGATCCAAGTCCCTTTCCATGCACCAACGTGACCAGACTCTCCAAATGTTGTTGTACCGGTAATGTGTCCCAGGGGCCCACAACTCCCCAAGGAGAGTTGAAGCTGTTGACGAAAGTCTTGCGAGATCGTTAGATCTCCTGACAACTTCCAAACAAGAAGGTTCAAATTCCCTGTCTGAACAAGAGGGTGAATTTGACCGTCTGCGTCTGTGAGAAGATATTTCAGAAGAGGAATTAGGAAGGGAAAATTGTAGGTTAGTTCCAGAGATGTTGGGAACCATGCTTGGGATGGTCAAAACGGAGTTACAAGGACAATTGAGGAATGTTCTTGTCTCACTTTGTGAAGGAGTCTCTCGATCATTTCGAATGGAGGGAAGGCATGAGCGTTGATCCCTTCCCTAGATTGGAGAAAGGCATTCACTGCTAGAGCACCGAGATCGGGCATCCAGCTGAAATAGGATACCAATTGGGTAGTCAATCTGCTCGCAAATAGGTCTATTTGGAATGGGCCCCAGAAATGATTCAGGGAGTTGAAAACAGAAGTGTTGAGTTTTCAATCGCTGTAATCCAAGATGAATCTTGAATTCCAATCTGCACAAAGATTGGATTTCCCGGGAAGGTATTCTGCTCTCAGAGAGATTTTGTGTTCTAGGCAGAAAAACCAAAGCTTCTTTGCTAGATTGGAGAGGTCTTCTGACTTGGTCCCTCCTAGATGGTTTATGTAAGCGACGGCAGACATGTTGTCCATTTTCAATATGACTGATCTTCCTTGAAGGAAGCGTTTGAAGCTCATTAGAGCATAACGCCCTGTAGTTAATGCTAGATAATTGATGTGGTGCAGGGACTCTTGCTATGACCAAATACCTCCAGTGTTTTGGTCCTGTAGACAAGCACCCCAGCCATGAAGGCTGGCATCCGATTCTAGAATAAAATCTGGTGCTGACCAAAGATCGCTCTCCCATTCCATGCATCTAGATTGTCTAACCACCATGTTAGTTCTAAGATTGCTTCTGGGTTTAAGGAAATTCGATCTCCGTACCAAAGACCTGATCTGAGAGCTCTTGCTTTTATTCTCTGAAGGGCTCGATAATTCAATGGCCCCGGAAAAATGGCCTGAATGGAAGAAGATAGAAGGCCTAAAAGTCTGGCTAGTTCTCTTAGGGTGAGATTTTTTTGTTTCAATAAATGTCTTCTCTCCTCTATGATTTTGGCAATCTTCTTGGGAGGGAGAAGAAGACATTCTGTTGTGTCTACTGTGAAACCCAGGAATTCCATCTTCTTTGAGGGAATTAGAATGGATTTTTCCCTGTTTATGATAAAACCCCGACTTTCTAAGAGGTCTATAACTGTCTTGAGATCTTTGATGATTTGAGCATAATCTTGAGAAAGAATCAGGATGTCGTCTAAGTAGATGATGAGACGAATATCTTTTTCTCTTAGACATGAGGCAACTGCTCTCAGTACCTTAGTGAAACACCATGGGGCAGAGGAGAGACCGAAGGGGAGAGCCTGAAATTGAAAGAGGTGGTTTTTCCAAATGAACTGAAGAAAGGGTTGGTGTTCCTTTGCCATGGGAATGGTAAAGTAGGCGTCCTTCAGATCTAATTTGACTAGCCAGTCTCCATCTAGTAAGAGGTCTCTGAGAAGATGGCTGCCCTCCATCTTGAAATGTCGGTAGACAAGGAATTTGTTGAGTTCTCTGAGATTTATAACCGGTCTCCAACCCTTGTCTTTTATTTCCACAAGGAAGAGAGTACTTATGAATCTCATATATTCCATGGGAACTTCTAAAATTGCTCCTTTTTTTAGCATTGAGGACATTTCTTCCTCTATGATTTTTTCTTGATCTAGTGTAAGGGGAATCGTTCTTGGGAGAGAGTTCTGAATTGGAGTCTGGATGAAATCTATTGAAAAACCGGGAACAGTGTTTAGAACCCAGGGGTCTAGAGTAATAATTTTCCAATTGTGGTAAAAGAATTTCAGTCTCCCATCCACTTTTGGATTCGAAGAAAGGGAAGGGGAAGCTGTACTCACTTTGAGGGGTGGATTCGGCAGGTGCTCCTCTAGCTCGGAATTCTCTCGAGCGAAAACCTCTTCCTCTGGGTGGATAGAACTGTGGTTGGTTGGATGGATGGTATCCTCTACCAAAATTCCCTCTGTTTCTTGGAAAGGGGCGTCGGTTGAACCGGACGTAAGATAGCCCCCTTCTACCGGCCCTTCCAAAAAGGTTGCTGTTGTAGTTAAAAACTTTTTTCATATTCTGGTGCGCTTTATCTAAAGCCATAAAGGTCGATACATATTTGCCCAAACTTTTTATTAAATCTTCTCCAAAAAGTAAACCTTTTGGATTAATTGAGGTTTCCTTTTCAGCCATATCGATTAGTTTAGGGCTAATTTTAGTGAGGACCACTGTTCTTCTTTCACAATTAAGTCCCACATTCGCGTTGCCTGAGAGGACTAGTGCCCTTTGGCTCCACCCCCGAATGGAGTGTGTATCAAGAGGGCAGCCATTAAGGTAACTCTCTTCTGCTGCGTCGATTATTTTTGTTAGGGGTCCTAGAATGTCGAGAACTTTTTTCATGACAGATCTTAAGCGATCTTTCCAGGCCTTTACGCGGGTCTCTCCCTAATTTAAATAGGTAGGTAATTAATTCTGGGTCAAGGTTAGGAGTTTGACAAACTTTACCTTCGATTGAAGGTCTGGTACACTCTGCTCTTAAGAGATTACGAGTCTCTCTTTCTAAAGGATTTCTAATCCATTTAGTTATGAATTTAGATACGTGCTCGTGTGGGGTCCACTCTGAGCTTCTAGGGTGTTTAATGTTAAAAGGGGAGAACATCTCCTCCCCCAAAGGGTCCAAAATACTATCCTTAGAAGATGAAGGACCGTTATTATCATTTAAGAGAAAGGAATCAATATCTTGATCATCCTCATCGAGATCAAGAATATATTCGTCAGGAAATTCTGAGCCATCATCAATATCAATAGGATCATCGTCTAGAGCACTTTGATGAATTGTGCCGCGAGGGACACCCATTAAATTTGTGCCGCTAAGGACACCTTTCAAATTTGTGCCGCAAGGGACACCTGAGGCAAATGAGGTGCGAGGACCTCCTGTAAAACCTGAGGTGCTAGGACCTCCCGTGCTCTCTGGGGTATAATCAATATTTTTACTTTTTTTATGCCTCTTACCCCTTTGCTCAGTGAGATCATTAACCTCTGTTATGTCCAGATCTGATAAATAATCATTTTCATGGATCAAGGATCTCTTAGATGACATAACTTGAGAGAGAGTAGAAAACATACATGATCTCATTTCCTTATGGATAAGTTTTTTGATGGCATCATTAGTAAAATCAGATTCAACAGTATTACCATGAATTGAATCCGAATCTGAGTCAGACGTGTTAGTCAAATAAATGTATATAAATGTCTGATCCTCTAATTCTTTTTATTTTTTTTATAATATAATAAACTTGTAAATATCAATTATAACTGTCTGATTTCCTTTTTTTAATTTTTATAATATAATAAACTTTCTGATTATTGGGGGGAGGTTACACAGATAATCGGATTATGTTAATAGAGGTAACTAAATATTATAATTTCCCAATTTATAATCAAAGAAATGAAGCGCAGTAAGAAACATGAAGCCTCGAGCATGGCAAAGCTTTCCGAAAATATAAATGAACTCCAAAGCAGTGGGGAAGGTAACTACACTTGCGACGCGAGTCAATGTGTGCTTTTAAACATTTCACGCGCTAGTTTCAAAGACTTAGTATCATTCATGAAATATAAAGACAAACGAAGGGAAGGAAAAAACGGAAGCCAACCTCCGTAAATTGGAGGTTGTGAAACCGAAAACAAGGAGTGAAAAGGTCTTACTGTACCTTATATAACATTGTACCTTATAACATAATATTGCATATATATATATCCTTACATTGTATATATAAATATTTACTCCTGTAGGGATAAAAGAGGGTTACTCAGTATACGGTATTAAGGTAAATTAATAATAAAATACTAATCTTAAACTCTAAAATATAAGACTTTTCATGAGCTAAGTAGGAAGTTGACTTATCTTGCTTGGAGCCGCATTTAAAAGAGGCTGATTGCCTAGTGATTCATGCTATTGTTGGTTCATATGTATTCTAAGTTGGAACTTTTGCTTTGTGACATATGCGGCTATGCTTGGACTGCATTAAAAGTTGTATGCATAATGGTAGCCTCCGGTCTTGTAATGAAATCCTTCATGGTGTTGACTGCAATGATCATTTAGCGGCCTGGTCACAAACTGCACTTTGTAGAAAATGTAGTGTGACTTCAATTGTACTATTCATGTATTGCAAAATGGTATTCACAATTCGACATACCTTGTCTCTGCAGAGATCTCCACCCCGATTCTGGAGATCTCTGCACACATACACCTATGTTTTTGAAGTAAATGTGGGAGGGACAAGGGGGAGTGGCTAGAAAAGGGAGAATACTTACTACAAAGTGTACAGGGTTTAGGAACGAGTAAGGAGAGTTTAAGGAAGGGTTTAGACAAGGACAAACAACAACCCACAAAAGAGTAAGCCCATTGCTATTTGCAATCTCTACTGTTATAGTTACTAGAGCTAAAAAGGACCCAGAATCGTTGTGAATGTACTTCAGCTCAGACCTGGAGAATGTCCAATACCACTTATAGCCAATCACTGGAATGGAATCACCTTTCCATAGAAAATTGTGGAGGGAGGGACTTAAAATAAAACCCCATATTAAATAAAGGTAAGTTATTAACTTATTTCGACTTTAAAACAATATATTTACGTTTTATTTAATGGTACAAAAACAGTATTATTAAAGATACTAAAAATATATGTATTTAAAAATAAATATTTTATTTTTATGTGTAAAAAACCTTTTTAAATGTAAAAGTAATCTCAATTTAATTTGTAATACACCATAAATAAAAGTTAACATTTTACTGCAGGTGGTATGTTTTGAATAATTATTGAAATAAATAATTATATATTAAATAAAAATGTTTACATAATTTTGTTTATGCAATGTTAAGATAAAAGTGCTGTAATGTTTGTATTTGTTCTGTTTATAAAAGATATAATTATTTTATATTAATATTTGACATCATTTTTTCACTAAATGATTTTAAAAAGTAGTACACTTTTTTACGTTTTCCTAAATTTACTATAGTGATCTGTCTGGCCCCATAGCAGGGCCACCACCTATTTGTGAAAAGAAACTAGTATTATCTTTGCAGTCATAAATTTGTCTTGCCCCCTGTTTTCAAGCGCTGAGGGCATGTAAGTCTATACTTTTTAATATATTTACACTCTGAAATGATGAAAAGCCAAATGTAATACTACACAGTGTAAATGTACATATGGCTATATCTACACTTGTAAATATACCTTTGTGAATCGGGTCCATTATTATTTCATATCCATAATGCCTTCATATCCATAATGCTGTGAAACATAATTTCTCTTCCAAGGGAGCCTCATAAATAATAAGCACTGAATAGTCTCCCCCCCCCGACATGTAGGTATCTCGGAGCACTCTTAAAAATGTTTTATACATATATGTAAACTTTGTACCCAGTTTTTACATATATATATATGTTCGTGGCATATGGGCTGCAGACCACACACTGTTGCATTAGATCACCATCTGGTGGTGGGCCTGGATGATTACACTTTGTTGTTGTCTTGGAATAGTCTGTCTGCTAGGTAACTCCTCCCTTAGACCGTAGTGCACATGGGCATCGACTCCATCCTCAGATTGTTTTTTTCCGCCATCGGGCTCGGATGTGTTCATCGTTCGGTCCCATTACCGATTTCTTTTCAAATAAATAAATCAATCTACAACATCTATATCGTCTTTGACACTGATTCCGGTCGCCCGCGTCGAAGAAAGGATCCACTTCTCCATCCCAGCGCTCGTCGGGCCGTTGGGTCCAACTGCGCCATTGGGTCTTTGGCTCATGGAAAGAACACCGTTCAAGAAGTGCCCAAGGTGTGGACACAAGTTTCCCCACACTGATCTGCATGCATGAGGTTTGCAACTTGTGCCTGTCTCCAGAGCACGAGAGTCGAGACTGTGAGGCCTGCGCGTCGTTCCGGTCCAAGAAAACTATCAGGGACCGTCGAGCTCGAAGAGCTATGGAGCAGTCTTCATCGTTAACACCAGACCTCATCATAGACGAAGAGCCAATCGAGATTGACGTCGAAGAACAGCAAGAAAACATTGCTTCCGAAGCAGAGGACTCCGCTTCAAGAGCCGAGGATCGATCCGAAGATGACTATCTTATTTCAGCTGGTCAAAAGGTCCTAAGTAAGAGCATCGACCCTGTTCACCCACCCATACCGGGACAGGCTTCGGTTCCACCCCCATCTTCGGGTCCGGGTGCACACCGATTGAAACCTTTCGACGCCCCGCCTTCAGGCTCGGCAGCGAAGAGTATTAAAAAGCCTCCAGTCGACTCTGGCTCGAGTCAGTCTGTCGGTCCGGAAAAGCAGAAAGTGCTTAAGCCGAAGTCAACACTGGCACCGAAACACTCATCGATACCGAGGGTTACCGAACCAAAACCAAGTTCGGCACCAAAAGAGGTTCCGAAACCAAGTTCGGCACCGAAAGAAGTTACCAAGGTTACCGAAACAAAGATGGCTCCGGTAACTAAAAAAAGCAGACCCGAAAGCAGTTTCCATACCGAAACACACTTCGGCACCAAAGGCAGACGAGTCAAAAACACTCAGCAGCGAAAGCTTCGGATCCAAAAAGCACAGATCCAAAGAAAAAGCAAGAAAAGTCTTCGGAACCGAAACAAAGACCCGTTCCAAAGATAATAGACACTGTGAAACCTAAACCTGTCTGCTCCAAACAAGAGAAATCGGCGCCGAAAAAAGATTTACCAATAGAAGAGCTTTTCCAACCTGATGTAAGGCAAAAGACTCTAAAAAATCATCCAAAGACTCGACGTGTACACAGTGCCTGAAAAAAGGAAAATGGAATGTCCTAAACAATCACCTGTTCCTCCAAAGAAGCATGTTCAAACTTCCTCTAAAAGACTTCCTTCACCAGAAGTAGAAACAACAGCAGATATTTCTCCTGTACATTCACCAGCTAGCACACATAGCTTTATACCACAGGAGGAGGATTATGGGGATACATACTCACAGCAGAGTTATAATCAAATAGATGATATTAATGACCCAGATGATATAGCTGGGCCATCAGGTGACCCATGGGAATATTACAATGCACCAGATCTCCCACAGAATGAGGCATACCCGTCTAGGCCATCTCCACCAGATGACACCATTGGGTTCACACAACTCATCCATAGAGCAGCTACTTTCCATGGAGTAGATTTGCATACAGATCCAATAGAAGAAGATTTTCTTATGGATACATTGTTAACGTTATATACAACCACAACCACACTTCCAATACTTAGTGGAGTGGTAAGACACGCACCAGAAATATTCAAAGACCCAGTCAGGGCCAGGGTAATTAACCCCAGACTGGAAAAGAAATACAAAGTGGCTCCCTCGGATCCAGCATATATTATGGGACAATTACTACTAGACTCACTGGTAGTGTCAAATGCGAGGAAAAGAGCCAACTCGCAAACAACAGGGGATGCTCCACCCCCTGACAAAGAATCTAAGCTTTTAGATGAGTCAGGGAAACGCACACTCTCACATGCTGCTAATATATGGAGGATTGCTAACACTCAAGCTCTGTTAGTAAGATATGACAGAGCTCATTATGATGAGTTAGAGTCACTCATGCAACACCTGCCAGAACAATATAAGGCTAGGGCTGCTGACTTGATACAAGAGGGCAAGGTTTTAACTAATACCTCCATAAGATGTGCGCTAGACACTGCAGACACAGCAGCTAGAGCAGTAAATACAGGGGTACTGTTGCGCAGACATGCATGGCTACGAATCTCTGGGTTCAAACCAGAGGTACAAGCCAGTATATTAAACCAGCCATTTGACCAACAACATTTTTCCGGTCCAAATGTAGACCGTGCACTCGAAAAAATGAAGAAGGATACCGATACGGCAAAATCAATGGGAGCTTTACAGACGCAAGCCCATAGACCTTCCCTTTGTCGCTCCTCATATAGGGGCGCATCTAAAGGTTTCCAAACTGACAACACCTCCTCTACTTATAAACCGCCCAACCAGACCTCGTCCAGTAAGAGATATTATAGAGGAGGGTATAGAGGGAACAACAATAAGGGCAGAGGGAGAGGCAATAACAATTGCAACGCCTCTACTCCCAAACAGTTACTTCCCTTCCATCCCCCAGACCATTCCACTCCAGTCGGGGGAAGATTACAACAGTTCCTACCTGTCTGGAAATCCATCACTACAGACAGGTGGGTTAGACAAACAATTCAGTCAGGTTATTGCCTGGAGCTCACTTCCAACCCTCCAACAATACCACCAAGACAGCGTCCCATGTCACAGAAACACCTCTTTCTATTAAGACAAGAGGTGGAATCACTACTGCAAAAGAATGCAATAGAACCAGTACCAAAAGAATATCAGAACACAGGGGTTTACTCCCTTTATTTCCTCATACCCAAAAAGGATGGGTCTGTCAGACCAATTCTAGATCTACGACCCCTAAACATGTACATACATTCAGACCATTTTCATATGGTCACATCACAACAGGTTCTACCGTTGTTAGAAAGGCGACTTCCTTGCCACATTAGACCTCAAGGACGCCTACTTCCACATTCCCATTCATCAGTCCCACAGAAAGTACCTAAGGTTCGTACTAGAAGGTCAGCACTACCAATTCAAGGTTCTCCCCTTCAGAGTAACAACAGCACCTCGAGTGTTCACCAAGTGTCTAGCAGTAGTCGCAGCACACTTAAGAAGGGACAACATTCATGTCTTCCCATATCTCGACGACTGGTTAATAAAATCCAAGACATACAACCAATGTGTACAGCACAGGCAACAGACAATCTGCCTGCTGCACAAGTTGGGGTTTACAGTAAATCAAAAGAAGTCACATCTACAACCTTCCCTATCTCAGCAGTATCTAGGTGCCACAATAGATACTTCTAAAGAGCAATAGCGTACCCCAATTTAGTAAGAATACAAGCTATGCAGACTCTCATAAAACAATTCCAGCCACAACACTCACTACAAGCTCGAGTGTTCATGCAGCTAGTAGGAATGATGGCATCTTGCATTTTTATAGTGCCATACGCAAGACTACAAATACGCCCCATACAAGAATGCTTAGCAGGTCAGTGGAATGAGGCTCAACAAGAGATAACAGATCTGGTGGTGGTAGACGACTGGACACATCGCTCTCTGCAATGGTGGAACACCGAAAACATTTCCAAGGGCCGGCCGTTTATAGAACCTGTTCCACAGATGCATCTCTCACTGGATGGGGAGCGCATTTACAAAGTCACACAGTGCAAGGTACGTGGACAATGAAACAAAAAGTACTCCACATTAATTAACTGGAGTTACTAGCAATCTTTTAAGCTCTAAAATCGTTCCAACATTACATATCGAACAAAGCTGTACTAGTCCGGACGGACAATATGACAGCAATGTATTACATTCAAAAGCAAGGAGGGACACACTCCCTACAGCTCTCCCGGCTGGCACAGAGCATTTGGAGATGGGTCATTCCTCAAAACATTTTTCTGTTAGCAGAACATCTTCCAGGAGTTCACAATCAATTAGCAGATCTGTTAAGTCGGCAGAGACAACAGACACACGAATGGGAGCTTCATCCTCAAGTTCTTCAGCCATTTTTTCAACGGTGGGAACAACCAGAGATAGATCTGTTTGCCACACACCACAACTACAAATGCCCAAGCTTCGCCGCTAGATACCCAGACCCATTATCCAAAGGCAATGGGGTATTGATGAACTGGTCAAACAAATTTCCGTACGCTTTTCCACCTCCCCCGCTAATTCCATTATAGGTACGCAAACTAAGGCAACATTCTCTCACGTTAATTCTCATAGCACCAACATGGGCAAGACAACCATGGTACACAACGCTACTACAGCTCTCTGTAGTACCACATAAAAAACTAAAACTCTGCCCACATCAACTAATTCAGAACCATGGAGAGATTATGCATCCAGACCCAATGCAGCTCAATCTAGCGATATGGCTCCTGGATGAGAACTAGGATTACAGGTAACTAATCCATCCACCCACTAGACACCAGGGAGAGAAAAAGTGACCCCTTGATCAAGGAGGGCTAGTGCCCACACTTGCTTTTTCTTTTTTTTTAAATCCAGTTTTTCTGCCCCCCATGCTCCTGCTCCATAAAAATGAGGAAACAGTCTTTCTGCCCCTCCCTCCGGGGCTCACTAGAAATCCAGGGATTCATATATTATTTTTAATGTAGGGGTGAGGGCTGCCCTGCATGGGCATGGATAAGCCCCCACCCCAAGAAAACGGGGCAGTAGTCTTTCTGCCCTCCACCCAAAGAAAATGGGGCAGCAGTCTTCCCGCCCCTTCCTAGAGGCAGGTGGGGTAATTACCCCCAATCTGCCCCCGGGGGCAGAAAGCCCACTGTATGGCAGCAATAAATATTTTTAATAAAGTAATGGGGAGGGGCATTACCAGCCTAACATCATGCCCCACACTCACCCCTACAACCTCAACAGTCTTTCAGCTACCCTGCGGGCTAAAGCATCCCACCCCAATGACAAGCAAGAGGACATTTGATTTTTTCTTTTTTTTTTTTTACAAGTGAGCCAGGAGAGTTTGGCTAACTCACAATGTCATCCCAACGGCTACACTTTTTGGGCTTGTATAGGCTACTACCTGGACAAACCTACCAGACCCAGACAGTTTTGAAAGCTAGACATCTGGGGGAGTCCAGGGTGGTATGCTTCGCTTGCATCCTACACCATTTTCTTACCCACAATGCTCTTCAAAATCTCAAGCGTTGACTCATTTCTTTGAGAAAAATGTCTGGAATATGGGGAGCACCCACATTTCCGACAACACATCATTCCTCCAAGCCTCCTGATAAAAATGGTGCCTCACATGTGTGGGTGGGTGAAGAGACCTTGACACAAAAAGTCCTAAAGTACTATGTGGAGAGATCAGCAATCGGAGTAGCTGTGGGATTTGAGGCCATGCTTAGCATCCATCCATGGAAACCTACCAACCACAGACATTTCCTGGAAAGTAGACAACCAGGGGATTCCAACCTGGTATGCCTCATGTGAATCCCATTACGTTTGTATACCCACAATGACTTGCAAGCCTCAAAACTTTGCCTGACATTTCGCATTTTCACTGCATTTCTGTGATAGAAACTTCCAGAATCCTCAAAATTCGTACTACCCAGCATTGCCCCACTTGTGCCGATAAAAATGCTGTGCCACTTGGTGTGGTTGGGCCTAGCGCCAGTGACAGGAACTGATCCAACCGAGTCCCTACGCACGGGCTCCCATTGTCCTTGGTTTGATCTGTTCTTGTCGTAGACACTCGGACAAACCATACAAGTTGGGCAGCATTTTTATTGGCACAGGTGGGCCAATGCTGGGTGGCAGGAATTTTGTGGATTCCTACGGATTCCAGAAGTTTTCATTACAGAAATAGAAGAAAAATGTGTGATTTTCATGCAAAGTTTGAGAGTTGCAGGGTATTGTGGGTAAAACAACCTCATGGGATCCACGCAAGTCACCCCATTGGATACCCCTAGGTGTCAAGTTTTAAAAAATGTACAGGTTTGCTACGTTTCTCTAGGTGCCGGTTGAGCTAGGGCTCAAAATCCAGTTACCAAATTTGCAAAAACTGGGTCCGTTTTGAGTGGAGAAATGTAATGTATCCATGTTGCGTTTCTGACAATTCCCCGTCATGGGCACTGGACCTACCCACACAAGTGAGGTACCATTTTTATCTGAAGACTTAGGGGAATGCTTGCTGAAAGTAAGTTGTGGCTCTCCACAGAATCCAGCACTTTCCATCACAGAAATGGGACCAAAATGTGTTTTTTTAGTCAAAGTTTTACGTTTGCTAGGGATTCTGGGTAAAACAACCCGAAGAGAGCCACGCAAATCACCCATTCCTGGATTCCCTTGGGTGTCCACAGAAAGCACATTGCAAAACAAGCATTGGCATAGCCATTAGGTCTCGCTTTTGGGACATTAGAAGTATTTAGCCATGCAGCACATTATCCTGCGTGCTACAATGATGATGTGCCACTGAATATTTGTTTGCTTGTGTACACTGGAGTGTACCTGGATATCATCTGCATTTATATAATACCTAGGTTGTAGCTGTTGCTCACAAGGTAGATGTTAACAAGGATCCTTAACAGGAAATCAGGTGATCATGTGATTGGGGACATACTAACCAGAACAATATCAGCTGTTTTATGAATATTTACATTAGACTATATTTACAACTTGAGGCACGTGGAGATAAAGTAAGTTTTTTCCAAATCACATTATCTTTTTGATCAATCACTAAAACCAGCACTAGACTATTAGTGAAATACAAAAAAGGGGCAATAATTTTACAGACTCCCTAGAGGAGTGGTTTCTTTGCAGGACAAAAAATGATGTAGATTAGCAGCATTAAAAAGAAGTAATTCTTCCTTAATCCGTTTACCGCTGCCGCGATTTTGCAGCAGTGCGGCACTTCCGCAAAACGGGCGGGGCCGCGTCGGCAATTGGCTGACGACAGCACTGGGGAGGTAGTGCTGCTGTCGGCCAATGGCCGATGGCAGCACGGAAGGGGTTAAATGCAACCTTAGCTGCCAAACTGGGTAATACAGAGCTCTCTCTTGAGATTTGTGACCTTATCTTTCCACAAATTGTTGGTAACTTTACTGGAGGAGTGTTGCCCGGACTGACTAAAAAAAAGGAAAAAATAAAATGATGATAAAGCCAATTTATTATCATTTTATTTTTCTTTCCCCACTACAGCTAGCCAAGTCTGGGCAGGGAGGGCCATGATGACAGTAGGGCTGGAGTAGTGCAGCATTATAAGTGCGCATGCTGGTTTGGCCAGCCGTATTAGGCCGGCCACAACATCATCCGCAATTAGGTTTCTCCAACCCCGCTGTGTTGCACAGCCGGAGTGGAGAAACATCACAGACTCCTAGGCGCTGTCTGAGCGGCAAACCAAGCTGCTCAGACCTATCCTGGTACTGCTCTCATGCTATTGAGAGCAGTGCCGGGATTGGGTAGGGAGCCTGTGCTGGTGTCCCAGGGACTACTGGGACACCATCAGGAGAGAAGAGAAGCACTGAGACCGACGGCAGCGTCAGCGACAGAACAGGTATTTTTTTTTTTCTCATTGATATTATTTCCCTAATCTCCCATCCCAACCGTCCACTGCTCACCCACTCAGGTTTTGTGGCGGTTCAAAACAGTCAGGAAAACCTATAACCACTGTTGGGAAGGAAGATACAAGCCAGAAACAAACACAAAATAGAAAGAGTGCAGGAGACACAATCTAGAATCACTCTTTGCATGGACAGACGACAAAAATGCAAATCAGCCTTGCAAGAGATAGGCGAGTGCTATAAAAAGTGCAACCCATACAAATAGATACACAGCCCAAAAACAAACTGGACATATATATATGTACACAATCCATATTTAGACCAGAAAGAGAGACAAAGCCCAGGCAACCATAATAGAAAAGTTCACAAGGCCCGGAGCTACTTTGAAGCAATGAGCACTTTGTGGTAGAAAATGGTTACACAAATGAAACCCAAGAAATAAGCCCATAGCCCAGGAGATTTGTAAAGTAATTGTTTACAAAAATAAAGAACAAAGACATTGCGGAACCACTCGTAAACGAAGTAAAGGTAACTCAGCTCCTCCCTCATCTATTGTTTTTTTTTGTTACTAAGTCTTCTATTGATATCTGAATCTAAAGTGTTACCCTGACTCTTTAAAAAGATTCAAAAATGTTTTCTGTTTGCACTCCTCCTCTTTAGTTCTTTTAAAAACAGATATGTCAAATGTGATCATCTAAGCAGGAATCGCATATGTTGGAGGAAAGAAGGTGGATTTTTTTCGGAGGGTAGTATCACTAGTCATTCACGGGGGCCGGTCAGAGTTATGGTCAATGGAGAAATGAAGTCTGATTTTAGAAATTCTGGAGCTCAGCTCATGTGTTAAAGGTGTCACACTTAAGAGTTGGAGCAAAACCCAAACCCTTGTTGAGGAGTTTCATGCATTGGGTTCCAGTGTGCTTTTTGAGGGGATCACTACTAATTTTGATGCCAAAACTGGTCTCTCTCCCCTTTCTCTTCGATCCTTAGTGTAAAATCTACAGCCCAATGTTCTTAGTACTGACCTCTCCCTTTGTTTTTTCCTTGACCCCTCTCCCTGTCTATTTTTAAACAAGCATTGGCAAAGCCAAATAGGTCTCGCTTTTGTGAGAGGTATTAGCTCTGTCAATGTTTTTTAGCCATGTTGTACAGCAGTGTGGTTAAATGTTAGTGGCATAGCGTAGAGGAGAGTGGCACAGAGTATAGTGGCAGAAGGCAGTAGAGTAGCATGGAGTGGCACAGAATAGAGTTCATGGCACAGAGTGGAGTGGCGTAGACTGGAGTGGAGCAGAGTGCAGTGGCGTGGAGTGGCGCAGAATAGAGTGGCTTAGGATGGAGCATATTTGCATGAAGTGGTGCGGACTGGCATAGAGTACAATGACAGAGCAGAGTGGCGCACACAGGAGAGAGTAAAGTGGTGTTTCAGAAGCAAAGCACAGAGGAGGGCAGAGTGGAGCAGTGCAGAATAGAGTGGCGTTCATAAGACTGATGAAGGGTAGAGTGGAGAGTCATAGCAAGGAGTATCAAAGAGTAAAGTGGCATATAGGAGAGAGGAGTGGCATAAAGTGGGTTAGAGTGGCGTAGTGGGGAGTGGACTAAAGTTGAGTGATGTAGAGTAGAGTGACAGAGTGGCGTGTAGAGGAGAGTGGAGTGGCAGAGAGTGGTGTAGCATAAAGTGGAGTGTAAGATTAATACAAATGAGGGTTTAAGTAACTAAAGCTCGATAGTGATAGGGTGAAAGCAACATAAAAAAGAAGCCAAATGTCAGTGTTAAAAGTAGAAAAGCTCTTTGCTTGTCCAAGAATAACACCACACTGCTTCGAACCTTCTGCAGCGGTGTGGAGCATTCTATTAAGTGGGCGGTGCTGCGTCGGCCAACGGACGTGCGCAGCACTACGGAGGTAGTGCTCGCAATGGCCGTTGGCCGACAGAAGCAGTGAAGGGGTTATTTCAAAACAATTGTACGAAGACGAAAAACACATATACTTGGTCCATGCAGTACAGGATCTCACACAAGAAAGGTAAGGAAGCCTACAGGAGCCAAGCAATAGAAAGTTTGCAATTGAAAGTGACTTCAAAAACAACTAATGGTATTCTGTAGGCGGGTTGCAAGCCCACTGAATAGTAAACAATACATCTCACAGCACATGCTCTAGGAGATCTTGCATGTTTTTGTTCTGCGTAATACATGTTCAAGTTAAAAAAATGTGCCCAGAGAAACTTTTTCTCCTTAAGCAAGCCATTTTCTCCTCGAATCAGTACCCTGCCACACAGTGGCTTTTTTGTGTCAGAGATACTCCAAGAGAAAAGTTTCTTGGTGTACTAGCAAAATGTATTTCACATGATACATATAATTTCAGGAAAAAAATCCCAAATTAAATACACCTATATATTTTTTAAACGAGCTGCAAAGCAATCTTCATAGTTTGAACATGTGCCCTCAGAAATCACAGGAATGACCACCATCTTTGCATTTATGTGCTTTTGCAATTTTTCCCAATTGTATCAAGATGAAAATAGTTTGATACATTATTTGATATACACCTTTTTCTAGCCATTAGGCAACTAAGTGGGTTCAAGTACCTGCTGCTGAGATTCCTTTCAATCCTGCAGTTCACAGCCATTTAACTTAAGATGTATATAGTGAGTTAAAGCCCTAATACAGGTCTGAAGGGTGGGTCACAACGAGGTAATGGTAGAGGCTTGACCTACCATCAAATGGCTGAGGAAAGTTGTCTTGTTTTTCAGGTTCTATGAAAGTATCATTGTTAATTGTATCGGTCATTAGCATTGCATGCTTCTACTCCTGGTGTGGTCTCACAGCTCTCTATTGTCCTACTTGTTGGAGCCTTGATGCAGCCAGCCTTGTCCTAATGATTACACGTTGGAGCCTGCATTCCTCGTCTGTATGATCGCTGGCCAGATCCAGCGCTGAAGACGAATTGCATAATACTGCAAATGTATCTGCGGTGTTTGACTGGACCATGCAACTGGGAGCCAGACCGATCAATCACGGGGCATAGTTTTCATATTGATAACTGCAGCTGGAAGGCCTTGTTTGCCACAAAGGCACGTCTTATTTCATAGGCTTCTGGCGCACACAACTGTGTTAGCCCTCTTGCTTATTTTCTTTCTCTTTGTTTTTTGGGGTATCTGGGTGTTAAAATTTTACATGTGTGTAAACCTTGCAATATAAAGTAAATATTGGAAAGTTTTTTAAAGCTCTCATGATGGCCCGAACCCCACTGGCCATGCAAGCCCTAGTTACCTCCTTTGCAAATTGTATGAACGGATTAAATTTACAGATAAATTGTACAAAAACTTTTACCATGACCTGCGGTGGTGGCACAAATAAAAAGAGGAAATCAGTTTTTATCGGCACGACCCCAGTTGATTTTACTCCAACTTTTTCCTATTTAGGAGTTCTGTTCGATTACACTGGTAATTGGAACATTACAATCAAGACAAGAAAACTATTGTATTGTAAAGCAATAACGGCGTTAAAATTTTTTAGCCATAAAATGGGCAGGAAGCCTATAGAGGCAATGTTAACTGTGTGTAAGGCTACCTGCTTAGCAATAGTGACTTATGGCGCGGGCTTGTGGGGGTACGCCAATGTGACATCTCTTCAGGTGGTAGAAAATCTCTTTATGAAATACCTTCTGGCTGTCCCGAGAAGTGTTTCCACGTACGATTGCCATACAGAACTTGGGGAACCATATCTAGAAGATATTATAAGAACCGCCCGGATATTGTTATGGCACAGAGTCTGGACAACTGACGAATGTGGTCTAAACCGTCTGATTTTAAATAACGTGTTAGGCTTAGAAAAGAAGGGCAAAATTTGTTGGTTGTCGTACGTGAAGAAATTGTTTGAGGATCTGGGAACTGCATACTATTTTAATGACCCAACCTCTTTAAGTAATATCTCAAGGAAAGCTTTGAAATAAAAGTGTATGGCATTTTTCCACGAATGCAGAGTGCAAACAGAAATGAAAAAGAAATCTGTAGCTGCACATGCACAAATTGTAATTTCAAATAAAATGCAGCCATATGTCAAACTCCAAATGAGCGATTACGAGAGGTATTTGTTAACCCGTTTTAGGTTTAACTTATTGTTTCGGTTATTTAGTTTCCCGGATATGAAAGACTGGTCAAAACACCTGAGTAAATGTCCCTGCGATGACGTGTCAGAGCAATCAGACATGCACATTCTTTTCTTTTGTAAATTTTACACTAAGCCCAGACGAAGATTGGTTATTCCCCTATTGAAGATTATGGATGTAAACCGCTGTCGCCCTGCCTTTTTAGCTGTACAAAAACTGGACAATATTTTAACTGTCGTATTTATTTCCTCGTTTTTAAAAAATTCTTTTACATTACGAAAAACAATGATATCCTGAATTATAATGTTCTGTTTATGAATTCATGCTGAACTGTCTCTGGAATTATGTAGAAATTTCTTTGGTATTATGACGAAATGTTTATGTATTTACGACAATTTGACAATGGTGCTTATGATGTATTTATTAATTGGTTGTGATTTTTATCTGAACTTTTATGGTTATTGAGTTTTAATAACCGAATAAAGAATTTTGATTGATTGACTGGACCATACAACTGGGAGCCAGACCGATCAATCACAGGGCATAGTTTTCATATTGATAACTGCAGCTGGAAGGCCTTGTTTGCCACAAAGGCACGTCTTATTTCATAGGTTTCTGGCGCATACAACTGTGTTAGCCCTCTTGCTTATTTTCTTTCTCTTTGTTTTTTGGGGTATCTGGGTGTTATAATTTTACATGTGTGTAAACCTTGCAATATAAAGTAAATATTAGAAAGTTTTTTAAAGCTCTCAGTTAAGTCATATTTTCACACTGACACTACAAAACCTATATACCTTTTTAAAAAAAAATCTTTTTTATTAGCAAATAATCAAGAACAGATACAATAATTCCATTATAAGTATAAGTTCCATATTCCGTAGTTCTCATATGTTAGCAATGGTGAGTCATTTATTAAACATTTTCATTTTTGTTATATTCCCAACGATTTCTCCGCAAACTCCCCCCTCCCATTCTCTCCCTCTCCCGGCACTTACTTTGGACACATTACTCATTCATAGTACGCGACCCAGTTGAGTATATCTAATACACAATCATTGTTCTGACACAAACCTATATAGGACTACATACAATATGGTACATATATGTTCTTCTTATATTGCACCTAGAACTATTCTCGCTCACCGGAGCATGTATTGGCACTAAGTGTAGGGGAAGTTCCACATACTCCAAGTACATCACCCTTCGCCTTAACTATCAGTAGTTGATAAATTAGATGCAGTGTCGCCACTTGTATCGAAAGCCTCCAACATAGCATTCCAATCTAAAGACATTAGGGTCTTCCTGAGGCCCCTACGCTCTTCGCGCTGCAGTGTCGTACCCTCTGCCTTCCCCCAACGCACTACTTCTGCCTTCCACACCTCTGGGTCTGGCGGTGTAACCGACTTCCATCTCATTGTAATGGTACGCTTGGCAAGTAGCAGGGCTAGGTCAGTAAAACGTGTAGCTACGCTTTTTTTCCGTTCAGCAGGTCCCAGCCCCAGTATGGTATACTCCAAAGAGGTGTACGGTTTGGAAGGAGCCAATTTAAATAAAGCATCATGGACCGTCTTCCAATAGTACCCCAGTTTTGGGCAACTCCATATCATGTGCAGTAGTCGCGCATCGTCTGCGCCGCATCGGGGGCATCTGGCAGCTGTGTTAGGGAACATTGCGTGTAAGCGATGGGGTGTGAGGTACGCCCTGTGCAGGACCATAAGTTGAATGAATTTAAATTTCGGGTTCCTAGTCACTTTCTTTGGGAATTTGAGGATTCGTTCCCACTCCTTGTCCCTGACTGTTTTCCCTATATCACCTTCCCATTTGTCTTGCAAAGGTTGTAGCGATGTTGCCCTCCCCGTCCTTATACCACTCGTTATCCATTTCGTCAGGTGACTGCCCGATCCCATGAGGTACTGCATTGTGAGCAGCGGATTCGTGGGTGGTTCTTCTCCGTTCGGTGTCCATGTCTTTGCAATATAACGTCGCAGCCTGGCATGTTAAAGGAACAATCCACCCGGGGTATGGTGCGTGCCGCGGAAGTCCTTAAAGGACATAACTCGGCCATCCGCAAACAGATCCCCAACCTGTGTCACTCCCGCGTCGTGCCACACTGCGAGTATCTGATTCGACAGTGGGCCCGTTCCTATCGGGAGCCCCAGTAGTGGTATCGTGGGGGCGTAAGAGGACGTGGGGGTCGTGTATTTCACCGCCCTCCTTCAGCAGTTGATCGTAAGTCTAAGCAGGGGCGGCGTCAACTTAGGGATCTCCGCTCTTGGCAGTAACAGTGTGTGGATGAACCCTCTCTCCCAGTCCGCCTCCGACATACAATTTCGTGTAAGTTGCGTCCCGCCAACCAATAGGCCAGCCACTGCAATTGACAGGCATGGCTATACGCCTGCAAGTCCGGGACCCCCATACCACCTGCCGCCGTAGTAAGCTGCAGTTTAGCCAGGCCAATGCGTCGCCATCCCGACCCCCACACCAGCTCCGTAAGCATGGTGTTTAACATCCTAAACATGGGAGCGGGAATCACGAAAGGCAGGCTTGTGAAGTAATAAATAAGACTGGGTAGTACTACCATCTTAGAGATGGCCACTCTGCCCGCCACCGATAGCGGTAACACAGTCCAGAATTGTATCTGTGATTTCAGCGTTGTGATCGCCCTTCCCAGGTTGCCATCGATCATATCCTTCGCCCCTCTGTATATCTGTATCCCCAGGTATCTGAAAGTCGTTTCTGCCACCTGGAAAGTGTGTGGTGGGAAGGGCAGCCGGGTAGCCGCCCCGGACGCGTTGAAGCAGAACCCATAGGACTTAGGCTCACTGATAGTGAGGCCCGACAATGCCCGGAAGTCCTCAAAGATCCCGGGGATAGGGTCAAGTCCACCCCTCAGGTCTCGTAAATATAGGATAATATCGTCCGCATATGCCGACACCACGTGGACTGTCCTGGCCCTCCCTATGCCCCTGTGTTGTGCCGAGATTCGAAGCTTACATAGCAATGGCTCTAATGCTAATATAAATAATAGCGGGGATAATGGGCATCCTTGTCTGCTTCCCTTGGCTATGTCCAGTTGCGTCGAGATACATCTATTCGTGTGAACCTGGGCTGTTGGGCGGGTATACAGCAGTTGGACCCAGGCCACATACTCGTGTGGTATCCCAAACTTCGCAAACATAAAATCCCATCTGAGGGAATCAAATGCCTGCTTCAGGTCTAGAGAAATACAGCCCTCCATCCCCATAGGTGCTTGCTCGTGTAGAATGAGTTGGCAGAGCCTTCGTAGGTTCATAGCCGTACTCCTGCCAGGTTCGAAGCCGCATTGGTCGGGGTGTATTAGTTGTGGGATGTACTGGGCCAGCCTCGTCGCAAGAACCTTACTCAGTATTTTATAATCTGTATTTAGTTAGGGCAGAGGCCTGTAATTAGCCAGTTGTGTGTCATCCCTGCCCGCTTCGGGAGTGATACTATCAATGCCTGCAGGGACGACCGCGGCAGACCCCGTGACATCAGCGCTTCTTGGTACACTACATGTAGGCGTGGGGCAAGGAGGTCGACATAGGCCCCATAGAACTCGGCTGTCGGGGTTTTATTCCGTGGAAGCGCACGTATGGCCTGGCGTATCTCAGCTTATCTCAGCGACTGTGATAGGTCGTGCCAGATCCTCCCCCTGGTGGTCCTCAAGTCGTGGCAAGTCGAGTCCGGTCATAAACTCCTCAAATGCCGCTTCTGACAGTTGTCGGTGTGGGCCGTACAGTGTCTCATAGTAATCCCTGAAGGCAGTATTAATGTCTATTTGTGTCATGGTTGGTGTCCCACCCTGATCAGTAACCTCCAGTATGGGCAAGTGCACTGGATCATTCCGCACTATACGGGCCAGCAATGGCCCCGACCTCTCAGCTTGCGCGTGTTGCCTGCATGTGTACTCCCTATAATCCAGCACCCGCAGTTCCTCTAGTAGTTCAACGTGCTGTATGTGTGCCTCCTGCAGTGGCGTAAAAGGCAAATTTGTACCTGCAGCCTCGCTTTCAAGCATAGCCAGGCAGCCCTCTACTTCTCGGAGTCTCTCCATAACATTATGTCTCATGCCCACCCATGCACTCATCGCCTCCCCTCTTATGAACACCTTAAAGGCGTCCCATTCCACCTGCCGGGAACTAGCCGTACCAGTGTTTATGTTAAAGTAACTTGTTATTGCGTCTGCAAGTGATGCTCTGAAAACAGTGTCCTCCATCAATTCCGTGGTGAGGCGCCATGTTGGTATAGGCGTTGGGACCCTACCCCACTGTAATGTGACTTCCACTGGGTTATGATCAGAGAGAGTCTTACCCATATGCTCCGCTGTGGTCACCGCCCCCAGTAATGATTTGGCACAGAAAACACGATCTATTCTGGTGTGCAGTCTATGGGGCGGGGAGTGAAAGGTATATTCTCTATTCAGTAAGTGTTTGCATCTCCATGTGTCAGCCAAATCCCATCCCTCCGCCCACTGCGCGAGCGCGTCAGCCTGTCTCTTGCTCTCAGTGGCCTGTAGTAGTGGGTGTGACCTATCTAGTGACACGTCCAAAACTGCATTAAAATCCCCACCTATGAGCCACTGATATTCTGACCAGTCTGCCAGGACTCTGTTAAGGGTAGCTAAAAAATCCGACTGGCCGGAGTTCGGCGCATAGACACTGCCAATCACTACAGGGGAGCCATCCAACATCCCACGGATGAACACGTATCTACCCTCTGTGTCCAGTCTCTTTTCCACCAGTTTGAAAGGAACAGAGTTTCTTAACCATATAGCCGCCCCCCTCGAGAACACAGAAAAAGAGGTAGCAAACAGTTGTCCCTTCCAATTTTTGCGCAGCTTTACGCTCTCTGCACTGTTCAGATGAGTTTCCTGAAGGCATGCCACCATGACATTTCTCCGATTAAGTTGTGCTAAAAGTCTATGTCTCTTATGTATGGACCCCATGCCTCGTACGTTCCAGGTGCACATTTTGTAGGTGTTAAGAGTCCCCATTTCGGTCCGTGTCAGGTGTTTCCAATAGGCCCCGTACCAGAAAGAGTGTATGCAGTATATGTAATGTACTAAGTGCCATCAAAACATGTATCCCCCTAACTTTGAGGTCCCCAAGTGAAAAAACCTGAGGTCCAAACATTATCGCCCAACGTGAGCAATAGTTAAACCAGAACATGCTTTGGGGGGGGTGGTACCCACTTACACCCGCTCGGGACCTGTGTTACCACAGCGTGCCCTAAGCTAGTGTATCCCCATTCCCTGTCAGCCCACTCTCGCTCCTGTTCAATTCTCATACATTACCAACCGGAGACTTCTATGGTCACAATCAAAAGTCATGCGCCACTTGTGCAGTAATTTTGGGGAAGAGCTGTAGGCTGTTAGCAGAGCCCGACACCTCCATGTGCGTGTCAGAGTTGCTGCCCATGTCCGATTTGTCCCTTGCATCGTGAGCAGCCAGCGCTGCCTCCGTCAGCTGGGCTATCTCCGGTGTCTTCCCAACTCGGGCCGATGTTGTTCCTCCGCTCGCCGTTGACCCCTTTGCGCTTTTTTCACTCGTGTCAGCCCGCTGTTCCTTTTGGTGCGAAGGTCCTTCACCCTGGTCTTCCGCAAGCGGGTCCTGCGTGTTCAACGGTGTCAGGGCCACTTCCATCCACTCCGCCGCCTCCTCAGGCGTGTCAAAGAAATATGATTTGTTTTCATGTATTATTTTGAGGCGGGCCGGGAATAGCAGTGCATATTTCAGGTTTCTGTCCCGTAGTTTGCGCTTTACCCCTAGGAATGTCCACCTGGCCCTCTGCACTGCCGGGGTGAAGTCTGGGTATACTGAGACGGTCTTGTCTTCATATCTCAGTGGCGCCTTTTCTCTTGCCACTCTCAGCACTGAGTCTCTGTCTTTATAGTGCAGAAGGCGCGCTATTAACGGTCGCGGCGGCGCACCCGGCCTGGGTGGCTTCGCTGGCATTCTGTTTGCCCTCTCCACGCTGTACAATGGGGTAAGATCTTATGGTCCCACAACCTTCTTCAGCCAATCCTCAACAAACTGCGTGGGGTTCCTCCCTTCACTGCTCGAGTTTCGTAGAGTGATCCGTCTGCTGTGGTATCAGGTCGTCAAGCGCGATCTTGTGCTCCGAGACCTTTTCGGCTAACTTGTTGTGGCCTGCCCTTTGGAGCGACAAGCCAGTCGCCATGTTGTCCATACGCGACTCGAGCACCTCCCTGGCTGCCTTTATTTCAGCCAGTATAAGGTCCAGTTTAGCGTCCTGTGTGCACTTGCCCGTTGGCGGTATTATCTCCATGTTGGAGGAGGCCAGTGGGTCGTCTGAGCCAGTAGATTGAATGTCCACATTTGTGCTCTGGTCTTGCACCTTGGCCCTGTTCTTCCCCATGGCTCTCGTCTGCAGGATGGCGGTGGCGAGGTCCCACTTGCGCTCTCAATGCCAATGTGTTTAGTGCTTGCCTGCTGTTGCCGCTCACCCACCAGCCACGGACACTCCCACCTGTACCTGTGCATACGAGGGGTCAGGTGCACCTCAGCTCTAGGATCACGACCGGTCTAATCGCCGGACCCCAGTAGCACCACCGACCAGTGCCTTTTGGGCGTTCCGCTGCCCCCCCCACCGATGTCCGGTGTGTCTCGACAGTCGGGAATGTGGGTGGTCGCCCTCCTCAGCTCCCCAGGAATCGGTGTGGCATGTAGTCAGCAGTCCGATGAGCTGCCCTCCACCTCTGACGCTATCTCCCAGTCAGGGCACCTCGGTAAGAGCTCCAAGAGGCCCAAAGCGGATCCCGCCTGTCTCTGTTGCCCTCTGTAGTTCACTATGGCGGTGCCCTCCGCCGTGTCGGTGCCCCGGCGCTCTCAGCGATGTCTCGGCATCCGTCCCCGCACTGGTCGCAGAAAAACCGCTACGATCCCAATTGTGCTGTGGCAGTCGCTGCGGTGAGCTCAAGATGGCGCCTCCCTGCTCAGGTCCGGCTGCAGCGGCGCGTACCTGTACCGGCCCGATTAAGGAGTTCCCTTTCAAGGCATATGTATATCCTGTAGCGGGCTGCGGGTCCTCGGGCTAGTCCTCAGTACCACTGCAGCTCTCCCACGAGGTCCGTGAGGCCACAGTCTCATCGGGCACCGGTGTTCCAAACACCGCGTTTACGCGCCTCTAGGATGACTCCGGCGCCGGCCCAGTGTATGGCGTCCCCGCTGCTCCGCACACACACAGGCCGTGCAGTGATCAGTAGTACTAGGCACCGCTACAGTCTGCCACTCCATCGCAGCAGGGCACCGCTCGGCTCCGCCGGTCTCCGCTTGCTTCAGCGCCGGCAGATCTCTCCGAGCCCGGCTCTCCCGTCAACCACAGGCCGCGGCTCACTCCCCGGAGCTAGGCCTCGCCGGCGCCGATCTTCGCGCTCTCTCACGGGGGAGTTTCAGGGGTCGCAGCCTGTGTCTTTACGCTCGCCACACACTCGGCGGTCCCAGAGCCTGAGTGGGCGTTCCGTGGGATACGGGGAAGCAGGATATTCAGCTAGTGTTTTGGGCAGAGGACGGAGCTAGCTCAAAACGCGACCGCCATGCTCGGCTCGTGGCCACGCCCCCTCAAAAAAACCTATATACCTAACTTCCCATATTTTGTTTTTTTCCTAGCGGTCTGGAGTAACCGAAGGGCGACACGCGGCGCTATATAAAAACTCCGGATGAATATTAATTTGAATAAATAAACAAATAAAACGCTTGCAAATTAATTTTATTTTTTATGCAAAGTTTTCCTTAACTTCTGAGCAAACTCAAAATATCAGATAATTTCACAGGGCGCTTTTAGGAAGGAAAAGGCCTGAGTTTTTGTTTGAATACTGATGTTATGTTATGTGATAATTACCAGATGCAAAGTCTGCCCAAATTAGTATGCAGCTCTGGCCGGGACATTATGCAAGTGCTGTTGTCGTTACCCATTCACTGTTTGATAAAGGAAGGAGGTAGGCACAGCTGCCAAGGTTTTAGACTGTTATGTGTGACATTTTCATAATTTCAGTGGAATTATGATTGACATTTCAACAACTATAAGTGAGATTTTCTTGCGAACAAAATCAAGCAATAAAGAGGAGGGAAACATTTAAATATCAGAAATTACACCCATTTGAGGACTAAGAAAAACTAAAACGATCTTAAAACTGTTGTAAACCAAAATAAATGGAAGGGGCACTAACCTATTAAAAAACAGTTACAGCTATTCCTAATGAAAATAAAAATACAGTTTTGCGAATTTGCGTAGGTCTTGTCAGTTGTCAGCGGCTGTAAAATACTATAGTTTCTATGTTCTTCTCTGTCAAAGAAATGTGTACAACACTTTTATCTCAGAGCCCTTGAATGAGGCCTGCAGATTTTTGGCCCAGACTTCTCAGGCAGGATGAGCCTGGCCCATTAGGCAGACGCTGCAAGAAGGTGGATGAGCGATGGCTTCTGCCACCTTGGTTTGTTTTCAGTCTAGACTGCCCCAAAGCTGCCTATAGAAGGTCAGGAACCGGCCCTCTGTAAACAGGGCAATGAAGGACGAATGTGTCCCGGGAGCTGTTGAGCTGCTGCAAGCCACTGCTTGGCCCTATAAACCGTCCTCTGCACGGCACTGCCCCTTCTTGCTTGTAGGCAGCCTGCAGATGTGGGGTGAGTTCCTGAAGTCTGCAAACTAATGGCAGCACGTTTCCAGTCTACAGGCATGCTCCTTCGCTTCACCGCTCTGTGGTAACAGGTCATGCCTGTCAGAGTCACTACAGCGCTGGCTGCATCTTCCCTCTGCCTGTTCCTAAGGCGTCACGTCCCAAAAATACACGCTGTGCTGCCTTTTGGAGCACAGCACTACAACATGGCCACAAGAAACAAACAATCCCCACCCATGATTAATTGCAAACAAGTAGGCGCACGTGAAACTGCTGTGAAACATGCCTATAATTAAAGTGCAATGTATGTGATCACACAGCATTTCAGTTGCTGAATTGCTTCTCCGTACCACTTACAGGGTGAATCTAAGAGCGGGCCATAGACCCCCCCCCCCTCGCCTCCCCCCAGCCGTCGGTTAAACAAGACAGAAACGGCGTGCTTGATAGACAGAAAGAAGGTCGCTATCCTGCGTTGCTCGATATTTCTATCTATCCTAAGGCTGCATAGGCATTGGACTTAGGAACACAGACTGCAGGCACTTACTTCTTTGCAGCGGTATCACGCCTGCTGGTAGCTGGTGCACACAACCCAGACTCTCCTGGGCGGGCCCGCCCCCGCCCACTACAACACCGCTGTCGGCATGGTTTAACCTAGTACGGCTGCTGGTGTGCTCTGGACAGGCTGAGGCTGCAGCTGAGGAACCACTCCAGCGGCCAAGTTCCCTCAGCTGCCGGTGTGGGTTCGACTCTGTCAGGTGGCGCATTCATGATTAAATTTCCCGCCACAGTGCGAGCCCAAACTTTTCCAATCCGAACAATGGCGGACAACTCACTCACCTTGTTCGCGTTATGGATTTTAGGGCAGTCTGATAGGGGAACAACGGCGGCCGCGAGCACCGAGAACCACGCTAACGAGTGAGGAGCGCCGTAACCTAATCTGGAACACGAGTGTTGCGCTCGTGCAGGCAGGGGAAAGTGCTTGGAACAGGCGCCCTCACTAGTATAGCGCTGGCTAGCCCCGGAGGTATAGGCGCTTTACAGAGAAGAGAAAATGGGAAAGTTGCATAAGATACAAATAAGTAAAAAATACAGCAATGTACATCAACTATGAAATGCAGTGGAACAATGGATAAACACTGTAAAACGTAACGAAGAGTAGAGGGGATAGGGGTTTGGGCAGACGGTTGATTAGATTAAATACATGTCCTGTAGACCAGCACCAACTAGCGAAACACCAGGAGCCAGTACAACTACACAGGGCTGGAACAAGGGCAAACCAAATCTATTCCAGAGTAAAGCCCGCAGACGGGTTGGGGTCACAGCACCACAGCTCAGCGGGACAGCTTCACTCCCAGAGCCGAGACTAGTAGACAAACGGAGAAGGCCAGCAGAGGGGGCTAAGATGGCCGCCTCGCACCACCATCATTCACCAAACAGGATGCAGGCGAGAAGCGAAGGAGGAGCAAGGGAGGATCTCAGCAGTCCGTCGCAAGGCACAAACCAGGTTGCCGAACACCAAATTCCAAAGATGAGACTGGTTGGCAACAGTGCTCCCACCGAAGACCTCCCAACGCGTAGGATGGAGGACTCCATCCGTAGCTGCCAATCCCGAGAACCTCATCCAATTACGATGAAGAGAGGAGACCTCTCAGAACCCACACCACTCATCAGTTTAGGAAAGTAGTTCCGACTCCTTGATCGCAAAAGGGGCGCCAAGGGGAAGAGAGGGCCGCAGGCAGAAAACCAGTGCTATCTCCCCACTCCGACCGTGAAAAATATCTTGGGGACCAAAGCAGCAATAACAGGAAACGAGCAGAGCCGTCTCCTCGAAGGTAAACCAATTTTTTTTCCAGAGAGAGTTGGAGAGAAACATGATGCAGAGTAGTAGTGGCAGTGTCCGGAAGATAGACGATGGCCCAGAGGGTGATGTGGCATTGTTAATAGAGCTGCTGACTTTAGTCCTGGAGACCTGCGTTCAAGCCTCGGTGTAGGCTCTATAAAAAGTAGATAAAGCACTCGTAAAAGAGCAATGTACTAAACTAAATATTGTTACTGTACATTACTAACATGCCGGGAGTTGTGCGGAAGGAAATAAAAAAATAAACGTTGTTTGTTCTTATCCATCGTGCCAAAAGTTTTTAAAAAAAGTTTGAGGAGGAGGCAGCAGGGGGAGGGGAGAGAGAGAGGAGGGGGGCTGCGCTTCCCTCGTGGGAGCCAGCTTTGAAACCATCTGTTAATTATAATTACAGACAGATGGTTTCAAAGCTCGCTCCCGCGAGGAAATCGCAAAACATGCACACGTTGCCTCTGAAGGCAATGCAACGCGTGCATGTTTTTACCTGAAAAGGCACATGGATGGCTAAAGGTCCGTCTCCTAAGCAGCGCATGGGCGCTGCGAATTCGAGACCTAAAAAAGGATCTTATGATCTCATTCCACTTATCTACTTCATAAAAAGCAGACTTGCCTCTGGTGCCAGGTTTGATGTGGTGGACGCAGGAGTAACAAGGACATGCTCTGGTGGGATCTGTCTGTTGTGCTAAGATTTCTAGATTCAAATTGGGTTAAGATGATATAAAGAGCTTTTATAAACATGAGTGTGGTGTCTAACAACAAAGGGGTCTATTCACAAAGGCACGTGAGAGTACGTAAAGTAGTTCTCCTTTTGATACTCTTAATATGTTTTTGTGAATTAGCCCCAAAACATCGGACATCAGAATAAAATGGGTTTGCAATTGCAAAATCCTTTAGTACATCTGGCTCAATGATGCGCATCATTCATTAATTTTGACTGGTAGTTTTCAGATACTCAACGACCGCAGAAGGGACCTTCATTGGCTTTAATAGAGACGTATGGCACTTTGTACGATTCTAAATAATGGGCTGTTGGGCACATAGGCCAAACAAGTCATTTCAAATTCATTATTTACGGCCAGTTAAACTTCTTGACTAAAGGACTGACTTTTTATTTAACACTGTAGCTGTCCTGAACATTAAATTGGGGACGGGATGATTTTCAAACCATAAAATACAAAGAAACTCTCAGTTTTGAATAAGTAGGTTTCAAATATAGATTAAAAAACAGAAGCACTTTTTTTTATTCAGTTCGCGGCGCAACATCCTGCTTTTGGAAATGCCGTGAATTTCAATGTTTTAAATTCCAGAAGCACGAAGCCCCCTCCCTAGCTCTTCGTTGAAATGGAATGTATGCGCTCTAGCCTTACCTGAGAGGATTTAAACACATCCGTGTAGAAGCTACAATTTACTTCCGGGTCACAGGCTGCTGCGTTCGGACTACACTTCCCAGGGCTCTCCGCGGCCGCGTGTGCTGGTGGTACCTCCAGCAGACGTGAGTACTGGGTTGTTTTCATTCCTCCGGTTCTGCCGCCTGCTACCTTCCAAGATGCCGATGAAGGGGCGCTTCCCGATCCGCCGCACCCTAGCCTACCTGCAGGAGGGCAAGATAGTCTTCAAGAGCTCGGTGAAGGTCATGACCGTCAATTACAACACGCACGGGGAGCGCGCGGAGGGTGCCAGGTAAGACTTCACCACTGGCATCGGGGGATGATAGGACCATCACAAACAGGGGGGCGGCAGGCTGTGCTGGTGCGTGGGGGGACAACGTGCCACTGCATCTCACTGAGCAGCGTTCCCTGATGCACCATTATTTTGCAGGAACGGGTGGATTTCAGTTTTAGAATAAGATACTCTCCAAGATTTTTCCAATTAGCATTTCGAATTTGATAAGTAGTTTTAGAGTTTGGAATCTTGTA
Source organism: Lissotriton vulgaris (assembly GCF_964263255.1). Classification (NCBI taxonomy): domain Eukaryota; kingdom Metazoa; phylum Chordata; class Amphibia; order Caudata; family Salamandridae; genus Lissotriton; species Lissotriton vulgaris. Next base: position 280,223 of record NW_028240617.1, on the reverse strand, counting down.
CTGTGTAAAAGTTGCACTTTCTTGTGCTGTTTGGTAATGTGAGACATTGAACAGAAACCCGGATGCAGTTCTCCGAGGTTTGAGGAATTTAGTGCAACCTTTTACACTACAGTGCAGACTTTTAACTGAAGGTCTAGCCAACGTAAATTTACCTTCATGACTAAGGTTGTATCAGGTGAGACTGTGCCTTGAGCACAAGAACTCAGTGAATTATCACTAAACAAGGGAGAGGGGACCTAGAGAGACATTAATATGGTGCCAGTTCATTGTTATCAAAGAAGTTGATGGGCTTGAGCTGGAATATGCCATTGTTATGTTAGCTGGCTTGTAACGCGTGGCTTATCCTCTAGTTTGGTACCCAGAAGATGTGTGGGTCTGTGGGAGTGATGACTTAGTCTGCCATGGGTTGTCCCACAATCTACAGACTTAGGCTAGCGGGAGGACAAAGCGAAGGGTGTATCCCAATTATACCGGGACCAATGCCTTTTATTGAACTATGATGCCCCATGGGTGGAAAAAACGAATCTGTTTGTAATTTCCGCTGAACCCGAGTACCATTGGTCGTTACCTAGTGGAGCTGGCCTATGCAGCTATAGAGGAGTCTTGCTAGGGTTCACCTCCTTGGCCGTCACCTACCCAGCCGGACATCGGACATTGTTTTTAATGGTGCTTCACAGTCTTGTCTATCTTTCACTGCTTGTTTCCCCTGAAGTCCCTCCCCCTCCTCTTGTCTACCTGATTCTATCTGCATTCCTTTCCCCCCCCCACCCCCCCTACCTTCCATTCCACATAAGACGTTTCGGTCTTTGCTATGTAACTCGAAAATAACCTATGTTATCGTGTAATCTCATGGTTTTCTACTGCCTGTTCTCACCACTGAGTCTGAACATTCTTGGCCGATGCGTGGTGGAGCTGTCCTATGCAGCTATAGAGGAGTTTGGCCCTGGTTCTCCCCCTTGGTCTTCACCTACCCAGCCGGACATCTGGCATTGTTTTCCTCGCCTCCGCCTTATGTTTTTTTCCCCTCTATCTTTCTCTAATGTCTATACTTGGAATCTGTAACTGAAGTAATTTTGTAATCTTTAACTTGCTGATCCTCATGTAAAGCACTCCGATACCTATAGGTCTAGCCAGCGCTATATACAACTTTGCAAATAAAAATAAAATAAATGAGTAAATGGTAGAAGAGCCAGGTCTTCAGCTTTTTGCAGAATTTAATAAGTGTAGATGAAGCCCTATTGTGCAGAGGAATTAGAGAGCGAGAGGGGGGAGGTACAGTTCTGCTCTTGATGGAGGCACATGAGACCGTACCATTGCCGCTAGAAAGAGCATTTATGAGCAAGTTACAACAATCTGTCAAAACTCAAGAAGGGGAACACATGAAGCTACTGCCACAAGTGTGAATGAAGCAATGGTCGAGGACATCCCATATTCTACTGGATATCACTAGTAATACTTGATGGTTTTATCCTTTTCTTAAGTGTGCTGTGACCAACATTTTCTCAGTAATCGCTGCTGTACATTATTGGGACCAGTGTCCTACTGGTCTCAGTTTCTTATGAAACCAGAGTAAACTGGCTGTAAGTGGAAATTAAATCAGGTTATTCCTAAGGATAGACAACAAGCATTGGCAAAGCCAATTTTTTTTTTTGGGGGGGGGTTTGCAGTTGGGCTGTTTGTGGGTCTGGGTGCCCTAGAAAGCACGCCAGTTACTAAACTAAGAGTGGTATGAAAAGGGTCAGAACATGTACTGTAAATTGTAAATGCTGGATTTATATGGTGTATACAGTGAAATATTGTATAGTAGATACTTTTGACAAAAGGGTAGTATTTTTATTCCATAATTACGAAATAATATATGCCGCACATTTGTGAACCAAGAAAAGTAATTAATTCAACATGATATTGTGACAGCAAAATGAAACAAATAAATGCATGATTTTGGTAAAGCTTAAGTCAGTTAAACAGGCACTTCCTAAACTAAAACTATGGCTGGGTAAATAATATAGCAAACACAACAAGATGATGGACCGGAAACAAGCATCCTGGGACCGGTTTCGGGGTATCACCCCAATGATGCGCAGACGTGGGTCCCTTGCTCGCTGTACCACTGGATTCAAGCTAGCCTGGCTAATGAGGAGTGATACCCCGAAACCAGTCCCAGGAGGCTTGTTTTTGGTCAAGGGAGAATCTGGGTTGGCAGTTTGGGTTTAACTGTTCCCATGAGGAGCAGGGTCAAGACTGATATGCATATGACTTGGTCCAAACTGGGATGGCATAGCGAGCAAAAGAACAATGTATTAAACCTAGATCTCTTGACTGGGGGTGAGTGGTTGAAAAGTTTCAGCACTCCGTCCATTATCTTGTTGTGTTTGCTGTGTAATTAATATGCCAGCAAAGTAATTGTGTCAAAGAACATACCGACCCTGTTAATTAGAAGTTACATCTAGCAATATATCTGGTTGCATTATGCAGTCTATTAGCGGACCCTACGAATACAGCAATGGCCCTTGAGAAAACAATGTGACTGGTCTTTGGGTGTTATTGTCCTTCTTGTATGTCCATTATGTTGACTTTTGATGTCTTACAGTTTACCATTAATTGTATCATTTGTCAGACTTCTTTGAAACTTGCCACCCCATATCTTTGTATTGATTATCCCTGCCTTGCTGAATTCAATTCTAATTATTTTCCTATAATATGGCACCAGATATGTGCTATGCTTATATTTGTCCCATTTTTACATTGTATTAGTATAACCTAAGCTCCTTTTAATACCCCACTTGATGCTTGTCAAAGTATCTTACTGTGATTATGACTGTCTAATGAATTCACACAGTTTGTCACACGTACTTTGTTACAAAGATTACTTTTCAACACCCTAATACAATTTTTTTGTTGCACCATGCACAATACTGACTTTTCACACCCTGTGAGTTTGACATGTCATATATCGCTAGATATGCAGCTAAAGAACATTCATGCTTCATGTAAAGAGGTTGCATTATTAAGGGCGTGTGGTAGGACAAGTATAGAAGCAAGTGCTGCTGAAAATAGATAGTAGATATTGAACGTGAAGTTATTGCTGCTGAAGGGGCGTCTTTTAAAAAAAAATGAAGTTTGTCTTTGTGTTTTATTTGTTATGCCTCCTCTGGAGCAATCATGAAATGGTTTTACAAACTGGGTGGAAAACCTAACCTCTAGTGTGGTTAAAAAATATTGTATGCAAAAGTAAAATATAATAATATAAAGTCTTTAAAATGTTTTTTTCTCTGCAGAAAGTTTGTATTTTTCAACATCCCTCAGATCCAGTACAAGAACCCCTGGCTCCAGATTATGATGTTTAAGAATATGACCCCTTCATCTTTTCTAAGGTTTTATTTAGGTAAGTACTGGCATCTGCTTGGGACGGGCGGCAGGTACGTGCAGTATAAGCTTCCAAGAGCCAGCTAAAGTACACTTGTTACAATTTTGCATTCCTTGCAAAGACACGAGGAACATGCACAAATAGATTTTCATAATAATCATTTTTCCGACCTCTTCTACTTTGCTACAGTTAAATTGCTATTTGCCTGGAGCTCACTTTCTTTTCTCGGTCTTCGATTTTTGTGCTCTGGTAATTTTCTAAGATATTGTATGAAAGTTGCCCTACATCACACAAAGTGGTAGCACACTGTCATTTTTAATCAGCAGATTTTACACTGAAATGGCCACAAACCTTTCCACTGACATGCAGCTTTACCGATAAAACTATATAGTGTAAAAACAATAATGTTTGGAAATGTAGAGTTTCTGCAAATATGTGTCACTTGCACATCACCGAGTAAAGTGTATTGTTTTGTTCATATTTAACTCTGTTTGCATCGCACTTGTCAAATACAAAAACATATGATTTTGTAATTCCTGATATAGTTTAAAATATTTGTAACATTAATTTACAGGCTATTTATTTAAATGTTATGTGTTAGTGAAAAATAACTAACATCTTCAGACCGCTCACTTGACAAAAACCTCTAACTCCAGTAAGAGAGAAAAATAAACCTCCTTTTCCAGGCAGCAATTAGTTAAAAGGCAAACTGAAATTCGACCCTTTTCCTTGAACAGACGCAGATGTATCTAAATAAAAGCAAGATTTAATGGCATCTTTATTGCTCATTCTCTTTCTCAATGAACAGAACACCTGTTCCTTTCCCCGCCTGAGTATACTCGCAAATAGCACGCCCTGATAAAATTTTACTTGAAATTGCGAGTGGGCGACTATATTTTTCGAGGCATGATTTCCTATTATTTTTATTTGGCAGGATGGCAAAAAAATCCAACATTTTACAGACCCAAAAAAGGATCACCAGTACAATTCCGAATGTTTACCGAAACATTAGATAGAAATTATTGTTCAAACATTCTTCTATTATCACTCTTTAGCACTGTATATTCCACTTATCCATATTATCAGTCTTTTCCTTTAACAGCCTCCTGTGTTTATACCATTTGTATTATGAATGCATTACACACTTAAGTCTTGCCAAGTAAGCAAAATGGAACTCCTCCAGTTTGTTTTTTGCTCAATTGATACGAATATTTAATGTGCAAAACAAGTTTCTTAAGGAGTGCACACAAGCACAATCTAAGATCCTATAATGCAATAGTAGGATCCGGTGCATCAACAGACTTGGAGATGTCGAAGATGTTTTTACATACCATACACCTATAAGACTTTAATTTCAGTCATTGAAGTAGAACATAGATCCAACTATCAATTGCTATATGACGCATAGCCCATTGCTTGACTAATTGTTAAAAAAAATCTAATCCTCTTTGGAGTACAATACAGTGTATACTCAAAAAAATAATGTTTTACCCATCTTTGTTAGAATTTATTGAAAGAGAATGAATTGTAAAATTCCCTTCCCCAATTCTTCCTCTGTGAAGTCAAATCCTTGAACCATTTAAAGCAGATTTTTTCCTGGTTGTTCTTTTTGAAAGAATATAAAACTCTGCTATAGGTGTGTACAATGTGACCCTTTCTAGGTCATTACTGAAACTCTTTTAATATATATTGATTATGGCTTCCTCCCATTAATAATACTGACATGTGTGTTCTGCGTTCACAGGACCCACTCCTTCCTTGCACTCCTTTTGATTTTCGTACAAATTTTACTCCATGCGTGTAAATGTCAGTTTGTAAATTTTATTCATTTCAAACTTAATTTTGTAGCGAGTCTTTCATCCATATAGCTTATATTTCATTCATTGACTTTAACATGCTTGTAATTATTCCCAATGCATTTCAAGCATTACGCTCTTCATCAGGGGATTATACATCTGAAATCATAATACATATAATTAAGTACTGAGGTCTATTCTTACCCAACAATCTGCATCGGAATTTAGTACATGTATGCGTTGTCTCGATATACACGTTGTTTGTGGCTCGTTTACTCATGTGCTTTTTACACCTTATAACCTGTGGTTACCTATTCATTTAAATCACATTATTTTGAAATATCTCACTTGGTGTTTTGACCTTGTAAACCCACTTGTTCTTATTGACCGGAACGAACGTGCAATAGTTGCACTTTGTAACCCATAACCACATTGTTCCATAAATCTCACTGACCTTAGAGCTTTCTCATAGCGTTTCAACACTGCAAATCAAAAAACGATAGAGCGTAAGTTTCTCAATATTTTTAAATGTGTGCGTTACGCGCTGGCTTGTTCTATATTCAGAACCCGTGCTCTTACCCGGTGTGTGGTTCTGCTCGTCTCCGCTCGCTACTCTGGCGTGCGTCGCTCTAGCGTTACCTCGGCTTACAACTCTATGTTCTTGTTCCGATCACGTGACCAAGTCTACGTCCTTGTTTACAATGCAATTTAAAGTGGCATCCTCACGAAAAAGAATTATACACAACGTGTAAGGCGATGGTACTGTACCTCGATTACTGTGTGATCATTTCTTAATTGACAGATGGATTCTGCATATCAAAATAAATACATACATATCAAACACATTTTTTATATACATATCAAAGAATACGGATCTCAAAGTCTTAATATCGATTATAAGAAGCAATTAAGGTCCATCCTTTCATTGAGGCCCTTTGGCTGTGTGGTGCATAGAAAGTTTATCCAGAAGACTTCTCTCCTTAGTAACTGGTTATTGTTGTCTCTTCCTGGGATACTTTTCACAATCTCCAAAATGCAAAATTTGAGCTGACTTACGTTGTGGTTGGCTTGGTTAAAGTGAGCAGCTACCGTCGATTTCAAGTTCTTCAATCGTATATTGCTCTTGTGCTCTATTACACGCGTTTTTATTTTTCTTTGCGTTTTTCCTACATAGGACAATCCACATGGGCACCGTAGCAAGTATATTACATTTTCTGAGTCACATGTTCCAGATACCTTCAAATTGATAGGGGTGCCTTTAGTTGGATGGTTAATAACATTACCCTTGATAATGGCTGAACAGTTTCCACAATTGTGACATGGTAGTGTACCACTATATTTAGTAGATTTTAGTAGATTTTTGCATTATTGATTGCCCTCAAATCAACATTATGTAAAAATAATGCAAGATTCACCGAACGCTGGCAAGCAATTCTTAATAAATGCTCATTAGAACTGATACTACTCATTGTTGAGGAATTGGCAAAGTTAATAGAAGATCTAACAAAGGAAATCAATCAAGTCAAAGATGAATTAGTCAAAATAACAACAAAAGATGAATGGGATAAAATCCTAGATGAAACTAACAAAAAATTGGAAGAATACACAAAGGAAATCAATGATAGAAAATTAAGGAAGTTCAAGAGGGACACGACAGATTATTGGCTGGGAGAAGTTTACTCTTGGGCTGACATATATGCAAAAAGGCGACAACAAAAACCAAATGCGTCAACAGATGACACATCATCTGATGATTCTCAACACAAACGATCTACATATGAAAGAAGACCTAGACCAGGTCCATCGACGGAATCAAACATTCAAAACGTAGAAAAACAATCAAGTGCAAGTACATCAGGCCAAGCACAACAAAAAGATTTTTTAGAGGTGGGCCAAGAACCACAACCAGAACCAGGAGGAGCAAAAAAACAAATAAATCGAGACACAGTGGCTCAAAACACCAGGAGCCAAGTTCTGAAAATCTAGTTATAAACATATCCAGTCAACCATTAACAGAACAAGAAGTCAAAACATTACAAAAAGGATCTTCGTATGTTCCAACGTACCATTCGAACTTTCTGGAAACTAAAGTTAGCCTATACAAGTTTTTAAGATCTTTGAGACTAAGGCATTTTTTTGACAATGTAATTGAACTCATGACCACTCCCACTAAAGAGAATACATTGTTAGGTTTGAGAAGCAAAAGCAAATACATGGCTCCAGTGAGCCATAAAGTATTAGACGCATTTGAAAAGGTGGTAGTCACAGAAATTGAAGAAACATTTAAATCACCCAAGACTAAACACTCAAATATGACTACTCAAGAGAAGAATATTTTGCAAAAACTAGCGAATAACTCATCAATCACAATCAGGCAAGCAGATAAGGGTGGAGCGCTAGTTATTATGGATACCAGTAATTATCTTTCTAAGGTGGAAGAACACGTCCAAGATCCAAACACCTATACCATCATGACTACGGACCCAACCAAAGAATTTATAAAAGTCTTGAAGAACATAATTGAGAATGCAATCAGCAAAGGAACCATTGGTCAAAAAGAAAAAGAATATCTTATCAAAGAGAATCCTACGGTCCCTTACATATACATGACTCCGAAAATTCATAAAGATCTGTATCATCCTCCTCTAAGACCAATTGTATCCACAATCGGATCGATACACGAACCCATTGGAAAGTATATTGATAAACATTTACAGAACATTGTTCAAAACACAAGCACCTATTTGAAGGACACAACACACTTTTTAAATATTTTGGAAGAAGAAAAAGATAAGTTTACTAAAGAGATGATTATGGCAAGCATAGACGTAAAGTCTTTATATACTTCAATTCCGCATGACCAAGGTATATCAGCAGTGGAAAGCTTGCTAATACAGGAAGACAAATCAGAAGAGTTAAAAATATTTATAATGGAGTTGTTACACTTTACGCTGTTTCACAGCTATTTCAAATGGGAAGAAAAATTCTACATACAAGCCTCTGGAACTTCCATGGGCAATTGTGCCGCACCGACTTATGCGAACATCTTTATGCATAAATTTGAGGTGGAGCATATACTAGAGAATGAAACATGGAAGAAGAATCTAATTGTATACAAAAGATACATTGACGACATTTTTGATCTTTGGAAAGGAAATGAAACCACGTTGAAAGCAGCCATACAGGAACTAAAGGTACAAAATGAGAGAATACAGTTTACAAGTACCATGAGCAACAAAGAATTGTCATTCTTGGACGTATTGTTAACTAACACTGAAGGTAAAATCATAACAAGTGTATACACCAAAAACACGGACAGAAATAACTTGTTACACTATAACAGTTTTCACCAACCTTCACTGAAACACCATCTACCATTTTCGCAAATTCTGCGTATAAAAAGGATAGCATCGACGGATGAACTATACACAAAACACAAACAGGAGACACTACAGAAGTTTAAAAAGAGGGGTTATCCAGATCCCATTTTGGAATCAGCAGCTAACAGAGCAGACAAACTACAACGTCAACATCTACTAAGATCTACCACAAAACAGGATGAAAAGAGAAGTGTATTCGTGTCAAAATTTTCCACAAGAAGTGGTAAGATAAAAAAGATTGTCCGCAATCACTGGCCTCTACTTGCACTAGAGGAAGACTTCAAAGGAATCTTTTCTAAACCTCCAATCTTTGCGTATGAAAGAACTCGAAATCTGAAAGAATTGCCAAAACAATCAATAATGCAAAAATCTACTAAATATAGTGGTACACTACCATGTCACAATTGTGGAAACTGTTCAGCCATTATCAAGGGTAATGTTATTAACCATCCAACTAAAGGCACCCCTATCAATTTGAAGGTATCTGGAACATGTGACTCAGAAAATGTAATATACTTGCTACGGTGCCCATGTGGATTGTCCTATGTAGGAAAAACGCAAAGAAAAATAAAAACGCTTGTAATAGAGCACAAGAGCAATATACGATTGAAGAACTTGAAATCGACGGTAGCTGCTCACTTTAACCAAGCCAACCACAACGTAACTCAGCTCAAATTTTGCATTTTGGAGATTGTGAAAAGTATCCCAGGAAGAGACAACAATAACCAGTTACTAAGGAGAGAAGTCTTCTGGATAAACTTTCTATGCACCACACAGCCAAAGGGCCTCAATAAAAGGATGGACCTTAATTGCTTCTTATAATCGATATTAAGACTTTGAGATCCGTATTCTTTGATATGTATATAAAAATGTGTTTGATTTGTATGTATTTATTTTGATATGCAGAATCCATCTGTCAATTAAGAAATGATCACACAGTAATCGAGGTACAGTACCATCGCCTTACACGTTGTGTATAATTCTTTTTCATGAGGATGCCACTTTAAATTGCATTGTAAACAAGGACGTAGACTTGGTCACGTGATCGGAACAAGAACATAGAGTTGTAAGCCGAGGTAACGCTAGAGCGACGCACGCCAGAGTAGCGAGGGGAGACGAGCAGAACCACACACCGGGTAAGAGCACGGGTTCTGAATATAGAACAATCCAGCGCGTAACGCACACATTTAAAAATATTGAGAAACTTACGCTCTATCGTTTTTTGATTTGCAGTGTTGAAACGCTATGAGAAAGCTCTAAGGTCCGTGAGATTTATGGAACAATGTGGTTATGGGTTACAAAGTGCAACTATTGCACGTTCGTTCCGGTCAATAAGAACAAGTGGGTTTACAAGGTCAAAACACCAAGTGAGATATTTCAAAATAATGTGATTTAAATGAATAGGTAACCACGGGTTATAAGGTGTAAAAAGCACATGAGTACACAAGCCACAAACAACGTGTATATCGAGACAACGCATACATGTACTAAATTCAGTTTCAGATTGTTGGGTAAGAATAGACCTCAGTACTTAATTATATGTATTATGATTTCAGATGTATAATCCCCTGATGAAGAGCGTAATGCTTGAAATGCATTGGGAATAATTACAAGCATGTTAAAGTCAATGAATGAAATATAAGCTATATGGATGAAAGACTCGCTACAAAATTAAGTTTGAAATGAATAAAATTTACAAACTGACATTTACACGCATGGAGTAAAATTTGTACGAAAATCAAAAGGAGTGCAAGGAAGGAGTGGGTCCTGTGAACGCAGAACACACATGTCAGTATTGTTTACGCATACCCTAAACTGCTCAATAGGGTACCGACCTTTTGCACCAACGACAGTAAAAAGACAATAGAACACACACAAAAATTATTAAATACAAGAGTGCAATACCACATCTCTTGTGTCATTCTTCCCATTAATAACAGAACAATAGCTCCTTCTGTGTAAATAATTAAAAAATACCTATCTGGTGAATAATGAAAGATATTTGCCCCTAAAATTGTGTTATCTCTTTCATATTACCCCCCCCCCCCCCCCCCCCCCCCCCACCACCACCACTCCACTCATATCCACCTTTTTTAAGCTTCTGGGGCAGTAATGGGGTTTTCCAAAAAGCAGGATACATCACTTTGCCTGTCGGGTTCAGGTTTATCATCAGCCAACAATAACCCTGACCAAGTCATTGCAATGCTCGAAACTTATGTTTTGTAGAGTAGTCATTTTCTCTCCGTATAGTTACCAAAAGTGGAACATTGACCTGGATAACAGTATATTGTATTAACTATAAAATTCTGCTGTGTAATAATTATGAAAAATGAATCAGTACCTAGCCATTGTCTTCTTGTTTGGTACAACTCTTCTGTCAAGCAGTCATGGGGTTTGTCATGCCCAAATTAATGAAATTATTAATCCTTTTTAACAAAAGTATCTTTCCTCAGAAAGCAGGGCAAAGACTGAAACAAAAATAGGTGATGTAGCAGAGCCACCTTTTTAGTTCGAGCCTAGAGCAGCGCATGCGCTGCTTACTGCTCAACTTTTAGTAAGGGGGATTTCAAAGTGCTACCCTGGCCTAAAGCTTGCGTGCATGTGCGCGTGAACGAGCTCAGCCGCCATCTGTCTTTCTTATCTCAATGTTTTACAGTTACGCGCCGTCATGGCTCATTAAGTGCTTTTGCGTGCAGCGCGCGCATACAAATCCCTCCGCTTCGCTCTCCTGCTGCAGCCCCCATCTATGCATTCCGCGCGGCCAGTTGTGAAATGTCACCAACATATACCAAAAAGGCTTCACTCTGCACCCTTAAAACAGAAATGTGAACCACTCGTGTATAAATAACTAAACTTCACGGACTGGCCGTATGTGCACAAATATCCGTTATTCACCCACATTTTGTATTTTTTGAAATGTGTTACCACTTACCTGATGAAGAACTACTGTGAGTGCATTTCTAGATAGCAGTCACTTAATTGCTCACGAAGTATGATGGACTGAATAGTTACTCCTCTTTTACAACCTTATTGTGAGTGCCCGCTATGTCGTATAATGAGGACTCCTTTCCAGTGTAATGTAATTCTATTGACATCGAAATAAATAATAGCATCAAGACATATCTGTGTGCATTTTACCAATCGAATTTAATGCGGCGTTACTTTAATAATTATCACAATTCGTCATGCTGCAAACTAAACACAGACGTGTTAATGAGAACACAAAGGACTAAATTATTCCCTAGTCAACCCGGTAAATCTGAGCACATTAAATAGGATCTGCAAACACCAAAGGTCACTTATGCACTGGGTCATGACAACAGATCCAGCATCGCCTATTGGATGTGGACTGGTGCTGCGATTTACAAAAAGGTTTCTCCATGAGCAAAATATAAAATATGCGATGTGCATGTGCAAACTGAGATGCTTTTGTGTATGACTGTGGTTGACCAGCACCACGCCTACTTTTTATTCATAGAATGCATGTCCTACAGCCTGGATTGTTTTTATGAGGTTCTTTCCTCAATATTTTTTCTGTTGGAGAGAAACCTTTTGGAGATCTTCTTACAAACCCTTATCCAGGAACCTCAACGCAGATATGAATAAGATTGCTGAAATTAATTCTGAGATGGTATAACCTCAAATACAGTAATAATTTAAACGGTATTAAATGTTTGGAGCCCTCATAAAAATAGAGCACTGGTTTAAAGGCAAGCATATTATTGCAGTTTGCTTTTGAACAAACTGGAGTGTCAGTGGGGCTGTCAGCCTCAAGATTGCAAATACTGAACCTATGCTATCTTGGCCTCTGTTGCTTCACTGTGATCTGGTTTTGACTATTTCGCCTGTGTCACATGTTTCTGTTTACGCTTCGCAGCAAACAGGAGTTGTGTGCCCCACTGACTCTCACGGTATACTGTAACTCCCACTACAACAAGAAAAAAAACAAGCATTGGCATAGCCAATAGGTCTCGCCTTTGGGACCTTATAATTGTTTAGCAATGCAACAGTTGATGTTATTGCATCAAGGATATTGTGCAGCATAACTAAATACTTATAAGGTCCCAAAAGCGAGACCTATTGGCCATGCCAAGCTTGTTTATCAATGCACAAAATAGCACTTTACCAAGACACTGTGTTTTGCTTTTCATGCCGTTATCACAAATGCCCTGATCGGAAAACCACAACGTTCTGTCTTTTACTTTAACCCCTTCGCTGCGGCGGCTGTTCAGCCACAGCGCTAAGGGGGAGGCGGGGCCGCGCGGCGGTCCTGCGCTGATGACGGAACCGCTCCGTCACAGCCCGCGGGTGAGCTGTGCCTGTGACTGAACCGTTCCGTCACCAGCACAGCCCACCCGAGGCTCGTGACGGAACGGTTCAGTCACGAGCATGGGAAGTGTTAATGGAACTTTGTAGCTTTTGAAACATGGTATGATGATGGATCTGCTTTAATTTGCTGTAAACTGCTAGAACTTTTTAATTGAACACGTGCTAAATGCACAATTAAACCCTTGAAAACTAATGAATTGGGATGTGCTACTGTTGTATGCTGATGGATCCAAGATGATAACAGCTAAGCGTGCAGAGAGAGAACTTTCTGGATTTTGTGCCTTCAAGTAAGAAACGGAAAAACAACAAGGTTATGGATGCAATGCTTAAATTAATCTCAGTCACTGGCAATTGCTCAGGCTGCATCCCAATTCATCGTCTTTAGCCCACCATGCCGCCTCAGTTTGGATCCAGCCACATGCATATCAGCCTTGACCCTACTCCTCATGGGAACAGTCCAGCCTGACCTGCTAAGGCAGGCCCATCCTTAACCCGAATATAAGCAACCTATGACTGGTTTTTGCCCTGATTAGGGCTCTTTAGTCGGATTACCTTGGTTCCAGTGGCACAGTGAACCGCGTACCCATGTTTGGGCATACACAGCATTTAGGCCATCAAATGCAAAAACAACAATGTGATGGATGGAATGATTGAATTAATCTCAGCCACTGGCAGTTGTTCAGGCCACATCCCAAACCATAATTTTATGTCCACCATGCCACCTCAGTTTGCTTATCTGATGGAGGGAGGCACCTTATGCAGAAGTAGTGATGACATCCCTATAAGGATCATACAAATAATGCTGAGTAGTTGTTGTCAATCACATCACTGAAACTATTGTAAAAATATAAACTGCAACAAGAAGGCTGGTCTTGGATGGTGGTCTGACACTGTAGCTGGGTACGGTGTTCTAGGCAGGCTGCTTCTCTAACTAAGCCTTCCAGGTGATGCAACACTTTACCACAGATGGATAGCATATTTTAGTAATGTAGGCTCAATGTATTTCTATCACTGTGGTCACTAAAAGACCTTCTAAATTTTATAGTGATTAGAACCACATTCGTACTGAAAGTAATCAACCTTGACGGTTGACCGCAAGAATTCGAAATATCATTAATATTCATATAAAAGGAAAGTGGGTTAACAGTCCTGGCTGTTGAAGATTCCAGTCAATACAACCACTTGAAATGTGGTGTCTCCTGGGCAGAATGATCATCTATGTAAGCTTAATTACATTGTGAAAGATTTGTAGAGCCACCAAAAAGTCCTGAAGTAACCTGGAATGGTAAATGCAGGTTTCATCTTTGGGCAGCAGGACAAGCAACCTCTGACTGATGTTTTTTCAAAGTGGTATTCGGGCTACTCTTACCATAAGCCAAGTTGAACAGGTGAGAATTTACAGACCTCCTGAGTTTCGGAAAATCATTTTCATGTTGTGTCAAAGTTATAATGGTAGTTTGTTCCGGTATAGAATGTTACAACGCAGGCATGTACCACATGTCTGCCTTTACCACGCTGGTAAGTATAAATAATGAAAGTGAAATATACATATAGTATATTTTTTGTTTTTGGAAGGAGACCCCCCTCAAACACCCCATTAATTATTTTTTCATCATTGGAGCCCTTCTAAAGCCCCCCTTTATTTACTACCCTGCCACCCTATGTCCTTACCCACCCTAAAATATCCTCTACCCCATTCGCACGGTAAACCCGAAAATACCCATACCCTTACCCACCTTTAAACCTAAAAGTGCCCTTACCACCCAATACCCTTACCCAAACCCCTAAAAAATGCCCTTACCACCCTATTCCACCTACCCTAAACCCAGAAATACCTTCACCACCCTAAAAACACCCTTACAATCCAATACCATTACCCACCCTATAACCGTAAAATTAACCTTATCGACCCCTAACCAATAAAAATACCCTTACCATCCAATACCCTTAGCTAGCCCTAAATCCTTAAAATACACTTGCCACTCACTGGGAAACTCTGCCCCTGACCCTTCTGGGAAAAGCAGCCCTCCTTAAAATAATGTCCCTTCCCCGATTTCTCTACATTTTGGAAAATACCCCATATATGGTGACACCCGCCTATTTCAAAGCCATTGCCGCTCATGTATCCAATCTCCTATGGGGCAATAAGCCCGCGCGTATTGCGCAAGTCAAACTGGTGCGTAGCTGGTACGATGGTGGGATAGCACTTCCAGATGTCCAACTTTACTACTGGGCCGCTCAATTGAAAGTGGTGAATCAATGGATACACTTCCTACAGACGGACCCGGCATTAAAGGCAGATAGGGCACAATTGGGAATGCAGGGCATGCTGGCTCCCCTTTATGACAAAAAATGAATGCAGACAAAGTTTGGCCCACTGCGACACACTTTAGAATTATGGCATACAGCGCCAGCCAGATTAGGCTGGCAGGGAGTAATAAACCAGCATGCCCCACTATGGGACTTGAAAAAGTTGGGTAGCCTCAGATGCAGTAAAGGGTTTGACCGATTGGCATCTCCACTGTTGGGGATATGTGGCAGAAGGGGGAGGTGATTCCCTTTGACAACTTGCAACGTCAATATGAACTAGCCTCTACTGAATTGTTTAGGTACACGCAAATAAGACACGCCCTGATGCAGGCCTTACCGGCCGGTGCCGAGCTTCCGGAGGCTTCCCCAATCGAGGATAGGCTGCTGACAGATTACATGCCAAAGCGGGCCACCTCATACACTTATCGTAAACTGGTGAATAACCTCCCAGATCCTATGAAAACACTGCGGGGGAAGTGGGTGGATGATCTAACAGACATAGATGACTCAGATTGACAGGAGGCGCTGGCATCTCCACGGGAGGTGGGAATCCCCTCACGGCTCCGCCTTGTACAACTGCGCATTCTACACGCTCCTACTACACCAGGCGCGCCCTACATGCGATGGGTAAAATTACACATCCCTATTGTCTGAGAGGTTGTGGAGAGGAAGGGACCTTTTTTCATACAGTGTGGGACTGTCCTGTGCTCATTAACTACTGGGCACCGGTCATGAGGACAATCTCCCAGGTTGGTGGGGTGTCACTAGTACCAGAACCTAGACGTTGCCTTCTGAACATGTGGGAGCCGAACGATCTTGCATGTATGGGACAGTGTTGGGCGACCTTAGGCATAATGGTGGCAAAAAGGAATAAAGCGCAGAAGTGGGGGGCTGCTGAAGTACCGACCCTAGTGCAATGGAGTGCAGATATGGATGCGGCCATGGTGACCGAGAGGGCGGTATATCGTGCCAGAAAGTGTCCCAAAAAATGGGAAAAACTATGGGGTGCGTGGAACACTTGTAGGGGTGACCTTTGTGATCCTCTCTCGGATCCTGAAGATAGTGACACTGATTCAGAGGGGGATTAACAACCAAGAACGTCTTACTGCTGAAGTTCTCGGGACTCCCAATGCGAGATGCCAAAATGGGGAAAGCAAGATGGTGTTACCTGATTTTGATTTCAAACTGAAATATTGTCATATGTAATATGTGTCCTTCAAGATGTCTTCTTTGTGTGTGTATGTGTGTGTATGTGTGTGTGTGTGTGTGTGTATATATATATATATATATATATATATATATATGTGTGTATATATATATATATATATATATATTATATCATATCACGCATGCACATATACTTAGCTTTACTTATTTTACCATGCATGGTAAAAGCACTGTGTGGCAGGGCCGGACTGGGACCAAGAACCGGCCCTGGCAAAGAGCTCGGCCGGCCTCCTCATACCCCCCGTCCCCCCCACCCCCCTCCCTCTGGGAGGAGGAGGAGGTGCGACCGTGCTCTGTGTTTTGGCCCTTTTTGTTACAGGGCCGTTTTTGCAGCATAACGGCCCTGTAACAAAAACGGCCCCCAGGGGGCAAAAACCGGCCCCCAACCATGCGGCCCACCGGGGGATTGCCCAGTGCCCGCAACGGCCAGTCCGGGCCTGCTGTGTGGTTAACCCTGTGTTGTGAGCGAAGGTTTCCCGTTTTGTTCCAAATTAAAGAGCACAGCATATGAATAGAAATTGTTCCTGGTTTATTTGATCTTCTTGACAGTATTGTCTGTGGAATTTGCTTGGCAGATCTTAAGTTTCTGAATAGAACGCAAGGGACAAATAAATTAGCAAGGTCATTTGGGAAGCTGCAATGTAAAGCTTTGTGAGACTGAGACAAAAGGTTTTTGGGATTTGTCTCTATCTGTTTCACAAACTAGATCCACATCTAACATTTTCGTTACATTTATAAGACTTCTAAATAGTTGCACATAAAATTTGGGAATCCAAGAGACTTGCATCTGTGACAGTTCCACTGCAGTCAAATTCTTATCACTGAAGCTGTGATCAGTAATGATTAGAAGAACCTTGATTTTTTTTACTGCGTATAAACTGCTGAGAGGAAATCAAAATTGCTTTTTCGCTCCATTCATTCTCTCAGGTGCATTATGAGCCTGGTGTGAAAGTGCCCCAAGCTTCTTCTTAGTTTCTAGATAGATTTAACATCTTTTAATGTTTTGCATTTATGAGATTAAATAGTTCTTGTAACATTTATATAAATTGACCACTTCTTTGCTATAGTAATGTTGGATGATGCAAAGGTATTAAGATATGTTACAGATCATTAACACTTTTTACGTCTCGCTGAACCAATGCGTAAGCATTGTTCGGCGAGATTATAGTAAGAGGCTTTCAAAAGTCTACCCAACTGCGGATTAGGTGCAGTTCATGTGAGCCAGGCGCGTGCACATCACCAGCCACATCGCACACCATACACCATTTGTCTGAGCGTCGGCATCAGACTTCAAAGGCAGCCACTCCCAAGCCGCTCCCTCCCCACCCCCCCATCAGACTTCAAAGGAATATGCTACCCCGCCACAGCAATGCCGAGATCTTGTTGAGGCTGCAGCCTAGCCCCACTCATTTCTGCTCTCTAACAGTTGTTTTTTTTTTTTTTTTTGAACGGATTCCTAAATCCACTGGGTATGAGCAAGCTCGCTCTCTCTGCTCCGCTAATTTGCTATGCTCCTATACATAGTCAAATTTATGCCTTAAAAGCGTGCAAATCTCTGTTTTGACCTCCCAGATCAACACTGTCACTTCTGAACTGAAAGCGTGCCCCGGAACTGAAAGCGTTCCATGTGAATTGAAACCCTTTTGGTGTCGGCCCATCCCCCAACAGACTTCAAAGGAATGCGCTCCCCCGCCACAGCAATGCAGAGAGCTTGTTAACCTAATTCCCACACGCCCCCCATCCTCTTGTTTTGTTTATCAGTGCCCTCTGCACGTCGTGTTACTGGGGTCATTTATTGCATGGTTTAAGGCTAAAACCACTCTTCCACGGCCTCGAGAAAAACTTTGCACTTCACCATGGGTGAGAACCCGCCACAGTGTATTTTCATGGGTTACGCATTCTTAACTGAATGAAGAGCATGGTCTTGTGGCTTGCTTCTAACTGGCTATGTTCACTTGTTGGAAAACCGAGTCTTCTTAACAGTGTTAGGTGACCGAGCAGGAAACTGTTTGTACTGCCCATTCCTTCTTTATTTGCTGCACACTTTTGTATTCAGTACTTGGCAAGCTACGTGTCAGAAATATGTGAAACCATTCCTCCCTCATATTTGAATTTAGGTATTTTTAGAGGCTGATTAGAATCTGCATTTACCAGACAAATGCATTTATGGCCATAAAACAGAAAATAATTGGGAGACGTTAAATCAGGCTGTGCACTGGGTCACTGAACTTCTTGAAAATCGGAACACTCAAATTTAAAACATAGCAATGCTTTATAAAAAGTAAGAGCTGCTGCAAACTCCTAGTTTAACTTGCCTGCAATGTTAGAGTTTAAGAGTCTTGCACTCCTAGAGTGGTTTAGACAGGTGTTTAAAGGAATAAATGCAGAATGATTAATTAGTAAAAGTCCCTCTTCATACAAGCGAGGTGCCCTGCCTGAGAGCTATTTTCGTCACAATATTGCACGTACTGCCTTGATAACGCTGAATGCACAATTGGTTTGGTAAATGATGTGGCAGTAACTGTACAGTGATTGATGCCACCGCGTTTGTGTTGCTGTCTTTCGTTGCAAGATTGTCGGTGTCTTCTACTATAGGCCTTCCGCCATGAAGACAATATGCTTTGTTGGAGTCTTCATACTTTATGGGGAAGGTGTCTCGCCCTGACTACTGCCCTCAATCTACCACCCTCACTCTTCTACTCTACCACCCTCACTCTACCGCCCTTACTCTACTGCCCTCACTCTACCACTACCGCCCTCACTCTACCACTCTACTGCCCTCACTCTACCGCTCTACCGCCCTCACTCTACTGCTTTACCGCCCTCACTCTACCGCCCTCACTCTACTGCCCTCCCTCTACCACTCTACCGACCTCACACTACCACCCTCACTCTACCGCCTTCACTCACTCTACAACTCTACCACTCTACCGCCCTCACTCTACCGCCCTCACTCTACCGCTCTACTGCCCTCACTCTACCGCCCTCACTCTACCGCCCTCACTCTACCGCCCTCACTCTACCGTCCTCACTCTACCGTCCTCACTCTACAGCCCACTGCCCTCAGCCTACTGCCCTCACTCTACCGCCCTCACTCTACCGCCCTCACTCTACCGCCCTCACTCTACCGCCCTCACTCTACCGCCCTCACTCTACCGCCCTCACTCTACCGCCCTCACTCTACCGCCCTCACTACCGCCCTCACTCTACCGCCCTCTCTACCGCCCTCTCTACCGCCCTCTCTACCGCCCTCACTCTACCGCCCTCACTCTACCGCCCTCACTCTACCGCCCTCACTCTACCACTCTACTGCCCTCACTCTACCACTCTACTGTCCTCACTCTACCACTCTACTGCCCTCACTTTACCACTCTCTCTACCACCCTCACTCTACCACTCTACCACCCTCACTCTACCACTCTACCGCCCTCACTCTACCGACCTCACACTACCAACCTCACTCTACCACTCTACCGACCTCACACTACCACCCTCACTCTACCACTCTACCGACCTCACACTACCACCCTCACTCTACCGCCTTCACTCACTCTACCACTCTACCGCCCTCACTCTACCGCCCTCACTCTACCGCTCTACTGCCCTCACTCTACTGCCCTCACTCTACCGCCCTACCGTCCTCACTCTACAGCCCTCAGTCTACTGCCCTCACTCTACCGCTCGCTCTACCACTCTACCGCCCTCACTCTACCGCCCTCACTCTACCGCCCTCTCTACCGCCCTCTCTACCGCCCTCTCTACCGCCCTCTCTACCGCCCTCTCTACCGCCCTCTCTACCGCCCTCTCTACCGCCCTCCCTTTACCGCCCTCCCTTTACCGCCCTCACTCTACCGCCCTCTCTACCGCCCTCCCTTTACCGCCCTCACTCTACCTCTCTACCTCCCTCACTCTACCGCCCTCACTCTACCGCCCTCACTCTACCGCCCTCACTCTACCGCCCTCACTCTACCGCCCTCTCTACCGCCCTCTCTACCGCCCTCCCTTTACCACTCTACCACTCTTACTCTACCGCCCTCACTTTACCACTCTACCACTCTTACTCTACCGCCCTCACTTTACCACTCTTACTCTACCGCCCTCACTTTACCACTCTACCGCCCTCACTTTACCACTCTACCGCCCTCACTTTACCACTCTTACTCTACCGCCCTCACTTTACCGCCCTCACTCTACAATACATTTGGTTGCATAGGGGTAATGAAATGTATTCATGTGGTCAGTCCTTTAAAACCATTACACCAAAACAACATATTATGCAAACATAAAAACTTCCAGATGAAAATCATTGATCAATAGTTAAAGCCAAAAAATCCTTATTATACATTTGGTGAATTCTAGTTCAATTTCTGTTGTACGTGTAGTGCTTTGACCTTAACAATCAGTCATAAAAAAACATAATGTAAAACTGTAACTCTATTTTTTTAAACAAATCTTAGTAAGAAAATACTGCTCCTTATCTATAAAATATTTCCTAAAATTTCCATTAATTCATCAGTCATTTTAGAATTTCCACTGGAATTTGACCTAATACTTTTAAATACCAATTTAAGAATTTTACCCCCCTGCAAACAAAGGAGATTGAGGTCCCGCCTAACCAAGTGGTTACTGCTTTTCTCTATTTTCGAATGTTCATGCTTATAAATAATTCTTTTTATAATGTTTTTCTGTCCTTTAAGAGCTTTGGGCATGCACTGAGAACGTGTTGTAGAGATGCTTGTTTGTTGCAACATAATCGACATTGTTGGTTTTGATCTCCCCAGGAAAGGATGAGATCCTTTGTTTCCCACATACCAAAGTGGAGTTTCATAAATTGATGTTTTAAGGCTGTTGAAAAGTGAGCTGATAAATTCTCCCATGGCTTCATTGTGTCATATGACTTTATCGCCGTCCAAGCATGATGACTTTGTTTTAGAGAGTTCTCCTTTGTTGAATGCGAGAGAAATTTGGTTGTTTAGTTAATTGCTTCGTTAACCCTTTGTATCTGGGTGGAATTCCCCCGCGATGCGGCAAAATTTTACGCGTGCGCAGATATGACCGCTCCCGGCCGTCTGACGCACACGCCCACTGTGACGTTAGACGGCCAGGGGCCGTCCGACGCATCCAAAGGGTTAAAGGCCTTTTCCCCGATTCAGGAGTTCCATGTGTCTTGCGCGCAAAGTTCCTCTATAACCTGGGTTAGATAACCCCATTAACATTTTTAATACCCACCGATTGAGAACTTGTAAAGGTCTATATGCACAGCTGATGTTGCATTACAAGGAATTGTCATAAACCTAATCATTGCATTTTATCTTGCACGTTGTTCCTTTTTGACTGTAAAGGCTACAAAGGGTGAATGCCTAATAACAATCTCAACCTGTTCTTGATGGTTCTGTTGCTCTTTAGATTTAAAGCATTCCCAAGAAGTACCTTTTTTTTTTTTTTTGCATTTTTGGCTAAGAACAAAGAGCTTCTAATTCCATTGCATTTACTTTAGTGGGCCATCACAATGCTATCTTTCTGTGTTTCAAAAGGCATAGTTTTTCAGACAAACACTTATATCCCAGCTATATTGCTTAGAATATATCATCTTGGGCTTTTATTTGGTTCTCAAATTGATTTTGGAAAAAGGAACTATTGGCATGACTGTTTTCAAGAGTATTTGAAACCAAAAAAGATGCATTGTGCGTGTCTTGAAATAGTGAAGATGGCCACCTTCTCGTTTCAGTTTCCATTTCAATGCACATTTCCATACATGTGGGTGCTTCAAATGTTAATGAATTGTATGTAGTTGTATTGACATTCTGCATATGTATTGCATCTTCAGGCAGTTTTCTCAGGTCAGCAGTCATTACTAGGGCTTTAGTCATTTCTTAAAGTACTTGTTAATGATAGACAAAGTGACTTACTTGCAGAAATTAAGTGCTTTCATTGATCACTGAAGACAGTTTATTGTTAAGGTAATAAAGCGTTCTGCCCTTTTGAAAGTAAAGGTATAATGGAGTATTTTCATTTCTTTTAAAACCTTCTGAAAACTATTTTTCATTAATTCGACTTGTTTTTGTTTTCTCAGATACAGGAGAGCAAGTATTAGTTGATGTGGATGAGAAAAACAACAAAGAGATTGTTGAACATGTGAAGAAGATTCTGGGGAAAAGCGAGTAAGGAAAAAAACAAAACGTTCTGATGATCTCCAGTGTTACTACTATTTAAAAGCAATGTTAATGAACATTTACCCTTTAACTGCTGGGGCTTGCTCCCCCCCTTAGGCCTTCATAACTTTTTGTCCACATAAGGTATCCACAACAAATTTGTTTACTTTTATAACAACATCCTGGAGGTTCTAACCCAGGGTTTGTGGATTCCCTTGGAGTGGACCCAGAAAATAGGCAAAACATAGCTACATTTTGATGTTTTGTGAGGAAAAATGTTGAAAAGCGATTTGCAAAAATTTGTTTTTTCCCCTTAAAAATGGCTTCAATGAAAGGTTTGATGTCATCTTCCCGGTTTTCAGGAAAGTGCACAGTTGAATCAAAAATATATTCTTTTTTTACCACAATTTTGGGATTCTCAAAGAGGGAACCCATTTGTTTCTATTTTTTTGCGCTTTCAGTTTGTTGTGGAAACTGGTGTGAAAACAGTGAGTGATTCAAGAAAGCTATATATTTCTGAAAAGTATAAAAAGGTGCTGATTTCCACAAGGGGGTCATATGTGTAGATCCCTCAAGGTTTTCACAAGGAAACTAACTGTTGAAATTAAGAAATATTGAAAATGAGTAGAAAAATGGGTAGGCCCTTTGTGACAAAGTTCATCTGTAACTTTTTGTCTCGATGGCCAATTTACAAAAGTAATATACCATTACGTCTGCTGGACCTTTCTTGTTGTGGGGATATATAGGGTTTGTAGGTCTCCAAAACCCTAGGTACCTGGAGCCAACAACCGAGCTGCACCATGCAATGGTTTTTCATTGTGTTCAAAGTATATACCAGTTCATATTGTCAAATATGTAGACTGAAAAATTGATATCAAGGAAACCTATGTACTTCTGAAATGGGCACAAGATGTGAAGGTTAGGCGTAGTAGTTATTTGTAGATCTTTGAATTTGTGCTGGTTTGAAGTGGGTAGATTTGAGTGGGGTAGAGTGGAACAGGGTAGATAGGAATGGAGTATGAGTTGGATAGATTGGAGTGGAGTCAAGATTGGAATGCAGTGAGATAGATTGAGGAAGAGTGGGGTAGATTGCAATGGAGTGGGGGAAGTTGGAGTGGTATGGTTGGAGTGAGGTAGTTTGGAGTGGGGTGGGGTAGATTGGGGAGGATTTGAGTGGAGTAGATAGGGGTAGATGGGAGTGAAGTCGGGTAGATTGGGTGGATTAGAGTGGGGTTGTTTGGAGTGGATTAGACTGATAGACAGTGGTGGAGCAGGGTAGATTGTAAGAGTGTGGGAGGTTGGAGCGGAGTGGGGTAGATTGGATGGATTGGAGTGGAGTAGACTGGTGAGGTAGATTGGGGTGGAGTGGAGTGTGGAGTGGAGTGGAGTGGGGTAGATTAGAGTGAAGATAATTTTGCCAACTGCAGTGGAGTTTGGAATGGAGTGGGGCAAATTGGACTGGGGTAGTTTTTAGTAGAGTTGGGTTGATTGGGGTACATTGGTGTGGGGTAGAATGGAGCAGATAGGTATAGATTTAAGTGTAGTGCAGTAGATTGGGGTGGGGTAGATTTTGGTTGATTGGGGTGGAGTGAGGTCAATTGGAGTGGGGTAGATTGGAGTGCAGCGGGTAGTTTGGGAAATAGTGGGGTCGATTGAATTGAGGTAGATTGGAGTGGGGTGAGGTAGATCAGAGTGGACTAGTTTGGGGTAGATTGTAGCAAAATGGGGTAGATTGAAGTGGTGTAGCATAGAGTGGAAGGGCATAGAGTCGAGTATGCATGGTGGGGTAGTGCACTGTCTTTACAGACAACACATTTTTAATTGGTACTAAGACAAGACAGCTTAAAATTTGACCTCTGTCTTTGAATGCACAGTAAATGTGACTAGATTAGAACAAAATGTGATGGCCTGTTTAAAGAAAGCAAGTTCGTGGAAGAATACAGTAAACAAGGTTTGGGCAATAGGAGGGACGAACCATAAAGCCAATGGTCAACATTGGACGAAATGAGACCCCCCTGTCAATGTAACTATTTATTTTAAAAAACACCTTTTCTCTTCCCCAGGGAGCCCAATCGCATCCCTGGGGTTTAGTGGGTCCTGTGTGTGGACCGCTGTTCATCCGGGATCCATGAGCAGTAAATGTTTGTAGAATGGCATTGCTGGAAAGGGAGAGACTCTCCCCTTTTCATGATGACTCCCTCAAAACTAGGGAGGCAGTCTTCGGGGCAAAATCTTCACTGGACGCGGCAGAGAATACTCACCTTCTTCTCCACAGTGCTCCAGTGGGGAATAGTGATGTCCCTGATGGATGGGGTGTTTGGTTGCTGAAGTAATACCAATTCCGCTTTACCCCAGCCCTTTAAAGAAAAATATATATATATATATTTAAAGAACTTTTTTTATGGAATCCACCGGTGCAAGCACTGGAGGATCCTTTAAAGCTCTCCCCAGCGTTAGCCAGTGCCAACAGACACACTGGGTAGGGAGTGCTTGTGTCAGCCATTGGCCGACACTGGCACCTAAGGGGTTCATGTGCAGCTATTACTGTTGTGCCCCATCACAAAAATTTGTGGCTGCCCCTTCACGAACATTAGTGTGTATACATAATAATAATAGATGGGATCATTACCTGTGTGTCTAAGTCAGGGTTGTCCATACAGGTTTGCAAAAACATTGAATATTAATGTGAATAATGTACAAATGAGGGATGTTTTCTCCCAACAGAGGACTTTCCCAGCACATGCTTCTTCCTGCTCTTTCCTGTGTTTAAGGTAGCCGTAAGACGGGAATCCTTTATGAATTGCTAAGATTTGATTATCAGATTCTAGTTGAATATTTAACTCTACTCATCCCATAAGCCAATGGGATCAAGCGACTGTGCTTGAGTTTGGGAGCCGGGGGGGGTGGGGGTGGTGGTAGGGTGGGAGGACAATCTTGGCAGGTTGGAAATGCCCTTTAAACATTAAAATTATAGTGTATGTGCTGCACAATTAACTTTGATGATGCAGCGTGCTGAAGTAATCTCTGCCTTTTAACAGCTGTTCATAAACAAAATGATGATTGATATTGTTCAAGCTGCGCACAAAACCAAAAATTAGTTCAGTAGTGAACTCGTGTATGCACATTCATTCAGTACCATTTTGCAAACTTCAGAAAATATAACAATTGCCAACCTCCGTATCCAAATGGAAACTGAGATCAGGAGTGTTTGGTGTGGCGGAAGACCATGCGTTAACAGGCCCCTGTGTTTGAAGGCAAAAAGAACCGGCTTCACCAATAGCACTACATAGTTTGCCCGGTTGGACGTAGTATACCAGACCATACCAACCAAGCTTTGACAAATCCAATAGATGTAGCTATTTACAGAGTGTTCCTTTACTAATTACTTAGTGCTAGTGAATTGATGATTGTGAGACTTAGTCAATGATTAAAGTTCTTCTGTTAATGCTCCAGCATTAAGTTCTTCTGTACTGTTGGATGTACCATTGGTGCAGTGCTTTTTAAAATTGAGAAGCTGTCAAATAAATGCACATTCCTAGCTTAGAAAGTTTTATGGCTCAATATGTTTATGGAAAGACCTGCCATTTGCCAATAGTTCTTGGCATGTGATGTGTGACTGGCACTGTAATGTGCACCAACATGTGTCCCGCATAACAACGAAAAGCCCAAGCTAGGGAGTGCTGGAAACAGGCATTGACTCAAAAAAAAAATCAGCTTCCAGCACAGTACTGCAGAGTAGCTAGGTTTTGAAGCAAAACCACCAGCACTAAATCTTCCAAGAACAGTATCTGACTACCATGGAAACTGTGTTTACTGCTGCGGGTAATGGAAAGATTTCTACATAGTGTAGTCAGATACCGCACAGATGGGATCGTAAATGAGCATTCACCACCATGCATGCCCCTTCCTAGATGTTTGTCACTGAGATGCTCTCAGCCAGTAACTGGGACACAGCCAGCCCCATTGCTCCAGACTGTGTTGGGGCACCTTGTTTGCATTTGGTTATTACATGCTCGGAGTTGAATAGTTGTGCCATTTCTCCAAATTAAGAGTTGCTGCTTGAAACGGTGAATATAGAGAACAAAATGCTAGTTTGACACATTTCAACCTATAGAACTAAATGAATTTTAGAGGAACAATGGGGAGTAGCCATTTTGATATGCAAGCTTGGGACTTTGGCTCCCTCTAGGCTCCTAGAGAGGAGGCCATCGTACGAGTGGCCCCTGCCACGTTCGGCTCTACCAAAAACCTGGGAACTAAAAACATTTTTGAGGGAGCACTGGGCTTTGTCTAAAGCTGTGACGATCAGTACAAACTTTGCAAGCTTCTTAACAAAGGCATCTACATGACTGTTTACTTTTTCCTCCGTATCAGCTGCAGAAGATGCCAATTCAGGGTTGAGTCGCAAGAGCAACCAGCGTCTACGCTTGGTAAGCAGGGCACAGTTTGCTTTGCCCAACAGATTGCTCTCTGGGCCCACTCTCAGAGAATGTCTGGGTTATTAGCATTCCCAGTCCACTTGGCATCTTTTTTCAACTGCCTGATGTTGCTCTCTGGGTCTGTGATATCCTAGAGTTTTATTAGCTTAATCGCCAAGACCTATCAGTATCCCTCCTGGTGTCCTTGATCAGTCTGCCCATAAATGTCACCATGGTGGTGCTGCTGCGACCTTACTGTCAGTAGAGGGCTTAGGGAATTCCCCCCCCAGGTTTATTGCGTACCACCTTGCCTAGGGGTGGCCTCAGTCTTTGTTTGAGGTAGCATGCCACCTTGGAGAAAGGCTCCCATTCCAAGGATAAGAAGTGCCTGATGATGTCAGGATGAAACCAGTCTGATGAAATCCGTGTAAAGGTAATATTAAGACTAGGTAGCACAATCCTGAATAAATACACCCCAGAGAATATGAGGCAGTTAACATGCCTGACTAGCTAGAGTGGTGACTCGAGTTGTGTGGCAGGACTAACTACCTGGAAAAAGATGTATGCTGCAGTACTTCTGACCGGGAAACTGCCGGTTACTTGCACCCCTCCCTGGAGTCTCACACAGTGTGTTGCTCTCAGCGCTGAGAGCGGATGGGGTGCACCGGGATTAAAGTTCCTGAGTGCTCTACACAGATACAGTGCCGGGTGGTCACCAAGAGCTGACATACAAACTTGTTAGGCTGAGGTGCACACACACGGTACTCACTTCTTGTCAAGTTGCGATACAGCACGCTAGCATGTATTCAATAAACAATTGCAACAGCAAACACAGCCACCATCACTGCTTGGGTCAGACCCAAGCAGTGATGGTGGCTGTGTACAGATCCATCATCAGGCCTGACTATTTTACATGCGGAATAACAAGGAGATTGATACCCGGTTTGACCCAGACCCTACCTCAATCAATCAAGCAATGGAGGAACTAGTTTAAAGTTCAACACAGACGGTCATTTTGAGGCCGCTCGTTAAGTGCTCCATTGTCATTTTGTCCTGATGAAGACTCCCGAATGAGGCGCAAATAGCCCTATAAACCAGCGGAGTCGAAACGTAAATCGACTACACTATTATCTCACAGTATAGGATCCAAATATATTGAGAAATCCAGCCTATATGTGAAGAGACATAGGGAACTATGGATCGTATTGGACTGTAAAGGTCTCTTTTCGAACCATTTTGTGATTGTGTTATTGTCGCACCACCTTTACCCAGTCCCAGACTTACCTCATCACCCCCATCCTACCCTAAACACCTCTTTCTTCTTCTTCACTGAGAGCACCTTTGAATTTTAATATGAGATAGATAACTTTTACTTACAAGAGTTACCTATGCACTTTGGCATTTCTTAAATTGAACTGTGTGAATTCCTTGATTCATTCTTTTGAAATGATAAAATTGTCCTGTTGATTCTCTAGAATTTTTTGTTTATTAAATATGAAATGTGATATAGCATTGTGGTGAACTTTTGAATTTTGTGGCCTTCTAAGTTTTGTGTGCATTTGTGATAATATCTAAACACTGACCCATACTTAACGTACTTACTCTCAGGTCAGGCAGTTTTCAGGGTATACCCCGTTGAAACTCAACTCCCTCGACAACCAGCCATGTATTTGCAGATTTGGCCATGGTATGATCTGTGAAGTGTTCTCAGGAATAAATGGCTTTATCAGGCCCTGCGAGGTCAGCGACAGAGAACACAGTCAGTGTTGTTCATGATTTCTTTTTTTTAATTTACTCTAGCTCGCACCTTTTACAGCAGGCAGTAATGTATTAGTTAACCAGTGTGAGACTTGGCCCTTTCCCCAAAATTTTTCGCTTTTTATCCCCTGTTAATTTAGAATGCCCCTATTGAAACAACAGTGTGTAGGCCTTGTGTAGTGGAGAAGGGCCTGTGTAGTGTAAATCTAGTGTTAAAATGCAGGTGCCTTATACCCCTAATATGGCTGCCACAGACCACTGCTGCAGCAGCGTGGTTTAGTGGGCGCATTCTAGTAGCCAGGGGCTGGCTGGAACCCTCAGGCAATGTATCCATCTTAGCCTGCCAGCCTGTCCACAGGTAGAATGGTGGAACCTCCTGGAAGCCTCTGGAACCTTCTGGGAGAGGTGAGGTGACACCAACTGCCACTACCAACTGTCAACTGGCAGTATATAAGGAAAGGGAGGGAAACTTTCCTGAGGAGAGGGACTGAGGGAAGACCTGGGGAAGTACCTACGCAGGAGGATAGGCAGTGGGGTCAGGGCAGGGTCTTATGATGCTGGAATGACAGGGCCTAGTGTGCTGCTTTACAAGTGTTGAGGTATCCTGTTCCCCCCCCCCCCCCCCCCCCCCCCCACTGACCTAACCCCGCGGAAGGGAACCCCCAGGGACCACTTGAAGGGATTGGCTGAGAAGAACTTGGAACACCAGCCACCAATTTATCCCCCCTTCAAGGAACAAGAAACCAAGCAACTAAATCAAGGAACAAGAAACCAAGCAACTAAACTAAGGGCGCAAGAAACATCACGCCAAGAAGAAAACTAAATCCCCACAGGACTTTTTGAGGAACTACCCAGGTATTGGCGCTGTGACGCTCCCTGTGCCCCTCCTGACGCCACCTGGGGTTCCTGTGCTAACCTGCCACTGCTGTGTGGCTTGTCCTGTGAGCTGCCTTTACTTTAAATCCACAATGGATGAAGCGCTGAATCAGAGACTGCCTGTCCTGTCAAGCTGCTTGTAAAGCGCTGTAAACTGTTGCCCTGGAGAAGCGCTCACCTGCTGTGAGGTACTTGCCCCTAAGGAGCGCTATACATGTCTCCCAAGCGCTGGTCTCCCCAGCACTGCGGCACCCTTGCAAGTGCTGTATTTCTCCCCCAGGCGCTGGACTGCCTGAAGACTGTTCTGAAGAAGAGCTGTACATGTGGCTCCAAGCGCTAACTCTGCTAAGCGCTGTCCTTTGAGGATCTGCTGAAGCGCTTCTACCGTAGAGCGCTGTGACCCCTGAAGCGCTAAATCTGTTGAGCGCTGTGTCCACCCAAGCGCTGCTGCCCCACTCACCGCCGCAGCCGAGGCTGCCCTGAGGAGAGCTGGAGTTTGCCCCCGGCGGCCCTCGGTGCCAGGAAAGGGCCGCCGCCATCTTGATGTGGGCTGCGCAGGGCCCAAGTGTGGGAAGTCCGAAAGGCGCCCCCCGGAGCCTTGGGGAGGCCGCCGTGAAAATTCCTGTCAGAACGCCGGAGTCCGCGGAGCCAGCGCGGTGTTCACCGCCGCCCCCACCAGCCCGACTGACGAGATCTCCGCGGCGGCCTCTGGAAGCGGAGTTAGGCCGCCGCGTTGCAAGAAGGCCGGAACAGGCCCGCCATCACGTGACAGGGGCACCGCGTCTCTAGCCGCGCCCCCGCCTTCCTTATTTCAGGATGGGTCCGCCGGAGCCGAGCAGCGATCGGCTGCTTTGATGCACATCTGCCAGTAATTGGGGAAAGCCCTGCCGGGCCCAACACGCATCACGGAGGGGGTGTGGAGTTCAGGAGCCCCCTCCGCTTCGCCCCACATCGAGGATCAGCCTCGGCCCCAGCGCCGGTGCCTGCATCAGGCCCCTCTGCACCGCGCTGGGCCGCCATGAGGCATGCTTGAGGGCCGAAGCCCTCCCCGGCTGCAGAACCTCCGCAAGGGCCGTAAATAGGCCGAAGAGAGAAGGTAAACATAAGGAGGGAGGGCGGGAACCATAAGGAGGTCCCGGTACCGCCCCTCCTCGTGGGAAAATCTTTTGCTGAGCCCTCCTGGCTCCCCACAAGTACTGGAACTGGGCCAGGGTTAATTAACACTATGAAAGCCCATTAGGGACAGTTGGGCACTAGGTTAACCCCTGGCTAGGGGTCCATTAATGAAATAACCTACCCATACTGGGGCCAATGTGTAATCTTACCATGATGCCTGGGATATTTGTTGTTGATGAAATGTTCTCCCTAATTAGTAGAAATGTTTTATTAGCCTAATGTGAGGCCTAATGAGATGTTCTTCTCTGAGCCTGATGTATGAGGTAGACCTGCTTAGCGAAATGGTCTGCCCCACTTTTATGACATGCTACTTCTGCTGAAGGCCGGGTTACCCGAATGCTTTTTGCTACCACAGGAGATGGTGAACTTACATAATGAAAAGGTTCCTGGGTCATATGCCATGCATACCCCTGCCTAATGCAATGGTTCCCAAAGACCTCTAGGTATATAAGGAGTTAT
The DNA here is from genome assembly GCF_964263255.1 of Lissotriton vulgaris. Taxonomy (NCBI): domain Eukaryota; kingdom Metazoa; phylum Chordata; class Amphibia; order Caudata; family Salamandridae; genus Lissotriton; species Lissotriton vulgaris. Next base: position 248,975 of record NW_028240617.1, on the reverse strand, counting down.
TAGCCCTAAATGAGAGGTGTTGCCTGATGAAAGGTTTTATTCCAGCCTAGAAGATCCCTGCTTAGGTAAACATTATTCTGGGTTTAAGAAATGTTTATTCTGCCTCAATGAAAGGCTCATTTACCTTAGGCAAGGGTTATTTTTGCTTTAAAGAGATGTTTTGCATAATGGTTAATGAAATGTCCTCTGACCTAATGAACTGTTGATTGCCGAGCAGGGACACGTTAATGCTTTAAGGACATAGCTACACTGTAATGAAATGTTTTACCCGCAGTGAAGTGTGTTACTCCTGCTTAAGGGAGGGTGGTCAATCCCTACCTAAAGTCAGGGTTATTTAGGCCTAATGGGATATCTGCCTAATGCAGTATTTACCTAAAAGGGTTGCCCATTCTTGTTATATGAAATGCCTATGCTTGACTTCTAGTGTAATGTTGATTCCTGATTAAGGAAGGGCTACTCCTATTCCCTGAAATGGTTATTCCTGACTAAGGAAATGCTTTACCTACGCTTAGGGGATGGTTCTTCCTGCCTGAGTGTTAATGGCCTGTTTAGTCAGTGGGGTGAGGAGATGTTAGTTCGTATCTAGTAGGATGGTTATACTACCCTAGTTGGGGGTCTGCTGATGCCCTCTTAGATGATAATATAATCTGTAGGGTAAAGAGGTTACTGCCAAGAAAATGCTTGGCCTCCAATGAAATGTGTTAATGCATAATATGGTGAAATCCATATTGATTGAAAGGTTGATGCATAACTAATGAAATGTTTTCTTCCACGTAGTGCTAAATTTTCTAGAAGCCTACAGTGATTTATTTACATGTTGCTGTTCTGAAACGCTCAGCTTTGCTTGGGGAGTAAAAAGTAGAAACCTACTGTTATTTATTGAAATGCTTTCTGTTATAACTCCTTAATGTATTTGATGCTGGTGCTGACCGGGAGCAAGGCATAGGTCAGGCCTGTGTTTTACTAAAAATGTATTTATCCAATATTTATTATTTATGAAATATCTAATATTTATTCAACTGACGTTTAATGCCAAGTGTTGACACACAGGTACCTGAAAAGAGAGCTATGAAGCTAATCTTATGATGAATTCCTAATACCCTGATCCTGCTCTATCTTAATAAAGTTAACTTGAGTTTTTACACAAGCTCACTGGAGTGGCGTCCCTAATTGCGTGCTCATGTTTCTGACTCAGTGGTTGCGTGTGCTGTATGGTCGCTTTACACATAAGCTTTCGGATGCCTACCCGCTCGTGCCATGCTACCCTCGGGGACTGGTGACCCCAGTTCCAACATATTGGTGTCGAGCGGTGGGATCCAGGACTTGTGACCATGCAGCACCCTCCATTGGGACAGGGTGCACAGCAATTGGGCTGCACAATTATTGTGTGTAAGCCAAAGTAATTGACCCCTCCACTGTCTAGCCTGTGAGTGTATCAAGATCTGTTAGACCTAATCCTGTCACCCACGTCCTGGTATCTTTTCCCAGATTTATCTGAGTCCCCACCTGGCATAATGGAGTTTTGTCAGGGGATGGGGGTGCCTGTTGGGCGGAGGGAAGAAGGAACTCCGTACCACTTTGGGGGCACGGTTAGGAGCCCACCCAGAGGGGAGAGGGGATGGGGAACAGGAGGGGCAGGTCACACCCAGGGAGGCGGGCACACCAGAAGATCCAGGCCTACTCAAAATTGTTGTGTCTGACAATGTGCTACCGGGAGGATGTTCTGGGGCAGGGAGTAGAGTAACTGGGGGTGTGCGTCGTCTAAGATGATAGAGCATGAGAGGGAGAGTGAGAGCCTTGCAATGGATGAGAGGAAGCTGGTGCACAGGCTTCAGCTAGAAGAGTTAGAGCTGAAGGCCTTGGAATTATGTGTACCAGGTGCTTCCAATGGTGGCAGCGTACCCGAGGTTCGGAGTTTAGACCAGTCACAGAGTGTAGAACCTGGACTGGGGTTTCAGGTGCAGGAGTTGCCTGACCTGGAGGGTGGGGTACCGGTAACGAAGGACCCTACCGGTGTGACTCCCAGGGGTACCTCTCCAGGTGGGAGGGTGCGGAACCCTGGGAGGGGGTGCAGAGGGAGGAAGGACTCTCCTCTGGCACCGGTCCAGCCACGGGGTTAAGATCCTGGGTTGGGTGGCCAGGTTCAGGGGTTGCCTGACCTGGTGGGAGGAATCTCTGTATTCAGAGTTCCCCCGGTTGTGACTCTCAGGGGTACTACTCCAGGTGGGAGGGTGCGGAACCCTGGGAGGGGGTGCAGGGAGAGGTAAGTCTCGCCCCTGTCACCAGTTCAACTTAAGGGTTTAGACCCTAGGTTGAGCAGGAGAGTGGAAAAAGGTACCACGGGCCTGGGGCGACTGCCCCCCACTCTGAGAGAGAGTAAGGGCCAGAGACATCTGGATTGGAGGTCTGTCCTGGCCGCATCCCACTAGGAACACCAGTGGGGTAGTTGGATTAGCGAGGATGTCATGGGGGTATTGGGCCTGCGTCCACCTTTTTCCGCCCCAAGCAGGGAAGCCCGTCAAGGGAATGATCAGTCTACCCTGGCTTTTGGCTGGGGGGGAGATGTGTGAGACTTGGCCCTTTCCCCAACATTTTTCGCTTTTTATCCCCTGTTAATTTAGAATGCCCCTATTGAAACAACAGTGTGTAGGCCTTGTGTAGTGGAGAAGGGCCTGTGTAGTGTAAAACTAGTGTTAAAATGCAGGTGCCTTATACCCCTAATATGGCTGCCACAGACCACTGCTGCAGCAGCGTGGTTTAGTGGGCGCATTCTAGTAGCCAGGGGCTGGCTGGAACCCTCTGGCAATGTATCCATCTTAGCCTGGTGGAACCTCCTGGAAGCCTCTGGAACCTTCTGGGAGAGGTGAGGTGACACCAACTGCCACTACCAACTGTCAACTGGCAGTATATAAGGAAAGGGAGGGAAACTTTCCTGAGGAGAGGGACTGAGGGAAGACCTGGGGAAGTACCTACGCAGGAGGATAGGCAGTGGGGGTCAGGGCCAGGTCTTATGATGCTGGAATGACAGGGCCTAGTGTGCTGCTTTACAAGTGTTGAGGTATCCTGTTTCCCCCCCCACTGACCTAACCCCGCGGAAGGGAACCCCCAGGGACCACTTGAAGGGATTGGCTGAGAAGAACTTGGAACACCAGCCACCAATTTATCCCCCCTTCAAGGAACAAGAAACCAAGCAACTAAATCAAGGAACAAGAAACCAAGCAACTAAACTAAGGGCGCAAGAAACATCACGCCAAGAAGAAAACTAAATCCCCACAGGACTTTTTGAGGAACTACCCAGGTATTGGCGCTGTGACGCTCCCTGTGCCCCTCCTGACGCCACCTGGGGTTCCTGCGCTAACCTGCCACTGCTGTGTGGCTTGTCCTGTGAGCTGCCTTTACTTTAAATCCACAATGGATGAAGCGCTGAATCAGAGACTGCCTGTCCTGTCAAGCTGCTTGTAAAGCGCTGTGAACTGTTGCCCTTGAGAAGCGCTCACCTGCTGTGAGGTACTTGCCCCTAAGGAGCGCTATACATGTCTCCCAAGCGCTGGTCTCCCCAGCACTGCGGCACCCTTGCAAGTGCTGTATTTCTCCCCCAGGCGCTGGACTGCCTGAAGACTGTTCTGAAGAAGAGCTGTACATGTGGATCCAAGCGCTAACTCTGCTAAGCGCTGTCCTTTGAGGATCTGCTGAAGCGCTTCTACCTTGGAGCGCTGTGACCCCTGAAGCGCTAAATCTGTTGAGCGCTGTGTCCACCCAAGCGCTGCTGTCCCACTCACCACCGCAGCCAAGGCTGCCCTGAGGAGAGCTGGAGTTTGCCCCCGGCGGCCCTCGGTGCCAGGAAAGGGCCGCCGCCATCTTGCTGTGGGCTGCGCAGGGCCCAAGTGTGGGAAGTCCGAAAGGCGGCCCCCGGAGCCTTGGGGAGGCCGCCGTGAAAATTCCTGTCAGAACGCCGGAGTCCGCGGAGCCAGCGCGGTGTTCACCGCTGCCCCCACCAGCCCGACTGACGAGATCTCCGCGGCGGCCTCTGGAAGCGGAGTTAGGCCGCCGCGTTGCAAGAAGGCCGGAACAGGCCCGCCATCACGTGACAGGGGCACCGCGTCTCTAGCCGCGCCCCCGCCTTCCTTATTTCCGGATGGGTCCGCCGGAGCCGAGCAGCGATCGGCTGCTTTGATGCGCGTCTGCCAGTAACGGGGGAAAGCCCTGCCGGGCCCAACACGCATCACGGAGGGGGTGTGGAGTTCAGGAGCCCCCTCCGCTTCGCCCCACATCGAGGATCAGCCTCGGCCCAAGCGCCGGTGCCTGCATCAGGCCCCTCTGCACCGCGCTGGGCCGCCATGAGGCATGCTTGAGGGCCGAAGCCCTCCCCGGCTGCAGAACCTCCGCAAGGGCCGTAAATAGGCCGAAGAGAGAAGGTAAACATAAGGAGGGAGGGCGGGAACCATAAGGAGGTCCCGGTACCGCCCCTCCTCGTGGGAAAATCTTTTGCTGAGCCCTCCTGGCTCCCCACAAGTACTGGAACTGGGCCAGGGTTAATTAACACTATGAAAGCCCATTAGGGACAGTTGGGCACTAGGTTAACCCCTGGCTAGTGGTCCATTAATGAAATAACCTACCCATACTGGGGCCAATATGTAATCTTACCATGATGCCTGGGATATTTGTTGTTGATGAAATGTTCTCCCTAATTAGTAGAAATGTTTTATTGGCCTAATGAGATGTTCTTCTCTGAGCCTGATGTATGAGGTAGACCTGCTTAGCGAAATTGTCTGCCCCACTTTTATGACATGCTACTTCTGCTGAAGGCAGGGTTACCCGAGTGCTTTTTGCTACCACAGGAGATGGTGAACTTACATAATGAAAAGGTTCCTGGGTCATATGTCATGCATACCCCTGCCTAATGCAATGGTTCCCAAAGACCTCTAGGTATATAAGGAGTTATTAGCCCTAAATGAGAGGTGTTGCCTGATGAAAGGTTTTATTCCAGCCTAGAAGATCCCTGCTTAGGTAAACATTATTCTGGGTTTAAGAAAGGTTTATTCTGCCTCAATGAAAGGCTCATTTACCTTAGGCAAGGGTTATTTTTGCCTTAAAGAGATGTTTTGCATAATGGTTAATGAAATGTCCTCTGACCTAATGAACTGTTGATTGCTGAGCAGGGACACGTTAATGCTTTAAGGACATAGCTACACTGTAATGAAATGTTTTACCCGCAGTGAAGTGTGTTACTCCTGCTTAAGGGAGGGTGGTCAATCCCTACCTAAAGTCAGGGTTATTTAGGCCTAATGGGATATCTGCCTAATGCAGTATTTACCTAAAAGGGTTGCCCATTCTTGTTATATGAAATGCCTATGCTTGACTTCTAGTGTAATGTTGATTCCTGATTAAGGAAGGGTTACTCCTATTCCCTGAAATGGTTATTCCTGACTAAGGAAATGTTTTACCTACGCTTAGGGGATGGTTCTTCCTGCCTGAGTGTTAATGGCCTGTTTAGTCAGGGGGGGTGAGGAGATGTTAGTTCGTATCTAGTAGGATGGTTATACTACCCTAGTTAGGGGTCTGCTGATGCCCTCTTAGATGATAATATAATCTGTAGGGTAAAGAGGTTACTGCCAAGAAAATGCTTGGCCTCCAATGAAATGTGTTAATGCATAATATGGTGAAATCCATATTGATTGAAAGGTTGATGCATAACTAATGAAATGTTTTCTTCCACGTAGTGCTAAATTTACTAGAAGCCTACAGTGATTTATTTACATGTTGCTGTTCTGAAACGCTCAGCTTTGCTTGGGGAGTAAAAAGTAGAAACCTACTGTTATTTATTGAAATGCTTTCTGTTATAACTCCTTAATGTATTTGATGCTGGTGCTGACCGGGAGCAAGGCATAGGTCAGGCCTGTGTTTTACTAAAAATGTATTTATCCAATATTTATTATTTATGAAATATCTAATATTTATTCAACTGAAGTTTAATGCCAAGTGTTGACACACAGGTACCTGAAAAGAGAGCTATGAAGCTAATCTTATGATGAATTCCTAATACCCTGATCCTGCTCTATCTTAATAAAGTTAATTTGAGTTTTTACACAAGCTCACTGGAGTGGCGTCCCTAATTGCGTGCTCATGTTTCTGACTCAGTGGTTGCGTGTGCTGTATGATCGCTTTACACATAAGCTTTCGGATGCCTACCCGCTCGTGCCATGCTACCCTCTGGGACTGGTGACCCCAGTTCCAACAACCAGTATTCGAGCCAGGCCGCCAAGTTAGTATATATATTACTGGCTGTCAGGCAATTTTGTTTAAATATTACCTCTAATTGTACTTTCTTTTCTCTTGTAACCTGCATACTTGTCACTCTTTCCTCCTGTAATGCACTGTTTGCTACCTCATGTATTTTGTTTGCTCACAATTGTCACTTTTACCTCATGTAACTTATCGTCTGCTTTTGTAATTTGTTCACTTGTAATTTTCTGTTCCTATTGTGAAGCGCTCTGACGCCTTCGGGTAAAGTCGGCGCTATATAAAAAAAGCATAAATAAATAAAGCATTCTTACACTAGGTAGGTAGACGTTCTGAGGAAAATATAAAAACTAACTAGTAACTGTTAGTAAAAGGCCCCCTAGTAACGCAGAAACAACCCCTAAACGTTCTTATGAGACAAAGTAAAGGGCTTCAATACCATAAAGTAGGAAGAAGAACAGAACAATACAAGCATTGACAAAACCAATAGGTCTTCACCATCGTGGGGCAGCGCACAGGGAACCCATGTCCTCATGGACTGTTAATGGGGAACAATGAATTGGTGGGGAGCAGCTTGGACCGCTGGGACACATGTCTGGGGACAGCAGCGCACGACAGAAGTGATGCACACAGTCTGCCGGTGCGGCCAGGTGGCCCCTCTCAACCTGGTCCCATAGCAAGGCTCCTGCTTAATGTGGAGGGCATTGCGATGTATAACACGCAGCGCGGGAAGGCCGTGAGACCCTGCTCGCGCACACTGCTGCAGGACTGACAAAGTGTGAAGGCAATTGGCACACATGGGAGGCACAGGACTCACGAACACCCGGTGGCATTTCATATACCCCGGGAGCTCAAACAAGTGGTGCAGTGGAGACTGAATTCGGTTGAGATACCCAGCACGCTGACACAGTGACGCACCCCACCACAACACCACGGAGAAACATCAGGCTGCCAAAAAACCGCAGGAGAAGCCCACAGAGACCGCCAGAGACGTGTAGGGGCAACCCCAACGCTAGTCAACAAAGACAATAGAGCACATCCGTACTCGAAAACACGCTGGGGGAAAGTAATCCAGGTACCCTACCCTCACTCGTACGCAAGACACCAAAATGGCTGAAAGAGAAATGTGGACCCTACTAAAGAAGATCAAGAACGAACCAGGGTCTGCTGACTCGCCGAGCTATGGGGGAGATTGACTTTGGTGCCCCCTCCTTTGAGTATCACATACCCTGCCGGACTTCGGGCTAACGTGCCCACGTCTCTCCTGACCTTACCTTCCCCCTTCCCCCAACCCTCCCCCTCTCCGCTCCTACTCTTTCCAGCTTCTGTCCTCTGCCCTCACATGCCCTTGCTCCCCACCCTGTTTTTCTGTGAACCTCTTCCCTCGCCACGTGAGACTGATCTATTTTGTCTGATGCCCGATGGAGCTGCTTGGTTTAGCTATAGGGGAGATGGGCTGTGGATTCCCTCCTTGGTCGTCACCTACCCAGTCGGTTTTTAGACAGACTTCCTTTCGTCTCTACGGTTATCTCTTCCCTTATCCTCACTCTCTCTCCTCCCCTACCCCTCACTACTTTCTCTCCTCCCCTAATGTATTGCTGACTGTTTGATTTGTTAACTTGTTGTTCTCTTTCTGGTACATTGTTGAACCACATTGTTGCACTTCCTTTCGTCTCTCCTGTCGTCTCCTCCTGCATCCTCCCTCTATTTGTCTCTCCTTCCCTCCTCTCTCAATGTATTGAGACCGAACTATTTTGTCTGATGCCCGATGGAGCTACCTGGTTTAGCTATAGGGGAGATTGGCCGTGGATTCCCTCCTTGGTCGACGCCTACCCAGTTGGTCTTTAGACAGACTTTTTTTCGTCTCTCCTTATTGTCTGTTCCCTAGCTCCTATCCTCTTTCCCCTGAATCTCTCCCTTTGCCTGCTACTCTGCCTACCCCCCTGTCCTTTGTGCCCTTTGACTAAGCACTCCTTCTCCCCTTGCTGGGGAAAGATCCAATATTTATACTCTGGAGTCTCAGCGAATCCGCTGAGTGAGTCCACTGCGCCAAGGGAGCCACTCACAGCTGAGGTATGGTAGAACACCCCTTGCCAAAGCACTCCCTCTCCCCTTTTTAGGTCTCGCCTGTCGATGCGCATGCGCATCGAGCAAGGCGAGAGTATTGGCACTTATCCACTCTTTATCCGCACTGCAAGGAATCGTGGCGATTCCTTGCAGTGCCCGTGACTTTTAAGCTCAATGCGCATGGAGCTTAAAAGCGCGTGCTTTCCGTCTTGGTTTACCCGCTCCGCCCCCTCCCCTTCCCGCCGTGTCGCATTTCTCCTCCCCCCTCCCCTCTCTTCCCTCCGTCTTGTTTGTTATTTTACCCGCTCCGCCCCCTCCCCTTCCCGCCGTGTCGCATTTCTCCTCCCCCCTCTCTTCCCTCCGTTTTGTTTATTTTTTTTCTAGTCCTATTCACATGGTTCTTGCTGACTTGTCGTCGCGATTTTTTTTTTCTCATCCTTTGCATTGTGTACCTGTTGGTTTTGTTCTGAGTCGTATCTTATTAAATCAGTAAAGCCCCCGGGTTCTTTCTTTCATTTGGCAAGGAACTCGCAAACATTTTCAGAACACTTTAGAACAAAGTAAGAAAGTACTGAGTTTGACTGCCCAGTTTAAATATACAATTGCTTTGGACTATTAACGCACATCCCCCATGAAGGTTTTTTTTTTTTTACTGGCCATTGTTTTTTAATGCGGTATTAGATCTCTCAGTATTGGGTTAGGTGGCTTCTTTTACGAGGCACGCGTCCTGCATCCAGTGGTGGTGGCGGCTTCTCTGTTGCACTTCTTGGATGACATCACTGTCTGGCGCCGCTCACTTATTTCCTGGAAATAGAAACGTACTTTCTGCGGAGAGGCAGGACGTGCCCCTGTAAACGGCGATCCAGCATTTCTATCAGATGTGCAACGTAAAACCTGACCAAGGCGAATGGAGGCTCTTTTGGGGGAAATTAGGGCAGAAAGATTTCATTTTTCCAGACTTTTATTTTTCAAGTTCGCCTGACTTCACATTCCTGGATTGCAGTCGCCGAAACAAAGCGGCCAGCTCTTCTTCCCTGAAGCGAATCCTTCTGGCGCTCAACACTGCCGCTGACGTGCTTTCAAAGGGGCGTTTAAGAATGACCCGACAGGGAGCTTGCTCGGATCGTTCCTTTGTTTCCCAATACGGAAGATGGGATGCAGCGACCCTCAACCCCTCACTCACCCTCAACCCCTCACCCTCAACCCCTCACCCTCAACCCCTCACCCTCAACCCCTCACCCTCAACCCCTCACCCTCACCCTCACTCACCCTCAACCCCTCACCCACCCTCACCCACCCTCACTCACCCTCACTCACCCTCACTCACCCTCACCCACCCTCACTCACCCTCACCCTCACCCTCACTCACCCTCACCCTCACTCACCCTCACCCTCCCTCACCCTCACTCACCCTCAACACCTCACCCTCACTCACCCTCAACCCCTCACTCACCCTCACTCTCACTCATCCTCACTCTCACTCATCCTCACTCACCCTCAACCCCTCACTCACCCTCACTCACCCTCACTCTCACTCATCCTCACTCACCCTCAACCCCTCACCCTCACTCACCCTCAACCCCTCACCCTCACTCACCCTCAACCCCTCACCCTCAACCCCTCACGCCCTCACCCTCACTCCCCCTCGACCCCTCCCCCTCGACCCCTCCCCCTCGACCCCTCCCCCTCGACCCCTCCCCCTCAACCCCTCACCCTCCCTCACTCACCCTCACTCACCCTCACCCCCTCACCCTCACTCACCCTCAACCCCTCACCCACCCTCAACCCCTCACCCTCACTCACCCTCAACCCCTCACCCTCACTCACCCTCAACCCCTCACCCTCACTCACCCTCAACCCCTCACCCTCAACCCCTCACCCTCACTCACCCTCAACCCCTCACCCTCACTCACCCTCAACCCCTCACCCTCACTCACCATCAACCACTCACCCTCAACCCCTCACCCTCACTCACCCTCACCCTCAGTCACCCTCAGTCACCCTCACTCACCCTCAACCCCTCACCCTCACTCACCCTCACCCTCACTCACCCTCAACCCCTCACCCTCACTCACCCTCAACCCCTCACTCACCCTCAACCCCTCACTCATCCTCACTCACCCTCAACCCCTCACCCTCACCCTCACTCACCCTCACCCCCCCTCACCCTCAAACCCTCACCCTCACTCACCCTCACCCTCACTCACCCTCAACCCCTCACCCTCACCCTCACTCACCCTCACCCTCACTCACCCTCACCCTCACTCACCCTCACCCTCAACCCCTCACCCTCAACCCCTCACCCTCACTCACCCTCAACCCCTCACCCTCAACCCCTCACTCACTCTCACCCTCAACCCCTCACCCTCACTCACCCTCAACCCCTCACCCTCACTCACCCTCAACCCCTCACCCTCACTCACCCTCAACCCCTCACCCTCCCTCACCCTCAACCCCTCACCCCCTCACCCACCCTCAACCCCTCACCCTCAACCCCTCACCCTCACTCACCCTCAACCCCTCACCCTCACTCACCCTCAACCCCTCACCCTCACTCACCATCAACCACTCACCCTCAACCCCTCACCCTCACTCACCCTCACCCTCAGTCACCCTCACTCACCCTCAACCCCCCACCCTCACTCACCCTCACCCTCACTCACCCTCAACCCCCCACCCTCACTCACCCTCACCCTCACTCACCCCCAACCCCTCACCCTCACTCACCCTCAACCCCTCACTCACCCTCAACCCCTCACTCATCCTCACTCACCCTCAACCCCTCACCCTCACTCACCCTCACCCCCCCTCACCCTCACCCTCACTCACCCTCACCCTCACTCACCCTCAACCCCTCACCCTCACTCACCCTCACCCTCACTCACCCTCACCCTCACTCACCCTCAACCCCTCACCCTCACCCTCACCCTCACTCACCCTCACCCTCACTCACCCTCAACCCCTCACCCTCACTCACCCTCAACCCCTCACCCTCACTCACCCTCAACCCCTCACCCACCCTCAACCCCTCACCCTCAACCCCACTCACCCTCACCCTCACTCACCCTCACTCACCCTCAACCCCTCACCGTCACTCACCCTCAACCCCTCACCCTCACTCACCCTCAACCCCTCACCCTCACTCACCCTCAACCCCTCAACCCCTCACCCTCAACCCCTCACCCTCAACCCCTCACTCACCCTCAACCCCTCACCCTCAACCCCTCACCCTCACTCACCCTCAACCCCTCACCCTCACTCACCCTCAACCCCTCACCCCCTCACCCTCACTCACCCTCAACCCCTCACCCTCCCTCACCCTCAACCCCTCACCCTCACTCACCCTCAACCCCTCACCCACCCTCAACCCCTCACCCTCACTCACCCTGAACCCCTCACCCTCACTCACCATCAACCACTCACCCTCAACCCCTCACCCTCACTCACCCTCAACCCCTCACCCTCCCTCACCCTGAACCCCTCACCCTCACTCACCCTCACCCTCAGTCACCCTCACCCACCCTCACTCACCCTGAACCCCCCACCCTCACTCACCCTCACTCACCCTCACCCTCACTCACCCTGAACCCCCCACCCTCACTCACCCTCACTCACCCTCACCCTCACTCACCCTCAACCCCTCACCCTCACTCACCCTCAACCCCTCACTCATCCTCACTCACCCTCAACCCCTCACCCTCACTCACCCTCACCCCCCCTCACCCTCAAACCCTCACCCTCACTCACCCTCAACCCCTCACCCTCACTCACCCTCACCCACCCTCAACACCTTATCCTCACTCACCCTCACCCACCCTCAACCACTCACACTCACCCTCACTCACCCTCAACCCCTCACCCTCAACCCCTCACCCTCAATCCCTCACCCTCCCTCACCCTCAACCCCTCACCCTCAACCCCTCACTCATCCTCACTCACCCTCAACCCCTCACCCTCACTCATCCTCACTCACCCTCAACCCCTCACCCTCACTCACCCTCAACCCCTCACCCTCACTCACCCTCAACCCCTCACCCTCACTCACCCTCAACCCCTCACCCTCACTCACCCTCAACCCCTCACCCTCACACAGTGCAATAGGTCTCAGACCATTTCAGTTACAGCTTTAAGAAATGTTTATGGCTTTTTTTATGTGTAATTCTTTAGCATTGGCTACAGGAAACAAAAATGCTAAACATTTACAAAAAAAACCCATAAACAATTCTAAAAGCACTAACTCTAATGGTGCGAGACCTATTGCATTTCCAATGCTTGTTGGGGAAGGATCCAGTATGTAGGCCTTGGAGTCTCAGAGACCCCTCTGAGAGAGTCCACTGCATAAAGGGAGCCTCTCGGAATAGAGATAGGGAAGGAATACCACTTCTCCTGGGACCACAGCTTACTGGACTTTGGACGTTGCCTTGACTCGTCTACCGGTTTGTGTCCCCGTCACCCCTCCCCTCCTCCCCATGCTGTGTCTCTCACCCTCCCTTCATCTTTCCCGCCTTCATTATCTGTCTACTTCCCCTACTCCACCCCCCCTCCCCTGAATCTCTCACTTTGCCTGCTTTTCCCCTTACATATTTGTGCTTATTGTTTATCTCGACCTTACAAGTAACTATGTTGCCATGCTCTAAGAGTTGTGTAACCTTTGTAACGATGTAACCTGTAACTATGATCTGATGCTCCTGTAAAGCGCTCTGATACCTCAGGGTCTAGCCAGCGCTATATAAAACTTTTAAAATAAATAAACAAGAGCTATTAGTTTTACCAATATTTTGTTTAGCATGTTTTACAGCATTGCAGATGCTTTTTAAGTTTCGCCTGTACAGAATGCATGTGTTGTCAGCAAAAGCTATTGAAAAGTAAAAAAAAAAAAATAATAATCAAAATACGCTTATAGCCCAACTCGTGCTTACAGTTACTTACCACCGGTTGGCTCCCCAGGCCTCGAAAAATAATAACATTTTTACGAGACTGCAGGTCTAGTAAGTTGAACAATCTATTCTATGTAACTGTATCGTATTTGACCCGTAAACCGATCTCAAAGTGTGTGATCCAAGTTGCTGGGGGCCACCGTTGGGGATTAAGCGAGCTGTTGCCCAGTCACATGCTGCTGTCCTGAGCTGCCGCTGGGGATCGAACCGTGAGCCCTGTGCTCTGGAGTCAGCCGCTGCGGCACACTTCTCCCACACTAGAGGGAGCCAGACCCCTACTGATAGACTCTTGAAGAGACCTGTCAGAGAAGACTGGAACTCCTTTCTGATGAAGCAACAGTGAGAAATCATGCTTGTTTCCCCTTTGTTGCTATTTCATAGCAGTGAATAACCAGATTTATCATCTGGAATGTGGGATAGCGGCGCTCAGAATGAGCCAGATGTAACAATGCACTATTACATGTTGAATGTCTGAGTCTATATCAAATGTTTTTGCTGGCAGCTCTGTAGATTAATGTGCAGCCTGCTTCTCACATGGCTAAATCGCCTCAAGGCTGACCTAACTTTTCATCCTTTTGCACCTGAAAACAGGAGTAATACATGGTTGGCGATACTAGCTCTGTTACAAACTATATAAAAGACTGAGATGGTGGGAAAGAGAGGATGGTATGCGTAAAACCCGCTGCTATAATCTACTGGCTGGCTTTGTATAGTCCTTGCTTAAGGCAGTATAGAAGACCTGGTTAAATTGATGACGAGCTCCCTCTATTGCGATTGACTCACTAAGCAGATCTACATCTTAGAAGCGGAAAACGTGCATCTTGGAGATTTCTTAAAGAAGCTGATCTTATATGGGAGAATGAATGAATGAATGAATGAATGAATGAATACTCATTTATATAGCGCGTGGTTACCCGGAGGCATCCCAGCGCTGCAGTGAACCAATTCATCACCCGAGAGATTACAGAAATAGGAAGGTTTTTAGCATCTTTCTAAACCTAAGGTGACCGTCTTATTAACAGAAAAAGCAATTATTCTTCAGGATGCTTGTTTAATCTATGCAATACAATTTACTAATTATGTATTTTTATTTTGCTAGGGACACGCTGAAAAGTGAAGAAGCAAAAATGGTGAAAGCAAACCACCCAGGAAACTTTGGCCCCCGTAAATACTGCCTACGCGAGTGTATGTGTGAAGTGGAGGGGCAGGTGCCCTGCCCCAGTATTGTGCCTCTACCGAAGGAGATGACTGGGAAGTACAAAGCCGCCCAGAGGGAGAGCTCTGCTGTCTGAGCCCAGGTTTGGGAGGACAATCCACCAGGGGCAAGAGTCTGTCTGCAAGACAGAGCATGGGATGGCCCGGTTTGTGCCACAGGAAAAGTCATGAAAGGAAACCACTTGTGCTGGTCTGCCAGTCAGTACCGCTAAAGGAAAAGTTAAGATTTCTGAATACCTGTATGTGAGGTGTTAGGGGAAAGTGCACATTTATTGTGAAATTAAAAGTTCTTCAAGAGACATTTGATTCATTTACAGTTTGTTTTGCTTAGCTCTGCGCGCTTCTGCGGTACAAAGGTTACTTATGTATGATTGTAGATAACCAATGTCTTTTTTTTTTTTTATACAAGTTCAAGTTCGGGCATTTGTATAGCGCACTACTCACCCAGTGGGTCTCAAGGCGCTAGGGGACTCAGACATTTGAGCACAGTTTTACAAAAGCTTTGAATCGAGTTTGCACAAATTTGTTATAGGAAAGTAGTGTAATGTGTTGCCTTGCTTCAAGGGTGGTGCATGGGCGTTCCCATACGACTACCCATAGGTTTTTATGCAAATCTCCCATCTCCCATCTACAAAGAACTGTAGACCAAGATTTGTGGCAAAATCCTGTGCCTAAGGCAGGCGAAAGGAAGATCATTTGTAATTTCTTCCCGTTTTTCCCACTTTGCCTGTGTGATGCATTGTAAAGTGCATATACTAAGTAGAAAAAGCCTTAAAGCATAGTTTTTGTACTGGAGGGTGGGCCGCTTATAGTACAAACACTATGCTTCAGACACCACTGCACAGGGTGCAAGGGTTTCTGCATTGGCTCATGGCTGCCTGAAGTACCAGCACAGGGAAAGAGCAGAACAGCGCTACATCTTAAGAAATATGGTGCAGTTCTGCTCTCTCCGGTTCCCCCAACGCAGTTCAGCGACTTGTTGCGTGCCTTGTATGTAAATCTGGGCCTTGGAACCTGTGTGCGCTACTTCAGCCAGCCAGAAATTTCTAAAACATGACTATGGATGAACATTCTCCACCGACAACGCAGTCCTTATATGTAGATTTCTCAATTTATTTATGAACTGCTCGCAACTGTGTATTTCTTCTTTTTGTTTAGTTGGTTTACCATACTGTGGTGGATGACAGAATTCTCGGGAACATGGTTGGAAGGTAAACCGACTCCGTGCTGTGATATCCATTGACTTTCATTGAATACTCGCAGCTTAAATGGTGGCACGTGTGCAGCATAAACTTTGAAACAGACTACCTTGAAAATGCTGATGGATTCTCCAGGAGGATTTTTTTTTAAACTGGGAAATTGTCAGAACCCTCCACTTAATATATTTGTCCTGTTAACAGTGGTTCCATTTTTTTTTTTTAACGAGTGGCACATTTGTAGGTGGTGCATTATTTTGGTAGTGTCAGGTAGCAACATTTTTGTGCCCTTCCCAGTGAGGTT
This sequence comes from Lissotriton vulgaris, assembly GCF_964263255.1. Taxonomy (NCBI): domain Eukaryota; kingdom Metazoa; phylum Chordata; class Amphibia; order Caudata; family Salamandridae; genus Lissotriton; species Lissotriton vulgaris. Next base: position 233,016 of record NW_028240617.1, on the reverse strand, counting down.
GGTAAGAGGAATAACCCCTAGTAATTTGGGTGAGTTAAAACACGCAATGAACGTAACCATTAATAACTGGAAGATCGGCAACATATGAAGGAAGTTTTGAAGGAAAGTGTGATTTTAAACAAATACAACTTTGTACACCACCTCATTAATAATAAAAAGGAGTCATTCATTCATTCGCTTTACCTTTTCCTAGTCTATCTAGGTGTTATGCAAAATAAACTGCAATAAAAGATTAACTTGTTTACACAAAGTCGTCACACCGGTACATTGTTTATTTTTTTAATTTATAGATTCTTTTTAAATACAAAAGCTCTCAATACTGTAAAAAGAATGCTGAGAAGTAGTACATGCAAGTTTATTCGAGATTAGAATAACAAATAATGGATAAAGTCAGTTAGCTTCTTCGTGCAGAGTGACATCAGCGGCATGAGGTTTCCATGCATCACTGAACAGGCATCACTCTATGAAGGCGCACTTCAGTACAAGTCTCTTGATCAATACAAATAGTCATCATAAATACGACACGTACAATAGGGCTACCTTAAATTAGTGTATTAGGCCGTTAACTGCAGACATTTCTGTTCAAATAAAGACTTGTTTTTTTATATGTTCATTTACTTCTGTTTTACCTACAATAACAAAGCAGGAAGGAGTAGCAAATATTTCCCCAAAGACATACGCAAGTAGTGGTAATTAAGCATTAGAACTTCCAGTTAGATGAGAATTGAGGCATATCCTAAAAACAACAGTACAGGATATGCCAAACTGAAGACTCTGCCATGGCCACACAAAGGGAAGTTTTGCTGGTGAGGTTTTGAAGTAGCCTACAACAACATATGGAAGAGTCTCAACAATTTCCTCATTCAAAATGATCCTTGCTAGAAGCATACTAGGACTTTTCCAATGCTGAGACACCAACATTTCTTTCCTTCTTATGTGGTCGTAAACTATCTTGCAGTAACTTCCTGGTGTGGTTAATTTAGGACTTGGAGGTTTATTACTGCGCTCAAACTCTGACCTTTATTCAGGCAAGTGGTCTGTGTTGCTGAAACGAGGAATGACAGCCCACAATAGCAGGCACTGCATGTCTAAATACGCTACCACTTATGAAAGGAAAAGCATAAATGAACAGCAATGAGAAACAGTTTGAGTACTCCTTGGCAGTGAGCAGCAGTTCTGCTTTTTCCAGCATGAGATGCCCCTGTGGGCACACGGACAGCTGAACCTGGTAGCTATGTGGACGGTAGCTAGGTATTGGAGCAACATTAAAATCTTGGATTACACAGCTATTCACTGTAGTAAATAAGCCATGTTTGCCCCAACCGCTTCATAGTATTGCTCCAGACACCCATCATAAGAGGTAGGTAGGGTAACAAAATCATGAAAGTGCATTTTAAGTTATATTGCATCAGGGCTAGTCTCCAGCTTAAGTATTTGTTATTCGTTTGGTTGAAGAATAACTGTGTGTGTGTGTGTATATATGCATTAGACAGAAAAAGTTCTCATTTTGCCCTGTAGGATTGTTGTTTACGTTTGTAAGGAGAAGCTGGCTTCTAAAGCACACTTCCATTGATGTTCAGGGTAGATCTGTGATGTTAGTTGATAATTAGGTAGTGCATGGTTACTATCAGGAAAGCTACTTGGTACTTATGTCAGGGCTGCATTACTGGGAATGGGTTAGTGAAGGAAGACCGGTTTGCAAAATGTATTGTGCAGCCTTAAACACGTGAGCATAAACTAAGATGGCAAAACATTAGTTTTCCTTACTAAACTGTTTTATCCTCCAATCCTATCAAAAGGCTCTGAGAAACATCTGAGTCCAGATAAATCATCCATTTCAAAGTCCAGTGTTAATTGATTTTCCAAATTAAATAACCTCGGTTTTAAAACACATTAGCTTTACTATGCATGACCCCTTCTGAAGCATTATTCACCCTTTCAACTCAATTTTTTGTACCCCATTATAAACACTAATGGTAGAAATTGGTTTCCTTTTTAAAAATCCTCCAACCACCTTTCTCAGAAGATATCCTTCTCAACATCATCTGCTGGGCATAAGCATTGAAGCCAACCTCTGTGGATCAAGAGAATGTTTTCACAAATCCAATGAAGTGTTTGTTTAAATCGCATCTCTAAGCATGCTAGTCATTTTTTTTGTCCCACAAGGATCCTGTGCCCCACAGCAAAATGAGTGCTTTTTAGTTACAACTTTTATCGTGTATATATAATTTCCCGTTATCCAGCCCCCCCACCACCACCAAAATTTGCAATTTCCTTCTTCTACAATGATATTAACTGATTAGGTACCAAATGCTAACGGGGTTTTCTACTGAGTTTCATGCCACGTTTTAGAAAGTTAGATTATACAGACCTCCTTCTGCAGAACCTATCTAACACCAGCAAGATGGTTTAGGTAATCAGTTACTCCTTGCTGATATCAATGTAATTTGGAGGTCACGAGTTTGAATCCCAAGGGCCTATTATCTAACAAAAGTAAATAAACTGAGTATTGTGCAAATGTTGCAACACGTTATTTAAAGCATACAGAAATAGTACAGACTCGACCATTACTGATGCACTTTGAAAGCTGCCCTTTTGTCTGTAAGGAACAATACATACATGGGTTTCTTGGGGAGTTTTACATAGTATGTACTTTAGCCCTAATAGTAGTCTGCCAAGTTTTTATTCTTTTAAATAAGTAATAAAGAATGCCGTACGTGCACAAAAACAAAATCCAAAGCAGGTATGGTTAGTCTTTTATAATTTCAAAATAATAGTTAAGTAAAATGTGATTCTTGTTCATAACTTTCAGTCTTGCTAACTCGTTTAAGGATTATGGACCTGACGAAAAAAGCGCAATGTAAAACATTTTTAAAGGGGTGTCCAGTAATCCTTGCACCATAATCAACAAAGTGTTGTATTGTAAAGTACATTGACAGGCAGCAAACCATAAGGAAGATGTTTAGATAAGTTACTTTAAATGTTTCAAAATGTGCCTGTAGGCTCAGATTTTCTTTCATCTCACAGTAATACGAGTCAAAGAATTTAATCCCATCGCTCTATGTAGGGATGACCACTTTCAGGCTGCTAGCCGATCTTCATGGCATGCACACATACTGATTCACATCTAAATTAAAGTTTCTGCAAGCTACAGAGAGGCAAGTGATAACACCCCAACCCTACTTGCATTGTCCTGACAAGAATTGAGGGAAAAAACACCAATCCCCCCCCCCTCATCTATCTGCACCTTTTGTGGGACGGAAATGTGAAGCCTGTAGCATCTCCGGGGTTACCGCAGACGTAGTGAGTTATGTGGCACAATGGCAACTGAGCGTGTGTGAAGGAAATACTCTGTAGCCCTAGGTTAAGGTTGCACTACATAAAATAAGCGCCAGTGACAACAAAGCCATTGTTTTGGCAGATCAACAGTTTAAAATAAATATTACAAAATGTGCCATTTCGCATCATTTAGATCCTCTGTTAAACCAAGACCGCACCCAGCACCAAAAGAACAGCAAGTGGTCCCCCATAAAAGTCAGGATCGCCTTCAAAACACTGTTTCATTCACTTCCATATTCCTACAAGGCTCAATGGCAAGATATCGGTAGGAAGCAGAAAAAAAAGCAATCCAATTCCACTGCACTGCACTGGGCATTTACCCTTACATAGGATAAACCTCAGAGAGAGGTCATTGAAACAAACTATGACTCATGACGGGCAGGAGCTGTGATGAGCATGGAATGAGTGAATAACTGACCCTCAACTTTGAAACCACCACAACCACACTAGTCATTTGCTCTTCATAAATGAAATCGAAACCTATCATACCTTCTGCATCTAACTTTCCGCCTCATTCTTCATGAACTGCCACAGTGCAAGTACCTAGAAGCACTTAAGCAACGGAATGCATGCAAAACAAGAGAACCCAAATTTCCAAACAAATGTATGGCACCTTTGCAATATTCAAGCAAAAACTGCATAATGATAATATAGATAGCCAGGGAGTCTAGAGAATTCACCTTGAAAAAAGTTCAAAAGTGAATAAAATTATGTCCTAACAGACCCAGTAGGTAAAACCAGAACCTTTGCAGAGGCAGAGTTCAAGATTAAGATTACTCTTCCTAACAGAGTAAAAACTGGCCAACTCAATAAAGGGTTTGCAGGATTGGTCTTCTGAATGTTTTGTTTTCGTACAAGGTAAATTCTAAAGGTTTGAGAGTGAATTGCAAATACCCAGGCAGACCGTTACCAACGTATTATGGTATTAAACAACATACATTTATTTACGTGATTTAATCTGTGGTTAGTTAAACAGAAGATATGCAGAATTATAGTTGGGTAACAATGAATAAGGAACAGTTGCCTACCTCTAATCCTAGTTCTCCTTCAGGGGAATCTCCATTGAAATCATTAGCACAGAATAGACTCGCCCAAGAGTGGGAGCCTAGAGCACTTTTTAAAAGCATAAATATATACTCCACGTTCTGTTACAAAAAAGCTTTTTTACGTGAATAGAAGTAATTAATCAACCTATACACAGGTGATATGGGTCAATTTAATGAACTTGGAAAAAACCAAAGAAATTATAGCTGTCACTTGAGATTTAAGTGACACAAACTTTTTTTTAAAGGAAATAAAGGTAAAAGGGCAGTGTAGCAATGGAAGACTACCAACCCTGCAATATCCAATGATTTCTCAGTGGCAGTTGTCCCAATTCTTTTTTTTTTTTTTAAAGAGAGTCAAAGGATATTAATACAGAGGATGATTAACCTTCTTTAGTTCATCCACTGGCAAGATGTGATTTCAATGGAGATTCCCCTGAAGGAGAACCTGAATTATAAGTAAGCCGCCCTTCCTTTTCCTTCATGGGAACTCCAATGATAATTATAATAGATTCGCATTTTCACCCCCAAATAAAAGTGGTACAAGAGGGAAAAAAAATCAATAAAAACTATGCAGAAAGATTTCTCGAGGATTCCTGCCCTATCTGGGCATCTGTTCTCGAGTGTGAAAACATAAGCTGATTAAACTCTGCTAGTACAAAAAACACACCGCAAGGCATGAAAGCGGGGGGCGGGGGTGCTACTTGCCATTTCAATTTTTCTTTAGTGCCTATTGCAGCTGGACTTACATTGCAATTTTGAATGAGAGCCATCTAATCATCTGTGTGTGTGTGCGGATTAAGAGGTTGCTTGAAAAAGGAAGATGGATGACTCGTATTTTTTGCATAAGTCTAAACCAGTAAGAATGCCTTGATGCCAGGCAATGGTTTTAACCAACAGCAGCTAAGACTGAAATGTCAGAGGCTGCACCAAAGATGAATGGGTTTGAAACCATCATGTTTTTGTTGAGTATTTCTAGGAGGTCTTTGCGACATTCCCTATGGAAGTAATTTGCAAACTGTTGGAGCAAGTCGTATTATACCTACCTAAGAGGGCAATGTCCTTTGCTGTTTTTGTTGTGGTAGGGGACAGGTCCCACACATCTCTGGTCCCATACATCTCTTCCTATTTTATACCATCATCATCTGGAGGGGCAGTCAATAAAGGAGCCTTGGCATGAATTGCCACTGACACAATCACAGAATCACAAAGAGTATGCAACCTAAGAAAAATAAGTCCTGATCAGGTGGTCTGTATTTTATCTGAAGCCTTATCTCACCTTCTCTTTTCTCATTATCAACCAGTCCACTCTGAAAGGGACTCATCGTGCCTGTGCTGTTTTCGCTCACAAAGATTTGTTCATGACCCTTCAGGGGCACACATGGCATTTACACCGAGGGATGTGAGAGTCCAGTAGGTAAAATATACACCGATCATAAGGATTGATGTAGCCTTTTACTTGCCACGAGCTGGGCCCTTCACAAAGAGATGGCATTTTTATGAGGTGAGAAAAAAAATTCAGTTAAAACAAATGAGAGGAAAACACTCCAGATATTAAAAGACATTAAATGAAGATGCTTAAAGAAGGTTTGGAAAGATTTAAAAAGTCTGAGCTCTGTGCTTCAGGTCACCAAGAACCGAAAAGATTAATCGGCAAAACTGCCCCACAGAGAGCATGATGGATTGACAAGAGAGGACTTGAAGCCCATAAAGTCACCGTATCAGCGTTACATGACTGCAGCCTATTGGCCCATACACCATGCTCAAGTATTCATTTTCAAATTAAGAGATATGGGTTTTTCTAAAGAAAGGTGAAAGTGGAAAAAATATATATATATATATATTTTTTTTAAGTGCTTGTGAATATCACTGGAGATCCCCTAAAGGAAAATCTGGCAGTTTTTTGTAGAAGATAAATAGTGGCACCAGAGTGGTAGTTTCATAAAAAGGTTTAATCGGTACAAGCCCACGACGCTCCCAGGCATCCAGTTGGGAATCCACAGCAGGAGTAACTGCTGTGGAACCAGACCGTCGCCTAGAAACCCCCAAGGGAATTTATAATAATACATTTGAGGGCGCGCAGGGAAGACCGCATGAGCTCAAGAACAGTAGAAGTATGTGTATACACTACAGTTTTCCACTGAGGGTCTCTCTGAAATCACAGTTATTCAACCATCTGTTAAATATGGCCCTCAAAATCATCTGCTGCTGTTTTCAAATGCTACACAAGGGCAGAGAAGCATCGAGGGTGCTAAAAAACTCAGTCTATACTCCTTGTCCCCCCCACACCTCCCACCAAAAAAAACCTGGCCAGCTGCCATCCACCTCCTTCTATGCCTCCCCTCCTCCTTACCATTTAAAGCGGTGCTCTCTGCTCTATAACCGTGCCGAGAGCCAGGAAGCCTTGGCACCATGGTATGGAATGCCTTTATGACATAGCAATAGTGGGAAACAGCTTTTGTTTCCTACTGCAGCTGTCACAGCAGTGAATAAAGCTTTAGAACTGATATTCATGCCAGTCGCTGTCACTGAGCACCACACATAACAAATCACTTCTATAGTGCATTGTTGCTGCTAGTGTCCAGAAGCACGGTTACGTTGCAGTTGCACACCTGGATCAACATGGATGTAAAAGGTGCTGGTTTATGTGACCTGTGTGTGGAGTAATGTGATTAAAGGATGTAGTACAGTAGAGGGCTTGGGGAAGTAAAGAAGGTATGTCAAAAGCAGTCTCCGAATATGCCACTCCTTTGACGTGACCCTCCCTAACCATGTAGGACAAGATGCAGAACCACATTGACAGCGTGCAATTGTGCCAATCTTTGTACTAAAAGCAAGAATACCCATTGTAGCCCTACTTCAAAATCTATACCTCATTCTTGTGCTGCAGATTTACACATTGCACCAGATGTGGGACATATCATATGTTGAGACTCTGTTACCCCCTTAGCAGATGCATCTAAAACATCTCAAATGGAATTGTCCAACCTCTGACAACAGATCTGCTTCCCAGCAAAACAAAATACCAAGTCCATTTTGTGGGAGGATTATTAAATTTGAGAAGGGTAAGAAAAAAGGTGGGTGGCGGATGGGCCCAAAATATTACCCGGCAAAAAAAATATTTTTATTTTGGATAGAGACAATAACAACTCATTTTGGATATCGAGCTAAATATCACTTTTAACAACAAAGTTTATACTCTGTCCCAGGAAAGAGTTTGCTTGATGGATGCAATAACAAGTTGCGAAGAAAATAACAATAACCCGTCCACGTGTGCTGGATGAAACTTACCCTAAATGTTTGCAGTACATCTCCTTGCATGAGAGGCTAATACTAACAATAGCCACATACACCACTGTGTGTAGTTTGTTCTTTCATCTCCAACTCCATGCAATGCGATCATCGCTTTATGGTCAATATTTCATACATTTAGTTCCTGTGTAACAAACACATGTATGCATTTTCTGTCATCACGCACACCTCTTCCATCCTTGGAAGCAGATGTATCACTGATAAAGCTTCATGTAGTTACCATTTTCAAATTAGAGGCCAAGAAGAAATGTAACACCAGTACAATGTTTTGCTGAATCCCATTGCCTTTGCAATCAAAAATCCACTGCGGTCCTTAAAAATGCAAGCTTTTGACCTAAAAGTCTAGGTCTGAACATAAATCCCTAAAAAGGGGCCCAGCGGGTTGAACTTTTACACAAGGCACTGTACATCCTTAAATTTGGCTTTACTGTTACTGGCCTTTTATAAAGGTGGGTCTGGAACTGGACTCCTTTCCCGGTAATACTGTACTAAAGGCAATAACAGAGGCAGCGAGCTTATTTCAATGTCCTAATCAAGAGATAATGGGTATATCTGACAACAGAGCAGGACACAAGTAGGGCAACACCAAATATACACTACAGAGAGACAATTGGAAAGTGTTTGTCTTCGTTCTCATTCTTGTCAGTTGCCTATCCCTTTTTTCGACTAAAAGTGCTGCTGTGCAATTTGATCAGTGACTTCCACTTTTAACATCCTCACAAGAACTTCCAACAACTTATAAACCATTTTTTGTTTCCAGAACCTTCTCACTTTCTTGGTTAATATTGGGTGCATTTTCTTCTACCGTTGTCGTCTCCTCTCCAATATGACCACAAGCACATTTCTGTATCCATGAACCTCTCTCTGGCCACGTCTCATCAAGACAGTCTTTCCAGAATATTCCCAAAGGCAATTATATGTATAGCACAATGGAACTTGAAGCTATTGCTGAGAGAAACCTAGGTATTTAACCTAAACCAATGCCCACTTGGCAAAGAAACAAGAGCCATTTATAATGGCCTGACATTGACTGAATTTGGTGAATGTTTCCAGAATATCTGGATTCACCGGAACCACTTGAAACCAACATTCCCCCCTCCCCCCACGCAGTTGTGGTCATAAATAATTTCAAAACACTTCCACATAAGCCTATGTAATTTGTCACCACTCCATAGTGTGAAATACAGATGCGCCCAATGCCTCCTTTTACATTCAGACACCCATGAAACATCCTGAGTAACTAAGTCATTTAGGGTCACATTCCTAAAACATTAATTTGAACTAGTGGAAGTTTTAAAAACATAGGTGAATGACATTAAAAGTAACAGCTTCAGAATGGACATCACATTCACTTTCAGATTGTTTTATGTTGCTGAAGATAGTGGTAGTTACCCCAAATGAAAATGTGCAGTACAGATTTCAAGATTTCATCTTCCGTCGTGCTCTTCTGGTAATCCCATTCTGGCTGTCCATCAAATCCTACAAAACCACTGGACTCCCATCCCATTAGTGTGCAATACTCCCTCCCTTAATGACAAGCTCCCTTCTGCTCTGCCAGCTTGCGCCTTAGATCTTTTAAGTTTTCAGTTAGCAGCTCTACTTCGTCAAAACGCCCGCTGTGCTTTGCATCAAAAATATAAGCCTTGATGTTGTCTATCTGCTGGAGGAGAAGATCTTCTTCTATAACTTCCTCTTCTCCTGCATCATCGTCTTCCTCAAAAGGATTACTGGATGTGCTTTGCTCAAAAGGATTTGAAGAATGTTCTAATTGATCATGGAAAGGAACTGCAACCTCTTCAAATGGATTAGGAGCACAGTTTCCTGCATGTGGGTCCATATCATCGTCCTCCTCAAACGGGTTGTACTCTCGCTTGGCATTCTGAAGAACTCTGCTGCTGGTTACAGGCACAGAAGCTTCATGAGCAAGGTCTTCGGCAAAGGGATTAGATGGGTCGATTGGAGTGGTGATCCCTTCTTCACTGAAGGGGTTTAGGAGGGTAGCTTTGTTTTCATAAGGTAGGAAGGTTTCCTCATGAACCATAGTATCTTGATTAGGTTGATTTGGAAGAGGGGCTAGAGGTGCTGATGCAAAATCATGGAAGTGGTTTATCCTCCCATCATCCAGCTCCACGGTGTGGTTAATAGGATTTTGCTTCTCCCTACTAGTATCATGCTGGAACGGTCTCATCTCTCGGAAGTCCAGGGAGTGTGCTGTGACCTCATGGGTCACACATCGGTTCTGTTCCCTCTCCCACTCTTTCTCCCGCAACACCTCCAATTGTTCTAGCTGTACGGCCTCTTCCTCTGCCAACTTCTTGGATAGCTCAATTGCCATTTCAATTTGCTGCTGCTCATACTCATCCTGCAGCTGCCGCAGGTTCTCCTGCAGCATCTGCACTTCATCGTTCCGGTTGGCTTCCTTGGCCTGTTCAATAAAAGATGTGATGTTGTGGATCTGTTGAAGCAGAGGGTCTGAGATGTGAGAATCACGTGGCGTGCTGAATGTAGGGAGCCAACCCTCAGCTTTCCTAGCTCTGCCCTTTTGGAGAGTAGGCACCTCCCCATTTGGAGCACCAACTGGTCTCGAGACAAAGTCTTTACTTCTCGCTTCCATTCTTCGCTGTGCCTCAAGTGCTGCCTAGGAAGACAAAAACAAAAAGAAATTTGAAATAACAAATACACAAGCTTAGGCTTTCTAACTGAAGAAATGGAAGATCGCCAACTGTGACTCTCTGAAGCACAGCTCTGAAAAACGTATTGTGTCTTAAGGCTGCTAATTATAAATAAGTTCATATAATAGGCAATGTGGTAGACATAATGTTCGCATGTATTATGGCAGTATCAAACCCAATTGTGCAACCTCTGGGCAGGCCATTCAATTATCAATATCCATGGTTCAAACGTTAAATACAGCTCAAAAACCTATTCTGCTTAAGCAAATCAATAAATCAAAAAGAGGCTTGCAAAGAAGTCTGAAAAGAATGGTGTGATATGACACAGAACCTTCTAGATGCTCCCCACCTCAACATAGGCAAAACTCTCTACAGTGAGCACACCAAACAAAAAATACCAACACCCTGGTTAAGAACAACCTGCCAATGATACAAGTCAGAACTTATTAAAAAAAGGCCAAGCCAACACGTGGAATGTCTGTGGTACGGGAACTCGAACCTCACTTGATTTAATTTACTGCAATGACGAACATTATAATAAACCAATCCAGAGGGCAAAATGGTCTACTATTCCAATCATATAGAACCTAAAATGCATTTCCTGCTAAATGTTTTAATCTCTATAACTGTGGAGCATGCATTGATAACCTACTAAAAATACTCTTTGTGGGGACTGCTTTAAGAGTTAGCAGACAACAGTCTATCTAACAATCATCAGCTGGCTCCAACCCATCGAAGAGACTAGGCAGTCACCTGTAGGCAAGAAATTTTGAAATCCAAGCGTTATGAAAGCTTGCAAGACAACAGACCAGGATTTTTAGATTTTGGCCCTTGAGTGAATTAGAACAGCCAACGTATAAGAAATAGGTACACTGACAGATCTAGTCATTGGGCATTCCTGTGGGTTAATTCCCTTAACTTGGTAATTATCATTTGTATGCTACAATTGGTACTGTTAGTTGAAAACCACAAGCACAAATTGATTTATGCAGACAATCAGATCCAACTCCGACTGGAAAATGAAGTAGGGAGTCAGCCAAATATCACCAACATACATGCACCGCTCCACTCATCTACCCCTTGTTCTCAAATACAACTCTCCTTTACTTCACAACTAGTTTTGTGGCTTTCATATATACATAGCGGCATGGACATTACTAAGAAAACCTTAATGGGGCACAGCAGATTATGGTACTGAGCAATGTTGACCCATGAGACTATCTCTTTAATGTGATCCTGGGAAACTCCTTAGTTCAAAGCAGAAAGTAAAGCATACAGGCATAATCTTTTAATTAGTACTCCTGCGTTTCCCCTTCCAACACTGGATGGGTCATTTTTCGCTAACAACTCACCATCGCCTCTGATTCCTTAAGCGTTCTGGTTTCCTCATAAACGTCGCCAAGAGAATTTTCCTGGTCTAACTGTTCGTCTACCGTGCCATCGGCCTCACACCTCTATCTACGTGAGATCTGCTAATGCTTATTACAGGCAATTGTACACAGGCATGCTCATCTTAAATGTGCAGATGATGATCAACTTATTGTTAATATGGATCGAAATGCCATGGACACCCTAAACACCTTATGCACTGCTCTAAATTGCCTTAATGTGTAAAGGTGCTTCCTTGCGATTTGTTTGTCACATAGAACATTTTGTGTTTAACACACCTACAGCTTTGTCGGAGCCTTTTTGTGTTTCTCATTGTTTGTCGTCCCTGTTTTAGTAGGATGCAGGCTTGTGTCTCACTTAAAATGTATTGTTTGTACTGTTCTTATTTGATTAAAAAATATTAAATATCAGACCTCTGTCCGGCTGGACAAGTTCAACAAATATAGTACTGACTGGGTCTATATTCATTCTCTTGTTCGTATTGTCGTTTCTCTAGGGGCCAATGTTCTAAATAATGGCTTATTGTGAAAAGCATATGTTAAAGGCAATAGGCTTACAGGGGTGGATTGCAGGCAGCTATTTTCTGGGAGTGTGTAAAATTTGCCTATTTTGCTTTAGTGTAATTAATTATACGAAATTTCATGGGTAATTAAGAAAAGTGGTGTAACTGCATAATTTCTGGAATTTTGCATAACATAAGTTACACAAAGTTCCAGAAATTACGTGATTTGTGCGGGTAGGGCTTAAATTTCACCTGGGCCTAGTCAACATACCATGCAAGACAGCATACCTGTCCTGTACGTCACAAATGGATGTTTGAGTGTGCCACTTAACTTCATGAATGAGGATGGCCACGCCGAGAACCAGCCAGAGCGCAGACGAGGGTGAGATTTGTCAACAGGTACAATTCTTAAAAGCAGTGAAGTTAACTCAATGATGCCGAATATAAACAAATACAAGGTGGGCTTTCTGCGGATCACTAAGCATTACCAAGGGTCACGTTGGACAGTATTGCACAACCTAGCGTTGGAAACTGTATGAGTCTTGCCAAGCGCAGGAGAGTGCCATGCATGTGGTGTGCCGTATAGAGATGTGCCCTGCAAGAATAAAGTAAACATGAACAACCCTCCCCCTCCCCCAAACTGGTTGAATCATCCACTCCTCACCCCCTCTCCCCCAACAGTCAAAACAAGGAAATAAGTATTCCTCAGTGCACCAGAAGACCTTACGAACAACCCAGCGATAAAGGGCTTGGTGGCCGAGGGTGGGTTATAAAGGTGTCATCAGGTGGCAAAGAGTTTACCAATCTTCAGGTACAGACAGGAGTTGGATAGAATAACCACCAAAAGCTGCCCAAGGAGCCTTCCGGGGCACCCCAAGTCGCGTCCATTTGACAGCCTGTCGAGTCCAGGCAGAGTCTGCAGCATCATCAAAGAGGACCTGGTTCAGTTGTTATCACTGAGATTGCTATTGCGTGCAGTTTACAGCCATGCGTCGCAAGTCCCCCTGGTATTTCCTAGTTTGCGCAAAAATGTAAGTGTCGCCTTTGGGTTGGTGAAAAATATGTTCTGCCATGCAGGGACAACCAGATTTTGGATGAGTATATCAGCGAATATGCCATCTCGGCACAGCCAGAGTGAAATCCGGGTAGAGTGCGATCAAGATTCTTTGATAATGTAAGTCACGGCATGCACAGGCCAGTTGTAGAGAGTCGTCCTGCTCCCTAAAGTTAAGAAGGCGCTTTACTATAGACTTTGCTGAAGCCCCAGGCAGGAGACAGAGGCCCAGCGAGCAGTGGGCATGCTCAACTGCAAACACGGGTGACCTGGCCTAGCCAAATAGGGAACGGAGAATTGTCCCTATGCAAGTGTCCATTCGGTCCATGACTGTTGACTCTGGTATCTCTAGGATGCACACGTAATTACGCCATGACCTGGCCTCCAAGTCCTTGTTCTCGATCACTTCCAGAACTTTCTCCATCCATAGGAGATGTTCATTTGATGTAGGGTGCATCCTCAACCTCAGACACCTGCGTCTCCAGCTGGTCAAGGCAGCCCCCATGTTTTTCTAGTTGTTCCTTCATTCAATCAAGACTGGTGGTAAGGAGATCCATCTTAGTGTCTGTAATGTGCAGGCTGTGCTTCAGATCAATGAACATGCCTTTGATATCCTGATCAAGGGGGAGACAGTCTCTGAGGAAGCATTCTGTTGCTGAGCCTCAAGGGGAGAACCGGTGACACCCACACCCTAAAGTGCAGATAATGGGAGCGTAGGCTGTTTTGGCCTCATGTTTACCCATCTCAGAGCTGTGGGGGTTCAGACAGAGGAAGCAAGCGGGAGCGGCTGTCCACCAAAGCATGGGCCAGTCCCACCTCACCCCAGAAGACACCTGGGGAACACGAACAGATCAAAACCACATTGACTCTAGAAAGGTGCAGGCGCTCGCATCCAACTGAAATGCCAATCTAGTATTCACTCTCCGGGGGCCCAAAGTTTTCAGCTGCCCCCAGCCAATGTCCAGATGTGTCAGTGACCGGTCTACATGCCCAGCAGTGCAATAATGGGCAGTAACCAAAGTCACAGGCACAAACAGGGTCCTCACTGCAGTAGACGACGGACTAAATTCAGCGTTCCCAAGGGGATTGCAAGGTTTCAGCTGCCCTCTGCGCACCACCACGACACACAAATTCTCAGCTGCGGCAGCCCGCGAGTCACAGCAGCTCCAGTCAGTTACCCCATGACTAGAAAACAGACAGTGTCATGCCAGAATAAATCGAGGTGCAGCTGTTTTATAACACCTAAGCTTGAGGTGTTGGCACCATGCTGCACCACAAGCTCGAGGATTTAAAAACAATTTATAGAAAAAAAGAGAGCTCAGCCATAGGAGGCATATGATCGTGGTACAGATATTTTACAAACTTAGCTAAGAGAAGTGTAAGCAAAGGTAGTTACAAATGAAAACCAACACATTTTCATTGTAGGAGCCCTGGGGTACAAAGAATGCACATCTCTTTTACACCTACATCTATGCAGAAATGTTCGTTGCCCTTCAAGAAGTAATTATTCCGCACACAGGGGATTAACTTCCAATCCTTGCTCGGATAGATTACTGGTGGTGAAGGTGTACAACACTATTCCAACAAAATGAGCATAGGCACATTGTGTCATTAAAGTGATCCATCAAAACTCTTGGTGATCCATATTACTTTACAAATATGTTCTAGAATAACATTTCCAAAATGGCCATAAATGCACACCTAAGCTGCATCTGAAATGGGCAATTCTTGAGACTGTACTGGCAAAGTAATATGCTGAGCTCTCATTTCAGAATTAAAAGGACTATAAGACCATGGTGAAATCAAGAAACTGCTTGGTGTATACAAAGTAAACCTGCTTGACAGACACAAAAAGCATGTTTTCAGTTCACAATACATATTGTTACCTTTCTTTCGAGCTGCAGTTTGTGTTCATTCTCCTGCTTTCGTTTTTCTTTCAATTCTTCATATTTTTCTTTAGTTGGCAGTGACATAAGTCCTAGTAACTTCTCCTGATAGAAGCAAAAGACATACAGAATAAAAAGATGCTTAACAAAATGATAGCAAACTAGCATCAACAGAGATAATGTGGTCACACTATTTTATTTTGATGGATGAGAACTATTTATTCTTTCAATATAATCAAAGAAAGCTTCAATATTTGTTTTGACATGGCTTAAAATAATGTCCGGGCTTTAGTTTATCATTTACTTCGATAAATAGCTTCTGCAGATTTTAAATACATAACACTTTTCGTTGTTAGCGAGCACTTCAACCTTTGAGAGGCAATCTGTGTTACACCTCCCTAAGGATCAAAGCATAATTTGCGCCTGTGATTGCGAGTACCCTGTACCAGCATTTATTTTTGGGACTGAATTTGTGCTGATGTGCAAGAATCAATGATTCGAAATAATAATAAAAAATCTAACACACTGCGACTATGAAGCCAGCGTGGAAGTGGTCGTCACTTGCCACTGAATTATGATGTGACATTACGACACGGCATGAGGATGCAACTGAGGTGTGTCGCAGAATACCAGCACAGGCCAGAACACAACCATGACACAGAATTGCAATAACCTGCCTCACATTGCTCATGATGAGGACCTCTGCTGGGCAGCCCAGGCTCGGATTGGGCAAGCCATCCGTGTACACTTACAATTCTTCCCATGCTTTAACCAGGGAGTGCCAGGCATCTGCTGAATTTAGTCATTCCTGTGAGTTTCATCTCCCATGCTATGGGTCACCCACAGTCCTTACTTGGTCCAGCCTTGCCCTTGTAGCAGGGCATGGGTGCACCAAGCAGCAGAAGCTCAGGTTTCCAGCTCCATCCGCTCACCTGCTCCAGCCCCAGCCACTGGTAAGGTGTCTGTGGGACGGCATTGGCGATCGGGCCCTGCATCCTGCACGCCAATGCAGGGACATTTTATTGAACAATCCCCAATATATTAGACTCAAAGCATGCAAGTGTTGGAAGGCTGATATATCAGCAAATGCAAATAATCACCCCATCCCAATCTGATGACGTTGGGACTGCTGCCTTCCCTCATTGACGGACCTTAGGTCAGCCAATGAGGGAAGACAGCAGTCCCAAGCCTTCCGGGACCTTCAAGGCAGACCCACAAATAAGTGTGTGTGTTTGTTTTAAATTAATGCTTGGTTTGTGTGTGTGTATGTATAAATGTTTGGTAATGAGTGTTGTGAATGGATGTGTTTGTGTGCGCACGCACATGCGTGAATGCATGCATGGCTGTGAGTGTGTATGTTTATGTATATGTGCGTGTGTGTCCTGTCCGTATTGGTTGGTTAGCTTGTGAGATACTTTTGTTTGAAATAATGTAATTCGCTTTTATTTATTGTGGCACCTAATTTTTCTCTCGTCATTGTTTGCTGTAGTTGTTCTATATGTTTGTCTTTCACGTACTATGGGACAAATAAACTAATAATAGCAGTAAACAAGCATTTGCAATGCAATCAGTCTCGCCTTTGGGACCTTATATGTATTTAGCCACACAGCACATAAGCCTGGGTGCTGAAACATCTACTGTTCTTTGACATAGAGGGAAAGTAAGCACCAAACTGCGTGGCACGCCAGGTATGGGAACACATGGAGAGAAATATTGCCTTTCAGCGGGAAATGGTATAGTCCAAAGCTCTATTTTAATATAAAATCAGGGCCTTCGGTGGTCATATCACTGAAAATACAAGATTTGAAAAATATATTGTTGTCTACGGGTGCTCGTGGAAGACTATTACTATGGACTGGAATCTAGAGAATGCAAAAGTGATTCTGGTATTTTACTAACCTCTGCTGGTCGTTTTCTATCAAGAAAGTTAAATAGAGGCAGTTGCAAGAAAAATGAAACAAGCATTTGCAATGCAATCGGTCTCGCGTTTGGGACCTTATAAGTGTTTAGCCAGAGCTATTGCCTCTGCTTATGCACAAGTGTAGTCACAGAAAAGTTATGTTTCAACAACAAAAAAGGCATGCAATAGAAAACTGGCACTGCATTCCATTTTTGTTAGATTCAGTTATTCTAACTCATTAGTGAATGGTGCATTTTCACACCAACCCCTGTTCCCCTAAAGGCTTTTAGGGCTCTTTCTACTTCTCACTACCAATGACCCCCGGTTTCAGTCATTTTAAAAAAACAGCTAGGTGCTCCTAACAAACATCAGGAATTTTTAAAACATTCAGTAAAAGTACTGCAAGCCACATGCTCCCATAGAATTGAAAAATTATTGAAAATGTCTCACATAAGCAATCTGAAATCTTAGCAAGTATGAGTGTACTGACGTTCAGGTGTACTAGAGAAACACACTGCAGTGAATACATTAGGTGCAAAACTTGCTCCAGTGCGTGCACAGAGCACTGCAGTGAAAAGCATAGGGGCTGAATACACTGCAGTGAAGTACACCAGAGACAATCAACTAATGAACACTGCAGTGAAGTAGATGAAACACAGCGCACACAGCAGTGAAGTACAGAAGTCCTACCACAGTGGAGTAAATTGGTAATCAGGCACAGTGCAGTTAATTAAGTTAGACAATGCACTGTGAACAGATCATAGGGTCAGAAACATTATTTATTTATTTTATTTTGAAAGTTTTATATAGCGCGGACAAGATCTTTGCAGATATCAGAGCGCTTTACATAGAAGGGGTACATGAGGGAGCATAGTCAAACAGATAAAATAATAGATCTAACAGTACAAATAGGTGGCTGCACAGCCAATCATGTGAGTAATAAGACAACTAATGCAAATAAGCACAGGGGTTAAACATGTAGTACAGATCGTGCAGAGTATTAACAGAGTTCGAGATAATAGTTCAAGTGTATTTAGCCATGAGGATAGCTTTTACTTCTTTTTTAAAGAGTGTAGTGGAAGAGATAAGTCTGGTTTCGGGAGGGAGTGAGTTCCAGATCCTAGGCGCCATTCCTGAGAAGGAGCGCTTATATGTTTTTTCCTTCCGGAATCTTCGAGGTTTCAGCAGAACATTGTTTGTGCCTCTAGTGTTTCTAGCTCCGCCAGAGATTGTCAGCTTCTGAGCGAGGTAGCCGGGTGAGTTTAGGTGTACCGCCTTGTGTGTCATGCAGGCGATTTTCAGATGTATTCTGGCTTCAAAAGGCAGCCAGTACAGGGATTTCAAGTCAGGGGAAATATGGGAGTGCTTTTTTGACCCAGTGATGAGTCTCGCTGCAGCGTTTAGAGAAGCTCTTAGGGGTGCGGTAGTAGTTAGGGGGAGGCCGCAGAGGGCGATGCTGCCGTATTCTATTCGAGGGATGACTAGTGCTTGTACTGCGGTTTGGAAGTCTTTGGCTGGGAGGAAGGGTTTAAGTTTCCTCAGAGTATTGATTTGGAAGTTCGCTCCCTTTGTTGCCTTGCTGATATGTTGCTGCATGTTGAGATTGGTGGCGAGTGTTATGCCTAAAGATTTTGCTGAGTCCACGATGGTGGGTTGGACATTGAGTGCGGTTAGTTGTTTAAGCCAAATTTGAGTGGTGGAGATCTTCGCTGGAGGTGAGATCAGAAGGAACTCTGTTTTCAGGGCATTGAGTTTGAGATGATTATCGGCAAGCCAGGATTGCGTGCCTCTGATCGTTGAGTTCAGGAGCAAGATGTCTTTGGGGGATTGTACTTTGAGATAAAGTTGGGTGTCATCGGCGTACATGTGGAAGTGTACATTGGATGCTTGTAGCAAGGTGGTGAGAGGTTCCATAACTAGGTTGAACAGAGTTGGGGATAGAGAGGATCCTTGGGGGACGCCTAGCGTTACAGGTATTGGCGAGGACATCAGGTTGTTGCTCTTGAATTTCTGCGACCTGTTGTGAAGAAAGGAAGTGAACCACTTGAGAACAGTTCCAGATAAACCCATTCTTGTGTTTAGTAGTTCTAGTAACTTCTCGTGTTTAACGGTGTTGAATGCTGAAGAGAGATCAAGAAGGATGAGGAGGCAGGTGTCGTTTTGGTCTAGCATTTGAAGTGCGTCGTCAATTATGTGAGTCATAGCCGTTTCTGTACTGTGTCAATGTGTTTAGTCAATTGTAGTTGTGCGCATTTTTCCAACAGTTTGGCGAGAGTGGGAATATTGGTAATGGGACGGTAATTGTTGAGATCAGAGGGGTCGACTGTAGGTTTCTTTAGTAAAGGTGTGACTTGTCCAACTTTGAGGGAGTCAGGTATGCTTCCTTGTTGGAGAGAGCTGTTGATAATTTTAGTCCAGAGTGGGAGAAGCAAAGGGGTAAAGTCTTTTACAGCGGTAGCAGGAAGGGGGTCCGTGAGGTGATTGGATGGTTTCAAGGTGCTGAGCAGTTTGCCAATTTCTTCTTCCGAGTATGTGCCAAAGGTTGACCATGTAGCATTGTTTTTTGGTTCAATGGGTGCTATGCACTGGGGTTTGGAGTAGAGGCTTGCGTCAATGAGGAGATCGCTCTTTATGTTGTCAGTTTTTTGGATAAAGAAAGCAGCGAAGTCTTCACAGGAGGGTGCTTCACGCACAGTGCTGAGTGGTTGGGGTTGATCCTTGGATTGTGATCTGATTAGCTCAAACAGTTTTCACGGGCGTTTTTTTGCTTGGTCGAGCTGGAGGCTGAAGAAATCTGATTTTGAGCGTTTTATTTTCCTGAAATAGGCGTTTCTCTTTTTCTTCAGAGCTTTTAGGTGCAGTGCAGAGGGAGCTGATCTCCAGGTGCGCTCTGCCATTCGCATGTCTCGTCTATCCTCATTGAGACTCCCGTCGTACCATGGATTGGAGATTTTAGTGGAGACTCTTTTTAGCTGCATAGGTGCAGCCTCATTAATTATTGAGGTCATAGCGTTGAGATAGTGGTCAGTCAGGGTTTGAACGTCCGTAGCGCCTGTCGGTGGGAGTAGGAGATTGCATCTGTGTGGGGGCAAAGAGCCTGGGTTGAGTTTTTTCATGTCTCTTTTCCAAACTTTGGGCTTGGAGGATTGAGCCGGGTTAACTTTAACTTTTTCATTGATGAAGAATGTGACAATATGATGATCTGACCAGTCACAGGGTTGGATAGACTAAAGTTGGATAGAGTCCTCTTTGGAGATGATCAGGTCGAGGATAGAGCCTTTCTCGTGGGTCGGGCTGTTGCATATTTGGGTGAGGTCAAGGGCATCGAGGAAATTTTTAAGACTATTTACCACCGCGTCATTGCGATCATTCCAGTTGAGGTTGAAGTCACCAAGGTATATTTGGGTGAACTGCCGTCCGGAATTGGTTGAGATCAAATCCATGATTTGTTGAGAAAAGGTGAAGTTGTCCCTGGGTGGGTGGTAAATGCTGTGAAGAGAGCATATCGGTTTGCCCTCACTAATAATGTCGAGGCAGATGTATTCCCAGGATGTTGGGGATGGTAGGGAGGTGGAGTTGACTTTCAGAACAGAGAGGTTGTTCCTGTAGATGCATGCGATTCCACCACCTATTTTGCCTGATCTGTCAAGCCTGATAATGTGGTAGTTGGGAGGAACCAGGATGTCCATTATAGGTGACGAAGATTCAGTTAGCCAGGTTTCAGTCAGGATGATTAGGTCAAGGTCCAGCAATAAGAGGAAATCAGCAATGGCGGCGGAAGGTTTCGAGGCCGATCTGCAGTTGAGGAGAGTGCATTTGAGACGGGGTGTGTTGAGGGTGGTAGAGTGTTCTAGAGAGAGAGGGGCTTTTCTAAGGTTATTGGGGATGGAGAATCTGCTGTTTAGTGTGGGGGTCTAAGGGGATTTGAGTGTATCGTCTTCCACTTGAAGGAGTATGATTTTCTTGTGGAAAGAAGTTTAGGAATTCAGAAGCCATGCCACTAAGTTTATTGATGGAAGGTTGGGGTGCAGAATCTGGGCCTCAAACGTGTACAGATCTCATCTGCACAGCAATCTCTTGTGTTTGGTCGCTCTAATAGGTGCAGAAGGTTGTGAACCACCACTGATGAGGCCATTCTACAGCAATTATTATTATTCAGGTTTTGGACCAATAAAATTTGGCCATACCTATGGGACTGAGGGTATTTGGTGGAAATTTGTGGAGAAATGTATTTGACCAGTCTCTCAAAAGAGCATTCCCCTTCATCTCTGGCTGGTGTTATCTGGAGGAGTCGTCTTGACATTTTTTGTTATTATGTTGGCAAATAAGTCTATTTGAGAATATCAACATTCTGGGAAAATATCTTCTACGACTATGTCATTTAAAATCTAGGTTTGATAAAGGCTGTCCGCTACCATGTTTTGAGAATCTGGGAGATGGACAGCTGTAATTGCCAAGTTCCTTTAAATGAGCTATATCCATATGGCTTGTGTCGTGCCCAGGACAGGGGCACTAGGACCCTGGGGAACAGGGCAAAGGCCAGGGGGCACCGGACACCACTTCTGGTCAGGGGAGGGGACAGGGACATTCCGGAGCAGGACCTCGAGGCAAGAGGTCAGGGCATATGCACGCTGTACAAAGATAATAAAAGCGTACCTGAAAAGCCCCCATCGTTTCCTGTCTGTTTCTTGGGGTCGTGGAACACGACATCTGGCGACGAAGGTTTGAAGGAATCGACGTGTGCCAAAAGAAGACTTCATCGCGATTTTAAACCAGAAGCCCACCCTGGATCGCGTTGTGCCGAAAAAAGGAAGAAGAAAGTGCCCAGAAGAAGCGCAGCAACGCGGGAGCCCACCCCGACCGCTGTGAAAATTAGACTGCCTGCCTCCGGTAAGCGCCGTGTGGAAAGCGCGAAGTTAAAAGAAATTGAGTCTCGGTGGCCATTTTGAGGTCAGGCGCGAGGACCAATAACCGCGCAGGAAAATAGGGCGGCCATTTTGAAGTCAGGCAGCGCCCCGATTGCCTCAGAAGTCTTGCAGGGTAAACGGCGGCCATTTTGAGTTCAGGCAAATTGACCAACAAGAACAAAGAACAGCTTGGCGGCCATTTTGAAGTCAGGCAAATACAAAAACAGAGCAAAAAGTGCTGATTTAAAGGAGAAAAGGAGTAATAAAGCCCAAATAAAGAGAATAATAATAAAGCACAGGAAAGGAAAACAAAAGGGATAGAGAAGAAAATAAAGGATCTTTGAGGAAAAGAACGAACTTTAACAAAAAAAAGAGTGCGAAGAAAAAGGCAAAGAGAGAAAATAAAGAAACAAGCACAAGGCAAGACAAAGAGAACAAGGCAGAATGGCAGACGAACCAAAACCAAGTGCCCAGTACAGAAGACCGCTACCATTCAACTTATCGGAGCCACAAACAGGAATTAGATGGGAAAAATGGATAAGACACTTCGAAAGATACAGGGAAGCGACAGCTGTGACCGATGCCAAACAGCTGGGTTTATTCCTGAATTTAGTAGGTGACGAAGTTGAAGACCTACTAGTGACACTGCCAAAAGAAGAGACCACCACCTATGACAAACTAAAAAAATGCCTAACAGATAAATTTGATCCTCAAAGAAATGTCGATTTTGAACACTACACATTCACAATTGCATTTCAACAACCGGATGAAACATAAGATGACTTTGTCAAAGGTATAAAAATGCGCTGAGACACTAGCGTGCAGATAACTTGAACCCTCCTGAGGCACAGCCGGGAGTAGCAGAAAGATCGAGCATTCTCTTGTCTAAAAATTGTAATTTTATCACTTGTTTTTAAACCCACTCACCTTCCCTGTCACACGATTACTGTGTGCAGGCACCCTTTCTCGCTAAAAAACGAGCGCTGCTAAGGGCGAAATCGCCGTTTTCCCGCCAACTATTCTCCCCTCGCCCTGACTGGGACACGCCCACTCGAGGCCACGCCCCCTTTGTCAAAGGTATAAAAAATGCGCTGAGACACTAGCGTGCAGATAACTTGAACCCTCCTGAGGCACAGCCGGGAGTAGCAGAAACATCGAGCATTCTCTTGTCTAAAAATTGTAATTTTATCACTTGTTTTTAATCCCATTCACCTTCCCTGTCACACGATTACTGTGTGCAGGCACCCTTTCTCGCTGAAAAACGAGCTCTGCTAAGGGCGAAATCGCAGTTTTCCTGCCAACTATTCTCCCCTCGCCCTGACTGGGACACACCCACTCGAGGCCACATGTGCATGTTCCGGAAGCGCAACGGACGAGCGCAGCGGGCGCAACGAATGCGCGCCGAAGGCGCGCATAAGGCAAGCTCGTCTGCGCTCGTCCGCGCCGAGTCCGGGCCCTGGGCCACCCCCCCTGCATCTCAGCCACTACAGCACAGATGCTACAACATAGAAACCCTCTATGGACTAAGGCCTTCTGCCAGTGTCTGCACCCGGCATATTTATCTAGCCGAGGCCCTGCCGCAAACCTGCCCCACCTGCCTCCTCCCCCTCAAGCCCAAACCTAGCCCTGAGCCCACACACGACTTTCGCATGTTCCTACTAAATTGCCGCTTCCTGCCAAAGCACAGCGCTGAAATGGCACTTTTGTTAGAGGAATACACTCCTGATATACTGTTCCTGACGGAAACCTGGCTCACCTCCGACTCCGATCACGCGGTAGTAGACGCTCTCCCGTCTGGCTTCCAAATCACACGGCAAGATCGACCTAAAGGGAGAGAAGGAGGCCTGGCTATCATCTATAAGGAACAATATCACTGCCGAATCACCTTTGAAACCATCCCGGACTGTGAGAGTCTTGGTTTTAACATCGAACTCTCACCCAACAGCTGCTTCTCTGGTACTCTTATTTACCGCCATCCCGGCCCATCCAAGCAGTTCCATGAAAAACTACCATCCAGTGTGGCCGATAGAGTCAGTACCACCTCTAACTTTACCTTGCTAGGCGATCTTAATTTTCATTTCGACTCCCTCTCTGACCACACAGCCGCCACCTTGACAGACGATCTAGCGGCCCTGCAACTCACCCAACGTGTCACTACCCCCACTCACGCCAAAGGCCACTTGCTGGACCCTGTCTTCAGCAACTGCCCGACCTCTTAGTCGGCCCACCAATGCCTCTGCCCTGGACAGACCACCTTCTGGTCCCCATCAGCTGGACTTCGCTCAAACCACCGTCACCCGCCCCTACCTCAAGGCTCAGGCGAGCCTGGTCGCGCCTCGAGGTTGACAACTGGTCTACCAAACTCACCAGCTCTCAACCCAGTGATCAGAAGGATCCTGTCCTAGCAAATCAAGCCTATGTCAACTGGATCACTCAAACCCTTGATGCTACTCTCCCAATGAGCAAGACTATGCTGAAGCGTCCCCAAAAAAATGCCCCTTGGTACACGCAGGCTCTCCGGGACAAGAAACGTCTATGTAGAAGGTTGGAAAGACGCTGGCGTTTAGATGACTCTGCAGACAATAAAACTCGCTACCGAGAATCTATCGGCGAGTACAAAGCTCAAATAAAAGCAGCCCAGGCCACCTATTTCGCCGAAAAAATTCTACAGGCAAAGTCTAAACCTAAGGAGATTTTCCAGATCGTTAAAAAGTTAACGAACCCCCCCCCCCCCGTTGCAGGTTGAGAAATCCGTCACTCACTGCAATGATGTTGCCGAGTTCTTTTACCAGAAAGTAAACACTATTTATTCAGCCTTCCCCCCAAAAAAAATCAACTCATCAATCCAATCCAACATCCCCCCGGCCTCCCCCCCTCTCTATCTCAACATACTCTGACCCTTTTTCCCCTACTAGACCTCACCACCCTTGAATCACTAGCGCGCAGTGTCAAATCCGGATCGCCGGACGATCCTGCTCCACCTGACATAATAATGGCTGCCTCCCAGATAACCCTGCCTATTATTAGGGAGGTACTAAACGCATCCATCACCTCCAGCACTGTACCGACCGTCTGGAAACAGGCCATGGTCAGGTCGCTACTCAAGAAACCCAACTTAGACCCATCTGACTTGGCCAACTATCGCCACATCTCCCTGCTCCCATGGGTGAGTAAGGTCTTAGAAAAATATATTAATCAACAGCTAGTGAACTTCCTGGAAAATCATCACGTACTAGATCCCACCCAGACGGGCTTCAGACCGAAACACGGGACTGAAACCGCTCTCCTCATGGTCACCGAGGAAGCTAGAAAAATCCTGGATCAAGGAGGATCAGTGGCAGTGATCCTCCTTGATCTAAGCGCAGCATTTGACACGGTCAGTCACGACACCCTACTGGACCGTTTGTCCTGCGCCGGGATTAAGGACAAAGCCTGGGCTTGGTTTAAATCCTTTCTGGAGAACAGATCCTTTAGAGTCTTTGAGGGTGAGTCTGTGTCCTCTAGTAAACCTCTAAAGTGCGGAGTTCCTCAGGGCTCCTCTCTGAGCCCCGCACTCTTCAACCTGTATATGAGGCCACTGGCTGATGCTGTCCGCCCATTCGGAGTTAAGATCATCTCTTATGCGGACGACACACAGCTGGTGGTCTCACTGGCGCATGAGGCAAACCGGCCTGCGCCAGGTGGGCTTAGAGAATGCCTAGAGGAGGTGAAGACCTGGATATCTTCATCATCCCTCAAGTTGAATGGGGACAAAACAGAGCTGATGCTCCTAGGCCCCCTAGATCTTGGCCTCCCCTCCTCCTTGTGGCCTCCTTGTCTGGGTCCCCCCCCAGCCCCCAAGAACAATATTAAGAGCCTCGGAGTGTGGCTGGACAGATCTCTGTCCTTCAACGTTCAAGCCACAAAACTATCCGCCACCTGTTTTGGCATCATGAGGATGTTAAATAAAAGCTTCCCCCTCCTTCCCATGGAAGCCAAACAGGTGGCCATACAAGGTCTCATACACTCACGCCTCGATTTCAACAATGTGCTCTATCTCGGCGCCCCAGAGTACACTCTGCGCAGACTGCAGATAGTGCAGAACTGCGCAGCGCACTTACTGCTCAAGATCCCTCGTAGACAATCAGTGAGGGCCGGACTGGCTAGCCTTCACTGGCTACCGGTTCGGCAGAGAGTTCTTTTTAAAGCAATGTGCATAGCCCACCAAGCATTCTGGGACACAGGCCCCAGCATTGCCTGTGACTTAGTTACTCACTACATTCCCAACCGAAGCCTTCGCTCCAGCCAGACCTTTTTTGCAGTGGCGCCAAGAATAAAAAGATCCAGATCAGGCGGAAGGACGTTCGCCTACAATGAGTCCGGAACCTGGAACACTCTGCCACTACACCTCAGAGCCAATCCCAACCTCACTGTGTTTCGTAAACAATTAAAGACCTTCCTGTTTAACTCCCCCCACTAACCCCTAGCTTCCTCCTCATCTGATCTTCGGTAGGTTCTGGTTACCGTAGCGCTTGGACGCCTCCAGGCAGCAAATCACGCTCTACAAGTCTACAAGTTTACAGTTTACAAGACTGCGAAAGCTTGTAACACACTGCGAGTTTGACAAGTTCGATAATGAACAAGCAATCAGGCTGCGTATCATTGAGAGTTGCCGTGACACAGAGTTCGGTGCAAGGGTCCTAAAGGAACCAATATCACTAGAAAACATCCTGTCAGTGGCAAGAGCAGAGGCTAGAGCGACAGCACTCGCAAAGGAAATGGAGCGAGGAAAGGAACGACGAGTGGAACAAGCTCACCGCATAACAAATAACAACCGCTCGGGTGGTTGGAAAAAAGACAGAAATGAACAAACGGCGAAGAAGCAACCGGAAGTAACATGTTACAGGTGTGGACTTGAATTTCCGCATAGAGGCCCATGCCTGGCATTTGGCCAGACATGCAGGAATGGGAGAAATTATTATGTCAGTGTGTGCCAAGGAATGCATTTCAGGAATGACCGAGGAAGAACAGGAAGACCACGAGGGGGGAAATGTCGTGCCCAGGACAGGGGCACTAGGACCCTGGGGCACAGGGCAAAGGCCAGGGGACACCGGACACCACTTCCGGTCAGGGGAGGGGACAGGGACATTCCGGAGCAGGACCTCGAGGCAAGAGGTCAGGGTATGCACGCTGTACAAAGATAATAAAAGCCTACCTGAAAAGCCCCCATTGTTTCCTGTGTATTTCTTGGGGTCGTGGAACACGACAGCTTGGAATTCTAGAGACTGAGGTCTCGAAAGTGTCCCTCCCTGTTTGTTCAGGCAGTACATTGTTGTTGTATTGTCCGTCTGAAAAGAGAAGTCGTTTTGATTGCCGGAAGAATTTACTTTAAAGCCAGATGAACTGCTTACAATTCTAGTAGGATGATGTTGTCAGGAACTACCAAGGCGCCTGCCTAAAAGGTTAAATGACTACATCTCCCAGAAGTCCTGGAGGTGGGAGTGGTACTATTTAAGGATGGGCGGGACCGTCCATCACTGTTCGTGATTTTGTAACTAACAGTGAATTTGAAGGAGGAGCTTCGCGGGCGACCAAGATGGCCGCGTAAGCTCGGAGCTCCGTGGACGGTCCGATCCACCGCAAATATCCTGCCTGAAATCCTGGTCCACGTTGGTGGCACTGTAATGCTGACGGCCTACTGAGGCGGGGAGTGCAATCGGCTTCCAAATCGGTGACTCCTGAGCAAAGTTACGTCGAGCTGAACTCCGCTCCGTGACGGTGCCATTGTCTATCCGGACTTCGTCACTCCGCCACTTCACTCGCCCTGACTACACGGACCCTGCCTGCCATCTCCTTGGTGCACACACTGCGTGCTTGCCTTGCCCTCGTCGACCTGACTGTGACTCTTTGCACTGATCGCCTCTCGGCTGTGGACCCTAACCTGCTGCCGCCTGTCCTTTGTTCATGGGACCCCATCATGGCGGGCAGAGGCGATCCGGACAGGGCATCAAATAAAGGTGGTCGGGGCAAACCGCAGACACAGAATAACCGCATGGAGCGGTATGTGAATCTTAAATCGCCACCTACGTCGGGAGCCATCTCTACAGGGGCCCCAGTGTCTGGCCCGCCGGACGGTTCGGATCCCACCCTCGTGGACATCATGGGCGCCATCACCAGCCTCCGTGCCGATGTACAGCAGCAGCATGAGACTCTGTCCCATAAAGTGGACTCCATGGCCATTGATATTTCCCTAATCAGGACCGACTTGGGCAAGACGAATGACCGTGTGAGAGCGCTTGACATTAAGACCACTAGTCTGACATCGGATGTCTCTGAATTGCAAACTGAGGTCCGGAACTTGCGATCGACTGCCGATCTTTTCTCAAAGCGGCTGGAGGACTTTGAGGGGCGAGCCAGGCGGCAGAACGTTCGTGTAGTGGGGGTTCCGGAAGGGTCCGAGAATGGCGCAGCGGACCTGTTTGTGGAAGAATTGGTCAAAACACATCTGGCGCCCTCTGGACTGAGCAACTTCTTTTCAGTGGAACGTGCCCATCGTGTGCCAGGGAGTCCACCTAAAACGGGGGCGACGCCGCAGCCAATTGTGGCGCGCCTTCTCAATTTCAGAGATCGGGACGCGATCCTCCAGGCGTCCAGGTCACACGGGCCACTACACTATCAGAATGCGGAGGTACATTTCTACCCGGATTTCACCAGGCTGGTGCAACGCCAACGGTTGAGCTACGCAGGAGTCAAGAGACGCCTCAGGGACATGGGTCTCAAGTACTCGATGCAATTCCCAGCGAAGCTCCGTGTGGAATTCAAAGGCCGTGCCTACTTTTTTGACTATCCGGAGAATGTGAGCGAGTGGTTGGACACTGTGACACCGGAGCGGGCTGAGCATGAGGAAGATGTCGGAAGCGCCTCGGGCGGAGCGGAGCGGCAAGAATGAACTGGGAGCCGGAGCTACCCCTGCCTCGAATGACCGCCGAGATGGTGTTTTTGGTGTGATTAATCTCTCCTTTGTTTTCATGGTGGGTGGCGGGACGATTTCACGGGGATTCCTTACTCCTCTGGGTCTTCGGTAGAGTAGTTTATGGGGCGACAGGCACACTGCTGGTTGGGGGGGCTTTTTAGTCTAATGCAGGGGTGCAGGGTGGGGGGTTGGTTGGGTGCAGTTTTGTTTTGTTTTGTGTTTCTTTTTTCTTCTCTTTTGTGGCAAATGGACAATGGCGATCCTGGACTTTTATTGATGCAAGTGTCTATGGGGGATGGGTGGGGCGGGCAATGGAGGGATGAGGGGTAGGGGGTTGAAGATTCTTAGTTGGAATGTTAACGGGTTGGGTGATCGCATCAAGAGAGGGGTGGTTATACAACTGGTTAAACGACATATGCCAGACGTTGTACTTCTTCAGGAGACGCACTTGGTGGGCAACGCTTGTAAGGCCCTGAATCGCAAGGGATACAAAATGGTGGCGCATTCGGGGTTCTCTTCCGGCTCCAGGGGGGCGGGAATTCTTGTGCGTGCATCCCTTCCCCTAGAGATAGAAACCACCGTGATTGATGATAGGGGAAGGTACGCCGCCGTGGCTGGGAGATGGGAAGGGCGTTCCCTTACGTTGTTGTCTGTGTACGTCCCCCCAGGGCTCCAGTCTAGTACTTTTCAGGACCTTGGTGGTGCCATCTTGTCTATGCCGGCTGGTCGTTTGATTGTGGGGGGTGACTTTAACTCAGTTTGTTCTGGTCTCCTTAATCGTCAACCACCCCGCGACCTACGTGGGCCCCAATTGTGGCTGCCGTCCTTCCTTGAGTCTACTGGGCTGGTGGATGTGTGGCGACTTTTGCACCCCACGCTCCGTCAATTTTCCTTTCTGTCGGGCGCGCACGGGAGCCTCTCGCGTATCGATTATGTCCTTACGCTGGCTTCGGACGCGCTTGCCGTATCCGAGGCTCGCTTTCTTGCTCGGGGCGTCTCGGACCACTCCCCGCTATGGGTCTCCTTTGACTTTGGTGTGACTCCGCCGGAGCGCCCAGCCGCAGTCAATCCATGGTATTTCCGCGATTTCAAGACCCGCTCCCTTTTGGCCAAATCTATTGACCTATACTTCGCTGAGAATGTGGGCTCGGTGGAGTCGGCCGTCACACTGTGGGAAGCTTTTAAGACGGTGCTCCGTGGTGAGGCCCAGGCACTAATTGCTGCTACCCGTCGTGACAGAGACTCAGCTATGCTGACTATTGAGCAGGCAGTGCTACGCCTCGAGGCCCAACTGGGGTCCGATTCGTACCCCTCGGTCCTCCACAATCTCTCGCTGAAGCAAGCGGAATACCACGCCTTGGCCACTAATGCCGCTCTTGTCCTGGCCAAGGAACAGCAAGGTCGCATTTACGATGTGGGCGACAAGGCCGGGAAGCTGTTGGCTTGGCTCGACAGAAGAGAGATGGCCAGTCGGGTGGTGCCGGAGCTTCTGGGTGACGGCGGTGCGATCCTCACGGATCCCAGCGCCATTGTGGATTCTTTCGCAGACTATTTTCGGGGGGTCTATGAGTCTGCCTCGGACTGCTCGGAGGCGGACTCGGCGGCCTTCCTTTCTAATATCGACCTGCCCAGTCTTTCCGTGGAAGAAAGGGAGGACCTAGATAGGGACATCACCGCGGACGAGGTTGATCTGGCGATCCGTTCACTTAACTCCGGCAAGGCCTCCGGGCCTAACGGCATACCAGTAGAACTATATAAGATCCGCTCGGACGCCGTCTCCCCGCATCTCCGTAAGATGTTTCTGGAATCCTTTGAGAGGGGCTCTCTCCCCCTGGACCAACGATTGGCTACCATCGTGGTCATCCACAAGGAGGGCAAACCACGGGACGTTTGTCGTTCCTACCGTCCCATTTCCCTCCTTAATGCGGAGCCCAAGGTCCTTGCCAAACTCTTGGCTAATCGTTTGATTGGGGTCATTGGTGATCTTGTACACCCCGATCAGTCTGGGTTCATCCCCCACCGAAACACTGCCCTGAACCTGCGCCGCCTTCATGGAGTTATGGCCCGGGCCCACACTCTTGAAGAGCCGGCTGTGTTGGCGTCCCTGGATGCCACTATGGCCTTTGACTCGCTTGAATGGCCCTACTTGTGGGCGGTTCTGGCCAAACTCGGGTTTGGACCGGTTTTCGTTAGCTGGGTGAAGCTCCTGTATGCCGACCCGATGGCCAATGTTACAGTCAACGGACGCCTATCGGCGCCTTTCCCCCTGCGACGCGGTACCAGACAGGGTTGCCCCCTGTCCCCCCTATTGTTTGCCCTGGCCCTCGAACCCCTTGCAGCGCTGTTGCGTTCACATCCCGACTTGAAGGGTATCGAATGGGCCCCTGGCTTTGAGGACAGGGTCTCCTTGTACGCTGACGACATATTGCTGTACATGTCTTCGCCTTGCAGGTCCCTTATCGTGGCCTGTGACGCCATCAAACTCTTCGGACGGTACTCTGGCCTGGTTATCAACTGGGCCAAGTCCTCTCTGTATGTTCTCAAGGGAGACACCCCGCGCCTCCCTAGGGGCTGCGGAATTCAGATTGCTTCGCGCGGTTTCAAATACTTGGGTATCTACATATCCGGTAATGCCAAGCTCCGGTATGACCACAACCTGCTCCCTCCCCTTCAGCGATTGCGACGTGATGTCGACAGCTGGCGCCATTTACCACTCTCCCTCCTTGGCCGTGCCGCCCTCTTTAAGATGATGGCTCTGCCCAGATTCCTGTACGCACTACAAAACACACAAGACCCTGTCCCGGCCCGCTATTTCCGTGAGATCGAAGGCCTTCTTCGTAATCGCCTCTGGGAGGGTCGCCCCCGCGTCGCCCTTCACAAGCTTACGATCCCTTGGTATGATGGGGGCATTGCCCTCCCCGATGTGCGCCGTTATTATTGGGCGTCGCAACTAACTGCCCTGAACCATGGGTTTTACGGCCCAGTGGTGAGCCCCGGATACGCTATGGATAGGTGGTTGACGGGCGGCGGTAATTACTACCGGGCCCTGTATTCCAAATCCTTCGACCGCAAGCTAACGGGTCCCACCCGGACGGCAGTCCGCACCTGGAAGGCGGTTACCAAGGCGCAGGGATGGCAGAATAGGCTCACGAGGCTCACTCCCCTCTTTGACTCCGACATCCTGGGTAGGCTGTGGCACACCAAGGGCTTTGATAAGTGGGACCTCATCGGCATTAGCAGGGTTGAGGACATGCTCTCTAGGGGTTTGATTAAGACCTTCCCCCAGCTACAAGCTGAATACCAGCTGGGCCCGACGGAGTTCTTCCGTTATGCGCAGCTGAGACATGCGCTGCTTTCGGCCTCTCCGCCGGACGGCGTTATTCCCGAAAGTTCCCCGCTGGAAGATAGAGTCTTGGATGATATGCCAGACAGTGCAATTTCCCTCTCATATAAGAAGTTGATTAATACACGCACAGACCTCCTCCTGGGCTTAAGAGATCAGTGGGGGGCGGATGGCCTTGAATTGGATGACGAGGATTGGCAGAGTGCGGTTTCCTCTCCTAAGGAGGTTGCCATTTCTTCCCGTCTTCGCCTCGTACAGTTTAAGGTCCTGCACCGGGTGTACGTGACAGGGCCCCGATTGATGCGTATGGGTTTCTCACCTGACGGTCTCTGCCGTAGGGGCTGTGGGGCTCCTGCCACTTTCCTACATATCCTCTGGGAATGCCCGGTGATCGCCTCCTACTGGAGAAGGGTTCACCGAGTGATGGCGGAGGTTACTGGCGTGGCATCCCTGGCGGAGGCCCGTCGATGCCTCCTGAATGTGTGGGAGCCGTCCGACCACAACGTTGCACAGACTAGGTGGGTCACCCTCGGGAACATGGTGGCGAAGAGGGACATAGCCCAGAGATGGGGCGCGGCTGAGGCCCCTCTACTGGTGCAGTGGAAGGCCAACATGGACTGGTGTATGGTTAGGGAAAAGACAGTCTATGTGGCCAGAGGGAAACCCCGGGCTTGGACGAAAATTTGGGGAGCATGGAACGAATATAGGGGGAATGTGTGTCAACCGCCCGAACCAATTGATCAACATGATATCGCCTTTCCCTGACCTGTGACGCCAACTGAGCATTGATGTCATTTCTATCTCCTGATACCTCCCCCCCCCCCCTCCTTTCCATCCTGCAATCTGCCTTTCTTTAGTGTTTTCTGCCTTGTTCCCTACCCATCCCTGACACCTAGCGTCACACTCTCAACACTGCCACTTCCGCGCCCGCGGGCGCCTGTTGTTGTTTTTATATCATAAAATTAACCTTTGATGATTCTGTCTCGAATGTTTGACACTATTGATCTCCTCTATTTTTGCTGCCTTGCCTCCGGGATGTCAGGCTGAATAGCTGTGTGTTCTGGTCTCAATAAAGGTTTTCAAAAATGTAAAAAAAAAAAAAAAAAAACAGTGAATTTGAAGTTTAGCCTCTTGTTTCCTGCGAAGCGTTCTCCCTGCTAGTTCCTTGGGGAGCGCTAGCCGTTCATTTGTTTGCTATCGGCGTGAGGAGGAGCCACGCCTTTGTTTTGATTTTGAATTACGCCTTTAGACTACGGACTGCTGTCTCTGGTCCTACCGGGTAGCGGTCGTGTTCCTGGGCGTCTTTGTGGCGGAGACCATTTCCAGCGTACCAGGTTGAAGCTGTGAGTATTGTGTGGAGGAACGGCTGCAGAGAGAGAGCGGACCTTTGGATATATTTTCAAGTCCCTGTAAGTTACAGGAAGTGCGTGATTCAGCGCGCTGCCTGTGTTCTATTGATATTTCTCTTCAAGGAGTTTAAAGAGACAGGTCTCTTATGTTTTGACTGGCACGGCGGTGTACAGTTTTCTTGTTCTTGGCCAGAGAGAGAGCGTAGCGTAGTGGAGAGGCATTATCTACACGCTACCATTCCGAAGAAAGGCACTAGTGTCTCGTATGTTAAGTGCCAAAGCGGAAGGTAGTGGGGATCTACACCTTGCCGTGTTTGGAGTTTGATTCAACTGGGATCCAGTGGATTATCATTCTTTAGAGCGGAAGACAGTAGTAGGAGGCTACGTCTTGCCGTGTCTATATTGGAACGTTTATTGTATATCTTCAGAGAGACTTTATGCTTTTCACCTATTAGTTCTTTCTTTTGGATTCACTTGGGATTGTGGTGTGCTACCGATTCAACATATGGACGTTACTTAAAACAAGGCGGGGTACGTTACAGAAGGAACTAAAGAATACATATAGGAGTCCTATACATTTTGAGGGTATAACCTGCTTTTTTTGTATTCTTCAGGGACCAGAGGTTCTGATATCCGATATATTTTATAACAGGGAAGAGGTGGATTACACTTCATACACTAAGGTGAATCTTAATGATCTGTGTAGCGAGAATGAAATGAGTGTAGGTTTATGTTGTGAATACCTTTAACCTGGTGTGTTTATTTTCTTGTCTTTCAGCTATCCCTTCCCTGCAGTCCCCTTCCGTCCCCTCCTTGTTCTTTTTTTTTTCCCTCGCCCTATCCCTCGAACACACTGTGTTCTAAGCAACAGTGTGTTGGTGAGGTCGGGAGGTGGAGCTCTATGTGCTACAACCGGATCCTGCAGCGTGGAACCTGACAGAATCACGAACCCACGAATTGCATTCTGCCTGGTCCGGTTGTTGTACATATGGCCATCTTAGAGGATGTGCTGCATGCTCTGGTTCTGGTTCAACAGGAGCTGGCGTCTTCTAAGGCAGAGACGGCTGCACTCAAGGATAGGGTAGAACAGTTATCAAAGAATCCTTTTTCTACAGGTCCATCTCAAATACAGGTCACTGTTCCTCCCCCTATTCCATTGGCTACCCCAGAAAGGTATGCGGGGGATCCGCGTAAAACTCAGGTGTTCTTGACTCAGGTGATGTTGCATTTTTCTTGCAAACCAGCCTCTTTCCCTACCAATCACTCAAGGGTGGCCTTTGCTATCTCCTATTTAGTGGGGGACGCAGCCAATTGGGCGGTACCCCTGATAAAGAAAGATGATGCTATCTTGTCTAATTGGACAGCTTTTGGGGCTGAATTTGAAAAGGTTTTTGATCGAAGTGCCACTACTCTTAGCGCTGATAAAGAGTTGTTAACCTTGCGACAAGGCAGAAGTGACCTAATAACATATCTGACGACATTTAATCGTCTGGTGGCTGAAACTGAGTGGCCAGAAGAAAAAAGAATGTCATTGTTTTATCAGGGGTTAAGGGATGAATTAAAAGATGTGGTGGCGCAGATAGACCCACAACCTACTACATGTGTAGACATGGTGAATTTGGTATTAAGGCTGGATGGTAGGCTGACTGAGCGGAGTGGAGACAGGAGAAAATGGGATAAAGGTTACAACCGTTCTGTGAGTTTCCCTCCTAGAGCTATGGGTTCTGCAGAGGCTGGTTCTGAACCGATGGAGATAGGTGCTATCAGACCTCCTCTGTCTAAAGAAGAAAGAGAAAGTAGAAGAGTACAAGGCCTTTGTATGTACTGTGGAAAAAAAGGGCACTACGTACGAGAGTTCCCGTCCAAGCCCAAGACTCCCACTAGTTGGAACAAGAATAAGAGGGTGGCAGTTTCCACTACAGCTAGAGAGCCAGACAACTTATCTGTGTCTTATCCTAGAGAAGCCGAGACACCTGATTGGAAACTCACTTCCTTATATTCACATGGGATAGGGGAGAATGAGTCTCACTTGGTTCTTGCTATGTCATTGGAGTGTGAACAGAAAACCCATCAAGTAATGGTTATGTTGGACTCCGGAGCTACAGGTAGTTTTATCGACAATGGGCTGGTTTCTCGTTTGGCTGTACCCAGAGTACCTAGAGACAATCCAGAGGAGGTGTTGGCAGTTGATGGACAGCCCATTAAATCAGGTCTTATAACTGAGAAAACAGCAGAAGTGGTGTTTAACTGAGAAAACAGCAGAAGTGGTGTTGTCTATTGAAGTATCAGAAGGGAGACATGTGGAAACGTTGGAGTTGAACATTATAGATGCTCCTCAATATGAGATCATATTGGGGATGCCTTGGTTTACGTACCACAACCCTTCCATTGACTGGAAAACCAGAACGGTGCATTTTTTATCTGGGTA
Source organism: Lissotriton vulgaris (assembly GCF_964263255.1). Classification (NCBI taxonomy): domain Eukaryota; kingdom Metazoa; phylum Chordata; class Amphibia; order Caudata; family Salamandridae; genus Lissotriton; species Lissotriton vulgaris. The sequence continues at coordinate 196,940 of NW_028240617.1, read as the reverse complement.
TTGTCAGGAACATCTGGTGCCTTATGCGTCTTCCCCTGTAGCGGTGTTAGCATGTCAGTTTATGGTGGCTACAGCAGCAGAGAAGGAGGTGGTTCTTCCTATACAATATGAAGCCTTTCAGGATGTGTTTAGCGAAAGTAGAGCAGATGTATTACCACCACATAGAGAATATGACTGCCGGATAGACTTGGTTGACGGTGCTAATATTCCAACATGTAGAGTGTATGCCTTGTCGGTACCAGAAACCACACACTTAAAAGAATACATAGACCATTACGTAAGCATAGGGTTTATAAGACCATCCCGTTCCCCTGCGGCATCTCCCCTTTTCTTCATAGCGAAAGCCAACGGGGACCTGAGAGCCTGTGTGGACTACTGCGTCTTGAATAAAAACACCATTCGTAATCGGTACCTTCTCCCCCTCATTACAGTTTTGATTGACCAAGTGAGGGAGGCAGTGATCTATACTCGCTTGAACTTGCGAGGTGCCTATCACTTGGTCAGGGTTCGTGAGGGGGATGAGTGGAAGACAGCATTCAAGACGCGGTTTGGACTGTACGAATATCTGGTCATGCCGTTTGGGCTGTGTAATGCCCCTGCGGCTTTTCAGTTCCTTATTAATGATGTCCTGAAGGAATACATTGATCTGTTCGTAGTTGTCTACATAGACGACATTTTGGTATATTCTATGGAGGAAAACAAACATGTGGAACAGGTATGCAAAGTACTGGCCAAACTGAGGGAACACAGTTTGTTTGTGAAACTCAGCAAATGTGAGTTTGGGGTGTACAGTGTGGAGTTTTTGGGAGTGATGCTCAGTCCACAGGGTCTGCAAATGTCAGAGCGCAAGGTGAAAGCAGTTGGGGACTGGCCAGTTCCGAAAAATGTGAGAGAAGTCCAGAGTTTTCTGGGCTTCGCGAACTACTATCGTCGCTTTATCTTGCATTTTTCGCAAATAGCAGTGCCCATTACGAGGCTCTTGAGGAAAGGTGTACCGTTTGGGTGGACAATAGAAGCCGGAGAGGCTTTCCAAACACTCAAGAATTCGTTCACTACTGCCCCGGTACTTTCCCATCCTAATCTGGAACATCCCTTTGTGATTGAGGCTGACGCTTCGGATGAAGCAATAGGGGCAGTGTTGTCTCAGAGGGATGTTGGTACGGGGCAATTGCACCCTGTGGCTTATCTGTCAAAGAAGTTGAGTTTGGCTGAACTCAACTATACTATTGCAGAAAAAGAACTATTGTCTATAAAGAGGGCCTTTCAAGAGTGGAGGCAGTATCTTTGGGGTGCTCTTCATACCATCACGGTATACACGGATCATAGAAATCTGCAATTTATGTCGTCGGCAAGACATCTAACTCAAAGGCAAATGAGATGGATGCTCTTTTTTGCTGAGTACAACTTTGTGGTCACGTTTCGCCCTGGTTCTGAAAACCGAAAGGCTGATGCCTTATCCCGACAAACACTGCCAATCATGGTGGGAGAGGAAGATAAACAGGCCATCATTCCAACTGGGAAGGTTCTATGTGTGGTGAGGGCTGAGACATTTTTGGATGGCGTAAGGAGTCATCAATATCCAGGAGGCTGGATGACATGGGCACACGGCGTCATTGATAGGAAGGTGAGAGAAGGGCTGCCATTCTTTCAAGACAGGTTGTTCTTGCCCTCTGTTCCTCTGCAGAAAAAGGCGTTCAGTTGGTGTCATGATGGGGTACTAGCAGGACATCCTGGTATCCGTAAGACCATTATCACTGTCCAAAGATATTTTTGGTGGGCTACCCTGATCAAGGATGTTACTCAGTGGGTTCCTCGTTGTGAAACATGTGCGAGGGCAAAAGGAGTAACCACAAAAAAAAGCGGGGAAGCTCATTCCTATGCCTACTCCCAATTAACCTTGGCAGAACATCAGTTTGGACTTTGTGTCAGGTCTCCCGCTTGATCAGGGTTTCTCGGCCGTTTTGGTGGTAGTGGACAGCCTCACCAAAATGGGACACTTCATCCCTTGTAAAAACCTTCCCAATGCGAGCCAAACTGCACAACTGTTGGCCAGTAACATTGTTCGTTTGCACGGGATACCGAGAGTTATTGTCTCAGATAGGGGGCCTCAATTCATTGCTCGATTCTGGCGCATGTGGTGTCGTGCCCTGAATATCGAATCTAATCGGTCCACCAGCTTCCACCCACAAACAGACGGGCAGACGGAACGTCTGAATCAAACTTTGAAGAAGTACTTGAGATGTTTCTCTAAAGAAGCTCACGAGTCCTGGGTAGAACTGTTATGGATGGCTGAGCTGGCCTATAATAATGCTTGGCAAAGCTCCACTGGGATGTCTCCCTTCAAAGCTAATTTCGGATACAATGCAAACACTTTGCCTGTTGATATTCCAGCAGATCTCCAAAATCAACCTTCTGTTAAGGAAAAGGTTTTGTTGCTGAGGAAGGTACACAAGGGGGTGCAGGTGCATTTGAACAAAGCCAAGGAGGTATACCAGAAGTGGGAAGACCGTCGCAGGGTGGAGAGTCGCCAGTATGCGGTGGGAGACAAGGTGTGGCTGTCGACCAAGAACATTCGTTTTAAGCTGCGCAGTGTTTTCCACCCCAGGTACATTGGCCCATATCCCGTAGTGAAACAGGTGAATCCCGTGACGTACAAACTGAGGCTGCTGGGTTCGCTGCGGATACACCCTGTGTTTCATGTGCAGTTGCTGAAGCCCGCTCTTACATCTCGTAGGGCGGCCCCTCCTCCAGTGTTATGTGATGGGGGAATGGAATATGAGGTCAAGTGCATCCGTGACTCTAAGTGATGCAGGGGTGTGCTTAAGTACTTGGTGTCTTGGAAGGGTTACACCGCTGAATACGACTCTTGGGAGCTTTGTTCTGATGTGCATGCTCCTGGTGCGGTGCGATCTTTTCTCAGGAGGTTTCCTGCTAAGCCTGGTCCTAGGAGGCGCTAGGGACGGGGACATACTATCAGGAACTACCAAGGCGCCTGCCTAAAAGGTTAAATGGCTACATCTCCCAGAAGTCCTGGAGGTGGGAGTGGTACTATTTAAGGATGGGCGGGACCGTCCATCACTGTTCGTGATTTTGTAACTAACAGTGAATTTGAAGTTTAGCCTCTTGTTTCCTGCAAAGCGTTCTCCCTGCTAGTTCCTTGGGGAGCGCTAGCCGTTCATTTGTTTGCTATCGGCGTGAGGAGGAGCCGCGCCTTTTTTTTGATTTTGAATTACGCCTTTAGACTACGGACTGCTGACTCGGGTCCTACCGGGTAGCGGTCGTGTTCCTGGGCGTCTTTGTGGCGGAGACCATTTCCAGCGTACCAGGTTGAAGCGGTGAGTATTGTGTGGAGGAACGGCTGCAGAGAGAGAGCGGACCTTTGGATATATTTTCAAGTCCCTGTAAGTTACAGGGAGTGCGTGATTCAACGCGCTGCCTGTGTTCTATTGATATTTCTCTTCAAGGAGTTTAAAGAGACAGGTCTCTTATGTTTTGACTGGCACGGCGGTGAACAGTTTTCTTGTTCTTGGCCAGAGAGAGAGTGGAGCGTAGTGGAGAGGCATTATCTACACGCTACCGTTCCGAAGAAAGGCACTAGTGTCTCGTATGTTAAGTGCCAAAGTGGAAGGTAGTGGGGATCTACACCTTGCCGTGTTTGGAGTTTGATTCAACTGGGATCCAGTGGATTATCATTCTTTAGAGCGGAAGACAGTAGTAGGAGGCTACGTGTTTATATTGGAACGTTTATTGTATATCTTCAGAGAGACTTTATGCTTTTCACCTATTAGTTCTTTCTTTTGGATTCACTTGGGATTGTGGTGTGCTACCGATTCAACATATGGACGTTACTTAAAACAAGGCGGGGTACATTACAGAAGGAACTAAAGAATACATATAGGAGTCTTATACATTTCGAGGGTATAATCTGCTTTTTTTGTATTCTTCAGGGACCAGAGGTTCTGATATCCGATATATTTTATAACAGGGAAGAGGTGGATTACACTTCATACACTAAGGTGAATCTTAATGATCTGTGTAGCGAGAATGAAATGAGTGTAGGTTTACGTTGTGAATACCTTTAACCTGGTGTGTTTATTTTCTGGTCTTTCAGCTATCTCTTCCCTGCAGTCCCCTTCCGTCCCCTCCTTGTTCTTTTTATTTTCCCTCGCCCTATCCCTCGAACACACTGTGTTCTAAGCAACAGTGTGTTGATGAGGTCGGGAGGTGGAGCTCTATGTGCTACAACCGGATCCTGCAGCGTGGAACCTGACAGATGTGGCAAGTCTTCTCTTTGTGTGACCATAACCTTTGGACCCTTAAATAGCCCAGTTGTGCTCCACATCGTTATAGGGATGGATATGTGACTAGAGACTGAGCTGGGAGATCCTGATGGAATAAGGTCCCTTTTATCAGATACTCCGATTTGGGCCACCATGGGAGTGACTGGATGGCTGATTATGATAGGGTCAATTTCTACTTAAAACTGTTTGAGAAGTAGTTACACTGGTCCTCCAGACATTGCTGTAAAGGTAGTATGTGGAGTCTGGCATAAGGAACTAAAAAAATGCATGAGGCCATCTATTCCAACAGAGATGAAATCTGTTGAGTTGTTGGATGGGAGAGTGAAGCACTGCAGTTGGATTGATAACAGTCTCTCCTCCAAAGGATACACTTTTTCAGACTGCGTATCTCTTATAGCTCCTAGATAATTATTGTTTTGAATTGGGGAGGTTGTTGATTTTCTGAGGTTTACTCAATACATAACTTGGTGAGATTGCGGAGACATGTTGGAAAATGGCTCAGTGTTTCTGTAAAGGATGTTTATTTTATGAGCCAGTCATCTAGGTAAGGGTAAAGTCCTATTTTTTGTTTCCTCAGATGTGCTGCAATGACAGCCATACATTTCACAAATGTTCGGGAAGCTGTATCCAGTCCGAAGGGTAGGACGTTGTACTAAAATGCCATGAGCCTACTGTGAACTTTAACGTCAAATCCTTTTTTATGATCGGAATGTGGAAGTAGACATCTTGAAGATCTATTGCACTCATCAAATCCCCTGAATGTAGTTAAGGGTAGATCTGATGTAATGCGAGCATTGTGAATTTTTCTTTTCTTATGTACTTGTTCAGTACACTGAAGGCAAAAACCGGCCTGAATTCCTGTTGTCCTTTTTTCCAAACCAAAAAGTATTGTGACTACACTCCCAATCCATTCAGATTAAAATGACCATCCTCCACTGCATTTTCTGTGGTAAAATGTTCACCTCCTTCTGTAAAAGATCTTGTTGATAAGACAAGGCTTAGGTTAGTGGAAGAGATGGAGGAGGAAGCTTGAAATGAGGTGACTAGCCATTCTGAACAATATTCAGAAAATCTGTTTGCAGCTATCATCAGCCATTCTGAAAAGTGTGCTACAATACTTCCTTCCACTGGAGTGACTGACGGATCTGGGGAAGATGTGAGTTTTTCCCCTGCAGATTGCTGATGTCGGCTCCCTCTTCCTCTGGATGATCTGCGTTGATGGTATGACTGTTTCTGCAGGTTTTGCGGTTGGTGGTGTGGCCAATAAGGGGGTTGAATCCTATGAGGATAGTAGCGCCTGTCATAAGGCCTGTACCTCTTTCTAAATTATTTTTTTCTTTTCCAGAACCCCAGCTTTTAAGATGTCCAATTCAGTCTTCATCTGTGACATTTTTTCATATGTGTGAGATCAGAACAGCGTATTTCCTGAGGATGGCAGGTTCAGGATTGAAGTTTGCGTTTCTGGTTTTAGACCTGTTAGTCTAAGCCATGAGGATCTCCTAGCACCAATACCATGGTAATGACCATGGGCGGATAAATCTGAAATGGCAGCAGCTGAACCATTGATCCGATTAGATAACAGCAATCCCTCGTTAATGACCTCCTGAAAATCTTGTCCGTCCTCCATAGGAAGTTTATCCGTAAACCTTTGTAGGGAGTCCCAAAGCGATCTATCATATCTCCCTTAAGGGGCATTGACACTAGCTGCTTTCATTGTAGAAGCCAAAGCTCCACACATTTTCCTGCCCATAAAGTCTATTCTTTTGCTCTCGGAAACAATGGTGCTACTATGAGTGACTTCCTTGCTGCAGCCTCATTTATGGAGTCTGATGGTGGATCTGCCCTGGGAAAGAAAGGATCTTGGTCAGGAGGCTTATACTTCTTCAAGAGGTTAGATGAAGCCAACCGTATAGATGCAGGTGTCAGGAATAACTGTTTTGCAGGCTCAAGAAGACCCAGGATCAGAGGGAGGAGAGGTCTTGCTGACGGTCTTTGATGTAAGGTGTCATATATGACAGAAGTAGATGTAGTGGGAGCGGGCATAGGAATGTTCAGCTTTGTTGCACCTCTTACAAGCTCCTTATTAAAAGTGGTCAAGTCATCAATTGGAGAAACAACCCTTGGTGGAGGTGTGTTAGAGGGAACCAGAGAATAATCTTTGATGGAAGACCCTGAGGTCATTGTCCTTGGAGTAGACCATGATCTGCATCAAGATGGTGACCTTCTGTGATGGCTTGTCTCAGATCTTGTTAATCTAGAGTGAGCTGAATGACATCTTTCTCTGGATCGTTTTTGAGATCTATGTCTGGATCTAGATCTACAGCGATGTCTATGTTTCTAAAATGGACGGTCCTGTGGTCTTGCGAGGACACAAGGAGAAGCTGGGGATATTCCAGGGGATAGCCCAGACGATGTACCTGAACCTGGAGGAAAGTTATGTGGTGTGGCTCCCTGTGGTGAAGCTGTACTAGAAAGCGCTATATCCACTGTGTGATGTGATAAAGAATATGTTTGGGAGTATGCAGAAACTGGAGTGGCAAGTATCGCTGGTCGATTCTTCTATGACCACCTAGAAGATCGATGCATAGATGGTGACAAAGATTTTGCCCTAAATGCCACTTATGGAGGCTGTGATGGCTTGGACGTCGAAGTTGGAAATCTCAACGTCGATGAACATGGCTTCATCGTCGGCTGAGATGATTTGGTTGTCAACTGACCTTTATGTCAAAGCGCGTTGCCTCAGCATTGACTAAGGTGGTGCTGGCATCGGAAGGGGTAGATCTGCCATTGACAGAGGTGGTTTTGATGTTGTTGACTATGGTCTTAATATCCATGGAGGTGTTTGACGTCAATAGTGTTATTGACAGAAACCGCCTGGGTTCTTTCGTCGTATGATGTCGCACCTGATGATGCCAGGCATATAGGTATGTCTAGCCTTCAACGCTATATTACTGGACGTCGTGAATCTTCCTCTGATATTTTTTATCCTTGGATTTGCTTCTATGGGAGTCCTTGGAGCAGGAAGAAGAAGCTCTACTATAAGACTTGATCTTCTTCATGGCTTCTGGAAGATCTGGCAGCGTGTTCTTCGAATTTCTTCTTGAGAAGGACTGACAATAAGTACAGACATCAGGGACCTAATCTTCCTGGAAGTGAAGTAAAATTTACTGTCCTCAAAACACGTGCTGGCAGTACTTTTAGGGATTAAACAAAGATGTGGACTATGTTTGACATCAGAAAATCAATATCAGTATGTGTTTATAATTAAATGATCTGTTCAATTTTTGGGGTCATTTTACTAGTATTAAGTTTCGTATTTCGATATTATTCAATCTATTGCCAATACATTGTTCAAAACTACATGAAAACCATGACTGCATGTATAATTTGATAACATGTTGTTTGTAGTGTAGTATTCTTTTGATATACTCCTCACCATAAAGGAGTATGTTTTGTACATAGAATATGACTAGGGTCAGGTGCCAGGATGGCTGAGGGGGGATATGATGATCCAAGGAAAACTGATGCATTGGTTCCACCAGATGACTTAACTGCCTCGCAGGAATAGGATGAGACTTCACAGAACTCTTTTGCTAGATTTCTAAGGCTGTGAGGCAGAAAACTATATTTGCTAATACCCGTCTGCAAAATTTCAGCCACTTGCTCCTGCACTAAATCCTGGTGGAGGACTTCCAGGATGTCGCCAGCTCTTCCAGAATCTCTGGAGAGACACTTAACTGACCTTAGAAATGAGACGAGCTGAAGGGATAGCATTGAAGAATCATGCTGTTCAATGCAATATCAATTCAACGGTTATGGAGACAGACACCTTACAAATCTAGGTGGAACGTGGGTGCATGTGGTGTTCAAGTTAGTTGCAAGGGAGTTTACAGTTTATCAACCCTAGGTGTCAAAGATGGGGCGGAGGGTTTCTTGAGAATTTGTCACTGATGTGTAAATCGGAGACACATGCTCAATATTCTTCACAATCTGAGATCCAGAACAACCTCGGCAAATCTACATCCACACCAATAGAGAAAGTCCCATAATTGGGGACCGCGATAGAAGAAATGGATGCAACAGTTAACCCTTTGAAATTGTGATGATTTTTATTCAGAACAAACCTCGTTCATGTCTCCTTTGTCATTAGCAGGAATTAAAGGAGTACTGCAGGAATGATTGAAGTGTTTAGAGTGAAAAAAGTCCGAATTTTCCATGGAAGCCCTTAAAAAAATGCTATGTTACCTATTGAGTGCACATACAACCAAGGGTTTCTCGTCGCTGCGACAAACAGGATGAAAAGGAGACAGGGCTCAGGCTAATCATAAACTTGCTTAAAAAGCCAGATCTTCAACAGGTTCCTGAATCTCAGAAAGTTATGTTCAAGCCTGTCCAAGGAAGGGAGAGAGCTCCATAAGATGGGGGCCAGGACAGAGAGGCTCCTGACCCTTGCTCTTTGTCCCTTGAATCCTTCCCACAGCGGTGTCAAAACAAAACATGGTAAACAGGGTTCAGTTGCAACAGCAAGAGCTTCCGACGCCTTCCACACAGCAGACATTTTCCTTTTGGGTGGGGGAGGTCATATGGACCATCAATGAGCACAAGTTACATTGTGCCCCATATACTAAGGTGGTGTTGCAAAGCAGTTGATGGTTTTGTGCACAGACTGCTTTGTGACCATGCCTTTAATTTGCCCCGTGACCGATGTAACTAACTGTCACAGATGGAAATTACTATTCTCAGGCAGTCACAAAACCTCCTACCTCATTGATATTCAGAAGGTAGGAGTTTTTCAATGGCTCCCTGCGAGTACAGGGACAAAGACCTGCACTGGAGACTGCATCCCAGAATTTACATTCCCTGAATTACATTTGTTTAAAGCAGCCAAGTCCCAGTGGTGGCTGATGCATTTAAAAAAAGTTGGTCGGGTGGAGGGGAGCTTGAGAGAGCGCAGGAGGGTGGAATAATAAAAAAAAGAATAAAGCTTACCTGATGCTGCTTCTGCCACCTAGGTGTTCCTCTGCTTCCTGGTCCCAGCAACTCCTGGGACAGCATCAGAGACTCAATGTGCAATCCCTGCGCTGCTCTCATGCTGCGCGGGGATTGGCCCGATCAGGCTGGTTTAACGCTCGCTCAGGTACAGGGCACAGCTGAAAAATAAAACTGTATTGTTTTATTTTTCAGCTGCTAGCTGAGCCAGTGGGGTGACGCTCCTTTGCCATTGCGGAGGAGCCACCGCTGACCAGTCCCTTATAGGGAGGAGTCCTACTAGCGAAGGGTTTTGGGGGTAGAATGCAGCATTCCACAGGACCACCGTCTGCTTCCCCTAATGCCGGCAGCCACCATTCACAATATGGAAGCTGCACCTCTATGCCAGCTTCCACTGTGAAAATGCCTCAACAAGTCCTTTTAGAACTCCATAACAGATACTTCAAATTTGGAAAGAAATTCCAAACTTGCAATGCACCTATTTAACATTTTGACTTGCAGTTTTGATGTTACAAGCCTGTGATTTTGCTTCTTGCAGGCTTTGCGAGAACAAAATGGTTTGTAAATCAGACCTATGGCCTACTAACAAAGTGTTCAGCCACATTACATATTGGAGCCCAGGAGTTGACATGAAACAGAAATCATTACTCGGATCTCTTCTCCGAGTGTTCATTCAGATAAATAAAATGACAGCCATGGAAGTGCCTCTACAAAGGGAGAAACAAGGTCCAGAAATAGCTTAGGGAAGTTCAAAGGCTATTCACACGAGATAGTTTTATAATAATAGTCTATATTAGGTTTCCAATATGTACATATCTTTATGTGATGTTCATGTGATGCAGAAAATCACAATTGGGTCTGCAACATTCATAGAATTCTGTCTTCTCTTCATTGTGAAATACCTAAAGTGAACCATTTTAACAACAACAATAAAATTAAAATAAAAATAAAAAAGGAAGACACAACCATGGAAACTTCCAGTCCAGTGTGCCAGTTTAAAGGGGAATGCCCTTTCTTTCAGTATTACCTGTACAAAGAGAGTTGCAGAGTACCGAATCATCTTCTGTAGTTGTTGAGCTTTGGGCGAGGGCTTGGGGTCCTCATTCATTCCAAGAATTAAAATTTTCTTACTGAAATTAAAAAGGAAAAAACACAACTAGGAGCACTGAAGTAAGTGAAGAGGATAGGAGAGATGTGTACAGCAGTGTAATGTCATGTAGCTTGGGGGGGGGGGAGAAGGGAAGGAAATGGAACACGATAAACAGTATGGATTTGGTTTTGATGATCAAGAGAAAGGAACAGGAATCTACATCTTATCCATTGAAAAAAAGAAAAGATATTGTGGTTCACTTGGTGCATGCCAATCGACTCAAATTGTAGCAATCCTATAGAAGCAGTAGCATATATTCAAAAAATGTGATGTTAACAGAAGCCCTTCCAAAAAAGGGGCAGTCATCAAAAGTGTTCCAGGGAATTACCATAATACACAAAATGGAATGAAGGAAGGGCACAATGGAGGAATTTAAATTCATCGAAGGAACAGAATGAGGGTAAATTCTGACCACGTGGAACTGCAGTAATCCTCAAAGAGTCAGGATAAAATGACACTAGAGCATCAAAACCAGAGAAGGGCAGCAGTGACAATTCCTGATGGTACAGACTGGTGGATGAAAGAAGCGCCAACTTACCATGAGGGACGAGTCAACTATTATAACAATTTAAAACTATTTAATTGTATTAACACTCAAGAACCACCTGTGTGAAATGTTTGTGCAATACTGCACACTGGTCATTCTCAAATGATAATTGGATTAGTTTAATGGGGAATCATGAACAGAAGATTCAAAGCACAGCCCCCATAAAGTGTTTATTTGACTTATGACTTAATTTTGCTACAAAAAATACAACATATACAGTAAAGGGGTGCAGAAAAGTAACAGTGTTGTAATTAGAAAACAAACTGTAAACATGCTGAACTGCTACCACATTAAACAAACATTTATTATGTTGTGCAAACTTCAGAGCACTTTGCTGCCAGAAAAGCATACGTTATCAAGTAGGTGAGGTATATGTTACACCTGTGATATTAAAGTATTATGGGAATCATGGCGAGTTAAAAGTCTATGAGGACTGTCTCACTCCAGCAGAACTAAGAACTTAGTTACTTTTTTAGTAACACAGAGGTCATTTGAATAGATAATATGCCCCACATGAAACGACAGAGAACCAATTTTGCAGACAGTTTTGATGCAATTGAAAAAAAGCTGACAGAGCACTCAGGGTCTGTACTCTGATTACAGAGACCAGTTTTAGGTGCATTTCTCGAAAACATTTGGGCATCGTGCAAGGACTGCATTTTTTAGGAACTCGTGTTTCTATACCAGAAGAGTTGTGCAAGGTTCAATAGACTTCCAATTTGAACATGTACTTGGTCAGGATTAGAAGGAGGGTGGAGTTTGTCGAGGCAAACTCTGGCTACATAGTTTTATACTCAATGTAATTAGGTGATAATGATACAATTTAAGTTACAGTAGCTAGGCTGTGCCAGAACTGCTGTAAACGTAAACACCTCCTTTCAAAGAGGACTGGAAATTGATGCCTTTCACCAATTTGTGTAGTAGGATAACAAAGGTAGGATTAAGAATGAGTATTATGCTAATGATTTTTAATATTGCCTGTTTCAAGGTATCTAGGCTATGTAAATGTTACCTAAACAAAGCAGAAATGTTTCTTCATCCTGTAAAACAAACACATGCACACAAGAACGTGTGCACCCCCCCCCTTAACCTCTCACACATCCTTTAAAAATCAGTGCAAGGGATATTATGATCATTCCTCATCAATGAAAAACACTGATTTCTCAGTCAGAGCAATGAAACTCAAATGTCGCATCTCTCCTTAGGTAGAGTGCACCACCTTATTTTTCTACGTTTGCCTGTGTTAAATTAGTAGCTGAAAACTAGTAGCTCTAATTAAATAACCCTCGGCTCGGCTCTCAAATGAGTTTGTTGACCAAGCACACAACAAAAAATCGAGTTAGACCTAAAAATGTGCTGGCGGTCTCCTTATGTTCTCTTTATTGGCAGGGTCAAATGAGAATATGGTATCTTCTGCAATAGTTGAAACTCTTGGAGTGCGCAACCTTTGCTTTCGGGGCAAATTCAAGCTAGTACAAGGTCGAGAACACTGTCTGACAAGGCAGCACTCTGTACTGCTCTATGATTACACGGTTCTTCACAGGTCATTTTTGTACCATATGGTAAAATATGCAAGTGTGTAATGTCCGTACAGCCTCAGTTGGAATATTTCTATATAAGAGATACAGAACGCTAAATTGGTCTCGGTTGGCCATGGTGCTCCTGGATTCTTCTATTTCCTGTTTTAGTCATCATTCATTCAGATTATTTTATTATGACCATGAGGATGTGTGTGGCTTCTGGTGGAGGGATGTTTGAGACCGAGCGCAGGCCTGAAAAAGAGTGAGTTTATTATGTACTACATTTCTTTGTCTTTTCTCTAAGAGTTTAAGCTTCCATTAATAATGCTAAGTTTATTCTTCCTCTGCCATGCGTTTACTATTATCTTTTCACTGTCGCCCACAATGTACCTGTCCACCGTTCATCTGTGGAATAAGGCCCAAAATATTCATTACCAACTCCTATTGTTTTTATTGCAATAGGCCAACAACCATATAACAATATCTTGTTTATGTTAAAATGTCAGACAATAAACAATACCTGATTATTAGAGTTGATTCTAGTACCCAAGACTACTCGCATATATATTGTACAAAGAGGGTCTACCAATAACCTAAAAATCTCACCAACATTCAACTTCTGAGGAACAATTTACTACCAGATAAAATTATTAGTCATACAAACAGCCATTTAAAGAAGAGACCCCCTTAATCAAGGTAAAATTATTATACTGATCTCCCCAATACCTAAATTAGAAGGAGCTACAGAGGTAAACATCTGTAATGCTCATGCCCTACTGGGAAGTCAGGTCTACTGGACCGGCAATACAGAAAACTCCACATGGCCTACCCACAAATGAGTATAAAAGCATCTGAAGAGCAGGCTGCATCGGGGTTGAAAGAGAAATCCTCCACCGCACGTCCTGGAGTGCACAGAGTTTCTAAAGATGGGGAATTCTAAGCACTAAAGACATACACTAAACCTTTAGGAGATCCAATGGCATAAGAAGCTGATATTCAAGCTCTACTGTTAGGCCTTCATAATCCTGATCTGTTAAGCTTCCACATTCATAGTGCAGGATTCCACTTTCTGTGTGCGAAGTTAGAATGCAAAGCTACATCACTAGTGCCAAAAAGGATTAAAAAAATTTAAAAAGTAAAACCATAAAAGCTAAACAGCTTTGGGGATGGTAGCCAACTTATGGGATACTCTCTCTTCCTCCGTGGCCAGCCTACAATTGCCCGTAAAAGTACACGGGTCACTCGAAAGGGAACTATGTGGCTGACCTAGCTGCAAACATGTGGGTTTAGACCTGTAAAGTTGCAGCTGTTACTCTATCCCAATCTAAATCTAAGGTCAATGCAGACGTCATGATGGCACTACAAATAAGATCAAATGGGGATACACCCCTTGCAAGAATCACCGCATAATATTCCTACAGTCTTAACCAGGACAGTATCCCAATGAAATCCATGCCGGGGATCTGGGATAAGCATGAACCAAATGAAGCACTTAGGCTTCACTTCATAAAAGCACTTGGCCGTGCTAGCCTCAGCACTACATTATCAATGCTACAGGACGGTTATTGGTCACCATATATGTTTATGGCAATGAGAACAGCATTCTACCATTTCTTAACAACTGCTACAAGGCCTAATACCCATGCCTCGTACATTATCATATGATGAAGCAAGGGTCACCTTTCTTTGTGGTGTTCCAAACTGTTGAACGTCTGAAATCATTATATGCTGCACATTGCTACCTTCTGTAGAGGCTCCAACATGTACATCATTCATCTTGGACTTACATTTGGGCCACAATGGCTGACGTAACTCTGGATTGCTTGATGATCATCATAGGGATGGTGCAGGGGTACTATTCTCCTGAATATGCAACACTTGGAACGGCTGCCCTCCCACAGGTCAACATGCAGTCAAGTGGGGCACTTGTGACGGGAGACTCCCAACATCACCCAACCTTACTGCTCACACTGTGACAGAGCCTGGGTGGACTAATCTTAATACAAAAAGTAAAAGGGGAGAAATTCCTAAAATAGGACTCTGATGAGTCAGTTAAAATATAGAAATACACAACATCCATCTACATTTTTGGAACAAGGTGTGACGGAAACTACCGGCCAGTACACCTTTCAAAGTTTTGCGTTTCACACATCATGCATCTATAACTCAGGGACTGCCTATTTCAGAAAGAAATTCGTATTGTACTACCACCACAAGCAAGTTTCTGTTTGCTTCTTCAAAAAATGTGGCAATCCTTTCCATTAAAAAGGCCTGCTTGGGGCTGGGCATTTATCCCTCCTTTTCCTTATGTTGCTTCCACTCAAAAGCACTACTGTGTTTACCCTATTCAGGAAAGAATTGAAATCTTAGTGGTTCACCTAATCTTTCCGGCTCTACAACCCATTTTTCTAGCTGCCTTTTACTTTCCTCCCCTTTTAGTGTCAAGACACCCTCCGGGATAAATGCACGCTTTACCAATGCTCAACATAACATTAGATACACATTTCCATGCACTAATAGAAATCTGAAGCTTTTTTTTCAGAACAAACTCTTCAAAATGTGAGTAGTGTCATGGTTATATTTATAAACGAAGTGTTCAAATGAAAGTGAAATGTTGAAATTATAACGTTTTATCCTACTCTCATTAGGACTTCACACATTCTTTGAGGCAAAACACCATCCTTTTCCCATTGTACCTTGATTAAACTATTATCCATTTCTAACCCCGTAAAAAATGACTAACTTTGACAGCTTAATTTTTAACGTCCAAACAGCACATTCTGTGGCTTGGAGAGTATGTCTTCTTGACACTCAATATTGAACTCACTTTGCCAACTTTCTCAGTGTATAATGCTTGAACACTACAGGTGTTACAATCATCAAGGATATAGACTCGACCGCTTCAAGCATGCAAGACTGTTTTTGTGCTATTCTGAACTTTCTAAGGTCTCTCACTTCAAATGTATACCTTGGTGTAATTCCTATCTTGACTACTGCAGATGGCAACCTTCTTTGCCATATCAATCTGAGCAGCATTGCAGTTAGGCTATAGCCTTCTACCAAGAAGTTTAAAGTGGTGGTAACCAATTTGCAAATGGGAAGGTGTCCCTTGGGACTCTTTACTCTTTGAGAATGTTAAAAAATGTATTTATTAAATTAACCGTAAACATTACATTTAAGGAAAACGGTTTGCATTAAAAAAAAAAAGATCCCTTTATTGAAAAGCAATCGCACATGGTGGTTTGCTGACCACAGAAGGCCACCCTGTTTGTGATTGCTATTATTCCTACCTCATTAACATTCATAAGGGAGGTAGATTTGTGACCCACTAGGAATCACTAATCACAAATTGCAAGTCTTTTTAGATTAGGAATTGCGATTTCCTAATTTCAATTCAGTAAAAATCGCAATTCCTACTTTTTGTACATCTGGCTCTTAGCCCATCAGTGTTTAACTCAAGGACTAGCATTTCCTTATACCTATAATCACATGTCCAACTACAGGAATTCCCACATGATTCTTCACACACTGTCTGAAACCATGAGGACACCTACTCATGGTCGTCATTTGAAACAGCACAAAATGAGGTGCACAGACCTATATCTTGGGAGCTTTCTCTTTCAAGGACAGTGTCTGACAACCCAACAGGGCCCTCACAGAAGCTAGACTTGTAGACAGAAGGCTGGCCTCCTTACAGGTAAGCAATGCTATGTTCTACCTCTCACAATGGAAGACTTTCAGGTGCCAATTTCTAAATTTGTTTTAGCAGGGACTCAGTAGGAAGGGGAATTATAGAAAATACCATGTTGACTCTTCACTTTCTACTCACCCCTTATTGATACAATAACTGTAATATTTGCATCTACACTTTTTCATATGTTCTTCATTAGTTTGGCTTCTAATAAATGCTCCAGTAATACTGATTCAAGCATCTTAAGAGCGTTCTCACTTGGCAGGGAATGTTAAGAGAAACCCAGGAAAATATACCTGTTATCTTTAGCTGGTTGGTCTATTCCTGTGGACCCTTTCTATGTACGTATAGAAGAAGCTCATGGGACACAAGTCCATTTTCCCAGCTCCAAATTGTACGTTCAAATGCCTGCAAGGCATGGAGTCCACAGGTATGTTTAAGAGTAGGTTGGGGACATGACATCACCATGGTATGATTTAAATTTCCTATAATTATTAACATAAGTACCAGCAAAATGAATAGTGCAGTTTGCCCCATTATTGTGGTAGTTATTAGTTTTCATTGATAACTACTCTAATAGCTCTACTTCAGGATCTGCTAAATTGCCTCGCTTCTGAATTATTTTTTCCCCTTTTAGTATTTGTGGCATTTATAGAGGTTAATGTTTGCTCTAATATTTCTTTAAAGAAAATATTAATTTACACGTTTTTGATATTCTTTCCACTCATTACATCTCTGTGAAACACATTACCACTATTATTCAAGAGTATTACATTTAATTCTTCATGATTTGCAGTTAGTACATCAGTTATAGCACTTTATCCCTTCACCCAGTAAATTAGTTCTCTACATTTCCTCAGAGTTGTTTTTGGTTATTTTTAATGTGTTGAGGGGTGCATTTTGTAGGCAAAGGAAAACATGTTTGGTAAATCAACTTGTTCAGGCACAAGGGAAAAAACCTTTATTAATATCATGGAGTGGCAAGAATCACCGATATCACAAAGTGGTGAGAACCACAGAACTACTGTATTGTACTATAATGCAATTGTTGTAAAGTATATTCAAAACCACTGGACTTGGAGCTGATAGAACTCATCTCGGTAGTTAACACAGTATGTCCTCTAAAACTCCTCTTTGTATCTCAATGGAACTATGAAGGCCGCAAATCAGGGGCTTCACATGGTTATGTGCCGATTCCAACCCACGTTTCCCACTCCCCTCAATGAGAAGACCTATGTGAAGCCCATTCTGGTGTGTCTGGTGGCGGCCAAAATACAAAGAGGGTACTAAAATCTAAGAAAAGGAAGGGATGGAAAAATCAATAGAAAGAAAGGTTAACTAAAGCAAGTGGAACTGAAGGAGAAGGATAAAGATGGACAATGCCACCAGTGGGGTGTGCGTCTGGATGGTACATTTGGCAATTGGGTTTTGGGGCACAACAGGCACATCATCTCCTACTAAGCAGTCCTCTAGTATGTGAGTCCATTGGCTCAATTTACGCCAAACCTTGTACAGCACTATGATTTTTTCAAACAAGAGAGATTGTCACAGGCCTTCCATTGCCCTAATTTACCATCATTAATAGGTGCACAGGAATAATAAGGCAGAATCCCTTTGCACCTATTATTGAGCAGACAAGTAACAGCATTTGCAGCCATCACCTTCTGCTTCGAGTACAAAAAGTAATATCTCGACTTCAACAGTCATGCTCAGTTTGACAGGATGTACCAAGCTTTAATAATTCACAAGCGGCTTTAGGACTGAAGTAAATAATGAAATACTGTGATAAATAACACTCCCTTAAATAAATAAATAAATATATAAATGAGTGAGAATAAGAAAACACTAGACTATTATGTCATATTATGTGTATAAATACATACATAGTATGATAAAAAAAAATCACGATAGAGTGCTGGTTGATAGCTGGTAGTGATGCATAATAAGATTTATCCAGCCATAGATTGTTTAGTGTGGACTCTCCTTTTCTCCTGTGACCAGTTAGCAAACAGCTGATTAGATTTAAGTATCGCCTTTGTTTCATAGAGATAACATTTTAGAACCCTTTTGAGGTCCATGCTGGGCTAGACTAGAAGCGTTTGGGGAAAAAAGTAGGTAAGGTGATAGTCTGATTAATATGAAAATCGGACACAGCCTTAGGAAAGAAAAGGGACTTGTTGTCAAAACTACTCTATTACGATGGAACATAGTACAAGATTTCTATCAAAGAGAGTGTTTGTATTTCGCTAACCCTTTTAGCAGAGGTAATAGCGATTGAAAAAGCTGCTTTCCAAGAAAGATGTTGTAAAGTAGCTTTACGAATGGGTTAAAACGGGGGACCCAATAATGATGTTAACACCAAATTAAGTTCAAATGAAGGTCTTTTGATTGGAGCAAACACCTTATTTAGATCTCCTAGAAAAATATTTTACTGAAGAAAGAAATCCGCAGAGGGGATCTTCTATATGTCGGCTAGATTAACTTTTATCGTAAGTTACATTTAAACAAGTGCAATAGATATGGAAGAACAACTTCTTGCCATGTAATTGGAGTGTGAGCCATTGTTTTGGCACTGTAGGCAAATACACTTCCATTTCATTGAATATAAATGTCTAGTAGAACAACACTTAGCTTCTTTTAAACTGTGTATGCAGGTAGGTGGTAATCCTAGATGCATGTACTGTTCGACTTCAGGATCCATGCAGCCAACAATGTGAAGTTCGGATGTAAAATGTGGTCCTGAATTCTCAAAAACAGATTGGGCTGGAATGTGGAAGCCAATTCTGTGGTGCAACTGACATTAGCAGGATGTTGGTAAACCACCACTGTCATGGCCATTCTGGCGCTATAAGGATCATCTTTCCAGGCGATATGGAGAGTTCCTGTATTACTGAAGGTAATGGTGGAGAGTAAGAAAAGCATACAGAAAAGGCATCAGCTTTCTACCGGTGTTCTGATGATATGGATAAAAAGTCTCTAGATGACGTAGCCCATTCTTTAAAAATGTTGCAGTTAACTTCTTCATCCAAACACTCACTACTCATTATTTTCTTTGTAGGGCCTTCCTAGAAAATCCACTCGAAAGTTTATTAAGCCAGGTATATCTACTGCTGTGATAGAGATCTTTCTCGGTAATACCGAATGCCAGATTCTCTGTGCTTCCAATGATTGTGTTCTCGAGTTGGATCATACCTGCTTGTTGATGTAACACATGCTGCTTATACATCGTCCTGTTCTGATTGTGGGGTTGGGTTTCAAAGATGAAAAGAAAACCTTGAGAACTAAATGAACTGTTCTCATATCCAAAGGATTTATGTAATATGTTTAACCCTTTTTCGACCATCGACCTTGAATAGTCAGACAATCTAGATGAGCTCCCATCCTAAGAGAGAGGCATATGCGACAATTGATTGTAGTATTCTCTCTTTTTTTAGAAAGGAACCACTTGTAGTAGAACGTTCCTGGCACACCACCATTACTGCTATTTAAAAAGATAGATGATCCTCCCATTTTCTGTACCTCTGACGTCACTGGTGTTCTAGGCATTGTTTGAATGGTCTCATATATAATCTTGCATTCCAGGCAATGTACATACAAGGCGCAATAGACCCCAGTAGCAATGTTCTACCTATTGCTGTCGGACTTGCTCAGTTTAATAGGGTATTGTATTTCCTCCAGATTGATAATACTCTCCCCTATGAAGGATATGATTTTCGCTTTATTTTTTCAGGATTTGCCCCAAAATAGGTCAGCCTTTGAAATGGAAGCAATTGAGAATTATGATAATTTATGAGGCCTAAATAACTTAACAGCTTGCAAGTTTGTTTCAAGTCGTGTTTCACATTTTGATGCGTTTGCTCTTTGAGATGTCATTCGTCGTATAGATATGGGTAAATGTATATTCCTTGTTGTCTCAAGCGTGCAGCAACTTCCGTCAAGCATTTTAAGAATCTTTGTGGTACTGTTTTTAAACTAAATGGGAGGACTTTGAACTGGTAATGTTGTTGGTCCACCAGAAATCTCAGACATTTTCTGTGATGTATACTTCCATATTGTGATAAATCCACATCTTGTAAGCCTATCAGACACATCCAGTCGTTCTGTTATAGATGAGGGACAAAGGAACAATTAGATGTAAAGCCAGCATGTGAAATCTTTCTTTTTGATGTATGTTTTTTAGTAGAAATAATTCCAAAATGTGCATGAATTCTGGTCTCAGAAGTTTCTTTCTTTTCTTTTTTTAAATCAAGAAGTACCTTGAATATGCCTTGACCTTTTTGTTTGTGTGGTACTTTCTCTATGGAATTTTTCAACAGAAGTGGGGTAATTTCTTCTTCTAACACCTTTTGCTGATGTGCGTTTCTAGGTTTTGGAGGTATGTCTTTGAAATTATGCTATGTTAATTTCGATTTATATAGCGCCAAATCACCGACAGGTCTCTTAGCGCTTGCTTTGGGAACCCGTCCTGGCTTTCCCTGCAAGATAACCCCTACTGGGCATCCCCAACGTGAAGACCAGGCATCCCATCGCGGCGGCGGTAGTGGAGATTAAGCAAGCTATTGCTCAGAGTTGCAGTGTGTGAACCCATGATTCGAGTAGGCACCGAGGCGAGAATTATCGAGTCCGTGGACATTTTGAGCTCAAGACCCTGCCGCGTCGGGAATTGAACCCTGGTCCCGGGTCTGACCTCTGCATCAGGGTCTGCCTCCTCTAACCAGTGAGCCACACTTCTCCAAGTGATGGTAGTATGCCCGAGAAAAAATACTTAGTACCCGTTCCGCCTCCTTTGACTAAAGGCCACATCAAAGTGCATAAGAAATGGGGGAAGGCAAAATGTTGGTGGGCTGGTTGTTACTGTCTCCCCGATTAATGTCTTAGCAGTATAGGTGTTGAAGATTGCAGGGCAATGGTTTTAGAACACATTTGCCTTTTTGATATTTTACCCCTTTTGGCATTGGCTGTTGGGCTGATGAGGCCAACGAGTGGACTGAATCATCATTTCTTCTTTTCTTTTAGGCCTACTGCACATAAGCTCTCATCTTCATTTTGTGAAGTTTTTCGTCTGCATGACAAACGACAATGTGCCACAGAATGGGGGATTCACAACTCTTTGATGGTTTTAAAGAGGTTCAACAAAACCAAGACCTTCTAATGGCCTCCCCAGGACAGTAAAAGGTGGAACCCAGATAGAGTAAGTCCACTGCCGCACTGATAATTTGGTTTGAGAAAAGTGCACTTTAAGTTTACTGTTCTAAAAATCATGTTGACGATGCTTCATTAAATCATCTCCAAATTTCTCATGCAGTCCAATATTTTCCCTCTGGTAAAGACTCACAAGAGCCGTTGTGTGGGCATTTTGAAAGGTGCCTGCGGCTCCCACAAACTTTCTTGTCCTCCAAAATTCAGTGGCCGATGCATTCCTATACCTGACAGAAGTGATGATTATATAGTCTAGTGTTGGGTCACCTTTTAAAAAATCTGATTTGTGTGGGGCTTCGTATTTCTTTAAAAACCTTGGAGAGGTATATTTTATTGTTGCATGTGTCAAAATAGTTTCTTGGGCTATATCTAAAAAACCTGGGACCAAAAGGAGCACAGGTTGAAGGAGAATGCTGGCTTGAACATTTCCAGTGGAATGTTGATATGTAGCTTTATAATGTTGTAAGGATGAGTGTTGCTTTTCTGGAAAAAATCCATGCTTGACAGACTACTTGCCGTTGCTGTCTTTCATCCTATCGACAACTGGTTTCCTGACACTCGGTGTTGTATGAAAAACATGTCTATGTTTATGTAAAGTATTTTAGTTATTTCCTTTTAGGTAGGAGGGTCCTTTTTGTGTCTGTTGGTTCTATTAGGGACTTGAGTTTCTTTTCATGTGTGGGCTGGTACTGTAATTTGGGTTCCTATTTTTTTATAGGAGGGATCATTTTATATAGTTAATTGGTATCCTTATTTGTTACGGGCGTGTTGGCTAACTTGCATTTTTGGTGGGTAGTGTTTGAATATTTTAAAATCAGTTTAACTGTTTTCGACGTTTTGGGTTATTCAAAGGATGTGGTTGGATTGTGTTTATATTATCCATTTCGATTTTATTGAGGTTCACCTATTTACAGGTGTAGGTGATATTTTTTAAATTATTACCTATTATGTTAATTGTTTTTTCAAATGTTTTTGGTTGTTTTGGGGTTTTAGCATTCTTTATTGACTAAGGTTTTTGTGTTTTCACTTAGAATAGTAAATGAACACTCTAGGATTTTTGTTTGTAGATTTCAGTTATAATGGTAAAACAGACCTTCAAAATGTATGCACTTTGCTCAATGTTTGTGGGACTGGAGTTGGTTAGATAAGGTACTGATTGTTACGGTTTAGGTAAACTAAAGGTGGATGCTATTGCTTTTATATCACCCACTACACCCGCTCACTTCAATTTCTGCCTCACAAAGATAATGACTGTCATTAAGTGTAGTTGCTCTTCCATAGCACTGGTTAAAAAAAATATTTTTGCACTTCCAGTGAGTTCTTTTATTAATGTTAATATCCTGCCAATATGTGTAACCCAGATAGGTTAATAGTTGTATACCTTTATCTGAGGTAATGTATCGAGGTTCATTTATAGACATTTTTAGGTCTCATCTAGAGACAGCTTTTAACTATCTACAGCGAGACAACAAAGGTGAGCAACAAAGATCTCTTGTGGAGCATTCCAAAACTTTATAGTGGGCTTTGTGCCAGCTCGCTGCTTACCATTATTTGACTTTATTGGCACTTTAATTTGCTTGCTTCTTATTCAATTGCTTTCTTTCCTCTTCTTATGTTTGTTACTCCCCCAAAAGCATAGTTTCTCTACTATCCTTTTGATTGAACCACTTCCACTGTTCACATTCAGGGAACTACTGATTTCCTTTGGTATTGGCATTCCACGTGAGTGCATGTGTTTCGGTTCTCTCTGCACCACATTTTCTCTTTTATACGGTATAATCCCCCCTCAAATATATGTCAGTGGTACTTTTTGTAGAATGAGTTTAGTGACATATTTTTAAATGTTTGGAGGTTTCTTAATGTCACTTTTACTTTACTTAAGTAATGGTTTTGAAAATGAATTACTGCAATGTGGTGGGCAGTTGTTCTTTCTCTTTCCCAGTAAGTAATGGTTTCTGCAGTGTATCTTCTCTCATTGGTTAGGTTTGGGCCGAATAAGTAGTGCTTGGGGTTAGTACTATATAAAGCTTAGGTCCAGATGTAGGTAATCCCAATTTACCTATTCTTAAATATCGAATTTTACCGATTCGGTATTTAAGAATAGGCAAATGGGATGTAGATACATTTTCGATAAAAATTACTGAATCAGTAAGATTCAGTATTTACCGAATCGATATTTACCGATTCGGTAATTGTCATTCATTCCTATGGGCCTGGAGGCACATAGGAATGAATGGCAATTACCGAATCGGTAAATACCGATTCGGTAAAATGGGGGAAACATTCAAGGGTGCCAGGGTGTCACTTTGACACCCTATTGCACCCCCGAATCGTGCTTGTGTGCAGATGTGGCGCCACATGGCATAGTTGAAAATGCACGGATTTGCATTTTCAAAGGTATTCCTTATTTACCACCAGCTTATAGTTGGTGGTAAATAACGAATCCTAAAATGGGAAAAGCACTCCTTTGAGTGCTCCCTACATTGCAAATTCGGTAATTTACCGATTCGGTATTTTAAGGAATCAGTAATTTACCGATTCCTTAAAATACCGAATCGGTAAATTACCGAATTTGCAATTTAGGTCACCTACATCCCAAATGCCCAATACCGGTCGGTAACAGCAGAAATTCGGTAATTTCAGCCGTTACCGACCGGTATTGGGCCACCTACATCTGGCCCTAAATTATTAAGTAAGGTCTTTTTATTTAACAGTTCGCCTTTTACTGATTAGGTAATGATTTCATATTTTTTTTATATTTAATCAGATGTTACTTTTAAATTAATAAATATTAAAGATTTTTTATTTTAAGTGTTATGTTAAAATATAATTCTTTATTTGGAGTTTGAGATTTTCTTTTTGGGCTGTTCTTTAGTTAGATACTTTTTGAAGTCTGTTACTGAAGCTATTTACGTTCATATGAACCAAGACTACAAGTCCCAGAATGCAGTACTATTTTAGTTTTCAATATTTTGGTTATGTCTCAGGTCTTCTCTGGAATATAATATTCTGTTTTCAGTATTTTTTACCATGATATTGTTGTTTAAATAATATTTTTATGTCACTATTTGTGCTGTTAATAGTATGGTCAGTTACACTTTACACAATAAATGTTCATATTTTTGTAGTCAATACTTTTGCTAGGATTTTTTCCCCCACAATATTTTTATGGTTGATATTAAGATATGCAAGCATCGGTCCTCAGCAATTCCTTTTGTATCACCCCGACTGCTCTTTGAGTTTGTTATCCGGTGACTGAGGTTCCTAGGTGTTTTTTCTTAGAGGGAAACTCAGCCTTCTAGCGTCCTTACTGTTTCCTGCAGTGTATCAAATTGAAAAGTCCAAAGCAGAGATTCTTGTCTATCTGTGGCAGTAGCCAGAGTGCACCTTATCAAAAAGGCAAGTAATAGCACAGGAAAGCAAAGGAACATTCGCCCGCAGATACCTTGTCATCTCTATTTCTTATGCCTTCTGAGGATTTATTGAGGGGCAAAAATGTATCATGTCATCCTCCTTTTGTTGTCTCTTAGAAGTGTACATAGTCTTGGTAACACATTCTCACTTCTCAGCACGTTAACCCCCTTCGTCTCTTCTATAACTTATTTTCAGGATAGCAGATTTTTCAGTCAAGCCCCAGTTCAGGAGGACAGGCCTTCGGTCTCTCAGTATTCCTCGGAAGTCCAAATTCATGAGATGGGCATTATCTTGTTAAGCTGTAACTAGAAAGTAGTTTTATGTGGGATTGGGTCCCCTCATACAATTAGCAGGATCCTCTAAATAATATGCTTGTAGCCTCCAGTTAGCTGCTGCACATCACAATTACTTCAAAACTGCCAGCCACTTATCACTTGGTGCTCAAGTGCGCTGCTTGAACTCTTTCATCTTTACTCCATTTGCTTTTCATCAGGTGGCCACTAGTTCCCCTTCAGAGTTCTCTCTTTAAGCTTTATTGGGGACTATGAAATCACTCTCAAGTGTAGGGTAAATAGCATACGTCTACGGATCCGATGTTCATGCAAGTTCTGTCTTCAACACCAAACCTATTCACATACCATTGGGAGGACCGCTGGAATTAGAACGCTTACACTCACTATGACTGAAGGTAGCCTTACATCAAGCATTCTACAAGACCCTCCTAGTACAGTACAAACTAGTATCTCATAGAAACAACTAACAGACACTTGGTCAAACAATATAACTGTACTTTGCTCAGATCCATTTATAACTCATAAGTGACATCAATTTAAATGTATTGTATTGTTAGGTATATAACTTTATTAGATATACAATATCATAAAAGTATAAAAACAATTTACAAGAACAAGAAAAAGGGAAGAAAGGCAGCCCTTCATTATTTCATTCACACAATATATAAAAATATATAGCGTACTTATTACTCAATATACAGTATATACAATCTATCATGTAAAAACTAGACATAGATTTAAAAATAATTAATCATGAAGGACAGAGTACAGATCAATGGAAGGTGGCAATCTAAAGTTCCATGGCCTGGACTTGGGTCATCCTAAAAAGCTTCGATCTTGTCAACCAGGCACAGCCCAGGTACTTAGCTGTCCCACAAATCACACTGGGGATCGAGGTCTCGGATATTAAAATATGCAATGCCTCCCTATAGTTCTTGCATCTCAAGTTGGAGCAAACAGGTTTCAGCCATATTCTCCTCGCCTGACCATACACTGGGCAGGCGAAGAGAAAATGAGCGATAGATTCCGTAGGGGAGGCACAGCCCAGACACCCTATGTCACTCTCCTTCGACTGCCTCCAACCTACTCTAAAATCGTTCAGGGGGAGGGTCCAAACCTGAACTTCAGATAAAATGCCCTATCTCTCGGGGACTCAATAAGATCCAGGAGGGATTCTAGTTTAGGGGCAGACTTAACGTCTAAAAAAAATTCCGTCAGGGTACCGTGTTTCTGATTTCTTGTGGCAGCTGCAGAAACCCTGTCCCAATAGGCCTTCTTTACAACTTGATTAGATGGTGGGTTCTGGCTCACCCAGGCTTCCCCCAATCCAATGTCCCCCACAAGCTGTTTCAATGTGGATAGCCAGCCTATTTTATGGCCTATATCTAGTTGGATTAGTCAGGGCAGAGGCGTAGTAACATAATTCCGGGGTCTTCCTGAGGCGTGTCCAGAACAATAAGGGGCGCAGCCTTGCAACCTCATTTATTGGATGTCTCCCAAGATCCTAGCGGAGCGGGACTCGTGGGGTCGATGGGGGGAGCGAGACCAGATCTCTAAAAAACGTATTCTCTGATCTTACTAAGTCTGTAACATTCTCGAAACCCCACAGTTCTGCCCTGTATAGAGATGAGGGCAAGGCATTTCCCTCGTATACCTTAATGGAAGGGGCCACGGGTGGACTATGGGAAAGGCGCTGATGTCTTGCAATAGCCCCCGACACACGTTTATGATTGAGCAGCCTTTTTGCCTGATGGGAGGACCACTTCATCCGGCTGTTGACCCACACTCCCAGGTAGTCAAAGGCTTCAACAAGTTCCAGAGAGGAGTCGTTCAACCGTATGTTATTTATGAAGCTTTTCGATGGTGCCAGTGCCATTAGCTTTGTTTTAGATGTATGTATGGTCAGGCCTCTGGCATCACAGAACTGGGTGAAGCGGACAAGTAGTTTTTGTAGCTCCATAGGGCTTTTTGAGATCAAGAGGGTATCGTCTGCAAAAAGCAACGTGGGCGATTTTTCCCCCGCCAGGGTTGGGGCATCGGCCGTGTCCTCCCTCAAATGGTCCACCACCCCATTGACAAATAGGGAGAACAAGGTCGGGGCCATAACACAACCCTGGGAAACCCCCTCTCAACCGCTATCCTCTCAGTCAATTGGCCCTGGCTACCCCCCTCTGGCATAGTTCCCCTCATGGAGAAGTTTAATGAGGTCCAAAATCAGGGGGGGGGACCTAGATCAGACAGTACTTGCCATAGCTTGGCACGAGGGACCTGGTCAAAGGCTGTTCTTAAATCGATGAACGCCAAATAAAGGCTGCCTTTCTCGATAGTTACAGACTTCCAATAAATTGAAAAAAATCTGAAGACCTGGTCCATCGTGCCAACCCCCTGTCTGAACCCTGCCTGGAAGTGTGACAAAATGCCATCCCCGTCAATCTATGTCCTCAGTCTTGTCAGGAGGACCCTGTCAACCACTTTCTGAGCTACAATGAATAAAGTAATCGGTCTGTAGTTGGCAGGATCCTCCCTATCCCCCTTTTTGTAGATGGTCACCACCTCCGCACCCTTCCAGGAGTCTGGCACTGGATGACCGCTCACAATAAGATTGAGAATCCGGAGAGTAAAAAAGTCGCCCAGAGGTTTATATCATAAAGCATTAAATCTCCAGGGAGTCCATCGGGACCGGCTGCCTTACCCGGCGCAATTGTTGCAATTACCGATATAACCTCTCTTTACCCAAACTGTTCCCCCTGATTAGGGGACTCGGGAGAAGCCAACCCAGTCTCTAGCTCGGTTGGTGCATTCCCTACCCCACTGGAGTACAGGCCATAGAAATGCTCAAACCATTGGCGCCCTACTATATGATTTGATATGGGGTCAGCTCCCTTCCTTGTACTGCTGCTGATTAGCTCCCAGAATCTGGTTGAGTCTTTCAACTAAGCCGGAGATTTAAGCTCTTGCCAATGCATTTCTTCCCACAGGCGCTTAGCTTTGTCAATGGTCCTGTAGTAGGTCTTTCTCGCTACAATTATACTTGGCTGATCTTTTGCTCTTAGGCCCATTGACTGACCCGGTCTCCTTTCCCTACATACCTCTGAGTACCACAGGTTTTCAGCCTTTGGACGGGGGACCTTCCGGGCACCTTTATCTTTAATCAGGAAGAACTCCCCTACCTTACCCAGGGTCTCCTGGTATATCTCTGTAAGCTTCGAATCCTGTGTGGCCACTGAGATGTGGCTCGGTATAGCATCAAGCTCTACGATGCTCTGTTCCATAACCTCCCTGATGGTTTCCAATATCGATTCCTGCTTAGCAACCTTATGCCATCTCAAGCGGCGGCTGCAATTAGAGGGCATTATCTCCCTTGTCAACAGCCTTGTGGTACTAGCCAACTCAATAGATGTAGTGGCCCGTGCTCGTATAAGTTGCCTACATAAAGGGTTGTGGTCACTATCACACCTGGGAATCACCTCCACATCGATAAGGTCGGCCCACAAACCCACATCTAATAGTATGTAATCGATGTGTGATGGGGAACTAGTTCTATTGTAGGTGTATCCTCCCCTGGGGTCGGATCGGATTCTGCCATTTGCTGCTCTTAAGTTGTGCTCCACAGTCAGAGCGTTGAGTTGTACAGCTCTTTGGGACCATCTCTTCATTGGAGCTATGCTAAGTTGGGGAATGGCCCACTTGGAGTCCTCATCGCCAGTGCCCAAGGTATCTTCACTACACAGGGGCTCAAAGGTTCAATTGAAGTCTCCAGCAACGATAACCCCTGTGTCAGTGGTGATGGCCGACAGTTCTGTATCAAGAATTGTTCAAGTAGAACATGCTTGGGCTCCTGGAGACCCTCTGGCATAGATGTTAAAAATTTCCAAATGAGCATTATTTTCCTCCCCTCTAATAGATAAATGAAGGATGTCCTGGGATAGGGTATCATGATTGGATAGTAACCAGTTCAGCTCGATATTCACCCAGATGATAAGTCCCCCTGAGGGACGTCCCCACCCGAGCTGGTCGCGGGGATATGATATGTAGTGAACCCCGCTTTATAAAGGGGCACCAAACTCCATGTCTCCTGGAGCAGAATGATATCGTAATTACAAATAAATTCATTTCATTCTGGATCGGCTAAGTTTTTTTGTAAGCCTGCTATATTCCAGGATATTAACTGGATTACCCCCGGGGTTTTGTTACTGGGATTGGCATCGTACATTACCCCTCTCCCCACTGTACCACAATTGACAGGCGCAGACGCATTGGTCATAGATGCATCATCAGTTCGGTCAGAAGGAACTTGACCCATAGCTTCCCCTCCTAGTGGGTGTAATCCAAAGCCCAAAGGAAGAATATCTAGCCGTACACTCTCTAGTCAGTCGATTTGGCTCAGCCCGGAGCCCTCTGGCACCTGGGCCTGTGGCCAGAGAGGAAACCGGCGGATCTGGATGGAAGAGTGTTCCGGAGGAGATGTTCTAAAATCAAGCGTTAGTAGATTCTCTGCTATAGTACGGTCCAGGAATTCAATCTCCACACAATCCATCGTAGAGTCAGCGCTAGTGATCCGCCTTACTCTAGCCATGTCTTCTCTTATGATAAATCTGCACCCCCTTGTGTGCCTCAGCCAGTGGATTGCTTTGTTATGGATCGACTCGTTACTTTCATAACCCCCTACTGTGGCCAATTTTGGAACATGGGTCATGTAAATAGTAGGCCTAATAGAGAGGCAGTGTGGTGGAATGCCTTGTGCGCCTATGTGTGATGGAGGCCTGTTCGCAGCTGGATTAAGGCGAACCGCTGGTTGCTTGGGCCTCGTGGGTGGAGCTTGTCCCAGGGGAAGCCCTATTGGCGTGCTGCATCTCACAGAGTAAGCATATGACCTGGAAGTAGGAAGTGGTCTATTTGCCCTCCCACCACCCAATTTAAATGACCAAAGATAAAATCCCAAAAGGTGAGAAAATCCAACCAAGCAGCAGAATAAAGCAGAAGGTCCCACATGTAATGCACCAGAAGATCACTGGAAATGTTAGCTGGAAGACTAACCATGTAAATACTAATCTGAAAAAAAGAAAACATATCCATTTGCACTGAACTGAAGCTATCACGTGTCATGTTTCTAGGCTCTGTCAGCTTCTTGAAAGGATCAATTTAATATTTGATGGCCTTATTTAGCATATTATTTAAAATAAGAATAAGCAATCAAACCCATAACCTTTCAGTTAAACTTTCTTCAAAACCTACTAAATATTATAATTCTAGGTGCCAATTACAAAAAAGTGGGAGCCTTGCATGTTTTATAGCAGACGAGGGTCTGTGTGCCCAGTGGTGTGCATACAATATAGGAGAAGTGGCAACAGAAAGGAACAAGAGCAAAATAAATTCCAATCTTTTTCTTCTTACCTTAATGCATCAATCAACTCGTATGACTTTTGCACTTCCAAACGCAAGTCGTTGGCATGATCGAGATTGTAGGCCGTCTCCCCTGCACTGAGGAAGGTTAAAAAAGTATAGACATTTACAATGTGAGATGGTTCTCTGCCTCAGATAAAAGCAGTACTAAGCACATATATATGAGGAAGACAAGAACATGCTTCAGCACAACAAAAACTAATTAGTGAAGCCGGAGCTTGCAGGTGTGGTGGGAGTATAAAGTAATATTTGAAGGTTCATACTGTACAAACAGTGTTACATTCTCAAGGCAACTCCACCTTTCCAAAATAGCTGGAGACAATGGTAATTTTCCTTCTACACAAATTTTACTGGCTTACAAAGCCGTGAAAATCATGTCAAACCAGAACTTAAGCTCCAAGCGGTGTCCGAGGGTTTACATAACGTTACTGTGCTGCTCCCTCTTTGGTAGCAGACAAGGCCCAAACCTTTCACTCAGGAAAAAAAGTCTAAATCAAGTCAACCTATTCAGTAAAATATAAAAAAATAGATACATTTGGAAATAGTATATATTACGTACTTTGGTGACACAACTACACTCACTTGATAGAGGATGCTAAAGTAACAAGCTCATTAGTATGATCAAAGAGAAAAAAGAAATACTGTAAGAGGTAAAGTAACAATTTCAGCAACTACAAAACAATGGCAGAGACAACCCTCAGGTTGGACCGGTCCCAAAATGCACATTTGCTCCCTGATGAACACAGCTCCCTTTAAACTCTGGAGCTAGTCAATAAAAAATCAAGAATTTCAGCCTAAAGAACGATTCCTGCTCCTAATAAAGTCAGTCATGCCACAGACTTTTGTCTCAGACAATCAATCTACACTGGCACGTGACCTCAAGAGTACGTTGATAGAGGTCAGAGTAGCCCGACAGCCTACTAGAGTCTGGGTCAAATGCACAGAAACCGTTTGTGTTTGGCATCTTCTTTGAATGGTCAGTTTCTATTGGCTCCGAGGAAACTAGCACACTTTTAAAGTGAAAGTGTTTCAGACCTTGTCTCGTAATCGTTTGTGTTGCGCTTTAGTCCCAACTACCATATAAGTGAAGGTTGAGCAAAACAAAACAGGTGCAGCTATTTGCGGTATTAAATGTAGGAATATCTCCTTTCACTAATAGCTAAACAACTTGTCTTGAGCACTTAAAGCTGGGTGCAACCCTTCCTTAAAAGGTCCCAACTAGGACACTAATGGAATAGCTCAACTAAATTCTTTTCGTTGGTCTGGTAAAAGTCATCGATGAGTGCGGGAAGGGTAGACTGTTTTGAGACAAAATTATTACTTTAACCATCAAAATGCATCCACTGACACGCAACCTTTCTAACTCACTCGGAGTCCTCCTGTATGCCAGTAGGAGATGTCCCCTCTAGTGAAAAACAGCCCATTAATTAGAAGATATCTCCTTTGCTAGCCACTTCCTCCGATAATCCAATTCTTCTTAACTGCACAATCAGTGCCCGGAAGGATCGAGACTAATCCTACAGTTCTCCAGTAGTCTTAAAGGTTTTCATCCCGAAGGCCGCCTTTTTATCTACTGCCCAACAAGTGTCATAGTAAAGTTAGCTTAATTGTTGATGGCTACTGTGCACTCATGCGCATGGCTTCAACAGTAATTGAGGGAAGAAATCTGAGTAGGGATATTACATTGTTTACAATAGTTAGCAATGCAAAAGAGTAGAACAATTTGTTTAGATGACTTTGAAAAATAGAAATCATACCAGCATGTGACTCAGTAGACTGTCGCCATCTTTTGTTGGCTACATCAATCCCCACGGTTAAAAATGGTCAACATGTTTCATGGCCAAACAAGACTTGCAGGCAAATTCATATGGCATGAGGATCAGTTGCCACCCAGCTGTGCACTGTACCATATGACCATCAAGTGAATGCCTACCACTAGGCCATAGGAGATCCTTCTGTGCCGGCAGACTGGGTTAAAATCCACACCTGACGTGAGTTGGTTGACAACTGGTCTATGAGTCCTAATGAATTTGCCTGCTGGTCTGGTTTGGCAATGAAACATGTAGGCCCTTCGCAATACAATGATCTAAACATGTCATTTTTAACATGAGCCAAGGTATAGAATAAAAGCTTGTGTGACATGCCTTGCTTGACTCATTTTTACTTTAAGACGTTAAATCTATTTCAACCTTTTTTTTAGGACCTACAGGAGAGTGATGTGCACTCGTGACACATTTAGTTATATACATTGAGCACCACTAGTGATATGCATGGTGCATGTTCCTCCCGTTACAACAGGAAAGTGTCGACGATCATAAAGCAAGCCTGTTGGTAAGCAATAGCCAACCGGCTCATGGCAGTCACTGGCGTAAGGAGCTTCCTGTAATGTTCTTTTTTTAAATAATTTACTTTTGAATGCTCTTGATGGTCCCTAGGCACTTCACCTAGAAAAAAGTAGTATGAAAAATAGCTATGCACGTACACTTGCCTAGCATCTTATATAAATTATAGTTATGGCTATTTGCTGGGTTTGAGCGCCAGAGAAGCCACTCATATTAATGCTCTAGATTACAGGCAGCAATTGAAAATTTTCTTTGGATTCGAATGGAAGGGGTCAAACTGAATGATGACGTAATCTAAAGGTATACCCAGGAGAAAGGCAGCCATGGTAAGAAATGGTTACTTACTTTTAGTACTGGTTCTGAACCACAGAAGTCTTCTTTGAAGAAATACATGTCAGCATAATCCCCCCCCACCCCCCGTGTCCAGGGGCCCCAGAACACTTCAAATGAATATACACGTATCTACATATAAATAGAGCATCCAATTTGTCCTGATGTTGCAAAGCACTCTCCAAAGGTTTATTAGACGCAAGGTTTTCCACATTTTAAGTACCAACGCCCTCCTCAAAACTGCATTGAGGCACATAGAACACAAGCTACTGCCTACAAGTCTAAGTAATAAGAGGAAAAGTGAAGCCTGACTGACTCACATTATAAGAGTACAAAAACGAATCTTGTCCCTTCAAGGCTCCAGGGGCTTCCACAACTCATGGTGCCTTGTACTAGCAATTGCCTCGAAGAGTCAGTCTTTTTTTAAGTGAGCAGTGAGACTAAGAAAACAATTGCAAAGTTTTTATATTGCATGCTCAAGAAATAAAGGAGGACAAGGATAGAGAACAATTTATGGCTTCAATGAAGATTCCTATGAAACAAAACTAGTACTGTTATTTCTTCTATAAAATAGGATCTTCATTGATAGACATAAATGTAAGAATAGTGTAGTAAGCTAGTGATGTCAGAATACTTACTAATCTTGGGTATCAAGAACAGAAACTCTATTTCACATGAGAGACTAATGCAGCTCCGAATATAGAGGTAAAAGAAAAGCGTTCTCAGTGTAGTCTGACTCACAATAGTGTCCGCTTTTGTATAGGAATCAAGACAATAGTGTGAACGGATTTCCAAGTGGCCACTTTGCATGCGCCTGGTAGATGAATAGCTTAAAGACAAATAGACCTTATGCTCCAGATCTCACATCTGTTTGACCTTAAATGAGTCCACAATTCTTAAGCCCCAGTCTTACCCGGAGGCCAGTCGGTCCAGGCATTTAAAAGTTTGCTTTATGAGAAACTATTGTGTCCTTCTTCCAGGTCAGGCCCACAGCATGCCACGGGACTGTGTCACTGAAAAAGCTTGCTGTAGAATGTGCAATTCTAGGGAAGAAAATATTATTCACATACGGGTTTGCGCCCTGCTCTACTGAGAGAAAGGAGGGCACTATTAAGAAGAGCTCCTTTTAACCAACGGGGCATCCGGTCATGTCAGCAGGCTGTGATTGCATGTCTCAAAGCAATGGACCCCATTCTGAATTGTTGCTTCACAAAGGTTTTAAAGCTTGCAGCAAAAAAGCTGGACACTTGTGAAGTTTTGTTGACTTCAAGCATATTTACATTCTCTGGTTTTCCTCCTCACCAGAGTTCATCCGCCATCCGTCAAGGTATCCTGTTTAAGCCAACCATCTCCTGAAGCCTAAACTGAACTGCACCTTAAGACTTTACAAGCATGTGACCTTTTGCACGGTATCATCTGTGACAGTCCTGGACAGTGGACATTTATCATGCACCTTAAGACTAGATATGCCTCTTGTAAACACTTGTTCGGCTTTATAAATGATGTTGGCAACTCATATGGGGTCACAGTGCTACTGTCCTTGACTGTACCCCCTACAATTAGTTGTTACATTTTAGTCTGTAAATGAATTGTAAACTGTCTTCTCTAGACTTAAAATTGATTCTTTACCATTGTCCGCGTTCTTTACGCAATTTACAGCCCCTTATATTCACATCTGTTGACTCTAATGTGGCAACCATTTTAAGGTGTTTTGCAAATGAATTGGAATTTTTTAATAAAGTTTCCACGCTGCAAAGGATCAACAAACCGGGAGACATTAACAACCCAACCTACTTCTTAACATGCTATAAACCAACGTCATTACGCTTTTGGCATACCAGTCATGTGTTGCTTGTACTTAGTCTGTCAACTCTTATGGCCTTCTCATGTAGTAGTCCGTGACAGCTGTTGGAGATATCCAAAGTCATCTTTTTTGCTGTCACAGTATGAATGCACGTTGTTGAAAGCTTGGTGATGGCATTTGAAGTAACTTTGTAACATTCTGTTACTGCCTTTTGCACTTTTTCTCTGGCACTAATACGACTTTGATACAGTTGGTCATTTACCAAAAATGCTGCTTTGCATTTTTTTTTTTATTTGTTTATTAGAGTTGCAGGATAATCACATAGCAGTCACATAAGTAATCATAGATTCTCTTAAAAATGATAGAGTCGGAAATGTCCACTGCAGTGTATATGGTAAGGATACGATTTTTCATGGAAACAGTAAAACAAACAACAAAATAGGCAATAGTCAGTACAGTCCAGAAACATATCATCATTGACAAACATGCATTTGTAATAATATCGGTTGACATACACACTTAGACAGGGTACGTGAGGTCAATGCAGAATGGGGGGACATTGTATAAATATACATTCTCAGGTATAGATATAATCAGAAATTTTACAGCAGCAGGCTTTGGATCCGAATAGAATCAAACAACAGTCTAATTCCAGGTGCGTAAAACAATATTGCATCCATCAATTAATGCTTCACAATTAAGCCAGGGCCCCATGATATCCCCGTCTTACTCAGTATCTTCCACTCGTGGCTCAGGAGTAGTCTGCCCAATATCAGGGGTATGTGCTCTATCACGCCTCCACCTTAGGAACGGCTCCCAGATATCTCTTGGACGAGAGGCAGTGGGCATGAGCTCCCAGTAAAGTCCAAGTTGCGTGTGTCCATACATCACATCCGCCACCGGTGGGGTCTTGCGTCCCCACCGTATAGCCACCTGTCGTCTTGCATATAAGAGCAATAAGGCATGTAGTTTGCGGCTTTTAGGTTCTGTGCACATCACACCGCCAAGTAACCATAGTAGTGGGGAAGGGTCATCTGTCCTCATAAGAATTTGGTTTATCGCATAAAAAATGTCAGACCAGTAGTTAGCGATGGAGGGACAGCTCCAAGCCACATGTAGAAAGGAGGCGTCCTCCGCACCACACTTCCAGCATCTAGCATCGTCTTTTATACCCATGCGGTGTAGAGCAACTGGTGTGCGATAGAACCTGTGTAAGAACTTGAAATCTATTAACCTGAGTTTGTAATTGGGGGAAAGCTCCAACAACTGCCTACAGCAGAACGACCACTGGTCTTCCGTCAGGGGCTCGCTCAGTTCCGCATTCCATGCTCGCATGGAGGTTGGTACCACAATAGGGGCTTGTTCCTGCATAGTGTTACACAGGCGAGACACCAATTTTTTGGGAGATGCTCTAGCCAACACGTTTTGTAGGGCATGTAGTTGTGGTGGTTCTTCTGGGAACTGGTCCCAGAACGCTTTGCAGGATGATTTCAGCTTTCGATAAGTGAATAGGTAATTAAAAGACGTGGGTGGCCCATCGTCCTCCGCCCATGGTTCGTGAAATGTGCCATTCGGATACAGGTCAGCAAAGGTTAGCATGTGCACTCCATGCAGGGAGATCTCACCGCCGCTCTCCGCCAAACAAGGCAACATAGGGTTACGCCTCAGGGGTATCACCGGCGCATACAGGAGAGGGAGCTTAGCTCTTTTTTGGAGTTCGCCACACACCCAGCGGAGCATGTTTGCTGTGTCAATATCCAGCCAGGGTCGCCAAGCTTTTTGATAGAGAGCAATACTCAGAGGCAGCGGAGCCACCAAATCCAATTCTACCGCCACATGTGGTCGGTAGGGCGTTGGATAGGTCCAGAAGTGTACAAATTGGGCCTGTGCACATAACGCATAGAGCTGCATGTCAGGCGCGCCCAGCCCTCCCTGCCGCAACGGCAGCGTCAACAATGCCCAAGAGAGTCTAGCCTGACCTACAGCCCAGACCAGTGACAGCAAGTGAGATCTCAGACAGGTGAAGAAGCATTTAGTTAGGGGAATTGGGATGTTTACAAAAAGATATAGGAACTTTGGCAGTACCACCATTTTTGCCAGTGCAATCCTCCCTGCTAGAGACAGAGGGAGTTTCGTCCAAATAGCCACCTTGCTCTCGAGCCAGCTCACCGCCCTCCCAAAGTTTAAGGACCATACATCCTGAATATTACGACTAATCCAAATGCCAAAGTATTTAACTGCGTCCGCTTCCCAGCATAAGGGGTAGTCAGAGCTCACCTCGGGAGTATTGTCTGTCAAAGGGAATATAACCGATTTGGTCCAGTTGATGGACACACCAGCCAGTCCTCCGAATTTCACAAATTCACGGAGTAGGGGATTTAAATTGTCGGCTGGGTTCAGGACATACAGGGTGACATCATCAGCATATAAGGAGACCAGTAGGCTGCGTGTGCTGAATCCTATGCCCCGTGCGGTATGATGTTGTCTAATTCTCGCCGCAAGGGGTTCCATTGCTATGGCAAATAACAGAGGAGACAGGGGGCAGCCCTGTCTCGTGCCACGCGATATGTTAAAGGGCTCAGAAAGCAAGCCATTTACTCTCATTCTCGCCTTGGGCATGGTGTATAATGGTCGTATCAGATTTATAAATAAGGGGCTGAATCCCATTTGTTCTAATATCCGAAAGAGGTAAGGCCATTCAAGTGAATCGAAGGCCTTCGTGGCGTCCAAAAACAACACTGCAGCCTGTACATCAGGGTGGAGGTAGTGTAGTACCGAAAATATAGTCCGTAGATTATGCGAAGTCGCACGTCCTGGTATGAAACCGGATTGGTCTGGGAGTCATCAGGAGTAATGGTTGCAATCTGTCAGCTATTATCTTTGCATAGAATTTCACGTCTACATTAATGAGGGATAAAGGCCTATAGGAATCCAGCGACTGGCTATCTTTATCTTGTTTTAAAAGCATAATAATCAGGGCCTCTCGCATTGACTCCGGCAGAATTTCTGCCTCCAATGTTTCAGTGAAAACGGCATGTAGGCGCGGAGCAAGTTCGTCCACGTAGGTTTTGTAAAATGCCCTAGTGAGCCCATCTGGCCCCGGGGCTTTATTCAAGGGAAGTCCCTTAATGACCTTAGATATGTCTTGGACAGTGATTGGAAGGTCCATATACTGACGATGGGCATTATTGAACCACACCAAGGCTATAGAGTCTAAATATGTGTTAAGGGAGTCTAGTGTCATCATGTGTTTGGACTTATACAAATCAGAATAAAAGGAGGCAAATGTTTTTACGACCTCTTCCTGGCCCACAATTACGTCACCTTCAGGATTAACATTAGAGTGGATGTATGTGGTTGGTGCCGTAGATGAAATGAGACGGGCCAGAGTTCTGCTAGGTCTATCACCCTCTCCATATCTACGAGCTTCAGCTGTTTTGCCCAGAAAGTTTAATTCCAGCTGCGCCTCCTCTGTGAAATCTAGGAGCTTAGCCTTTATTTGTGTAGCAAGTTCGGGAGAGGAGCATTCACAAAAGCGTGTCTCCATCTCTTTCAGTTCTCTTTCTAACCCGTTCAAGGTGTTCCTGACTGCTTTAAGGACACCCACCTGTCGCGCTATACATTGCCCTCCTATGACAACTTTGAATGCATCCCATAAGATCGCTTCTGTGGACACGGAACCAGCATTGTTCTCAAAATAGTGTATGATATCAGTTCGGATTTCTTCGGTAAAGGCCGCATCAAGCAGCGCATGCAGTGGCAGGCGCCAGGTGAAGGCGCAAGTGGGTATCCCTGGGATCTGGATTTCCAAAAGGCATGGGGCGTGGTCTGATAGGGATCTGGCCTGATTACACACATTTACTGTCCATGTAGCAACATCCTGTGACACCAACCAGAGTCTAGCCGTGACCAGGCCGCACAGTGACTCGATATGCATGTACCTTCCCTAACATGTGGGTGTCGTGCCCTCCATATGTCTAGTAGGGAGCCCTCTTTAATAATATCTGTCAGTGCCTGTCTTGCGTTTGGGTGTAGCGGTGTGGGCGAGCCTCTGCGATCTAAAGAATCATTCAGCACAGTGTTGAAGTCACCCCCCCCCGCCCCATATGATCGTGGAGCAGTTCGTCAGCACTATCTGAGCCCATACTGATCTGAAGAAGTCCGGATCATCAACATTTGGGCCATAAACCGCCCCCAGTACCAGTTGTTTTCCCATTAGGGTCCCGTGCACCACAACATATCTGCCGTCTGGATCATTATAAACTGTATGTTCTCTCCAGTCCAAACCTTTATGTATCAGTATAGCCACTCCACGGGCATAGTTGGAGTATATGGCGGAATATATGGATCCCCATCTGGAGTGTTTAAGTCTCGGGGACAGCGCAGTTAATATGTGTCTCCTGTAGGAAACAGATATCGATGTTGTGTCGCATTAGATAGCAGGAAGGCGAGGCTGATGCATAGCTATCACTTAAACCTCGGATGTTCCAAGTTAGTATCTTCGTCACCCCCATTTATTTGCAGGTAGCATTTCACAGTTGGAAGGTAGACAACCCACAGTAAGTCCAAGTGTAATAATAGCATAAACATTAAGCCATGTATTATAGTACTGATCAAGTGCCAAACATCCCAACATCCCCAACCACCCCCCTCCCACACCAACCCCCCAATTAGGTTGTGATAAATTCCCCCCCGAATTATGCATATCGTAAGAACAATTAACAGTTGCAAACAATGGGAGATACCCCTTAGAGGCGTGGTATCTCGAGCATACTATCCTGTTTACACAGAGTGGCTGTGCTATCTCAGTCTTAGTTTGCTAGCATCGTAGACATAGATGCAATGAGAACCTGTAAGTACACCTACGAGGTAGACCGCCAACAACAACATATATGTCTATGGGAGCTCTATTAAACTCGTCACAGTGTCTGATCAGTGTTAAAGCCTAATGAAACAGTACAAAGCATGGCAAGGGGGAGCACGCCAGGGAGGCAGTGCAGTGTAATCAATACACAAGTGTCTCAACAGATATGAATATGCTAGGGTCAATCATTGTCACTCAAGCGATTTTCTGCATCTCCCAGCTGCGCCGATTTTCTCCTTGCCCTTGCGCCACATATATGTTTCCCAAATTTCAAAGCAGATTGAGCGTCAGTGAAGTACTGTGTGGCGCCCTCGAGTACCACCCGGAGTTTCGCAGGGTATAAAACAGAGTAAGGGATCTCCGCTTGAAACAAAAGACGTTTAGCCGGTAGAACCTACTTGCGTGCTGCCTGTACTAGGGGGTGAAGTCGGGGTAAAATGAGATAGCATTACCTTTATGTGTTATCTTCCCCTTCTCACATGCAAGGCGCAGTATCAAATCTCTGTCCTGGAAATTTAGTAATTTTACAAGGATAGGTCGTGGCGTTGATCCCACTGGCGGTTTCTTACCTAACGTCCTATGTGCTCTCTCAACAGTGAATACCTGCGACAAGTTTGGGTCAAAGAGTTCATGTAGCAAACCAGCGATGAACACCTCCATTTTCCCAATGGCTGTGGTCTCCGGAATACCGGTTATGCAGATGTTGCATCTTCGAGAGCGCGCTTCCAAGTCGTCCGCCTTTGCGCGTAGCATCTCAATCTCCTTCTCCATGTTAGTGATGTGCTTTTTGGTTTCCTGTTGAAATTCGCAGCATTCTGTGTTCCGATTCTCCAGGCAGTCCAGCCGCGTCTCATGGGTGTCAACCTGGGCCTTCACAGTCTCTAGCAGGGACGTCATGGTGTCAAGCTTAGTGTCTATGCTTTTAAGGCTTGAGCGCACTTCTAGCAGCAGCGCCTTGACGTCGGTGTCTTGGTCGGCCCCTTGCAAGTTCTTCTCTGCCGCCTCTGGGTCCGGATCGTTCTGTTTGGCCTGGCGCCGTTGCTCAAACGTGATTTTGGGTTGGCGAGGGTCACCCTGTGGTCTGTTCAGAGGGTCCGTCGGAGTCCGAATGCCGTGCAAGTACAATTGTAGGTGTCAGTAGGGGGCAAGTGTTTGACACGTACTTTCTGCAGTTGCAGTCCGTGTGGCAGGACAGTGGGGGAATCGGTGAGGTCGCGGCGCAGCGCACATCTAGGATTTTGGTCGTCCTAAAGTGCAGTGACAGTGGGGTTCATCTTATGAGGAGTGGGCCTCGAGCAGGTACCCCAAGCGCTCCCAGGCCTTGCAGCAGCAGAGCGGCTCACCTCCCCGAACACAACGCGGGAGTCCGTAGCGCCGTCGGTCCGGAGGTATATGCGCTCAATGTAAGTTGTCCTGCCTGATCTGGAAAGTAGGCACTGCAAGTCGGGGAGGCCGGGCCCCACCGCGCACAGCTCCAACGGTCAGGCAAATGTTCCCCAATCCAAGATGGCGGCTCGCCCCATTTCCACAAGCATTCGACAAAGAAGGGTTTTTCCAAACAGGCACTTCAACGTGTGGAAAGTCGCTGCAGTTTCAAGTGTCCCGGCAATATTTCATACAATTCACCAACCTCTTTGTCCCAGGCAGTGATTTCTTGGTTTCCGGCGCGAATGCCGATCAGGCGGGCCTCCGCAGCATCGGACTGGAGTGGGTTCAGGCATCCGATCAGGGCTGCACAGTAGGCGGATCGCAACTCAGCCACGCCTCGGTAAGGTCTCCGAGACGGGAATCTTCCGTTTCTGGTACTTCTGGGCTCGGAAAATCAGTGTAGCGGTGCAGTCGGACTTCCGTCACCCTCCGGTGCAGTTTGGATCAGTATGCCTCGCAAATAAGACAGGATTTTTAGAGGATTAATGCCACAGCCGGCGGAGCTCGCTTAACGGCCATTTCGATGCCCGGTCGGCCACGCCCCCCAATGCTGCTTTGCAATTGACACTTTATTTTGCACTGCCAGATTTTATAATGTGTTCTCGATTTTAACTTCTGATTTGATTAAGTATTAATGAGATTCTCATTTGTTATGGTTTTAATTAACTGTACAATAATAAATGACGTTACTGGTAGAGGCATATTTCTTAGCCAGGCTGCGGTAGCTGCTTTTGCTCTGGTGAAATGGGATCTGGAGTTGCAGGGCAAGAGGTTTTTAACCAACTAATAACAATGATATGCAAGATACAAATCGACAAGATAGGTTGCTTTGAGGTGTCGAGACCACTGATCATGATCACATTTGATAAACGTTGGTTAGATTTGTGCAAGGGCTTTGTCCTGTCTAGATGAAAGTACAGAACTCTCCTGACTTCGAGATAGTGTGAGCAATGCTGTGCTGGTGAAGAGATATGGCTAAAGAAAACTGGGAGATTAACAGTCTGCTTACTATGACATTATGATACCACTTTAAGGAGGAAAGAAAGTTTTCAATTCCACTATTTAGTTGGAACGCACTAATGGGTTTAACTCCTGAAAGGACATACACTTCACTACACCTACAAGCTGAAGAAATAGGCGTTAGAAAGGCAGCCTACCAAGATAGATGCTGCAATGAAGTCATATGAATTACTACAAAAGATAGATCCATTAATTTTGACCGGGTAACTTTGAGATGCCCAGAGTTGGAGGCTTCTTCAGCCCTTCCCAAAAATCTTTTGTGACATGAATTTAAAAAAAATGTTTTTTACTTGGAACCTCATTGTAAGCTAATACAGTTGCAAGGGTGACTGACAGACAACTGCATTTTTGATTGTGCCAAACTTAATAGATATGGTTGATTCAGTTCCTGACATAGGTTCGCACCATTTCTCTTGACGCCACAAGCAAAGCCTCTCCCATTTGAAGGAATCGCAAGCCCTGGGAAAAGGGTGTTTAGTTTCCCATAAAATGTCCAAGGATGAAGCAGGGCATATTCATAATCTAATATTTTCTTTTTTTTAAATTGTTTTTATTAAACATTTTTATACAGAGAATACAGTCATCAAATCTGTTAGAGGTAGCACCCGAGTCTGGCCCAGAGCGTTATTACAGTGGCCGTGCTTACCCTTGACCTGGTATGGTTTGATAGAGGGAGGTAAATCAGGTCGGAAAAGGACAGCACCTAGGAAAGGAAAGGAGAGAGAAAAATGATAGCCCAAATGAAAGGCTTACCTACACGGTATTACTATTGACAACACGATAGGGCAATCGCATATCTTTAAACCCCGGCAATGGTTCCTGGAAAGACTTAGCTTAGGCACCCACGATTTCAGGGTACCACGTTTATGGGGGTTTATATGAGTCAAGGGTTCTGTCCAGAGTCTCCCATAGCCCCCTTGACGACGTCATCCATGAGGAATACTGAAGTGTTAAGCTGTGCCGGTCCTCTGAGGTGAGTAATCCAGTTTAGCCATCCTTGGAGGTTGGTTTTGCTAGAGTCTTTCCAGTTGGACAGCACCAGTTTGACGGCAGCCGTCAGTAGTAAGTCCATTGGTCCATTGGTTCCTTGTCGTTCTCAGAGTGGAGATCAGATCTCATAAATGCTGTGGTTAGGGAAGCAAAATCCCTCGTTGTTTTGATTTTCAACACATTGTCTAAGAAGTCAAACACCCACCCTAGAAAGAAGTGAGGGTTGGGCAGTGGTAGATGAGGTGTGCTAAGTCCCCTGTCTGTGTGTTGCAGTTCCAGCATAAGAAATCTTCCCTGATGCCCAGTGTGTGTAATCGGTCTGCGGTCCAGAAGGACTTGTGTTAAAGTCAGAATTTTGTTTGCGCGAGAATTGGGGTGATCTTGTTTTGTGTGGCCGAGGACCAAAGCGTTTTTCCACTCTTGGTCCTTTAGTGGGGGTGTAGTTGATTGTCCCAGTATTCAGTTGTTTTTTTGTTGATTTTGGTGCTAATTGGGTGCAGACGCTTGTAAATACGTGAGACTTGGTGACCCAGTTTATTGATGTTGCTTACCAAGAGGAATATAGAGGGCTGGGTGTTGGTTAGTTTTGCCTTAGCTAGGGCAGTTCTTATCTTTAGGAATCTATAAAGGTCTAGGTCTTCTAGTTGGTGGTGTGTTTTCAGGTCTGCGAAAGTGATCAGGGTTGTCCCCTTCTCTAGTTGGTGTGGGAAGCTTATACCTTTCTCTATCCATGACATGTAGTTGAGACACTTCCCCTTATATTTGATGGTTTTGTTTAACCACAGGGACTCTGACTTGGTGCCCTTGATGCTAACCTCCACTCGCCTGTCTAATTTTAGGAGTGCCAACTTTGTGTTTTTAAATATCAGCTTAGAGGTGTGTGGGTATGTGTTTGTCGTAAGTAGG
Source organism: Lissotriton vulgaris (assembly GCF_964263255.1). NCBI lineage: Eukaryota > Metazoa > Chordata > Amphibia > Caudata > Salamandridae > Lissotriton > Lissotriton vulgaris. The sequence continues at coordinate 152,749 of NW_028240617.1, read as the reverse complement.
GCAAGCGGGTGAAGATTTCTTAGAATGGCCTTCTCCATCTGTAGAAAAACAGGTATGTAGTCTGGTGTCTGCTCCACCCACTGTGTGCCTTGCTTAGCTAGGAAGGCTAGTTGATATACTTTGAAGTCTGCTAGGTTAAGCCCTCCCTGTGTTTTCAGCAGCCTGAGCTTCTTTATACTGATTCTTGCTTTCTTGTCTCGCCAGAGAAATTTGGTGAGCATGATATAAAAAAATTTATGGAACTCGTCTGGAGAAGGAGAGGGAGCATGCTCGTCAGATAAATGATCATTGGCGTGATCATCATTTTATTTGTTTCTATGCGACCCCACCATGTGATGAATTTTGGGGACCAGGCTTCTAACAACTTCTTGACCTTTTCTATGAGGGCTTTCTCGTTGTGCCTTAGGGTGTTGTACCGGTTGGTGCCGAAGTGTATGCCTAGGTACTTGATGTGTCCCGTCTGCCAAGTCAGACCGGAGTCCCCCAGCACCTCTCTCATGCAGTGGATGTTTAGTGGCTTACATTCTGATTTTCCTTTGTTTAGTTTGTAGCCCGAGAGTTTGGAGTATTGTGTTGTTGTGGACATAGGGGCCTTTATAGAGGATCCAAGGATGAAATAGGGCATATTCATAATCTAATATTTTCTGATCTCGAGGGCCATGTTGCCAAATTCAAGGATCTCAGGTTTGGGGATTTGATATTTGATAATGCAATCTGGTGAATATGTGTATTTTTCATGGCAACCTGTTGTGTGACTTGACTGATATTTCTAACAAGTTCGGGTACCACCATGGACTCAGCCAGTCTGGATCAATGGCTCTTCTTCGCCTCACAATTTCAGAGGTTCAGCATAATTGTTGATGGAATTGGATGAAAATGATAGCGCAGTGCCCTTGAAAATTTCATCAAAACGGCATTGCCCAGTAAACCTAATTTTGGTATCCTGGGTGTGAAGTCTTTGCATCTTTTCTCTAATGTTGGATAGCCCAATCGGAGAAATTTAATTAAGATGGCACCCAAAACAGAACTCGCGCCTCCCGGTTGCCGGTGTGCACACCATTTTCATACCGGAAGGACCACCAGGGCAACTCTCCTCATAGATGGTGCCCGGGCGCACTGATGCCGATACGCTCCCCGCCAGCCTCTGACAGACCCCTCTAGGCGATTATCCATGTTCCGCAGGAAGGGCCACAAAAGGTAGGAACGCCGCACTGGTATCTGCCTTGGTTTTCTGCATACTACGAGGAACCACACTGGTTCCAGAGCAATTTTCATCTCTGGCAAGACCCCAACTAAGCAAATGCTGTAAAGCCTGTAGAGAAAATTATAATATGAAGATGGCAGGCATGCCTTCAGACATTGTACACCTTCGGGTCAAAATTATCATTATTACCCAGGCCCAAAACTATTATTTGTATTATCAAGCAGCGGAGGAATACAGCACAGGAAGGGGGGCTACAACAGATTCACAAAGCAATAGCTGTCTGGTGGAGCACCAAAAGCTTATGTTTATTTTTCATTCATACTAGAATGGTGTGTAGGTGAACAGCAAAAGTTATACTAGCAAAATAGGACACCCTTTAAACAGGAATGTGTTGTTTGGCACCACGTGGGCATGCAATTACACAAGTAGCAGAGCATAAAAATCTATATTTTGTGGGAGTTGCAGGGATCACAGAAAATCACAATAAGTTTGAAAGCCTGTTTGATTTGAACCCAAAAGCCAGATACCTTTTGGGTAGTCTGGTTGTCATATTTGCCATTTTGGGATGGCAAACTTTATTTCTAATGCACTTGGAACTTGATTTTCCTACAGGTCTTGTTAATCTACACATGATTTTCCTACAGGTCTTGTTAATCTACACATTGCATGAACAAACTTGATGGAATAAGGGTACTCACTTTATTGACTGAGCCATCTTGATGTATTCCGGTGCCTTCAAGTCTACCTTTTCCATGCACTGTCGAAGTTTCTAGAAAATAATTAAAGTTCAACCAAAACAGCACTTGAAGGTCTGACACTTGACAAAAACAAGCCTAACTGCTTGGTCCCTAACTAGCCCTGTGTGTGTCTAACACCATCTCAGGAAGTCATGTAAACAAACGAGAATACCTTGATGCTATGTGAAACTATCAAGATCAATTCATCAAACTACTATGAGTGGTAACTTCTTCTGCAAATATTCAAGCTGACTACAGCTCCTTCATTCGCCATATATAAGCAGCTACAGATTTGTATTCTAATGTAACTAGAAAGCTATAGGTAAAATGTAAAGGAAACTCAAAGTAATGTCATTGTTTCTTGACATCTTTTATTCAGATCCTATAGAACAGCTTCATTATGGCACCTTGAAATGTATGCATACAGTAATATGTATGCAAACCTTAATTAAGACGCATACATCCTTCTGTGTTTCAGGGCAGCTAGTTTAGTAAACTTCCTGGCAATCTTTCTAATATGTTTTTGTGCCAAATGGATAAATGAGCCAAGCAAGCCATGATATTAACTAACAAATGAGGCACTTTCCCGAATTTACAGACCGTGGCACAGACTTTTAAAAAAAATCATTGGGGTACCTGGTAAAATTTGACAATTTCAGGTGTGTACTCTCGCTCATCAATTTGCTCCTCCCGCTTTAGCAGCGTCCCTTGGCAATGTCGGCAGCACCTGATTCGGTCATCATCCTTTTCATCTAAAATTGAGCTCACACTGCTTAAGCTGTTGATGCTGCCTCTACGAGAAGTGCGCCCGCTGTTTGGAGAGAGGTTCGGACTGGTCTGGGAAGAAAGGACATGTTTGCTGGCACTGGTGAGCTTACCTGCAAAAAATGATCAAGAAAGAAATGTATAAGGTACAAGTAAACCAGGATATGGGGCTACTAGCTGACTGATGTACATCTGGGAGAAGGTGTCCCATGAAAACAGTGCACCAATTAGTACAACTCTTCACAATTATTTCCAGTAAATAATCAGCTGCTAAAGGGAAAATCAAAAACAAAACAGACAAAATGTTTGATGTAAAGAAACAGCATTGACACAATCATAAAAATGAAGGAAGTAGAACGTCCAGCATATTGGTAAATAAACTGTACATTCAGGTAGCTGTGAGTTAAGCGGTCACAGAGTACCAAATGTATAATGTCACACCAAAAAAGGCACAGTGCAACTGAGCCTTTAGTGGGTCTGTTTAGTCAAATTTCCATGTGTTCTACAAAACCAACTGGTAAAAAAAAAAGTAAAATAATCTCAGGATGTGAGTCAAGTGTATACTATGGGAAGAATGTGGTCTGCATTACAGGCAGCTTTGTGGGTAGTAAAACTTATTTTGAGAAAAAGGTGGAAGGATATGCTTGTGAAGTGCCACATGCTCTGGTGAATAGCTTGATGCATTTTGAGGTGATATTTCAGGGAAGCTGGCAAGTAAAATATTACTTAATGTGGATAACATGTTGTCCTATGGTTTACAGACAGTAGTGTGGAAAAATCAGAAGTGATTTTGATACTTCTTATTTCTACAGAAAATAACAAATTTTGGTGACTCAAAAATAGACTTGTGTGAAATGGAACTGGTTAAAAATGGCTCATACTTGGAACCATTCACTCGGTCACCTTTCAAGTACCAGGTTGACTAAACTTAACCATTCAACAGGGTTCATTTGTTGAATATGAGAACAAGGTCCCATGTTGTGGGTGACCCTGAGAATTCTCTGTCCCATCTCTAAAGAATCCAGCACCTGCAGCTAATGGGGTAGTGAGAGTTAAAAGGTAAGATGATTTCTCTGACTTTTAGCGTCTGATAGTATGCAATTCTGTTCCTTCATCCATCGTTTCAGGATTATCTAGAGAAGATTGGTCACTGGTAGATTTGACTTAAACTTTACGCGGTTTGACGATCCACTCCAAATGGATTAGGGCTGGCAAGCAGTGACTAGTTTCAAAAGATGCTCTTGAATGAGTCCTTCATTCTCATTCAAGGGTGGAATGCAGGTCCATTGGAGTTAAGAAAGAAAACAAGTTACTTACCTGTAACTTTAGTTCCCCAGTATTGGTAACTTTCATAGATTCCCATGCTTTGTATCATTCCCCGTCGTCAGAATGGGAGTCTCGGTAACAAAAATACCATAGCTGTAGGTACAAAAGACAATGGAAAAAGGCCTAGGCCTCATTTCCTTTTGTAGCATATCACCCTCTTTGTGTAAAAGAGACTAAACTTTGGCCTCAGCCAATCAGAAGTGCCTCACCACTTAGAACCTTCCTGAAGGAACCTCAGAGCCTCAGATTTTCGTAGCCGTAGTGTACTTAGACACCATATCTGTTGTAGGCTGAGCTTTCCCCGGGGAGGTGGGTGGGCGCATGGGAATCGATGAAAGTTACCAATACTGGGGAACTAAAGTTACAAGTAAGTAACTTGTTTTCTTACCCCAGTATTGGAACTTTCATAGATTCCCATGCTTTGTATCAGAGTAGTAAGCAGTTGGCAAGACAATCACATTTTGCATTGTAAATAATAGCAGTAGACAGCATGACATTAGATACAAAATGTGAAAAAATGGAAGGTGGGAAGAAAGGAAAGCTCACCATTAGTGGAAGAGGTTCCTCAGGACAGCCTGTCCTACTGCTGCATCATCCTGTTGCAGAGATTCCAAGCAGTAATGCTTGGTAAAGGTGTGGACGCTGCTCCAGGTAGCAGCTCTGCAGATATCCTTAATTTGCACCCCCGCGAAGAGGGCTGTTGAAGAAGCCACAGATCTTGTGGAATGCGCTCGTATCTTTCCAGTCAGAGGTTTACCAGCAGCCTTGTGACAATGTAATATAGCGCTTGTGATCCACCTTGAAACACCCTGTTTGGATAGTGGAAGGCCTTTACTCGGTCCCCCGAAGGCCACAAACAGTTGAGAAGATTTTCGAAAATCTTTAGTGCGTTGCAAATAAAATTTTAAGCATCGCTGCACATCCAACGAATGCAACGCTTTTTCCGCTGGCGTGGAAGGCTGAGGGAAGAAGGTTTTCAGAATGACCGGTTCATTCAAGTGGAAATCCGAGGGAACCTTTGGCATGAACCTAGGGTTAGTCCTCATGATGACAGTGTTCCTCTTGAATTGAAGGAAAGGTTCTTGGATGGTCAAAGCCTGTAATTCTCCTACACGCCGAGCCGACGTGAGAGCAAGGAGAAGAGCCAATTTCCACGAAAGATATTTGATGTCAGAACGATAGACTGGTTCAAATGGACCCTTCATAAGTTGAGAAAGGACCAGATTTAAATGCCATGTTGGAGGAGGCGGTCTCACCGGTGGATAGACCCTGAACAGGCCCTTAAGAAATTGCTTGATTATTCTGGAAGACCATAATGAAGGCCCAGAGTCTGTCCTTCTGAATCGTGACAAAGCAGCCAAATGGACCTTAATTGATGAATGGGCTAGACCAGATTTGGCCAAAGACAGCAGGTAAGGTAGGATCTGATGAGGCTTGGAATTGAATGGATCAATGTTTTGCTTTCGACACCAACAACAGAATCTTTTCCACTTAAGGCGGTAAGTTTTGTTAGTTGAAGGAGCCCTTGCTTGGGACAGAACTTCCCTAACCTCCCTTGACAATGGCAGGTTCATAAATTCTCGCTGTTCAGGAGCCATGCAGTCAGGTGTAACGACTGAGGGTCTGGATGCAAAATCTGTCCTTCGGACATCGTGAGAAGATCCGGCAGAATCCTTAGAGGCAAGGGGGGAGCTATTGACAACAGATGGAGCTCCGTGAACCAGAACTGCCTCGGCCAAGCCGGGGCTATCAGGATCATCCTGCACGGTTCCACCTTGAGTTTCTTGATTAGTCGTGGTATCAGAGGAATGGGAGGAAAAGCGTAGACAAATGTCTTCGACCAGGCTATCGAAAGGGCATTTCCCAGTGAATCTTGATGGGGAAGCCTGCTTGCGTAAGACCGGCATTTCTTGTTGGTCGGAGTGGCAAAAAGGTCGATGTCCGGCCTTCCCCACCGGCTGAAGACTTGTTCCAAGACTTCCTGATTCAACTCCCATTCGTGGCTGACCGAGGATGACCTGCTCAGTCTGTCGGCGTTTTCGTTTAGGACGCCAGGCAGGTGTTCTGCCATCAGAGACATCTTGTGTTGGATCGCCCATTCCCAGACCTGCTGGGCTTCTCGTGACAATGGGCGCGATCTGGTCCCTCCTTCCTTGTTCACATAGTGCATGGCCGTGGTGTTGTCCGTCCTGATAAGCACTTGTGAACCTTCCAGGCGAGGAAGAAACGCTTGCAGAGCCAGTCGTATCGCCCTGAGTTCCAACAGGTTGATGTGGAGGCGTTTTTCCTGGGGTGACCAATGACCACTGACATGTAGGTCCTGCAGCACTGCTCCCCAACCCTCCAATGACGCGTCCGTCGTTATCACTTGTGGAGACGGGTCGCTTGCGAAGGATAGGCCTTGGGACAAGTTGTTTTGATCTGTCCACCATAAGGCTGCGTCCTTCATCTCCGGAGTGATAGCCACTCTGTCGTCGAAAGAACCGTGGACTTGCTTCCATTGATTGTCCAGTTGTTCCTGCAAGGGACGCATCCTCAGTCTGCAATGGGGGATTAGTGGAATACACGATGATATTACTCCCAGCAGAGACTTGTAGCGGCGTACTGAAAGAGACTTTCTTGTTTGCAAGTCTTGGGCCATGGCTTGTAATTTCTGCCTCCTTTCCGGAGTAGGAAAAGCTTGTGAAAGCTTCGAATCCAAGATGGCTCCCAGAAACCGAGCTCTTCTGGACGGGACCTGGCAAGATTTCTCGTTGTTTAGGGTGAGATCCAGGTTCTGAAATAAATTGGTACATGCTTGAACCGCCTGTAGCGCTGTTTTTCTGGACGGAGCTTTCAGTAACCAGTCGTCCAGATAGGGGATGACCTGAAACTTGAGTTTTCGCAGGAAAGCTGCTACTGGCGCCAGCACCTTTGTGAATATTCTTGGGGCTAAGCGGAGTCCAAAGGGTAAAACCCTGAATTGGTAATGGCTCTTGGCTACTGTGAATCGCGAAACCTTCTGTGCGCTGGGTGAATCGGAACGTGGAAATAGGCATCCTCGAGATCGAGTGTGGCCATGTAATCCCCCGGGCTGATCAGCTTCAAGATGTCCTGGAGGGACACCATCCGGAAGGACAGAGAAATGAGATAGGTGTTTAGCCCCCTGAGGTCTAAAATGGGGCGCCACTTGTCGAGCGTCTTCTTCACCAGGAAGAACCTGGAATAAAATCCTTGACCTCTTTGGTTCGATGGAACTGGCTCTATCGCCCCTTTTCGGAGCATCTGTTGAACTTCGAGCCGAAGGAGACGCTGGTGTTTTGAAGGAGTGGCTGCCGGGGGCTTGGGTGGTGGAACTTGTGTGAACTCTAAGGTATGCCCTTTCCGAATGATGTTGAGCACCCAACGGTCCGATGTTATCTTGGACCAGTTGTGAAGGTATTTGTTGACCCTGCCTCCAACTGATGACTTCCTGAAGGAGGGTCCAGTAGGAAGAGCCAGGAGGCCGCTTTTGGCGCTTGGACGAATCTCGTCCTCGTGCCCCCTGCTTTCCTTTACCGTAAGGCCTGGAGTCGTTGGAAGACTGGCCCTGCCGCTGCTGGTAAGGCTGACGTTGTTGCTGGGAACCGGATCCTGTGTTGGAATAGCGTTGTTGTTGGAAGGATCCTCTGTAAGTACCACCCCTGCCTCTGGATCCCTTGAAAGGAGACTTTCTGTACTGAAGTGTTCCTAAAGACTTAGCGGTCTCTGTGTCCTTTTTTATATCTTGCAGGGTGTCGTCAATGAGTTTGCCGAACAACGCTTCCCCATCAAAGGGGAGATCCAATACTTTATTCTGGACCTCGGGCCGGAACCAGGTAGCTTTAAGCCACCCTTGGCGACGGAGTACTGCCGCTCCAGCCAGTGAACGGAATGCAGTAGTTGCAATATCCATTGCACAATCGATGATTTCCATTGACGTCGCCTCTCCCTCTTGTAAAATCTTCTTTGCCTCAGACGTAGATTCAGGAGGCAGCTGGTCAAAGTACGGGGCGACATCGCACCAGAGTTGACGGTCGTACCTACCCAGGATCGCTAAGGCATTAGCCGCTCGCACCAGCAAACTTGCCATCGATGAGAATCTTTTTCCCACGTTATCCAACCTCCGCCCTTCCTTGTCCGGAGGAGTTGTCAGTGGTGCCGAAGGGTTGCGCGATTTCCTCTGCGCTGCCTGCGAGATCACAGAGTCTGGTCTTGGATGACCTGTCAAGGCCGCAGGGGCATCATCGGTCGCCTTGTACTTCTGATCGAGACGCTGTAGCACCGGGACCACCGTTGCCGGGTGTGTCGTTGCCTTTATGCCCTCTTTCCATAGGTGATCCACGATAGGAATGGACCTGGCAGTCTTCCCAAAGGGTTCCTTAAAATCATATAAGAAACAATCTGTGGTAACCTTAGGCATTGCCAATTTAAATCTTGCCGCAGCTCTCTCCATCAGCTGATGGAATCCCCCAATATCCGCTGGCGGGGAGTCCGCCGGGTCCGGATTTGGCGATGCGGGATTGTCAATAACATATTCATCATATTCCGTGTCGGGATTAGAGACATGATCCGACTGCTGGTCCTCATCCGAGGATTCATCAACATCATGAGTCCCTGGCAATCCAGAGGAATCCTGTTGGAAGGACGCTTGAGGCTGTGGAGAAGTTGGAGCCGTTAAAGTAGGTGGCACCAATGAAGCCGGAGTCCTTGAAGGCGTAGCAGGCGTTGACATATTTGGCAGAGGTCTACAAGCCTTAGATTTATAGTCCTGTAGCATCTTATGTAGATCTTGCAGGAAAGACGTTGGCACTGAAACCATTTCCTGTTCAGGTTGCTGTTGCGGACTATGACCACGTTCCTCGTGGCCGTATTCGCCCTCTGAGTCAGTGTCCTGGCATTTGACAAATAGTTGGGAAGGACTATTGGCATAGCTATATGCATCTTGTTCATCCTCCTCTGATTCTCCCTCTTGAAGGAGCATGGTAGGTAACAGAGGGGACACCGTCCTTGGAGAAGTCATCTCTGGCGTGATCCGCGTCACAGAAATGGTAATCCGCTTTTCTGTGGACAATATCGTCGGTTCCGTAGTCGACGGTTGTATGTACGCCGTCGAGATAGGTGTCGTGGACGTCGTCGACGATGAAACTGTCGACACGCCAGCCGTTGTCATAGTCACTGTAGTAGTCGTCGATGCCTTCGTCGACGAGACCGCAGTCGTCGACACCGTCGTCATCGTCGTCGACGGGGCTTTCGTCGTCAACGGGGCTTTCGTCGTCGACGGGGCTTTCGTCGTCGACGGGGCTTTCGTCGTCGACGGGGCCTTCGACGTCGACGGGGCCTTCGACGTCGACGGGGCCTTCGTCGTCGACGGGGCCTTCGACGTCGACGGGGCCTTCGACGTCGACGGGGCCTTCGTAGTCGACGGGGCTTTCGACGTCGACAGGACTTGTCGTCGTCGACGACTCCTTCGTCGACACCCTTGAAGCTGGTACCTTCGTCGTCGGCGTCTTCAGTTTCTCCGTCGACGGCGAGGACTCCACCGTCGACGGTAGCGACGTCGACGAACCTCCTGTCGACGGAGTCTTCGATGTCCTCGTCGACGGGCCTCCCGCTGTCAACGTCTTCGTCATTGAGGACTTAGAAGTCCTCTCAGAAGACTGGAATGAAGGTGTTTTGAAGGCTGTAGCAGTCTTCTCACCTGTAGAAGGCGTAGAAGGTCCATCCCTCTCCTTTACACTTCCGTGAGGAGATTTGCTGGGACCTGGGCTCTCAGACTCACTGGGGGTCTTTTTTGAGGCCTTTGAAGATCTTCCCACAGAAGAAGAATGGGAACCCCTACCCCTTTTCACTGACCTTCTTGTAGAAGACATCGATCCAGCATCCTCACTGTCACTAGAGACAGTATCCTTCCTTGATTTAAGCTTTTGCAGCCATGTCAGGAGCCTACCCTCACGGTCCCGGAGGGTTTTGGCGGAAAAAGTGCGACAGATCTGACAGTCAGCAGCCTGGTGGTCAGGATAGAGGCAATAAATGCAGTCCTTATGCTTATCCTCCACAAAAAGCCTTTTCTTGCCACAGGAGGAACAAGGCTTGAAAAGGGCTTTTTTCTTCTCAATTTCCGACATCCTGGAAGGTAGTAACAATCCTGAAGAGAATCTGGAAGATTCTGAAGAAAATCCTTTAGAAAATCCTGAAGTAATACTTTTGAAGAGTAGAAGTTGAGCAGAGCTCAATGGAGACTCCATAGCACAACGTGCGGTAGAAAATCTGAGGCTCTGAGGTTCCTTCAGGAAGGTTCTAAGTGGTGAGGCACTTCTGATTGGCTGAGGCCAAAGTTTAGTCTCTTTTACACAAAGAGGGTGATATGCTACAAAAGAAAATGAGGCCCAGGCCTTTTTCCATTGTCTTTTGCACCTACAGCTATGGTATTTTTGTTACCGAGACTTCCATTCCGACGACGGGGAATGATACAAAGCATGGGAATCTATGAAAGTTCCAATACTGGGGTAACAATGAAGACCTACCAAAATTCAAGAGCATGTTAAATAACTTTTATTTTTAATACTGCCCTATAGCTCTACACTGATCGCACTTGCGTCCAGGTTTGAGGTGCCTAATGAAGAATCCCTGACAAGGTTGCACTGTCAAAGAGTAAGGAAGTCTTTTTCTGAAATAGCTTTATGAAGAGGTGATTTACACAAACATGCCATTTACATTTTCCCAAATCTATGAATTGTATGCTGACCGTATCAAGGCTGCTTTCTTTTTTTGAAAGTTATGTTGTGAGTTTAGGTAGATTTTCTGTGCCCCCATGAGTCTCATTGTCTTCCGAAATAGATCATGGAAGAGGTGGCACTGGACCTTTATCTTTACGCAAGGCTTCAGTGAGCACAGACTCCCCTAATAAGTTACCCATTACAAGAACTGGCTTCTGTTTGGGTGTTTTGAGCCTGATGTCCAAGGAGTTTGATGCTGGATGTTCTGAATTGGGTTTAGTCCAAGAAGCAACATATTGTACAAATAAACGAGACTTCATATTAATTAAAGGCTTTACTGAAGCAAGTACAGTTAATCTTATAAAGCCTACGAGAAGTAGGCTCTGTCTTCGCTCAGAGACTTTATTGCCTTTGAATGAACCAATCTGATAGAATGTAGGGGCTCTGTTCAAGATCAGAATTTGAAGTGTATGTGTTCGTCCACCTTCTACTTCTGAGGTAGGGAATGTGAAAAGGCTCTTCTCCACTAGGTACAGTATTCGGTACTGCTCTTGGAGGTGCAGAACAGGAGCATGTTCCAGAGTAGGAACAATAATCCATTTGAGAAGTCCGAAAAATGAACATAATAAATGAATGCAAAGACAGTGTGCTACATTTTTGTCAAGTTAACTGTATAATCTAACAGCACAATTTTCTCTGAAGACCACACCGTCTTGGGAATAGAAGGCAGCGCCGATAAGAAGGCACTGAAAGTGCTGTAATTACTGTGTTCTGGTATATGGTAAAATTACAGGGATGAAATATCCACAGCAACTATTTCTTCTTCTTTACCTTCTTTTCTAAATGGTCCTTCTAATGTTTGCTTCTTACTAGAAGAAGACTCAAGGAGCAAGTACCAAAACCAAAACTGGTTCTCATTTGATGTAGAAAACATGCTCTCTACGCTGCTGAGATTCAATTTAGGTAAACCGGACTTAGGAAATGTTGGTGCAGAACATTTGCTACCAATGAACTCCTATACTAGCTCAACCTCCATGAGTGGAATATAGGCAAAGACATATCAATATCTTTGGGGTTTAGATCTAGGAGCTTGTTCCACCCCAGAACCCTGCTATCTTATTTAGTGCTGTTCTGAGACAGTAGCTACCCATCCTGTATTACCTTTCAAGTCAGACTTGGTTGAAAATGCCTTCCAGATAGCCATTCAAATTAGATTTAATAGGAACTTTAAATGATGGTACAGGCCATGCCACATACCAAATCCCTCTTGATGTCCTACCTCGCTTTGAAGGTCAATGTTTCCCTTGGTACTGTTCCTTTCCTAGAAAGAAAGCCACTGTGAATGAAGCAGAAAAAGCAAATACTTACAGGATTCAGGTTCACCAAATTCACAATATAGGTTTTGTGTGAGTCAGCCATCAATCTCTTTAGCACATCTGGTGTACTGCATCAAGCCAGTTATAAAGAGAATGTGCTGCTAAAGCAGGCATGTTTTTGTTCTAGCTAATTGATATATTCGGGAATCTGTCCCGATATGAACAATATAGCAAAGGAAATACAGTGCTGTCACAAAAAAGTACCCGAGATGCTAATCAATGAACCATAGCCGATAGGCGCCCAGGCCCTACGCTCCTACTCTCCTTCTTCAAGGATACGCACCAAACGTTTTAGTGCGATTCATTTTCCTGGTCTTCTGGAGTCCAGAGGGATACCCGCAGGATTGCTGCGAAACAATCTGTTTTCAATTTTGTGCCTCCCCCCTAAAAGGGCCAGGGGATCTCTTCTCTGTTGCCTTATATGGTATTTTTGGACATTTTTACAACACAGGTATCCAGTCCCTGTGTCCTGTAATGGCTGCTGCAACATTTCTTCTGATGTTGCGTCCTGCCAATCAGACAACTCACTCCCGTGGTCCCAAGCATGGGCCAGCAGGAGCAAAATGACCAACGGGAGAAAGAGCTTGCTCAGCCAATCAGTTAATTTTCTTTTTTATTTGCTGGTCTCACATGACTCCCTAGGAACGAACTGTCAATACAGCTGTTTGTTGTAAAAATACTGAACAGATTTATACAAAAACACAAAAAGCCCGTTTTCTGAGTAAAGATCTAGCTTTCTGGTAAATTTGGTGTAATTCTGTTCAGCAGTTTTTTCTGTATCATCTAATTTTCTCTGTGGAAATTTCACGGGGAAACTGGATTTTGGCACCCCTCTTTTTTCACAGCCACCTTGACATATAACCCCAAATCTTTTCTAGAAGGAGTTGAGGTGGATGAACAGTTTTTTTGAAAGTTTAATGAAGATTGGTCAACAGTGCCAAAGTTATTAGCAAAACAAAAAATCCTCTTCCCATGGATCTATGCAGTGATATGTGTGATATGCTAGTTATTACCATTGTTGAGTATGAGAGGAGGCCACGAGTTATGATCGGCAAAGCTTAAATAGCATATTACATTCTGCACATCTGCATATATAGACTATTTTGTGTGTAAATGTTAAAAAAAAAAAAAAGGAATTGGCCAAATCCATAATGCAAGGGGTTGAATTTGTTAAGCAAGGTAATATCACACTTAAGGTGTTTTATGTACATTAGGAGAGCTGTTTCCTCGTATAAAAGTAATTGTGGCACACAATTTATGCAGCAGTAATTTGTGCAGCAGTAAACAATTATTTTCATGCTACTTTGGTAACTTATTGTAATTTGACCTCTGCACTGTAACAATAAACGTGTGAATGTGTTTTTATTATGACAGTTGCTCAAGGTATTTATTATGAGTTACTGGCCCACCTGCTAAATAAAGGACTGAAAACTAGCCAGCGATGCAAAATATCCAGATGTAATTCACGAGATGTAATGACTCCTCATGTAATGCTGGCATTCTGAGGAACTGGTGGCCTTTGGAAGGGAAAGGGGCAGAAGCTTGTGAGCAGTGTGAGAAGCTTGCACTATTGGGCAGGGAGGGGAGTAGGTACTGTGTACAGCATAAGATATGCCTTGTGGATCAAGTGAGTGGTTGGGAACGTAGCTTGTACTGGTTGAAGCAGATACTGCAGGGAAATTTAACGAGTCACCACAGGTAGGCTGAATAAGGGGATGCTACGGGTGGCCAATCTAGGGAGGGATATAAGCTCCAGTAGCTAGCGGGACAAGCAGGAACAAGCATTGGCATAGCCAATAGGTCTTGCTTTTTGGACCCTATAAGCATTTAGTAATGCAGAAGAACATCCTTGGTGCAACAACACCAACTGTTGGTTGTATAAGGTCCACGATGCGAGACCTTTTGGCTATGCCAATGCTTGTTCTGTATTATATTGGATCCCTTGCACTTTCCTATTGATAAATGCCCAGCATTGAACCGGTCAGTGCAGTTTTTACATACACTACTTGCCTACATCCTATTTATTTTGATCAGTTTCCGCGTGCTTAGTACAAGTTCTGGTGGTGATTTAACCCTGTGATTTCCTGCAGTGAGCATGCGTGACTTGCCTTGGAGCAGTAGTTGCATTTTAATTGCGTGTTATGTAATATGTACGTGGGGTGGGAGTGGCGGCGAGTGACTTGTATTTATATAGTGCTTACTACCCCATACGAGGCGCTGATGTATAATACACGTCCACAACTACCCTAGAAGGAGGCGAGCTGATTACAGCGATTGCTTCCCAGAGTTGTCCATAACTCCATAATGTTTATAGAAGTGAAAAGTCAATGTGCAGTTGTTTAATTTGATACGACTCTCGGGTTGAGAAAGTGCAGTTGCTGGAGGGGACAGATAAGTAGCTGTGCTCCATGTCAGCCTGTCTCGCTCCACCTGCTTCACTAAACGCTTTCCTTATGAGAAAGAGATTTGTTTAAATACCAGGATAATTGCCGGCAGCAGCACCCTTGCCGTATAATGCCTTGTACTACATCTGTGTTAGCAGTCGCCTCAGGCTGTTGGGGGTTTCTGCAGGGGACGAGACTTGCACATTCATGCCATTACACCGTATTGCTTTTCAAAAGCAACTGTTGCAGAGCCAAGTGGGCTGTTGAAAATTGTGTTTTCTCCACCTCCGGAACAGTAAAAAATAAACATCGGCCGCGCGGCCATAAAAATAACGCCACGCGGCCGCGATGACACGCTTGCAAAAATGAAATTTAAAAAAAACACGACGTGAAAAAGTTCTGAGCACAGCGCGCGCGCTTGTGCGCGTAATAGCAATAGCAAGCTGGAGGCCGGCAATGTAGCACTTTTGAAGCAGCTACTAAATGTCTCGCCAAAGCAACGCATGCGCTGGCTCAGGCGAGACCTACAAAGGGGGTAGTGTAGGTAGATGGCACTGGCTGTCAGTGAATAGATATGAAAATGATGGGAAGTGTGAGAAGTTTATATTAGCAGTGTGAAGATCTCAAGACTGGTGGGTAATATAAGGATCTAAAATTTGAAGAAAGTAGCTAGCATTGGTGGACAGGCAGCCAGTGATGTGAAATGTGGGATGCTGGCACAGATGAGCAGTTGGAGGGGGCCAATGCAGAGGTAAGGAACTGCGATGGTCCGTTTACATTTACATTTCCACTGGTCATGGGTGCAGGCCCGCAAGCGCCACAGCACACATGCAGCACTGTGTTTCCTACAGATGAAGAGTATTAGTGTTGGTGAGTTAGATTTTGGTTTCCAGTCCGGCCTTGTATATTTGCTGAGAATGTTTGGCATTTGCTGTAGACCCTTTTAATAAAAGGTTATTTATGCTACAAGACTGTCAATTAACATTTTATTTTGTTTGTTAAGCAACAGTGTCCCTAAAACAAGACAGGTGCTCCTACTAAGATCCATGTGCACTGTGGCATTATGCAGTGGTATAAACACTTTTGCTGGGTTAGGCTATGTGAAGCTCCACTCATGTGCACTGTGGCATTATGCAGTGGTATAAACACTTTTGCTGGGTTAGGCTATGTGAAGCTCCACTCCTAAGTTTAACAACAGGTACCACTGGTTAAAGTGCCACAATGTCACAACTAAACAAGCACTGGCGAAGCCAACAGGTCCGATGTTGGCTGTCAGCCTTTTGGCTCTGTCAATGCTTGTTTTGTGTATTCATGGTTTTTGCAAAAGGTTATTGTTGGGGAAGCTGAGGAAGAGGGAGGTGGAGGTGCATTGTCAATGTAATATAAAAAATATTGGTTAATACCAAAAATAGTTTTTGGTCTCAAAAGCACACACTGCCACAATAATCCTTGGTACAGGATTGAACTAATTTGCGTGAGGATGTGCTGCTTGTGTAAGGGAAGAATGCCATCACTCACAGTGAAGTTAGCTGGTCTTCTGCTCCATGCTGTATACTGTAGTAGGTGGAAGACAAATGTGACTGCCACTATAACAGACTAATGGATGAAGAGGCCGGACAGCCAGCCCCTGTAAATCAGTATATCATACATATGATTTTAGTAACATCAAAAGGTTTAAGTTAATGCCAGATGTAAAAAGAAAACAAAACTTGGGCTGGTATAGGTTTTCCCATATCAACATTCAAACTAGCGAATGCATTAAGAAAGCCTACGCACAAGCATGAGCCATCAGGATTCAGAGGTGACATGCCCAAGATAACACCTCTTTCTATTTTAAGTCACATTATGTACAACACTCTTTGTCTCTGGTCGACCTCTAGGTTGGCCATTCCTTCAGTCTGGCGATTGTGCAGTTTCTTGCAGTTGAAGCTCATTAAGTAAAACAAATATGTTTGTCTGTGCCAGGCCCATTTTTCCAGAAAAGTACAATATATACAACACAACAGTCCAGTCCAAAAGAGGCAAGGGCACACACCCACAACACCCGATACTTACTTGCCAAGGGAAGGCTGACCACCTCCATGCACTTCTTACACATAATAGACCCACATAACCGGCAATGGTGCCGCCGATTGCGAATGCTGAACTTATTCCCACAGTCCGGACAGAAGGGGACGTCATGGTCACTGACCCAGGGCACCACAGACTTCTCAATCGCTTGAAGGGAAAAGGAAACACAATACAAAAAGTACCAGTCATTGCCTCCACTTTCTATCATACTGTGTCAATGTAAAGAAGAAGCGAAAGCTTGCACCAACCTCTTATTTTGGCAGAATCTGTGTTTGTTCTATCAAAGGACGCTAGCTGTTAAGAGGACAGAGGAAAACAATTACTCCATGAAAGGAACAAGGAAACACCATACGTGTGCCACAAGTTTTAGACTGGATTTGTTAATAACAGAAAGGAAATGCTGCTTATCTGCAACAGCCATAAAGACTAGTCCCTAAGTAACAAGCATTTTTTTACCAGCCCTAAAGATTAAAGCAAGCATTTGCACATCTAGTTTGAATGCGTGTGTCTGGATCTATTTTTTGTGACTGTATGTTTCCTTTAAAGTATTATATGGATTAAAGTCTCTTAGGGGTAATGGGTTAGGTATTTTATTGTGTTAATGGACAATTATGTAAATATGTTCAAATGTTAAAGAGTGGTGTGATTCTGTAAATAGCTGTGGCTAGATTGTTTTGCCATGGTTATTAAAGTGAATGTACGACTGAACTGGATGTGTGCTGTAAAGGCCGGCGATGACAGAGATAGCATTTTGTTTTTTACTTTCATGTATAAAAGTGTACTTGCGATCGATTATAAGGAATATTTATTAAATTTTTGGTAATTCTAAAAGTTAAAGACCAGAAATGCGTATTATCTTATGCACCTTTTTAGAATATATAACTTTTTTGTAAGTAATCTGCTCGAAAAAGAAGAGTGATTTTAAAATGAAGCATTCTTAGTTTAGAAATAAAGCTGGACAGTAATAAAATAATGAAAGAACATGCAACGTTTCCAAATAAAGTACATCAGAAGTGGACACGCACAAACATTACAAATACATTACTAAGACACAGGACAATCTTCAACTTTTCACGTGAAAAAGATCAAGTTGGTATATTTTATGAACAAGGAACAAGAGATTATCAAAGTAAGAATTTTTCAAAATTATTTTGTCTTATTCTGAAGCACAGCGATTTTTAACATTGTTCATAAAGGCTTCTAGGAATATCTGAATGAAGGTACTTAATGACACTGAAGCTAATCTCCAAGTTTGCTTATCCATGATTAGGTAACAAGAAGCATCAGAGAGTGTTCACATTTAAAACAAGCATTTGGCAAAGACTATAGGTCTCACCTTTGTGACCTATTGGCTTTGCAACTGGTTTTAATAACGCTGCACAGCATGGGCAAGGTTAAAAAAAAGCCTACGATGCAGCCACACACATCATTGCGTAGGTGCATGCACCACAAATACACATGCATTCAAAATGACATGGACACTTTGTTTTTCTTTTTAGTTACTGATCGAAGTTGGATTGGTAACTAAAAATAAAGTAACATGCTCAAAAGCATGTGGGGGAGCAGAAGTTACACAGGAGCGTTGAGAGGAACAGCAAAGCGACACGGGAGATATGGGTGGAACGGCAAAGCATACAGAGGGTTGAGGGGTAGAGGAGGCAACATGGTGTGAGGGAAAAGAAACGGTTATTAAGCAACATGGCGGAGGAGAATGCCGAAGCAGCGCTGTAGGGCACACAACATCAACGGTGAGAAATGCTGGAGGAGATGTGAAAACAAACAAGGGAGGACGGGAGCGAAAGCAATAATGGGGCTGGGGGAAAGCAATGTGGAGGGCCTGGATGGGGGAAGCAATTGGGAGAAGCATACAAGTGAGCACAAGAGAGAGGAGGGCGTATCGAAGCAGCTGGGCAACAAAGAGCAACATAGTGCACAAGGGAGACGGCTCGAAAACACACAACTCGAATGGAGCACTTCACACAAAAGAAACAAGTAGACAGCCTTTAACAACGCAATGTGCTTGGGTGTGAGCGACTGAGGGAAAGGACAGAGGAGCGGGGAACCGAAGGGGGGAGAAGTGGGGTGGGAGTGACAATAATACAAGCTGTAGAGGTTAAAAGAAAGAGGGTGATCAGAAAAGCAGAGGAGTACGGTTTCAAAGAAACATGAAAGTTGGTCACTAAAATGGAGTCAGGGAGGCCAGTGAAGTGTAGATAGGTAAGTAAAAAGCTCTTTTTATGTAAGTCTGAAGAAGCATAAATAGTGTTTGAAGAAGCAACCTTGGTGTATTTACAAAGAAATTTAAACGTTTCGTAAAACCACAGGGACTTAAAAGCAGCCTTAGAGAATCTTTGTATGAAAACTAAAGGGTGCTATTAAAGCACACAAGCATTCACATCAAAATCACAGAAGCAGAAAAGCAAACTAGGACTGGGGAGGGGAGAGGGAGTAATGCAGAGGCTTTGTGGCAGTGAGGGAATAGAGGAGCAAAAAAGCAATCAAGGCTCAGGGTGGGGAGGAGGACAACACAGACAGAGGCTATGTGGGTGTGAGGGAATGACTAAAGTAAAGAAGGACTGGAAAACTGAGGCAGCAAGAAACCGCCTCAGAAAGAGATTGCACTAAAATTACAAAGCATTGGCAAATCCAATATGTCTCTGTGATGCAAGAGCTACTGGCTTTGTTAATGTCTTTTATCCATGTAGTGCAAAGGCACACAATTTAAGCAAGGAAGCCATAATGCATCCTTGTTTTCCCTTTAGTTTTGTTTATTTTCTGTTTTGTACAAAGCGCATTGCGGCAGCCAGTGGCGTAACGAAACTTGAGGGGGGCCCCCCTGCAAACTACATGGAGGGGGCAACCCCACATTCTCCGTGCCATTCTAGAGCTCTCAAGCCAGCGACCAGCCATACTGAGGGGATGCGGAGCTATTGTTATGTCACTGTCACCAATACAGCCGTTATAAGTAACACTGGATGGTGGAGTTAAAGGTTGGGCTTAGTCTGCCAGCAGGCTATAATACGTGGTGGTCCATTCATTACAGGGTCCCTGCCATCAGTAGTCCGGGGAAGTTTGCCCAATGTTAGGTGGGTTTCCTGATGCAGACTCCTGTCATGATATACAACATCGGGCCCACTCATCGTTCAGTTTTGACAAAAGTGCATCCACTGCTCCTTCTCGTTTCCATGTTAAAACATTAGAAAATGCGACAATGCAGTATTTCAAAAGCAGATGTACGTACAAAAACAAATTTTGATAATACATTTTTATTAGTAGACAATAGCAATCTTAAGAGGCATTGCATAGCTTCATACACACTTTGACCCCAATTCCATCACAGTCTCTCTCTCTCAGTCAGTCAGTCTATCTCTCTCTGTCATTCAGTCTCTCTCAGTCAGTCAGTCAGTCAGTCTCTCCCTCTCTATCTCTCTGTCAGTCAGTCAGTCTATCTCCCTCTGTCAG
The DNA here is from genome assembly GCF_964263255.1 of Lissotriton vulgaris. Lineage (NCBI taxonomy): Eukaryota > Metazoa > Chordata > Amphibia > Caudata > Salamandridae > Lissotriton > Lissotriton vulgaris. Next base: position 132,709 of record NW_028240617.1, on the reverse strand, counting down.
TCAGTCAGCCTCTCTCAGTCAGTCAGTATCTCTCAGTCAGTCAGTCTCTCTCTCTCAGTCAGTCTCTCTCTCTCAGTCAGTCTCTCTCAGTCAGTCAGTCTCTCTCAGTCAGTCAGTCTCTCTCAGTCAGTCAGTCTCTCTCAGTCAGTCAGTCTCTCTCAGTCAGTCAGTCTCTCTGTCAGTCAGTCAGTCTCTCTCAGTCAGTCAGTCTCTCAGTCAGTCTCTCTCTGTCAGTCTCTCTCTTAGTCAATCTCTCTCTTAGTCAGTCTCTCTCTAAGTCAGTCTCTCTCTAAGTCAGTCTCTCTCTAAGTCAGTCTCTCTCAGCAGTCAGTCTCTCTCAGCAGTCAGTCTCTCTCAGCAGTCAGTCTCTCTCTCTGTCAGTCAGTATCTCTCTCAGTCAGTCAGTCAGTCAGTCACTCTCTCAATCCGCCAGTCTCTCTCTCTCTGTCAGTTTCTCAGTCAGTCAGTCTCTCAGTCAGTCAGTATTGAGTCTCTGAGTCAGTCAGTCAGTCTCTACTCTCTTTCTACTCTCTCCATTCTCTCTCTCAACTCTGTCCACTCTATCTCTACTGTCTCTCTCTCCACAGTCTCTCTCTCTCCACTCTCACTATCTCTCTCTCCACTCTCTCTCTCCACTGTCTCCCTCCACTGTCTCCCTCCACCCTCTCTCCCTTCTCTCTCTCTCTACTCTCTCTCTCTCTCTACTCTCTCTCTCCACTGTCTCTACTCTCTCTCTCCACTGTCTCTACTCTCTCTCTCCACTGTCTCTACTCTCTCTCTCCACTGTCTCTACTCTCTCTCTCCACTATCTCTCTCTACACTCACTCTCTCTCTCTCCACTCTCTCTCCCTCCACTCTCTCTCTCTCTCTCCACTCTCTCTCTCTCCACTCTCTCTCTCTCTCCACTCTCTCTCTCTCTCCACTCTCTCTCTCTCTCTCCACTCTCTCTCTCTCCACTCTCTCTCCCTCCACTCTCTCTCCCTCCACTCTCTCTCCCTCCACTCTCTCTCCCTCCACTCTCTCTCCCTCCACTCTCTCTCGCTACTCTCTCCCTCCACTCTCTCTCGCTACTCTCTCTCGCCACTCTCTCTCGCCACTCTCTCTCTCCACTCTCTCTCCACTCTCTCTCTCCACTCTCTCTCTCTCCTCTCTCCACTCTCTCTCCTCTCTCCTCTCTCCACTCTCTCTCTCTCTCCACTCTCTCTCTCTCTCCACTCTCTCTCTCTCCACTCTCTCTCTACCCTCTCTCTCCACTTTCTCTCTCTCCACTGTCTCTCTCTCCACTTTCTCTCTCTCCACTTTCTCTCTCCACTCTCTCTCTCTCTCCACTCTCTCTCTCTCCACTCTCTCTCTCTCCACTCTCTCTCTCTCCACTCTCTCTCTCTCCACTCTATCTCTCTCCACTCTCTCTCTCTCCACTCTCTCTCTCTCCACTCTCTCTCTCTCCACTCTCTCTCTACTCTCTCTCTCCACTTTCTCTCTCTCCACTCTCTCTCTCTCCACTCTCTCTCTCTCTCCACTTTCTCTCTCTCCACTCTCTCTCTCTCCACTCTCTCTCTCTCCACTCTCTCTCTCTCCACTCTCTCTCTCTCCACTCTCTCTCTCTCTCCACTTTCTCTCTCTCCACTCTCTCTCTCTCCACTCTCTCTCTCTCCACTCTCTCTCTCTCCACTCTCTCTCTCTCCGCTCTCTCTCTCTCCACTCTCTCTCTCTCCACTCTCTCTCTCTCCACTCTCTCTCCTCTCTCCCTCTCCACTCTCTCCACCTCTCCCCTCTCTCCCTCTCAACTCTCTCCCTCTCAACTCTCTCCCTCTCAACTCTCTCCCTCTCCACTCTCTCCCTCTCCACTCTCTCCCTCTCCACTCTCTCCCTCTCCACTCTCTCTCTCTCCGCTCTCTCTCTCTCCACTCTCTCTCTCCACTCTCTCTCCCTCCACTCTCTCTCTCTCCACTCTCTCTCTCCACTCTCTCTCTCCACTCTCTCTCTCCACTCTCTCTCTCCACTCTCTCTCTCCACTCTCTCGCTCTCACTCCACACTCTCCCACTCGCCCTCACAAAGTAGTGTGCGTTCCATGGGCGTCCGCAGAAATGTTTCCAGGGGGGGGCACATTTCTACCTTCATCACCATCCCCCTTGCTCCCTTCTCCCCTCTGCCTTGCACCCTTCTCCCGCTCCTCCTTGCACCCTTCTCCCCTCTGCCTTTGCACCCTTCTCCCGTCTGCCTTGCACCATTCTCTTCTCTGCCTTGAACCCTTCTCCTCTCTGCATTGCATCCTTCTCCTCTCTGCCTTGCACCCTTCTCTCCTCTACCTTGCACCTTTCTCTTCTCTGCTTTGCACCCTTCTCTTCTCCGCTTTGCACCCTTCTCCCCTCTGCCTTGCACCCTTCTCCCCTCTGCCTTGCACCCTTCTCCCCTCTGCCTTGCACCCTTCTCCCCTCTGCCTTCCACCCTTCTCCCCTCTGCCTTGCACCCTTCTCCCCTCTGCCTTGCACCCTTCTCCCCTCTGCCTTGCACCCTTCTCCCCTCTGCCTTGCAACCTTCTCCCCCTTCGCCTTGCACCCTTCTCTACCTTGCACCCTTCTCCTCTCTGCCTTGCACCCTCCCCCCCTCTGCCTTGCACCCTTCTCTACCTTGCACCCTTCTCCCCTCTGCCTTGCACCCTTCTCCCCTCTGCCTTGCACCCTTCTCCCCTCTGCCTTGCACCCATCTCCCCCTCTGCCTTGCTCTCTTCTCTACCTTGCACCCTTCTCCCCTCTACTTTGCACCCTTTTCCTCTCTGCCTTGCACCCTTCTCCCCTCTGCCTTGCACCCTTCTCCCCTCTGTCTTGCAACCCTCTGCCTTGCACCCTTCTCGGCCCCCCCTTCTTCCCTCCCTGCGGACGCCCATGGTGTGTTCTAACAAGAGTGCTTATCTGAGGGCACCATTTTACTGCCTCATCCCTTCTCATATGAGCTTTGCCCTGGAGAATGCTCTCTCTGAGGGGCCTCACTCCCACCCTTGTCAGGGTCCCAAGCAGTGCTCTGTGCTGTCTGCTGCTCTTGCGGGCTGGGGCCCCACCCCATCCTTGTCCCTGTCTCTTCTCTTCTCTTGTGGGGTGGGCTTTACTTATGGAGAGGAGAGAGTGGGACCGGGCTCTGTGCTGCCTCAGAGGAGCAGTGGAGACTGCTGTCTCTGGGCCCCCACCCTTGTCCCTGTCTCTTCTCTTCTCTTGTGGGGTGGGCTTTGCTTATGGAGAGGAGAGAGTGGGGGCCAGGCTCTGTGTTGCCTCAGAGGAGCAATGGAGACTGCTGTCTCTGGGGCCCCCACCCCCACCCTTGTCCCGGCCTGCCTCCGGCTCTGACTTAAGAGAAACAATGTTGATACTTTGTTTCTCTTCAGTCAGAGGGAGGGGGCAAGGGGCTCAGAGCAGGCTGCACCTGCTTCAGACGCAGAGGGAGAGAGGCTTGCTTTAGCGCAAGCCTCTCTCACAGCTCTCAGAAGAGCTGAGGGCCCCGGGCCCCCTTCATTAACTGTAGAGAGTGGGGCCCCCCCGCACCGCGGGGGCTGCGGGGGCGTTTGTTACGCCCCTAGCGGAAGCTGTAGACACAAGTCTCTGCGGACGACTTTTGTTTGGATTTCCTTTGAAATGAACGCTACTAGTATGCCTGGATCGCGGTTCCTTTTTGATATTGTGCTTTGAGAAAGCCCTAGGCGGGCCAGTCACTTGGAGCAAAACACGTGTTGGCTGTTTTGTCGTCACATCAGGCTCTAACCCTGATGTTCCCAATAAAAACCAATCAAAGATAGAACACATTTTTGGGTCATTTATTCCTGAAAAAATAATAAACTTCTAAGGCACAGCCTGTCTTTCCTGAACTACTTTTCCAATTACCTGGTGGACTTGGGGGTGTTTCCACCTGACAGGCAGTCCTATTTCCCACAGAATACGGGTCCAGTCCAGGTCCCGTAACCCCCTTAGCCTAACCTCCGCTCCTGTAAATAGTAACAAAGAAAAAAGTAGCTCCTAAAATGAGTGCAGTGGATGGAAACTTACTTGGTCCATGCTCTGGGGAGGGTAAAACACAAGAAGAGGTATGACACATGCATGCCATGGATAACCAGGGACAAAGGATATGAGACTGACGATGGAGCGAGCAAATGGTAAGCATATGGCTGGGCTGAAGCCCACAGATTGTAAATGCGACTTAGAGACATCACATGCACTGCCCAGCCGAGACTTTAAAAAGCACAACAAAAGCCTTGATGCTTAAAAGTATCATCATAGACTGTTCATGTAAAAAAAAAAAACGCAATCTCAAAGACAATTAGCCTGTTCTTGACGAGTTGGTGCAACTATCATATTTTTCTTTCGTTTTTAGTGCAAATACGTGCCATAAAATTAAAACGAAAAAAATATTGCCATCTTAACATGACCTATAAATACTTTCAATACATTTTTTTTAATTTGGGATTTTTTTTATTAGTGGTGTTTTTAAATAATAAACCTCTCGTGCAAGAATACATCACAACCTAAGCAAAACATCCAAATCATAGGCAGTGACAACGTCTCAAATACTTCATACCTTTAAATAATAAGCATTGCCAATGCAAACAGGCTCGATTTTGGCATGTTTGTGTAATTTTTAAAAACTTTACTCCAGGCATGTGCCACAAAAATAAAACCAAAAACAGACAGCCAACGAAATTCACCAAATGCTTTCCACAAAAATGTTAAATAAAAAAAAGAGGTGACTGTTTTACTACATATAAAAAGCCTTTTGTAGTGCCAAGCACTTCACTATTATTTGTTACGAAGGAGACCAGAAGAAATCATCATTCGGCCAAAGACTCAAATTACAGGCAGTGACAATGTCACTTAAACCATTAATAACAGCAGTCACCTTCTAACTGAGCACCAGACCTGCGGGCAAAAAAAGCAGCTGCTTTTGAAACAGAGTATTAAAAAATAAAATGAAAGAGCACCTTTTGAGCTTTGCCACTGAAGAGAAAGGAACAATTGCTAATGAAAGAGCACCTTTTGAGCTTTGCCACTGAAGAGAAAGGAACAATTGCTAAGTGGATGTGAACAATGTGCAAAAGCGTTGTGCAGTCACTCAAAGTGAAGAGAGCCAATGGCAGTCCTGTCAAGCGTCACGCAACAGATGCGAAGCTCACGCATTTCAGAGCGGTGATCCCCATCACCGCACTGAAATGCATTGTCACGCATTTTGCCACCTGCTGCCAGGCGGGCCATCAGCGGTGCCTGTCACTGTGCCCGGGCTCTTTCTGCTTCTCCGAGAGAGGTGCGCCAGCTTCAGTTGTTCCTAAACAGTTAACCAGAGACTGCTGCTCTCTGCTCTGTGGCTGAGAGCGCTACAAATGTATCTCTCGACTGCACTCTGCCAGGAGCTGCCAGTTGTCCTGGAAACAAGAATGCGGCAAATTATGTGGCGCCAGCACGGCTCATGAATCATCAGACATTGCAGGGGGGCCGGGCTGCCCTCTCAGTCTGATACTGCCTGTGCCAATTACCGACCGTGTCAACAGGGGGCCGGGATTAAATCGGTAGTGCCGTCTGCGCCAAGTCCGGGAGGAACAGGAAGTAAAGTGGCGGGGGAATCTGAGAGTGCAGGCTGCTTGCCTGCTCACGAGACAGCCTCTCATGCTATGATGCCGCCCGCCGCGGCCGCAGGGGGCCGCATGAATCGATTGCGGCACGGGCAGCCGCCTGCGCCCTGCTAAACCAGGCTGCAGCAGCCGTTGACCTCCTGGCAGCTGAGCCGGCGAAAGTCAGCTCTGGGCTGGCCAGACCTGGCACCAGGAGAACTGCGAGTGCGGCCACGGCCGAGGAGAGGAGTGTCCGACTACTCGAGTGTTCAGCAGCAGCTGCCTGGATGAAGACAGGCACTGGCAGAGCGGCAGTGTGCTGCACATTGTGGTTGGGCAGAAGCAGGTCACTCAACTATAAGTAAGTCAGCCCCCACGCAGAGCTGCGCACGAGACGCGGCAAAGCACAGCCTGGTAGGGCATTCGTGGTGCTTTATCAAGTGCAAGTATGGACAAATGTATCAATTCTGAGCTGGAGAAGTGGACCAGTTGTAAGACACTTATCCCAGAAATAATGTGTAACATGACCTAAAACTAACAGGCTTTAGGGCTGTTATGAGTTCAGGCAACTCTTACCCACAAGTGCATACTCACCAGAAACCCACACTATCCCTTTTAAAGGCATTACTGTAAGCGGATTATAGTGCCAAATGTAAAAAACAAAATAACCGTACATATGATCGGAGTCTGTGTGCCATGTCAGTTAGATAAGTGCCCTTCCATTCCTGGTGCTTTGCAGTCGTTTTATGATCTTCTTAGAGTTTCTTGTTGCTCAAATGGGTGTAATTTCTGATAATTATATGTTTCCCTGGTCTTCATTCCTTTATTTTTGGTCACCAGAAAGTGTCACTCGTAGTCTTTGAAATGTCACTCATATTTACACTGAAATTATGAAAATGTCACACACAGCAATCTGAAAGCTTGGCAGCTATGCAGTGGGTGAAGTCGCCAGAATGCTACCACTCATGGTAAAGCGTAAGTAAATTATTTTTAGTTAAATTAAAAGGTCTTAGCTAACACCAAACCTAGAAAGGAATCTCAGAGTGTGTACCAATACATTTGGAAGTGCCCTAGCGCAAAGAAACGCTTGCATGCAGCCTCAAACACTGTTTGAATGAATTGAACCCCCCAAAGCGCACACACATTTACAGAAAACTACCCACGAAGTGCTGGGAAGCAACACAAAGTTGTAGAAAAGCACCAGAGGATCAGGGAGAGGATGTGGGCGGTAACTCCCAGGCTGTGGGTGAAAGTGAGCGCGGGAAAGAAACCGACAAGCCGGTATGTGCTCAGTATTCACTGTTTACGTGATAAAAAGAAGATGCCAAGGTAAAGCAGAAGCAACAAAGGAAAGGACGATAAACACAAACGTGAGTGACTGTTTATATTCTTACTACGAAGCATTGTAAAACTAAGATCGTAATTACAGATCACAGTAAAACTACAGACACTTTCACATGAAGACAATGGTAACGGGGTAGAAAGCAAAAGAAAAGACAGAAGGGTCGATAATATGCAAAGACAACAGAAATGTGAAGAAAATAACAAGCACTGGCAAAGTTTATAAGTCTTGGCAATCCGAGAGCTATTGGCGTTGTCAATGTCCATGTATTTTAGCCATGCTGAACAGCAGCACTGCTGCTGTTCATTATGGCTGAAATTCATGTAAAAATGCTAAGCATATGGCGGGCCCTTCAGTTTTTTCCCCGGAAGTAACACACGGGCGTACACACACAGGCACTCAAGCGCTGCTGCCCACCACAGACCGATCACAACAGGTCTCTTCGAGCTAGCGCATGTACCGTCTAGCCGAGACCTAATAAAATAAACAAGCATTTGAAATGCAATAGGTCTCGCATTTACACAATTTTGAGCTATTGGCATTGTAAATGACAATGCCTTTAATTTATGTTTTGGTTTTTAAAACATAAATAAAAACAAGGCATTGTAATTTACAATGTCAATAGCTTAAACTCGCGTAATTATGAGACCTATTGCACTGAAAATGCTTGTTATAAAAGAGGTGCGGCTCACTGAACTCTATTAGATGTTTCTTCTGCTTCTTGCTCAGGCTATTAATTACTTGCTTGTCGTTCCTTCTCTTGCCATAGCGACCTTCACATGAACAGACCAAGATTCTCCAAGGTGCACAGCTACATATTTAGAAAGGCAGCAAATTAAACGTGAACTTCCACAAACACACTACACTAGGGTGCGGCCATGATACACTGGAGAATCAGCCCAATTGGGCATTGGTCTCCAGCACTAGCACTTAACTGGGACCACGTGACTGTATCCAGTCGGCAATATTGTCATCACATGTCCTCATTGTGAAGAGGTAGTACAGAAGCGTGCCTTCTCGGACTTGTCAAGGTTGTGCTTAAGCTGGAAGAATTATTTCTAAAAAAGCGACTACTTACATGAGAGATTGTAATAAACCCTAATTGCTGCAAATGTGAATATTGTGGTGTTTTGTTTTCTAAATAATGGACACCCTTAGTGGCATTGTTTCTGGCGCATTTTACAACCTGAATATCGCCAACTTTATCTATTTACACAAGATAAAACTGGTCTTGGTCTGCACCTACTTCTACAACTAGTGACAACAGATACAACATACCACTTGCACAAACTCATAATTCCTACTGTAACTAAAGAAAGAGGCCAGTTGACCGTTTTTGAAAGGCGCCATGGGGTCAGTATTAATGAAGCTTATAAAGTTGGTACTCTAGTTCTTTTCACAACCCTGCTTTGGCGTCCTTCGTTCATGTTCTTGACCTAGCTAATTTAGTACATGTTTCCAGTCTTTTGTAAACATATGGTATTTAAGTGTTTGCCATTTCTCTGACACTGGAGAACATAAAATCATTCTAGAAAACGACTAAGTTTCTGTGATTGAGAGCCAATCTAAATGGCTGGACTTAATAGCATCACCAGGACGGTAATATGAGCAAACCAGAGTTTACAATTACCAAATCATCCAAAACACATACCCCCATAATTTATTAAGGAATTTAATCTGGCATACGTTTTTGATGACCAGAATGCTTCTAGAATTCCTTCAAGGATAATAGTACAGATTCTTCCAAGCAAGTTTCCAAAGGGTTAGGGTTCCATGGACAAATGCTCATATGGGGATATGAAACACATCAGACTCATGAACTGCACGCGTTCACTTCTCATCACAATCCTAGAATATACAATATTGTGTTAAAGTTGCTCCACCATCATAAGAAGCCTGCACATGTCAGATATTATGGACTTATGTTAATAATTGGGTATCTTCTACACATCACAAGAAAAAGAAAACAGCCAATCAAAGAAAATCAGTACAGGAATGGAGCATTCATACGACTCGGTACTCTGAGCCAGATTAAAGTTACATAAGCCTTAGCTCCACCCTGGTTGGCACAAACCCGAGGAACATACAGGATGCATTAGAATCCCTGGAATACAAAATGCCTTCGACATCATACTACAACGAACACGCATCAACAAAGGAAATTGTTTTGCTTTTTGTGCAGTGGGAGTGTAGTACGTGAATGAATGAATGTCAGTTGGTTGCATTTATTGTGTGCACTCTGAAGTGTGAAAGAGTGTTGAAAAGGTGGGAGATAAAAATCAGGGTAGAACTAGCCATTGCTTAATTGGTGAAAAAAAGACGCCAGGGCCCAAGTTATTTCTTAGGGCACCACTGCTGCTTACACCACACATTGCCCCTGCCAATGCCGTGATATGTCAGTACCAAAACAGCGACAAATGAGAACATTCCCACAAATCTAACAATCTGGACTATACCATGTTCGAGGGAGGTTTGGTAAAGATATAACTCACAAAAGATATTTTAAGCCTGCTGAGTTACTAGTCTGCAGAACGGATTAGGGTAATGCATTAGAGAATAGATCACAGGATGTGTCTGTAAATGCGAAGTGACAATAGATACAAAAGCAGCCAGGAACTAGGCAGCCATAGTATGGCAGGGGATGAGGGAAACGAAAGGTGGTAAACCGGCACATCGGAAGAAGAAGTAGCGACCACTGACCGTCCAATCGGTGCATGATGTGACCACACAGAGCTGTAACACAATAGATACAAGTTTCCCTAGAAAGGAATACCGTTAATCCACGGTTCCTCACATTAATTAAAATGTGGGAGCAAACCAGACTTACAGAACAGTTCTCACCATCCAGATACATTAAAGGGGAGAAGGGCAGAAGGAGGAGGAATGGTATAGGGAGTGTGAACTGATCTACATATTCCAAACTACAAAAAACACATCTGAAAGCAACACATTTACCTTTTCTAACCTGATGATTAATTTATTCACTTCCACAACGTAGTGATCGATTCTGGCGGCTCGATGCTTTTTGAAGTCTGCAAGATGACTCTTAGTAGCACCTGAAAAAGATAAAGAGCAAAGGACTAAGACAAAGTTATGTATTTTAGTACACACCTGCTAACTAAAAAAAACCATGATGTTTCTTATTCCGGTATAACTGTTTGCCTATGTGTAGGGTGTAATTTATTTAGAGGTCTTATCATGACTCATGAATGGGCACAGAAAGCTTTATAACTAAAACAAGATTTAAAAAAATCAAATTTCTACTCTTTTTCTCTGTTGAAAATCCCAACACGTTATTTCCTACACTAGTGTTTACCCAAACGTTTTGGAGCCATGGCCCAATTTTTAAAACAAGTATTTACATTTTGTTGTGTGTTACAAAAAATGATATCCTACAGCCTTTTCTTTCACAGTCCCTGTACCACAGCAAGACAGTCACATAATTCACTTTCCTTTTCTTTCTCTGACTGCAAAGTGAGAGGAGTTTGTAAACACCAACCTTATTTTAGAAAAACAATCAGCAATTTCTTAAAAGACAGCCTGACATAAGACCTCTGTCTTTAAAGCGTAGCAAATGTGACCATATAAATACATAATTTCGAAGAATCTTTATTGATTGCTTGGCCTTTTGCTATCAGCCACAGAATCGGCTTATGACTATCCTGGCTTACAATACCAAATCACCAACAGTAATGGCACTATCAATAAGAGCATCAAGATTGAGTTGAGTTTCTCACTGTCTCATGCAGAGACACCTATGACTAGTATGTTTCCTCACCAAAAGGCTTCTGAAAAAATACCAAATGCCTGATCCATAAGAAATACCTGGAGGCCTGATCCAGGTTCCAAGAAACGGTACACTACTTACGTGTACCACCTCACCAGTTCACATTCCAAGAAGACCATAGGGACCAAGAAGGAATACCACAAGGAAGATATCCTTGTCTTCACTCAGCGACATCTCCCACAGTATTTCCATTAGCATAGCACGCATCAATGACATTCTAAGTTTTCAGGAGGTAAGCAGCAAAACTGAACATAGAATTCAAGTTCAATGCACTAGCTCCATAAATCATCACCGTTAGACATACAAATTCCAACAGACAAAACAAGGAGGCAGTTGAATTAGCATCAAGGTCTCAGAAGAACTAGAGCATTTAGAAGACCTACAGTTGTGTATGACAAAGTGTGCAGAAAAAGTATAGTGACCTGTTTAAGTTTTAACAACATCAAACACATACCTATAGAAAAGGAGGTGCAGGATTCGGTCACTACATAAAATGTTCCTGCAACCCAAGCAGGGCAAGAATAGTTGTGAGCCACAAAGTTGCAGAATTTATATTTCGAGAGGTAGACCGGAGGGTTCACAGTTATATATAAAAGAACCTTTACAATCCAAAGTGCTTCACTTTGGATCAGATCTGGCAACAGCCCCTTGTTTTTCATGCATAGCACTAGCTCATCACAGAAGATAAAAATAGCTTCGCCTAACTTTACCTGAAATATTGGCAGATAATGGTGAACTGGCAAGAACGTACGCCAAGATTTCTGGTCAGCATTTACAATCATACAAAGTATGTAGGTTTAAACATCAACATTGACAAATCAACAGCTTCTGCAGAACAGAAAGTTCACCTCTTCAAAGTGCTGCTTTCTACACGATAGAAGCTCATCTGTCATCTGAGAAGGAATGGCTCTCAATCCAGGAGTGTAGAGAAATTTCTGAAAATGTTCAGTGGACTGAGTCTGCTTTGTATGTCTCACAAAACCCACGGTGTCACTACACACAGGAACACCGTAGGAATGCATGATGCTGGAGCACAGAACATGATTAATGTGCATATAGTGCGGTTGAAGCACTTTGCTGAATTCTGAAAGGTTCTCCCATTGTCTGCCATGGGCTCAGTTTTGCTTGCCTAACATTATCAAATTACATATTAAAGGTTAAGATATAAAAATACACAGCATTGAGTTAGAGAGAAAGTTCACTTTCCCAGGGGTGCACTTGGAAGGTGTGGGCCCTGGGCAATTGCCAACTTTGGCAATGCCTTACAAAATCTCTGATCCAGATTATGCTTGCAGCCAATGTACTCACTGTAGTCGTAACATTTTCATAATTGCAAGGCAAGTAGGGCAGTTCTCACTATTTTCAGTTTCATTGCCCATAAATCTTCTTCGTTCAGGATTTTCCTAGGGGTTTTAAGAAGGATGGGATTACCCCTTAATCTGCGGTTACCAAGTGGGATAAGCATGTGAGAGCCTATGGTTTTCAGCCGTTCTACTGTCCCACATGGATAGTATATAACCACTAGCTAGCTGGTTTCCGTTTAGCCTCACACCCTGTACAATACCGGTGCCAGAACTCTGAAATAGGGTTTAAACCCAATTCTAAAGAGAACTGCCAGTGAAGTCCTGGCACCACCTGAAGTAAAGATCTCAAAATGTATTCTCAACAACTTGGATCTTCGCTTTTCCAGCACATTCCCAAAGCCAAGAGCCATGAACTGCAGCAGTAACAGGTTTTTGTGTGTCTATATACTTGCAAGACTGTAGATATTGACTGGCTGCACAATTACATATGGAGAGAAAAAGTTAATTACTTGTAATCTTGTAATCCTAGTTCTTGATTATAGCTATTTCCAAGGACTTTATGCACTCACCCACTTTCCCTGTTGTTCTGCTATGCAGAAATGTCGCTACCCAATTGAATCCTTCGTTAATGTGATGTCAGAACCAGATACGGGTCCGGTCTAAGATGTGGATGACGGTTCCACATCATTGGTGTGTTTGTTGCATTACTCTCGACAAGCAGCTCTTCATTGGAGGATTACGATTTTCATATATCTTTTTGAAAACACTGGATTGCAGTAAACAATCTTCTAATACAGCTTTTGGGTCTTTTAAATGTTCAACTGTACTGAAACTGAACACTTATACTGAGGAGTTTTTCCTCTTGGATGCCCTGAAGCAGCCCGGATATGGGCGAAACACGTTGGCTGTATTGGCTTTCCAACATATCATTTGAAATAAAGGATGGAGTAGTTTCTTACCTGTAACTCCAGTTCTGTAGTAGGGGTATCTCTGTTATATTCATAATCTAGTGAATAGTCCCGCTCATGTGCGGGGACCCCGGAGCAATCAAAAATAATCTCTTAAACTGCCTTCTGTGCAGTCCTGCATAGACACTCAAGAGAGAATTAAAGACAAATAATGCAGCCTATACCTGCAAGGCTACACTGTCCAGTACTTCAACTAGAAATGCAAAGGATATTCCACCAATATCATATTCAGCACAGTCTGCCAAGTTTTACCATAGAGAAACTTCCCCCTTCACAAAATCCTTGGAATAATAGAGAGGAAGAGATGCACAGACAAGCCCCCCATAGGCTGCCATTATGGGGCTTAAAAAGGGATACCGTGCCTTTAAGGAAACTTTCCAGAACTCTCGGTATCCCAGAATGCACAGCAACTCCCTCCACTTTCAGTTCTTTTTTCCGGCTCCTGCTAGCAGGACCCTGGAGCATTGAGCTCTCCCTTTTTGGGTGTTTTGTCTAAATTTTTGCACTTTTCAAATGTTTAGAGTGTTTCACTCGACCTGTTGTTGCCCCTTCTTCCTTTTGCTGGAGTTTTCTGGTGAGTTTGGCCACTCTTTTGTCAGATATGCCTTCCTTATTTGACAAATGTCCTGAGTGTGCCAGGAAGAAGGCCAAATCTGATCCACACAGGGTGTGTATCCTGTGTCTCCCTTCTTCTCATGTCCCTGCGGACTGTGAGATCTGCCAGCAGTTCTCAAACAGGACCCTGAAGGACAGGGAGAAGACTCGGCTCCAAGGACTGGAGCAAAGAAGACAGCATGGTCAAGGTGGGTCTGGGCGTAGAGAGGCCTCTTCCTCTGCCCGTACTTCGCCCTCTGGGGAGCTCCCCAGGAAAGAGAAGGCCAGAAAACGTGTCAGGTCTCCATCGACGTCGATGGCCTCGACGTCAAGAGGGATGACCACCGTCTGCTCCCCGTCTCCCCAGGGCTCTGGGTAGAAGAGACGTTGCCGTTCGACGTTGAGGGGGTTGACGTCAAGACATCGGACGAGGTCGACGTCGAGGACCGCTTCGTCATCAATTCACCATCGACGTCGGGAAGGGTCTGGCAGGCGTTCGGCGTCTACTCGTTCGTCGTTGAGAAGGAGATCATCGACGTCGAGAAGAAAATAATCGACGTCGAGAAGAAAATCATCGACGTCGAGACGCTCGACGTCGAAGAGGAGGTCAGCGTCAAGAAGAAGGAAATCGAGGTACAGGGGGCGTTCTAAGACCAGGACGGAGTCCCAGGGCTCTGTTGTCAGCCTTTCCTCGGCTTCCACGAGCCCACGGTCGGGATAGCGCCGTCACTCGTCCACTAGGAGGTCGGCCTCAAAGTCATCCCCGTCAAAGCCGGCGCAGAAAGAAGGAGAGTGGTAGAGTCTCCGGGCTCGGAGTACTCCCAGACCTTTTCGCCCTCACGGCCCAGGACGCCTACGCCTCCACTGTTGCCCAAGGACCCTCCTCCGCGTAATCCTACACCTCCACCGCCTCCTCCCCCTCCTCATAAACCTCCTCCGCCGAGGTCTCTCTCTTTGCCTCATCTCCCGACACCGCCTTCGGGGCCTCCACGTCCTAGGCTTCCGCAGCGGCCTCCACAGCTCCCTCCTTTACTGCCAGTGGACCAACCGAGGCCGAGGAGTTCGAGATCTCGCTCCAGATGGAGGGACAGATCCAGAAGTGACCGCGGGTCTTCTACGCGGTCCAGACGGCGCCACAGGAGGAGCAGGTCTAGGTCCCGCCACACGGACTCGTCCAGTGCTCGGGAATATTCACCTACATTGTCAGACTCCCCTCGGACGAGGGTGTCTCCAGTAGACGACATGGTCTCCTTCCAAGAGGTGTTGTTAAGGGGGGCGCCGAAACTGGGCATTACACTCACGGTGCCCACGCCATCGACTTCAGTCATCTTCAATATCCTGCACAAGAAACCGCTGTCTCGACCCTTGTTGCCCTTGGTGCCAGGGCTGGAGGAGCCTGCCATGAAGCTCTTCCTCACCCCTGCCTCTACAAAATCTGCACCCTCCAGGCTGCAAAAGAAATACAGGGCCCCGGACTCAGACCCGGCGTTCCTTCGCTCGGACCCTGTCCCGGACTCGGTGATCGTGACTGCGGCGAGAAAACAACACGCCACCGCCTCGTCATCGACGGTGCCTCCTGACAAGGAGAGCCGCTTGATGGACTCGGCCGGCAGGAAAGTTTGCGGTACGGCCTCCACTTCTATGAAGGCCGCGAGTGCCTCTGTTCTGTTGGGCCGTTACGACCGGGCCTTATGGGAGTCCCTGCAGCAGTTCCTGGAACACCTTCCCAGGGATAGAAGGGAGGATTTCCAAGAGATCATTAACGAGGGAATGATGGTCTCCAACCAAGTGATAAGCTCGGCTGCAGATTCCTCGCTCTTGGCAGCCCACGGGTACTGCCATGGGATCAACCTGCAGCGCCACACCTGGCTGCGTCTAACGTCACTGATGCCAGATGCGCCGCAGAGGGTCGCCAACCTACCGTTTTCAGGAGCGACCCTGTTCGGCAAACATGCAGATGAGGAGATGGCCCGCATGAAGGCGGAGGCTGAAACCCTGACGGCTGTCGGGTTGGAGAAGCCGAAGGAACAGAGAAAGACCTCAGGGGGGAAGTTTCTCTATGGTAAAACTTGGCAGACTGTGCTGAATATGATATTGGTGGAATATCCTTTGCATTTCTGGTTGAAGTACTGGACAGTGTAGCCTTGCAGGTATAGGCTGCATTATTTGTCTTTAATTCTCTCTTAAGTGTCTATGCAAGACTGCACAGAAGACAGCTTAAAAGATTATTTTTGATTGCTCCGGGGTCCCGCACATGAGCAGGACTATTCACTAGATTATGACTATACACAGAGATCCCCTACTACAGAACTAAAGTATAAAGACAACCTCTCGTCTCATATGTGCATGTCTAGCATCTGTTCCCTTAGTACTTTACATGTTGTTTGTGTTGCCTCTCAGAGCTTTGTGTCTAATAAGAAATGTAGACCACACTAACACCCAGGAAGGTATCTTGGCGCTGAGCAGGTGTGAGTGTATCCAAATATAGGCCTAGTGAGATTACTTGAAAAGTCATGTCTTCCGTTTCTTGAAAAATTCAAGAAGTGAGGAGGAGGCTCTTATCTGAAGTGACCGGTCATCCCATGATTTAGGAGCAATGTAGGAGAAGGCTCATTTGCCAGCCTTTTTTTCAGGTGTGTGCAAGTAGGAGAAAAGACAAGTGGAGGTGTCTAGAAGGTTTGTGAAAGCAGATGCAATTGTTGGGGTACGCTGGGCCTGTGTTATGTAATGCCTTAAAAGTGTGGGTGCGGAGTTTGAATTGTGCTCGTCTGTGTATGGGGAGTCAGTGGAGTTCTTTTAGTGCTACGATGTTAATGCGAAGTAGGAGGTTGAGAGTGATTCTGGCTGCCGAGTTCTTAATGGTCTGTAGCCTTCTGGCGAGTTTTTGTTGATTCCGACAGAGGATGATCCCGTAGTCCACCTTGCTTGTGATTAGGGTTTGCGTGACAGTTTTCCAAGTGCTGGGAGCCATTTGAAAATCTTCCTCAGCCTTTCCTGGTTATGTATTCATGAGGAGGTTATGGCGTCGACTTGTGCGATCATGTCACGTTTGCTGTCGATGACAATCTTGAGGTTCTTGGCATGGGTGTTGGTCCTAACTCTGTTGGCCACCAGGTGGGGTCCCACAGTGAAATACTCTTCCCGAAGATCACAATTTGGGTCTTGTTGGTGTTCGGCTTTAGGCAGTTTGTCTTCATCCAGTGTGCAATTTCAGTCATTCAGGAAATTAACTTAAACCGGGTACGGAGTGTCTTGCCCATGAGGGAGAGAATGAGTTGCATGTCATCAGCCTAGGAAAGGACATTGATTGAAGAGGACATTGATTTTATGAGAGTGAATGATGCTTTCTTGAGGGATCAGGTATGAGATGGAGAATGCTGGGCTCAGGGAGGATCCTTGGGGAGCTCCTCCTCGGTTGCGGGAGTCCAAACTGTAAGGTGCCAGGCTGACTGACTGTGTCCTTCCAGTCGGGAAGAAGCAGATCCATAGGATGGTATGCCCTTGGATTCCGATGTTGTGTAGGCATTGGATGAGGATGTGGTGGAAGACAGTATCAATGCTGTGGAGAGGTACAAGAGGATGAGGGCCATGCCAATGCCAATGTCATGCCAATGGCATCCATGGCGGTGATGAGCGCAGTTTCGGTGCTGTGGTTGTATCTGATACCATGTTGCGTGTTTTCAAATGTCTGGGAAGGTTGCAGAAGAGGTGGAGGCATTCAGAATGGGTGTGAGCATGGCACTGATAGGTAGCAGTCTTCTGGAGTAGACGTGGTGGTGGCAGGGGTCCAAAGGCTCGAGTAGTAGGACTTCCTGGTGATGGTGGTAACCTCTGGGGTGATGGGCTATGTGGTTAGCATGGAAAAGATTGGAGGCATTTGGCAAGGTCTGTTGGATCCATCTGCAGAATGCAGTTGCTGTAAATGGTAGTGATTCGGCTGCTGAAGAATTGAAAGACTGTTGTAGAGGTCCTGAGAAGGGAAGATCATGTTTGAGGCGGCCACTGGTGAGGTGAAATCCTTCACAATGGCAAAGATGTATTTGCTTCTGTTGGTGCACGCATAGTTGCTGTCTGCAAGGGCGGTACGTTTGCTTGTCGGGATCATTTGGTGGTGGTGTCTCAGGGTGGATTTGAATTTGCTCCTGTCTGTATTGTCCTGGCTCATTTTCCATTTGTGCCCCAGATGTTTGCAGTGGCGTTTCATCAGTCAGAGTTCCTCCGTGTACAAACTGGCCTGGATTTTAGATCTTCTTTTATTGCTTGGTTTGACTGCCCAGGAAGTCAGCGCAGGAGGTGATCCAATTTTTAAAATTCATGATGGATCTGGGAAGGTTGTTTGTTGTGTTCAGGTCGGTGGATGTTGAGGGTGGTGTTCTAGTCCTCGCCAGTGATGCCGTTCCACTTTGGGCAGCCTGGTCTTATGGTGATGTGTGTGTGATCAACCAGGATAGGGATGCTGAACTTCACAAAGGCATAGCCTGAAGGAGACTGTGCTGGACTTGTTGACTCTGATGTTGACGAAGGCGGTGAAAATAGTGTCCATGAAGTGGCTGGTTCCATGGGTAGGTTCTGTTACCCATTGGGTGAGGACTGGGCTTTCAAGGGCTTCCCTGGTAACCCAAAATGTAGATTTTAGTGCTCTGTTCAGATAAGATCCTAATGCTTTCGAGCTTCTAAATAAACTGATGGTCAACTGCCACAACTGGGTCCTATTGGATAGGTAGGCCAGCTTGGGGGCTAAAATACATAGTGCAGTTTTTTTCTTGTAGTAAAACCATGCTACTACTCATTTTCAGCAAAGGGTTGATCATGGGCTCCTGCCAAGTTTGCAGTAGTCTGGGGGGTAGAGGCGAGTTAATATGCTTCCTTTTAAAAAATGAATCAGATTAAAAACCATTGCATGCAATTAAGTATGTGTGAAAAAATCCTTTTATTGTTATCCTCCAAAACGATATGGCTATTCAGTGTTCATGAATTCAGTGAAGAGATTCCCACGATGGAGAACTAGAATTACATGAGAATAACATTTTCAGTCATCTTAAAATGTGCAAGAAAACTATAACCACAAACTGAAACCGTTTCAAGTTTGGTCGCAACAACCTTCTCAAATTGAACAGGAGGCAAGCTTGACCATAAGCACAGATGTCTTGGCAAATTCTCCACCTATCTCAGTTCAGTGTTCTTACCTATTTCCTGTGGATCCCACATGTAAGGATCAACCCCCCCATAGCTGTAGAACTCATAGCGCTCCTGGCTTCCAGAATCTGTTCGCTCCTCTCCTTCTCGCTTCAGAAGCTTGTTTTTCGCCTTCCTAACAAAGCCTTCAAAACAGAGTAAACAATTAATATGGGAAAACAAGATAAAGGAAGTATGCAAAGCTTATTATAAATCTTAAAAGCAACACACGCCTGCCTATATATCGGTGAAGACTATATTCTTCAGAAAACGGTATTTTCCAGTGGACACTTTCTTTGCGAACATTAATTTAGCTAAGTATTTTGTTAAATGTAAGGGGAAAAGAATATATTTTACCCGAGTGGTGGTGATTCAGGAAGACATTAAAAAAGTGTAGAATAATAAACCAGAGGTTTTCTAAATCAACTAAACAAAAGAGGATCTTGTTGGTGAATGGGGAACATTTTGAAGCTATGATTAGGTTGTAAATTGGCTGTGAAATATATGTAGAATGGTACAGAATAAAAAGATTTCAAAGACAGAAAGTAGAAAACTTTAAAACTCCATGAACCAAGGAAACAAAAACATTCCCGGGTATCCCAAATAAAGTAAAATTAGGAGGCGAGATAATCAGGCTTAACATACAAGAGGAAACAATGGTTAGTATTAAGTAATTGGGCACAAGCTAAATAGCTGAACAATTACAAGCGTTCAGTATTTATGTGAGGAAATAGTGAGATTACAGATAACTACAGACCAGTAAATGATAGCAATGTGGAAACAAGGCAATTTGTTTAAAAAAAAGACAGTTTTAAACTAATCTAATCAAGCACTGGTAGCATCTATTTCAGTAAGAGCACTGTACGGATCCAGAAAGAGGCAGATTAAAGGGCGATATCACCATATAGTGCTGAGAAAGTTAACTAGATAATTTCCATCCATGTGACTCTAAACGCCTCCTTCCCACTGCAGGCACTGCTATTATATTTGCACTTCTTCAGTCACTACTGTTGCCGCTACTCAAAGCCAGTCATTCATTTACTTTGCGTCATATTTGCTTTCAGATGGCCTCAGTCTACAGCTATCAACTTGCTAATTAAAGCACAGTGTTGTCATTATTTCTTCCATGTTTTTACATCAGATCTTATGTGTGCTTACCCATACTCCACACCTTTGTTTCCCTACCTTTTTACTTTTTCTCCACCGCCTTAAGATCATTGAAAGGTCCTCGGCTGCCTCCTTTTCAAACTTTCTGTTGCTTGAAATATTTTTCTTTGCCTGAGCTTTTTCATACTTGTTTTCTCTTCATTTAGGTTATTTAATTACATTATGAAGTCTTCAAATGTATTAACGGTCTTCCTTTCCACACCATCTTCTGCTTTAAATAATGATGGATGAACACACTCCAAACTTGTGTTCAACCACAAGTTATACTCGTTTCTCCTTGCACTCTCGGTGCGTGATTTTTCTTCCCCTGAATTAGTCCTTGAGTAACTCCTTAACATTTGTATAGTAATAAAGTTCAAAGGAGAGAGACAATGGGAAGCGTGACCTTCAGGTCATGACGGTTTCCTTCTATGTCCCTAGCTTGAAGAGAGAGAGCTGATGACTACCAAAGTTCAGTTCTCCTGATAAAATGTAGGAGGAAGTTAAGCATCTGCTCGTCACAATTGTGGGAAATGAACAGGTCACAAGTTTGAACATCTTTAGAGCAGATTCAGCGTTTTACCCAGCAAAGTCAAAATTACTGCCTTCCAGTGTTTATTTCCATTGCTATAGGACAGCAACAACCATTCGTAAAGTGAAGAGGTCTGGTTTTATTGCGCTAACGACTGTAAACACATGCATTGTCAAATGATGTTTACAAGAGTTGCATGCACATATATGGTGTGAAAGCCTGACGAACTGGATTTTCCAATGCTGGAAAAAATAGCAAATGTTTCCCTTCTGTACAAGAATGCATTTAGGAGATAAAGAACTAAGGGCCCGATGTAGGTAATCCCAGAATACCGATTCTTAAATACCGAATCATACCAATTCCGTATTTAAGAACAGGCAATTGGGATGCAGGTAAAAAATTACAGAATCGGTAAGTTTCGGTAATTACCGAATCGGTATTTACCGATTCGGTAATTGCCATTCATTCCTATGGGCCTGGAGGCCCATAGGATTGAATATCAATCACCGAATCGGTAAATACTGATCGGTAAAATTGGGAAACATTGAAGGGTGGCAGGGTGTCACTTTGACACCCTGTTGCACCCCTCAATTGTGTATGGGTGCACATGTTGCAGACATACATGCCCTAAGGGCATGTATGTCAACAACATGTCACTGTTGGAAAAGCAAAAAAAATGCTTTTTCAGAGGTTTTCATTATTTACCACCAACTTGTATTGGTGGTAAATAACGAATCCTAAGATGGGAAAATCACTCATTTGAGTGCTCCCTACATATCAGGATTCGGTAATTTACAAAATCGGTATTTAAGAATTCAGTATTTTACCGATTCCTTAAATTACTGATTCCGTAAAATACCGAATCCTTAAAAAATGCCACCTACATCTGGAAAGCCCAATACTGGTCGGTAACCGCCGAAATTCGGTAATTTCGGCCGTTACCGACCGGTATTTGGCTACCTACATCGGGCCCCAAATGTGACAATCAGTCTGATGACTGCGTGTACTTTTTTGATATAAAACTCCCTCATGCTTTCTACTGGAAGCACTTCTTGGAAGGCAGACTAATAAAATGAATAGCCAACAGCCTGAGATGAGAGAGTAACACTTCTCTATGAAGAGTCAAAATCCACTCTAATTTTTAAAGACTTGGTAACAAGATGTCTCGTAGACACCAGCAGTGTCAAGCCAGACCTAAAAATGGCCAAAGCAAGCAATACATAAATAACAAATACATCCTATGGCCCATTCACCCTCTGGAAAAATGGATTCACAACCTACCAGCACTTCAGCTCCAGACTTTTAATTCTCGTGGTATGTTAGTTTTGTTATTCCATCGAGCAGCAAATTGCAGGGATCTCAATGAACACATTAAGGGGTTATCATTTTACTGGTTATGAAGGAATAAAAAACTGATCTGCTCTTGTAGGAAGGAGTTGTTAGTCTTTACACACAGGTCTTTGCAGAAGGCTGCAAACCCCATTGAACACCTTTGAAACTGCAGACAATGTAAACCATTTCAAAAGGTATGCTCTTCTGCACCCCTTCCTTCCTCCACTCAATGGGCAGGTTTGAGATTCAAGAGTAGAGTAGAAACAAATATAGGCCGTGAAATGAGTGGTTAACCTGGAATGATTGATTTATCACACCTGAACACTAATTAGAAATAGCACAGCAAGCTTGTGAAATTTCACTTTCGGAGCTTTAGATCGAGACAGGATTTCTGAATATACCATTCAGTACATAGTGGTTTACTCCACAGCTTTGGTAGAAGCGTTATTTCATGGCTGACTCACTGCTTGCTAAGAATGAATTCAGTCCAATTTGAGGAAAATAAAGTAATACATGAGTTTCCAGAGGAGGCGAGCATCGAGGTTATGTTCTTCAATGCACTGCAAACATACTGCAGAGATGATGGAAGGCAAGGGATAGGATGAGTGGAAAAGTGACATTTTGTAAAAGCAGAACTGGCAGTCAGGAAAGCGGCAATGAAGACTAAACGCATCCATATCGAATATGTGATGTTACAACGCGATCAAAATGATCGCGGTATGTAACATTGCAGTTTTTACAATGCAAGTCGTTACAACGACTTGCGCTGGAGGGTGCTGGACTTAGGAATAGTAAGATTTACTATTCCAACACCATTCTACGTACAGTAGGGAAGCTGTTGGAATAGTAAATCTTACTATTCCTTAGGTTATAGCGCCATCCAGCGCAAGTCAATGTAACGCTTGCGTTGTAATGGCTGCGTTCTAAATGCAACAAATATCAACAGAGGGAGGTAGAGTGTTGAGATAGGATTCTCACTCCACGGGCACTGATAATTAAACAAGAAGAATCCTACTCAGAGTGTACACCTCAGAGGTGGGGGACACTCAGTGTTGTGTTAAATACCCCTCACACACCAACAGGCCCCTTGGTGTCATGCTTCATCATCGGGGTCTTCGCACCCCTCTAGAGGGATGCGGCGTGCTACGACCAGCGACTACGCGGGAGCACTGGAGTGGTTGACTATGTGTGGTGTGTGTTGTGTGCATGTGCTGGGGTATTTGGGAGAATGTGAGTGAAGGGTGTGGTGAGGATTAAAACGACACCTGGCCAGTAGGTTTGTGAGAAAAAACTTTATTCGAAAACTCTGGCTGGTGCTATTAAAAAAGGTGCAAGGCGAGGTTAGTAGTCTTGATTATGGACTCTACCTCTGGTGTGCGTCAACATGTTTCGGAACTCAGTGTTCCTTCTTCAGGACGGGTGCACAACTTCCCAACCATACTCACGTGTTTTTTAATAAAAAATATTGTTTTCTATACTTTAGAAAAAAGTGAACATTATTTACAGTGAGAAACAAGGCTATGGTATGCCTACAGCGGTTTGGCGGGATCATGCAGTTGCATGTCCTGAAAAGAAAAGAAATTTTTTTTTGAGTTTGGTTGCCACTCGGGAATGGCTCAAACAAGTGCAGTCACTTGGAGCCCCAAACGGTTGAATAAACCTGTAAAAGAAACACATACACAAAATACATAAAAGACACACTTTTAGTTTCTAATAGTTCTGAAATCATACTCATTTAGACTGCCATGTTTTGTCTCACGAGCATGTCCAGAACGCCAGGGTAGGTAGATGGACTCCTAATCTGTAAAAAGGTTTGAAAATAAGGATTCAGTCCTTTCCTCACTATTCTCAATATGTTCAGTGGGTTTTGTTGTAAAGGAAGTTTTCTATTTATACTCACAAAGTCCGCCAAAGTAGGCCTCTTTCCTCCCTGCAATACTCCGCTGGTAATGCTTAGCGTGCCGGGTTCTGGTATATATGGGGCCTGTGGCGCTCTATGATTCGTTAATTAACGGATGTGATTTAAAGACCATATATGGGACATCCGCCTCTGTGCCTATCATGATCATTGACCTGTTGGAGGGATACCATGTGTCGCTCTGTGCATGTAAAATGAGTTAGTGTCTCTCTTTCTGAATGCGCATGCGCATGGTAGGTTGTCTAGATGGATTTAACTGCTATGCGCATGAGTAGAGGATTAAGTATGATTAGGTACACTACTCCTTTGTTTACATAGATCTGGCACGGTTCATGATCTGAAGCTACAGTATGTTAAACAAAACCTCTGAGTATTTTCAAAAAACCACTTCGACTTGATAAACTGAAGGAGGAGGTATGGGCCTGGCTACCATTATTTTGCGGATTTGGAAGGCAAGTTCTGGTGCTTTCCGTTGTTCTATCCAGACAGTTGACCCCAAGGAATGTCGTCATTCAGGCCGTCCAGATGGGTGCCCAAACGGAAAACCCAGCGCTGTTCTTTCTGAAGTAGGCCAGTTTCCGAGGGCAAGCGTTCGATTACGGTCCAATGTAGATCGTTGACACAGTGTTGTTTGTCTAAAAAGTGAGATGCCATTTTTGTGGTTGTTTTCTTGCATCGGATGTTACTTTTGTGTTCTCCAATCCTTACTTTCACTGGTCGGGACGTCATGCCTATGTATTCTAGGCCACAAGGGCAGGTGATCATATAGACAACATTTTTTGTGTTGCAGTTTGAGAATTGTCTTTGCTCCCATGATGTGCCATTTCTGAAGCGTATTTCTTTGCTTTTGCGTGTCAGATGGCAACTGCTACAATCTCCGCAGGGGAAATGTCCTTGTACCCCAATGCTGGTTTGTCTGCCCATGGGGTTTTGGCGAGGTCTTGTGTGGACCAAAATGTCTTTGATATTCCTGCCTCTACGATGTGCATACATCGGTTTTTCAAAGTTCAGCTGGCCACAGTTCAGTATCCTCCAATGCTTATTGATTACTTTCGACACTTCATTAGACAGGGTTGTGTATGTTGTGACACATATTGGTCTTTTCTCTACTTCCTTTGACTTGTGGTTGTCTTCTAGGAGTGCCTCCCTGTGATTATTCTGTGCCCTCTTCAATGCCCTGTTTATTGTTTTAACTGGGTATTGCCTCTGTATCAATTTCTTCTTGAGGTCTTTTGCCTGGTTGTTGAACTGGTTCAGTTCCGTACAGTTTCGTCTAAGGCGTAGAAACTGCCCATAGGGTAGGTTCTCCCTTAGGTGCCTGGGGTGGAAACTGTCGTACCTTAGTAAGCAATTCCTTGAGGTGGGTTTGAAGTGTGTTCGACTTTTCAATCTACCTCCCTCACTGTATATGCTTAGATCCAGGAATATCATATTTGTGTTTGATATCGTGCTCGTGAACTTTAGAAATCGATTCTGATTGTTCAGCCATGTTACAAACTCTTGGGCACTCTCCATATCTCCATCCCAGATGATGAAAATATCGTCAATGTACCTTTTCCAGGTGTTAATCTGGGAATGGTATGGGTTGTCGATGTTGAGGATTTTGGTATGCTCAAGATGGTACACATACAGGCCAGCCAGACTCGGCGCAAAAGTGCTGCCCATGCTTGTCCCATGGGTCTGCAGGTATAGTGTTTGGTCGTATTGGAAAAAGTTCTCTTGCAAGGCTATGGAGATGCATTCCATGACCAAATTACGTGGGGTTTGGTATTTCCATCTCTCGCTGAAGAGGACTTCTTCCATGATTTGTAACGTTTCGTCGTGCGGGAGGCTCGTGTATAAGCTCTCTACATCGAGGCTTAGTAGGAACTGCCTAGCTGGGTCGAATTGTTTGTCTTCGAGCAGTTGCAATACGGCTTTGGTGTCCTTTAGGTAGGTGCTGGTGGATTGAACCAGAGGGCGCAGGAAGGCGTCAGCAAACTTAGATAGTGGTTCAAGAATCGACCCTATCCCGGAGACGATAGGTCTCCCCGGTGGGTTGCTAATGTTCTTGTGGATTTTGGGAATGCAATAAAAGTACGGTATCTTCGGTGATGGTTGCTGTAGGAAGTCTGCCTCTTTTCTACTTAGCCAGTTGTGGGTTAGACCTTCCTCTACCATTCCTCCGATCTTTACACGTAATCTTTCCGTAGGATCTTCTTGAAGGATTTTGTAATTGCGCTCGTCTGATAATAGACGTTTGCACTCCATATCGTAGGCCTCAAGGGTTTGTAGGACGATGGCTCCCCCTTTATCCGCTGGTTTTATTACCAGTTCGTTATTGTTTGTTAATTCCCTCAGGGCTCGATGTTCTTCACCGCTGGTGTTATGAAAAGTGCCCCGGCCACTGGGGTTCATCTGATTAACCTCCGTGATGACTGCTTTTTCAAATGTTAATATTTCCACCGGTATCGCTGAGTCTGGTGGGCTGAAAGTTGATTTTAACTTCAAGCCGGTGTCTGTATTGTCCTCCGGTGGTGGTTTATCATTGAAAAAGGCTTGGAGCTTCAATTTCCGAAAGAACTCCTGCAGTTCCATGTTTAGTTTGAATAAGTCCGGTTTGTGGGTAGGTACAAACCCCAAACCCTTGTTTAACACACTCTCCTGTGTTGTTGTCAAACTCAACGGTGTTAAGTTGACTATTAGGTTCCTCTCTTGCTTGTCGATGGCTGGTTGGGGAGGGACCCGGTCATGCTCCTGGTTGTTCGTGTGTTGGACTGTTCCTGGTCCTGCCATGCCACGTTGTTGCCTTTCCGGTTTCTTCCTCGTGTTATCTGGCGTGTGCCTAAAAAAGGCTGCTGTTGTCCTCCAAAAGGCTGTTGTTGGCCGTAGAAACCTTCATTATATTCTTGGTTCCACTGTGGGTAGTTCATTGCCATTGGGGTTGGTCCAAACTGGTAGGGGTTGAATTGAGGGGGGCCCATATACCATCCACCGCGTCTTTGTCTCGATCCTTTGTTGCCACTCGAGTTTGATCCTGACGAGCTATTGTCTGAGACGTCGCTTTCTGCATCACTGTTTGTTCTTCCAGTCTCGTTTTCAGTTCATCTGTGCTTATCTTTTTTAAATACCATATCATTTTGAAAAATAAATCGTGAAAAACGAACCCTTTATTTTTCAAAATGACATGGTATTTAAAAAAGAATGGTCCCTGATTTCCTGGCACTGCTCGAGAGACTGGTTGGTACTTATAGTAAAAACAGCCGCTAGGATAACACATGAACTGAAAATTGAAATCAATAAGATTGAGGTCCAACTCAACACGTACATAAGCACAGATGAACTGAAAACGAGACTGGAAGAACTGAACCAGCAGATGACAGAATTCGAGTGTACTTTGAAACAAAGCAAAACAAACAAATTGGCTAAAGATGTAGCCAAATTCACTCCAGAGACCGCATATCCATATACAAAAGCGGACTATGTCTCCAGAAACACAAACAGTGATGCAGAAAGCGACGTCTCAGACAATAGCTCGTCAGGATCAAACTCGAGTGGCAACAAAGGATCGAGACAAAGACGCGGTGGATGGAGACAACGCAGACAACAATTCCCAAAACAGAGGGGATGGAGAGGTTACCAACCTCAAAACCAGTACCCACAATATATGGGCCCCCCTCAATTCAACCCCTACCAGTTTGGACCAACCCCAATGGCAATGAACTACCCACAGTGGAACCAAGAATATAATGAAGGTTTCTACGGCCAACAACAGCCTTTTGGAGGACAACAGCAGCCTTTTTTAGGCACACGCCAGATAACACGAGGAAGAAACCGGAAAGGCAACAACGTGGCATGGCAGGACCAGGAACAGTCCAACACACGAACAACCAGGAGCATGACCGGGTCCCTCCCCAACCAGCCATCGACAAGCAAGAGAGGAACCTAATAGTCAACTTAACACCGTTGAGTTTGACAACAACACAGGAGAGTGTGTTAAACAAGGGTTTGGGGTTTGTACCTACCCACAAACCGGACTTATTCAAACTAAACATGGAACTGCAGGAGTTCTTTCGGAAATTGAAGCTCCAAGCCTTTTTCAATGATAAACCACCACCGGAGGACAATACAGACACCGGCTTGAGGTTAAAATCAACTTTCAGCCCACCAGACTCAGCGATACCGGTGGAAATATTAACATTTGAAAAAGCAGTCATCACGGAGGTTAATCAGATGAACCCCAGTGGCCGGGGCACTTTTCATAACACCAGCGGTGAAGAACATCGAGCCCTGAGGGAATTAACAAACAATAACGAACTGGTAATAAAACCAGCGGATAAAGGGGGAGCCATCGTCCTACAAACCCTTGAGGCCTACGATATGGAGTGCAAACGTCTATTATCAGACGAGCGCAATTACAAAATCCTTCAAGAAGATCCTACGGAAAGATTACGTGTAAAGATCGGAGGAATGGTAGAGGAAGGTCTAACCCACAACTGGCTAAGTAGAAAAGAGGCAGACTTCCTACAGCAACCATCACCGAAGATACCGTACTTTTATTGCATTCCCAAAATCCACAAGAACATTAGCAACCCACCGGGGAGACCTATCGTCTCCGGGATAGGGTCGATTCTTGAACCACTATCTAAGTTTGCTGACGCCTTCCTGCGCCCTCTGGTTCAATCCACCAGCACCTACCTAAAGGACACCAAAGCCGTATTGCAACTGCTCGAAGACAAACAATTTGACCCAGCTAGGCAGTTCCTACTAAGCCTCGATGTAGAGAGCTTATACACGAGCCTCCCGCACGACGAAACGTTACAAATCATGGAAGAAGTCCTCTTCAGCGAGAGATGGAAATACCAAACCCCACGTAATTTGGTCATGGAATGCATCTCCATAGCCTTGCAAGAGAACTTTTTCCAATACGACCAAACACTATACCTGCAGACCCATGGGACAAGCATGGGCAGCACTTTTGCGCCGAGTCTGGCTGGCCTGTATGTGTACCATCTTGAGCATACCAAAATCCTCAACATCGACAACCCATACCATTCCCAGATTAACACCTGGAAAAGGTACATTGACGATATTTTCATCATCTGGGATGGAGATATGGAGAGTGCCCAAGAGTTTGTAACATGGCTGAACAATCAGAATCGATTTCTAAAGTTCACGAGCACGATATCAAACACAAATATGATATTCCTGGATCTAAGCATATACAGTGAGGGAGGTAGATTGAAAAGTCGAACACACTTCAAACCCACCTCAAGGAATTGCTTACTAAGGTACGACAGTTTCCACCCCAGGCACCTAAGGGAGAACCTACCCTATGGGCAGTTTCTACGCCTTAGACGAAACTGTACGGAACTGAACCAGTTCAACAACCAGGCAAAAGACCTCAAGAAGAAATTGATACAGAGGCAATACCCAGTTAAAACAATAAACAGGGCATTGAAGAGGGCAAAGAATAATCACAGGGATGCACTCCTAGAAGACAACCACAAGTCAAAGGAAGTAGAGAAAAGACCAATATGTGTCACAACATACACAACCCTGTCTAATGAAGTGTCGAAAGTAATCAATAAGCATTGGAGGATACTGAACTGTGGCCAGCTGAACTTTGAAAAACCGATGTATGCACATCGTAGAGGCAGGAATATCAAAGACATTTTGGTCCACACAAGACCTCGCCAAAACCCCATGGGCAGACAAACCAGCATTGGGGTACAAGGACATTTCCCCTGCGGAGATTGTAGCAGTTGCCATCTGACACGCAAAAGCAAAGAAATACGCTTCAGAAATGGCACATCATGGGAGCAAAGACAATTCTCAAACTGCAACACAAAAAATGTTGTCTATATGATCACCTGCCCTTGTGGCCTAGAATACATAGGCATGACGTCCCGACCAGTGAAAGTAAGGATTGGAGAACACAAAAGTAACATCCGATGCAAGAAAACAACCACAAAAATGGCATCTCACTTTTTAGACAAACAACACTGTGTCAACGATCTACATTGGACCGTAATCGAACGCTTGCCCTCGGAAACTGGCCTACTTCAGAAAGAACAGCGCTGGGTTTTCCGTTTGGGCACCCATCTGGACGGCCTGAATGACGACATTCCTTGGGGTCAACTGTCTGGATATAACAACGGAAAGCACCAGAACTTGCCTTCCAAATCCGCAAAATAATGGTAGCCAGGCCCATACCTCCTCCTTCAGTTTATCAAGTCGAAGTGGTTTTTTGAAAATACTCAGAGGTTTTGTTTAACATACTGTAGCTTCAGATCATGAACCGTGCCAGATCTATGTAAACAAAGGAGTAGTGTACCTAATCATACTTAATCCTCTACTCATGCGCATAGCAGTTAAATCCATCTAGACAACCTACCATGCGCATGCGCATTCAGAAAGAGAGACACTAACTCATTTTACATGCACAGAGCGACACATGGTATCCCTCCAACAGGTCAATGATCATGATAGGCACAGAGGCGGATGTCCCATATATGGTCTTTAAATCACATCCGTTAATTAACGAATCATAGAGCGCCACAGGCCCCATATATACCAGAACCCGGCACGCTAAGCATTACCAGCGGAGTATTGCAGGGAGGAAAGAGGCCTACTTTGGCGGACTTTGTGAGTATAAATAGAAAACTTCCTTTACAACAAAACCCACTGAACATATTGAGAATAGTGAGGAAAGGACTGAATCCTTATTTTCAAACCTTTTTACAGATTAGGAGTCCATCTACCTACCCTGGCGTTCTGGACATGCTCGTGAGACAAAACATGGCAGTCTAAATGAGTATGATTTCAGAACTATTAGAAACTAAAAGTGTGTCTTTTATGTATTTTGTGTATGTGTTTCTTTTACAGGTTTATTCAACCGTTTGGGGCTCCAAGTGACTGCACTTGTTTGAGCCATTCCCGAGTGGCAACCAAACTCAAAAAAATTTTTCTTTTCTTTTCAGGACATGCAACTGCATGATCCCGCCAAACCGCTGTAGGCACACCATAGCCTTGTTTCTCACTGTAAATAATGTTCACTTTTTTCTAAAGTATAGAAAACAATATTTTTTATTAAAAAACACGTGAGTAGGGTTGGGAAGTTGTGCACCCGTCCTGAAGAAGGAACACTGAGTTCCGAAACATGTTGACGCACACCAGAGGTAGAGTCCATAATCAAGACTACTAACCTCGCCTTGCACCTTTTTTAATAGCACCAGCCAGAGTTTTCGAATAAAGTTTTTTCTCACAAACCTACTGGCCAGGTGTCGTTTTAATCCTCACCACACCCTTCACTCACATTCTCCCAAATACCCCAGCACATGCACACAACACACACCACACATAGTCAACCACTCCAGTGCTCCCGCGTAGTCGCTGGTCGTAGCACGCCGCATCCCTCTAGCGGGGTGCGAAGACCCCGATGATGAAGCATGACACCAAGGGGCCTGTTGGTGTGTGAGGGGTATTTAACACAACACTGAGTGTCCCCCACCTCTGAGGTGTACACTATGCGTTCTAAATGCATCGCAGTGTAATCACCGCGATGTAAAGGATGTTTCCCTCCATATCCAAAGTCATGCATTGAGGCCAGAGAACGACCACAGATTAGTAGATAAATTGCAAGAAATGCATGCTGAAGAAATGCCTTATGTATGATGAACCTACTACACTGGTTACACTTTGTATCAAGGACGCTTGACAAACAAATATTGACATACATAGTGAGGTAATGATCAGCATGTGTTACCACACTGTGGGTATGTTATATATACTGTTGATATTGTGCAGTTTATTAATAGTTATTCCATTTTTAAATCCATGTCAAGCCTAATTGAGTTTGGAATAAAAGCTGAAACTTTTTGGCAGAACTCCCAGTTATTGCCATAATGGATGTTTTAAGTTACGTATGGTGGCGGATCTATTTACTGAATGTGGTAGACGTCCATTTTGAATACAATTTTGAACTACAAGTAGGGCGGGTAGGACTTAATAAGAAACGTCCTGGGGGTTACCTAGGATTCATACAAATATATAAGGATTCAACGTAATGTGTAATGGGTTATAAGGAAAAGATACGTGTGAAGTTAAATAATGATAAAAAAGAAAACGTTATTGAGAATCAAGTGCTTTATATTTAACAGCAAAGTAGTTGCTGCAAAGTCAACAGTTCATTGCTTAACTGAGCACAGTGGATACCGGCACAGCAAATAGTTAGCAAAGTGAACACTCACAACATGGAAGCATCTGTAATCTGAATGGTAACAAAGACTGGTCTTAATCTGTAGGATGAAAAACCGGAGTCTAAAAAGTAACTCAAACAACAATCACGGAGGGCATCTGCTGAGACACCGTGAATGGCCCATTGGCCTTTTTCACCATCAGCGAGTGCTTGACAGACTTGCCATACTTAGCAAAATGTGGCAGATTTCAGCAGCCTTACGTTCACCTTATCATCCCACATCATCAGCAGTGCCCAAATATTATTGAATGCAGTTTGGAATACTCGAAAAATACTTTAATATAAATTGGAAGATTCTGGCATATGATGGCAAGCACTTTGTCAAATACATTACCCAATAAAACCTTGAGATGGGGAACCACTCCTGAAATCGTGAAGCCCTGAAGAATTCTATGAGAAGAGGCAAACCTTAGGCACGTGAATCATGCGAAGGGAGAAGCAAGAATAATGTTTTTTTTAGTGGCAATTGTTCTGGAGGATAGCAGATCCTTGTGTTAGGCCAAGGCCTGAAAAATGTGAAATAAGTTGAATGCAAAACTTGAATGGGCTATGAGTTTCTTGCAGTGGGTGGAAACTTGGCCGTATGAGGCAAAGATGCAATGTGTGAGTGAATAGTCAATGTATTTCAGGCTAATCTCAGGTTATTGGTTGGAGGACGGCACTGCGGGAACTCTTGAGACATACCGGCAAGAGCACAGCTGTGGAGTGAGTGCCTTGCGGACAATGCACAAAATCTTCAATTACACCTTCAATTCAATTAGAAGGCAAAATAGAGCTTTCAATGCAGGTGTAATGTAATATTGGTGTTTAATGCTAAACACGACCCACAAAAAAGTAGGATTATGTGTTTTTTGGAGTTTTGAAATGTCCTTCTTTGGCAGGCTCAAGTAAAACAGCACCACAACAGTATACAAAACCGAGGATCGACATAATAATGGAGGCCACGTTTTGGGTCTGTCCACGTTTTTATACTATTATGCTTTCCACCACAAGCAGAGGCAGTTCTATTTAGCTGAGAAGGCTAACTGTGCACTCCCTTGCTTTGCAAAAATCATTTTGACCTATTTCTAATTGAATACTTGCCAAAACGGTTTTGTATGTCTGACATTTTGCCTTACGATAAAGCTTCAGTTTTATCGTGGTAAGAACACTATACATCATCATCATGGAGTATACATTTGAACAGGCAAATCAAGGCTCCCCCTCCTTTCCTTCCATGACAAACTACTTGCGGCACGGTGTACTGTCTGCTTTTATAGGTCTCGCAGACATGCGTTGCAGCGCGCATGCGGAGCTCGCTCTGCAAGGCTTCTTGTACTCTGGATACTTCAGAAGTGGAGTTTAAGCCTGTCCCTTCTTCCATTGGCTTGCATCATCGCTCATGCTAAAAGCTGGCTTTCGATTGCAAATGAGGCTTCTTAGTCCCTCCTTTTTACCGCCCAATCTCCTTTTGGCCTAGCCCACCCGGACTGGATCTTTCACTTGCGGCGTTACACCGTCTCCTTTATTAGTGGGTAAGCACTCTTTTGTGTTCATTCTGCGCTTCAAGGGCTGCCATGTACCGCGCTATAGCACATTGCTTGTTTTTTTTTTATTGTGGAAAGCTTTTTTAAATTTTTTTTAAAAAATGGTATGATCGCTGCACTCGCGCTTTACTTTAGTTAAGCGCGAGTGCCGCGATTGTTTAAAAAGTAAAGAAATAGATTTTTCTTCTATTTCTTTACTTTGTTGCAATCGCGTTACCCGGCACTTTACTTTACATGCTTAAAGGTAAAGAGCGGGTGGCCGTGATTGTTGAAAAAGTAAACAAATAAAAAAAAGGAAAATGCTACTTACCAGTATGCATCTGTTCTTGGCATGTAGGGCTGCAGAACCACACACTATAGCATTAGATCACCATCTGGTGGTGGGCCCGGATGATTACACTTTGTTGTTGTCTTGGAAGAGTCTTTCAGCCACATGCATCAATGTTCCCGTTTGTGAATTCTTAATTGTGAAAATCGCAATTTTTTTTTGCGATCTCTTAATTTTCCTTAATTGCGATTCACAATTTGCGAATCGCAATTAAGGAATCCCTTTCCAATGATTCATATGGGCCTAGAGGCCCATAGGAATGAATGTGAAGGCATTCTCATTTTGCGATTCGCAATTAAGGAATCACAAAATGAGAATGCAATTTCAAGGGTGCAGGGGGGTCCAAAGGACCCCCTGCACCCCTGAAATGTACCTTTTAGTACTTTTTTCACACACACATGCCCCAAGGGCATGTGTGTGTAAAATGAAACTTTCAAAAATGCACTTTTGTGCCTTTTTGAAAGTTTTTGCAAATTACCATGAAGGTTAGCTTCATGGTAATTTACCACTTCCTATTTGCGATTGCCACTGGGCAAATGATGGAGTTGTTTGAGAACAGATAAAGATGACCATGTGTTGTGTATCAGATAATACTGTGTATCAGATAATACTGTGTATAAGATAATACTGGAACGGATACAGGTAGCCGGGGAGGCGGGTGGGCGTGTGTGGTTCTGTAGCCCTATATGCCAAGAACAGATGCATACTGGTAAGTAGCATTTTCCGTTTGAGGCATATGGGCTGCAGACCACACACTATAGCATAGATTGCACAGCAGTTTTTCCCTTAGCGGCGACCACCTGTATCTGTTGCAGTAGCTTGAAATAACGTTTTGAGTACAGCCTGGCCCACACTACACAGTAGTGTTTTGTAAATGTGTGCGGAGTAGACCATGTAGCTGCTTTACAGATGTCATCTAATGGTATATTTCCTAGAAATACCATTGATGCCCCTAACTTACGGGTAGAATGAGCCCTAGGGGGAATGGATAGAGTGCGTTTTGGTAACAAATTTGAATGCACTTAACAATCCATCTTGCAATGCCTGATTTTGAAATAGGATTGCCCTTATGTGGAGGGGAAAAGGACACAAACAGTTGTTAAGTTTTACGAAATGGTTTTGTCCTATCAATGTAGTAGAGAAGCGCTCTTTTTACATCCAATGTATGTAAAGCTCTTTCTGCAACAGTTTGCGGTTGGGGAAAAAATACCGGCAACTCAATAGATTGGTTGAGGTGGAACAGTGAAATGACCTTTGGCAGAAACTTTGGATTTGTTTTAAGAACCACTTTATTGTGATGAAGTTGTATAAATGGTTCTTGAATTGTTAATGCCTGGATCTCACTCACTCTTCTCAGTGAGGTAACAGCTACTAGAAAGACAACTTTCCTTGTAAGAAACTGTAATTCACACTTATGTAATGGTTTGAAAGGAGGACCCGTAAGTCTGGTGAGGACAATATTTAAATTCCATACTGGAGATGGTGGTATTCTGGGAGGAATTATTCTTTTGAGTCCTTCCATAAACGCTTTGATTGCAGGTACTCTAAACAATGACAAATGTCTGTTTTGAAGATATGATGCTATGGCAGCAAGATGTAACCTAATTGAGGAGTACGCTAAGTTAGATCTTTGCAGATGTAACAGGTAGCATATGATGTTTTGTATGGAAACATCTAAGGGGTTGACGTTGTTATTTGTACAATACACAGCAAACCTTTTCCAATTTGCTGCATAACACGCTCTAGTGGTAGGACGTCTTGCTTCTTTAATGACATTCATGCAATCAGGTGGTAAATTTAGATATCCAAATTCTAAGACCTCAGGAGCCAAATCGCTAGATTGAGCCACATTGGGTCTGGATGCATAATCTCTCCTGAGTTTTAATATGTGATGTGGTACTACTGAGAGCTCTAGTAGCGTGGTGTACCACGGTTGTCTTGCCCACGTTGGTGCTATGAGAATCAATGGGAGAACATGTTGCTGTACCTTGCGTACCACTAATGGAATTAGTGGGAGAGGTGGAAGAGCGTACGCAAATTTGTTTGACCAGTTCATCCGTACCGCATTGCCTTTGGATAATGAGTGTGAGTATCTGGCGCCGAAGCTTGGGCATTTGGAGTTGTGGAGTGTAGCAAACAGATCTATCTCTGGTTGACCCCACTTTTGAAAAAATGGTTGAAGAACTTGAGGATGAATTTCCCATTCGTGTATCTATTGTCTCTGACGACTTAACAGATCTGCCACTTGATTGTGAACTCCTGGTAGATGTTCTGCTAACAGAAAAATGTTTTGAGGAATGGCCCACCTCCATATGCTCTGTGCCAGCCAGGAGAGCTGTAGGGAGTGTGTCCCTCCTTGCTTTTGTATCTAGTACATTGCTGTCATATTGTCAGTTCGGACTAGTACAGCTTTGTTTGATAGGTAACGTTGAAACGATTTTAGAGCTAGAAAAATCGCTAGCAACTCCAGATGATTTATTTGGAGTCGTTTTTGTTGCAGTGTCCATGTGCCTTGTACTGTGTGTCATTGTAAATGTGCTCCCCATCCTGTGAGATATGAGTCTGTGGTTAGTATTATTTGTGGAACAGGTTCTATATACGGCCGGCCCTTGGAAAGGTTTTTGGTGTTCCACCATTGCAGAGAGCGATATGTCCGTCGTCTACCACCACCAGATCTGTTATTTGTTGCTGAGCCTAATTCCATTGATTTGCCAAGCATTCTTGTATGTGGCGCATTTGTAGTCTTGCGTGTGGTACTATGAAAATGCAAGATGCCATCATTCCGATTAGTTGCATAAACACTCAAGCTTGTAGTGAGAGTGTTGTGGCTGGAATCTTTTGATGAGATTCTGCATATTTTGATTTCTTGTTGGGTTGGGGTATGCTATTGCTTTGGAGGTATCTATTGTGGCACCTAAATGCTGCTGAGACAGGGATGGTTGGAGATGTGACTTCTTTTGATTTACTGTGAATCCTAAGTTGTGCAGCAGGCAGATCGTTTGATGTGTGTGCTGTACACATTGGTTGTATGACTTGGATTTTATTAACCAGTCGTCCAGATATGGGAAGACATGAATGTTGTCCCTTCTTAAGTGTGCTACTACTACTTCTAGACACTTTGTGAACACTTGAGGTGCTGTAGTTACTCCGAAAGGGAGTACCTTGAATTGGTAGTGTTGACCCTCTAGTACGAACCGTAAGTACTTTCTGTGAGATTGATGAATGGGAATGGGGAAGTAGGCGTCCTTGAGGTCTAATGTGGCAAGGAAGTCGCCTTTCTTTAGCAACGGTAGAACCTTTTGTTGTGTGACCATATGAAAATGGTCTGATTGTATGTACAGGTTTAGGGGTCTTAGCTCTAGAATATGGTCTGGGGTACTCATCCTTTTTGGGTATGAGATAATAAAGAGAGTAAACACCTGTGTTTTGATGCTGTTTGGGGACTGGTTCTATTGCATTATTTTGCAGTAGAGATTCCACTTCTTGTCTTAATAGTATTCGGTGTTCCTATGACATGGGACACTGTCTAGGTGGTATTGTTGGAGGAGTGGAAGTGAGCTCCAGGCACTAACCTGACTGAATTATTTGTCTCACCCACCTGTCTGTGGTGTTGGAGTTCCAGACAGGTAGGAACTGTTGTAATCTCCCCCGACAGGAGTGGAATAGCCCGGGGGGATGGAAGGAAAGTCACTTATTGGGGGTAGAGGCGTTGCAATTGTTGTTGCCTCTGACTCTGCCTTTATTGTTGTTTCCTCTATACCCTCCTCTATAATATCCCTTACTGGGCGAGGTTCGGTTGGTAAGAAGAAGAGGTGTTATCAGTTTGGAAACCTTTAGAGGCGCCCCAATATGAGGAGCGACGAAAGGAAGGTCTATGAGCTTGCGTTTGTAAAGCTCCCATTGATTTTGCCATATCTGTATCTTTCTTCATCTTTTCTAGTGCAATGTCCACTGCTGGACCGAAAAGATGTTGTTGGTCTGCAGTGTCTAGTGCGCACCTTACGGAGGTATTTGTTATAACCTTGCCTTCTTGTATTAGATCAGAAGTCTTATATTGTTCTGGCAAGTGTTGCATGAGTGACTCTAACTCATCATAATGAGCTCTGTCATATCTCGCTAACAGGGCTTCAGTGTTAGCAATCCTCCATATGTTGGCTGCTTGTGAGATGGTACGTTTTCCTGACGCATCTAAAAGCTTAAGACTCTTTGTCGGGGTGGAGCATCCCCTGTTGTCTGAGAGTTGGCTCTCTTTCTCGCTTTTGACACTACCAGAGAGTCTAGTGGCAACTGTCCTTTAATATATGCTGGATCAGTTGGATCCGCTTTGTACTTCTTTTCTAGTCTGGAGTTAATTACCCTGGCTCTGACTGGGTCTTTAAATATTTCTGGTGCGTGTCTTACCACTCCATTAAGTATTGGCAGTGTGGTTGTGGTTTTATGTGACGTTAACAGTATGTCCATTAGAAAGTCTTCTTCTACTGGATCTGTATGTAAGTCTACTCCATGAAAAGTGTCTGCTCTATGAATGAGCTAAGTGAACCCAACGGTGTCATCTGGGGGAGATGGCCTAGACGGGTATGCCTTGTTTTGTGGTAGATCTGGTGCATCTGGTGCATTATAATCTTCCCATGGGTCACTTGATGGCCCAGCTGTATCATCTGGGTCATTAATATCATCCATTTGATGCTCACTCTCTACATCTTGTGAGTAGGTATCCCATAATCCTCATCTTGTGGTATAAGGCTATGTGTACTAGCTGGTAAATGTACAGGAGAGATCTCTACTGGCATTTCTACTTCTGGTGAAGGAATTCTTATAGGGGAAGTTTGAACATGCTTTATCAGAGGAACTGGTGGTGGTTTAGGATAGTCCATTTTCCTCTTTTCAGGCACTGTGTATACATGTCCAGTCTTTGGATGGATTTTAAGAGTCTTTTGCCTTGCATCAGGTTGGAAAAGCTCTTCTATGGGCAAATCCTTTTTCGGCGCCGATTTATTTTGTTTGGGGCCGAAAAGTTTAGGCTTTGCAGTTTCTATGGTCTTTGGAACAGTTTTTGGTTTCAGTTCCGAAGACTTTTCTTGTCTTTTCTTTGGATCTGTGCTTTTTGGATCCGTGCTTTTTGGATCCGAAGCCTTTGTTTCCGGGTGTTTAGATTTGCTTGCCCTTGGAGCCGAAGTATGTTTCGGTATCGGAACTGTCTTTGGGTTCACTTTTTTTGGAACCAGGGTCGTTTTTAGTTCGGTAACTTTGGGAACCTCCTTGGGCGCCGAACTTGGTTTCGGCTCGCCTGTTTTCAGTACCGATGGATGTTTCGGTGCCGGTGTTGACTTTGGCTTAAGAAGCTTCTGCTTTTCGGGACCGACAGACTGACTCGAGCCTGAGTCGACTGGAGGCTTTTTAGTACTCTTCGCTGCCGAGCCTGAAGGCGGGGCGTCGGAAGGTTTTGGTCGGTGTGCACCTGGACCCGGAGGTGGAAGTGGAACCGAAGCCTGTCCGGTATGGTGGGGTGAACAGGGTTGATGCTCTTACTCACGACCTGTTGACCCGCTGGAAGAAGATCGTCATCTTCGGATCGATCCTCGTCTCCGGAAGCTGAATCCTATGCTTCAGAAGCGACGTCTTCCTGCTGTTC
This sequence comes from Lissotriton vulgaris, assembly GCF_964263255.1. Lineage (NCBI taxonomy): Eukaryota > Metazoa > Chordata > Amphibia > Caudata > Salamandridae > Lissotriton > Lissotriton vulgaris. The sequence continues at coordinate 93,298 of NW_028240617.1, read as the reverse complement.
TTCGGCGTCTACCTCGATCGGCGCCTCGTCGATGGTGAGGTCTGGTGTCGACGACGATGACTGCTCTATGGCACCATTGTTTACTTGGACCGGAATGAAGTGCAGGCCTCACAGTCTCGACTCTCGTGCTCTGGAGACAAGCACAGGTTGCAAACCTCATGAAGGTCAGTGTGGGGAAATTTGTGCCCACACTGAGGGCACTTCTTGAAGGTTGTTCTTTCCATGAGCCAAAGGCCCAATGGCGCAGTTGGGCCCGGCGGCCCGACGAACGCTGGAATCGAGAAGTATAGCCTTTCTTCGACGCAGGTAACCGGAATCAGTGTCAAAGGCAATGTCGATGTTGTAGATTGATTCATGTATTCGAAAAGAGATCGGTAATGGGACCGAACGATGAAAACATCCAAGCCCGATGGGGGAAAAAAACAATCTAAGGATTAAGTCGATGCCCATGCCCACTACGATCTAGGGGAGAAGTCACCCAACAGACAAAGACTCTTCCAAGACAACAACAAAGTGTAATCATCCGGACCCAACACCAGATGGTGATCTAAGGCTATTGTGTGTGATCTGCAGCCCATATGCCTCGAACATGTATTTCTTTACTTTTTCAAACAATTGCGGCACCCGCGCTTAAGGGGGAAGGGGGTCGGAGCTAACTGCCATAGCCTGAGGACTGAGGACACAGACTGCTTGAGCTCCTCTCTGCCTGCGATCCCCTGCCTGCTCCAGTCTGCTGCAACTGCTTCCCCCGACACAGAAGTGGTGACTCCCAGCGCGGGATGATCCTTCGGAGTCCCGATTGCTGGACTGGGTGAGTGGAAGAGACGTAGCAGGTCAGATGACTCCGGGTCCTGGATCTTTATATTGCCTGTAAGATGGTAGCCCCACTTTGCTAGCGGAGGCCACAGTCAAATGCTGCCATGGCTTTGGCACAGATTCCCCCCCAGCCTCCTGCCCTATGGCCCATGATTCTTCTTGCTTCTCCTGAGATGGAGGCATGCAGTGGACTGCGGTGCCTCTGGGGGATCTTGACTGTTGTTGATGCCTGCACAGGGGACCCCTGATTTTATTTGGTGTTTGTCCCTGGCGTTTACTTTGGCCGTAAGCGTTCTGCGACCGGGCTCACAGTCTGCTTGTGTAGGTGGGCCCCATGGATCACGGGGTTTGCACTCTTGCTTCTGTCTGGGAGGAGACCTATTCCTTTTGAGCCTCTGGGAGAGCTGTGTAGTGGACTGATCTGCCACTGGAGGGCCCTAGCTTTGGGGGCGAGTGCCTCTATGGACTGTTGATTTCCTTTTTGCATTGGCCGGTAAGCCCTTAAATCTAGGCAGAGCTGATTTGCGCCATCGGGCGAACCATTGATGAGGGCCCTTCCTGGGAGACGTCTATCTGGTCCTCCGAATAACTCATAGCTGTTATTTTGACTTGCCCCCGTCTTTGCTTACCTGGCCTTCCCCTTTCATGTTCATCTCTTTATATTCCTACATAACCAACTCCCTGGCTCCTTGGAAGAAAGGAGTCGTCCCCTGTGCCTCCCCATGTTTCCTTATTGTTTCTGTGTTTCTTTGTGAGACATCCTTGAATGCCTCTTAGTAGTACTTTTGTGGGTGGGTATGCGGCGCACCTTCCTGACCTTACTACATTTGTGCTCCCTTTCTCCTTCTTTCTCTCCTGGTAGCCCTGGATCGCCCTTTTCTGATCTCCTTTGTATGAGGTGTGTATTGCCTGTACATCATGGGCTGCCCCCTTGCGACTGGTATTACTTGTTCCGAGTACCGCAGGGATTCCCTAGGGGCTTGCTGGTTCGATGTTATGCTCCGGCCACACCCTGCTGTCTCCAAAGCTTTAGGTGGGATGCCCCCCTCTTGCAGTCTGGCCACTTACTCCTCTCCCACAGATGACTTGAGCGGCCATTACAATGCTGCTTCCTTATGGTTGACCAGCGCCTCCTACACTCCTGTGGGTGAATCTGCAGTGGGAGCTTTTAATGTACCTGTCTACAACTGCATGGTGCATGCAGTCAGAGGCTTGCAAGAGCTCCGTGCAGTGTACAATATCCAGTGTGCACATGAGAAATGGAGCAGATGAGTGAGGCCTGTAGACCAGAGGCAGGCCTGATGGAAAACACAACCCTTGCCATCAGCAGTCTGTCTCGTTAGGCTGGCAAGCCCTCGCCTTCTGACAACTTATCTCGCCGCCCGTGAAATGGCAACAAACTTACACACGTCTACAACGGCCAACACTGTAAAGTAAACATCAATGGCTGGCCAAGGGGACTGATCCTTACCACGCTACCTTCGACGACTCTTCCTTCAAAATAATATGAGATAAGCTGACTAGCAGCTTTTTTTATTAGTCCACTCCCTCGTGTCGTGTGTGATTTTGTGTTAAGGAATAGTTGCTAAGAGCGAGCATTTTTGACAGCATCTGTGCGGAGATTCAATTCAATTGATTTCAATTCAATTGATTTATATAGTGCGCTACATACCCAGAGGGTCTCAAGGCGCTTGAAGAAGGGTGGGGAATTACATGTCAAAAATCCAGGTTTTAAGTTGCTTTCTGAATGCTAGGTGGTTCTGAGTGAGGCGAAGGTGAATGGGAAGTGAGTTCCAGGTTTTAGCCGCTAGGTAGGAGAAGGATCTTCCTCCCATGGTGGTTTTGTTGATGCGAGGTACAGCAGCAAGGGCTTGGTTGGAAGAAAGTAGCTGGCGGGAGGGGGTGTAGAAGGAGAGTCGTGTGTTGAGGCATTCGGGTCCAAGTTCGTAGAGTGCTTTGTGTGCGTGGGTTAGGAGGCGGAATGTTATCCTCTTATTGACGGGGAGCCAGTGGAGGTTTTTCAGGTGACCGGAAATGTGGTCTTTACGCGGGATGTCTAGTATGAGTCTGGCTGATGCGTTCTGGATGCGTTGGAGTTTTTTCTGGAGTTTTGCGGTGGTACCGGCGTATAGGGTGTTTCCGTAGTCCAGGCGGCTTGTAACCAGTGCGTGGGTGACCGTTTTCCTAGTTTCGGTGGGGATCCAGCGAAATGTTTTTTTGAGCATGCGAAGAATATTGAAGCAAGATGATGATACGGCGTTGACTTGTCTGGTCATCGAGAGTGAGGAGTCCAGAATGACGCCCAGGTTCCGTGCGTGGTCCGTCGGGATGGGTGCTTTTCCAAGGGCCTCTGGCCACCAAGAGTCGTCCCAGGCGGAGGGGGGGGGGTACCTAAGATAAGGACTTCTGTTTTGTCTGAATTCAGTTTCAGACGGCTGTGCTTCATCCACTCGGCTACTTCTTTCATTCCTTCATATAGGTTGGTTTTGGCGGTGTTAGGGTCTTTGGTGAGTGAGAAGATCAGTTGAGTGTCGTCAGCGTAGGAGATGATGTTGAGGTTGTGTTGGCGTGCGATGGCCGCGAGGGGGCTCATGTATACGTTGAAGAGGGTGGGGCTGAGTGAAGATCCTTGTGGCACGCCGCAAGTGACTTCAGTGGCCTCTGATTTGAATGGTGGGAGGCGGACTCTCTGAGTTCTACCGGCAAGGAACGAGGTGATCCATTCCAGTGCTTTTCCTTGGATTCCGATGTTTCTGAGGCGTTGTAACAGGGTGCTATGGCAGACTGTGTCGAAGGCTGCGGAGAGGTCGAGGAGGATGAGGGCGACTGTGTCTCCATTGTCCAGTAGAATTTGAATGTCGTCTGTTGCTGCGATGAGTGCGGTCTCAGTGCTGTGTTTGGCACGGAAGCCGGACTGTGAGGAGTCGAGGGATTTGTTGGTTTCGAGGAAGGCGGCGAGCTGGTTGTTGACAGCTTTCTCGATGACTTTGGCCGGGAATGGAAGGAGCGAGATGGGGCGGTAGTTTTTGAGTTCGGTGGGGTCAGCTGTGGGTTTTTTCAGAAGGGCGCTGAGTTCGGCGTGTTTCCAGCTTTCCGGGAAGGTGGCGGAGTTGAGGGAGCAGTTGACGTCTCGGAGGTGTGGTGCTATGATGGAGTCTGCTTTGTTGAAGATGTGGTGAGGGCATGGGTCTGTGGGGGATCCTGAGTGGATGGAGTTCATCAGGCGGATGGTGTCCTCAGTGGAGATTGGGTTCCAGTCATTAAGGATGTTCAAGGGGGGTGAAGGTACGGCAGAAGGTTGGGTGGGTTGGTCTTCGGGTTGGTTGTCGAAGCTGTTGTGGATGTCTGCGATTTTGTCGTGGAAGAACGAAGCTAGGGAGTCACAAAGGGTTTGCGAGGGAGTGATGTCGTTGGAATTGGCGGTAGGGTTGGTAAACTCTTTGACGATGTTGAATAATTCCTTGCTGTTGTGGGCGTTGTTGTCTAGTCTGTCTTTGAATGCGGCTTTCTTGGCAGTCCGGATCAGTTGTTGGTGTATGCGGGTGGCCTTTTTGAAGGCGTCCCTGGTGCTGGTGTTAGGGTCCTTTTTCTAGGCCTTCTCGAGGGAGCGACAGAGTTTCTTGGATTTCTTGAGATTATCGTTGAACCAGGGGGCGTTTTTGCTGCCTAGTTTGATTTGGCGTTTTTTCAGAGGTGCTAGGTTGTCGGCGCTGTTGGTTAGCCATTGAGTGAGGTTAATGGCTGCTTGGTTGGGGTTCGAAGAGTGGGCAGGGGGCTTTTGGAGAAGCGATAAGGCGTCCTACAATCAAATAGGTGCTTTGGTTTTTGACTAGGGAAAAGAGTAAAGACACCAGGAAAGAACAAGCATTTGCAATGCAATAGGTCTCGCATTTATGCTAGTTTAAGCTACTGGCATTGTAAATGACAATTCCTTCTATTTATGTTTTGAAAACCAAAAAATAAATAAAAGGCATTGCCATTTACAGTGCCAATAGCTCAAACTTGCGTAAATGCGAGACCTATTGCATTGCAAATGCTTGTTCTGTGTAGCCTCTTGGGACATTCAGCAGCTGGATTGGTGAAGCACAAGTGGGGGCAGAGCAGCTAGATGAAGGTAAGCAGACAAAGCCATTTAAGTCATCAGATGCCCATGGAAACGTTTTGTGCTGTTGGCTAGCCACCTGAGTAAACAATGCACTGATTTGCAAACAGACGTATAACAAACAAAGGCAAAGAATGTTTTATTAGCTAATCACTACAGAGCGCGGGGCCACTCAAGATATGCTTCAAGGGCATATGTTCAAGCACGTACAAATGAAAGCCAATGTAGGCCTACGTAACATAGCTTCTGGTTAACTAGGCCCTCGGCAAACTATGTATACTAGAGGAGACACAAATAATATATAGTTTGTCCCTCTCTTTTTTAGAAATTTATTTATTTATTTATTTATTTATGGGCTTGTAACGCGCCGGCATCACACCCGAAGGTGTATCTCCGCGCGGAGCTGTGGAGAACAGGACTATCAGCACTCCAAACTAGAATAGAGTTGTTTTTAGGAGCTTCCTAAAGGCCAGATGGCTCGGGCACTCTCTAAGGGAAAGAGGGAGATTGTTCCATAGGCGCGGGCCCATAATGGAAAGGGCACGACCTCCCTGTCTGGTCTTGTAGTGTCTAGGAACCTGGAGTAACAGTTGGTTGCTGGACCTGAGATTGCGGCCGGGGCGGTGGTATACAAATTTCTCGGCCAAATAGTGTGGACCGAGGTTGTAAAGACTCTTGTGTACCACACAACAAATCTTGAATTCCACCCGCTTCCGGATGGGAAGCCAGTGGAGGGCCTTGAAAAGGGGCAGAGATGGAGTTCTAGGGGGGGCATTGGTCACCAGGCGGGCCGCGGTGTTCTGAACCACCTGCAGTTTATTGAGCACTCCTTCGTTAGCTCCCAAGAAAAGGCCATTACAGTAGTCCAGGCGGCTCAGAACGAGGGCCTGGACCAAGGTCTTTCTTGTGTGGTCTGGAAGAAGGGGGAAACACCTTCCGAAGGAGGCTTATAATGTGGAAGCAGGATCCCGCCGTGGTGCTAGCATGGTGGGCAAGGGTGAGGTCGTGATCTAAACGAACCCCCAGGTTTTTCACCACCTGTTTAGGGGAGGGGGCCTGCCCCAGACTGGAGGGCCACCAGTCAGGAGTCCACAGGATTTTTGCCTCTCCGAATAACATGACCTCGGACTTTCCCACATTGCACTGGAGAAAGTTCGTGGCCATCCAGTTGGCGGTCGCAGTCATGCCGTTGGAGAAAGATTGTCTTATCTCCGGAGTAAATTTTTTAAAAGTGAACAGCAGCTGCGTGTCGTCAGCGTAAGAGATGGGCATGAACCCGAAGGACCTCATAATATTAGCCAACGGGGAGACATATACGTTAAACAACGTAGGGCTAAGACAGGAGCCCTGCGGGACTCCTCTGGTGATGCTGGCCGAGGGGGAGCTGAAAGGGCCCATATTCACCTTCTGGGTACGCTCGGAGAGAAAGCTGGTAAACCACGCCAAGGCAGATCTATCAATACCAATCTCCTTTAATCTGGTAAGGAGGATGGCGTGGGATATGGTGTCGAATGCTGCGGACAAGTCCAACAGCACCAACACCACTGACATTCCTCTATCCAGGGACAGGCGTATAGCATCTGTGACGGAAAGAAGAGCCGTTTCGGTGCTATACCTAGGCCTGAACCCTGACTGAGAGTGGTCCAGACTGCTGGTTTGCTCAATGAAGCTGGAAAGATGGTGATTCACATGCTTCTCCATCAACTTGCTGATGAACGGTAGGAGGGATATTGGCCTCAGATTTGTCATGTCCGACCAGGGGGTGGAGGTATTTTTCCTAATAGGCTTGACCATGGCCTCCTTCAACTCCCGGGGGACCAGTCCCTCAGAGAGGGAACGGTTGATCACCATTTGGATGGAGGGACTAAGTACACTCCCAATGAGGTGCATAATACGGGCGGGTACAGGGTCCACCGGACTGCCTGATTTGATAGTCCCGATCAGGGAGTTGACTTGTTCTAGGCTGATCTCGGGAATGGAGGACAGCGTGACAGAGACAGCGCTGATAGATTCGGGCTGGAGGCTGGGGGAAGGGGCCAATTCCTCAATAGGAGGTCTAGCTAGGGAGATGTTTCGATAAATAGAATCGATTTTATCGGCAAAGAACCCAGCAGTATCTTCACACAGTTTTTGGGTCAGCATTTCCGGGCTGTCACAGGCGACGGGCTTGGTAAATGTACTGAGAACCTGGTACAGTAATTTTGAGTCCTTGCCAGCCTCAGACAATTGGGAGACAATGTGGGATTTACGGGCAGCTCTGATGTTTTTGTGATAGAGTCTCATGGCAGAGCTGTAGCTGTCTTTATCGGCCGTGCTGCGTGAGCTTCTCCAGGATTTCTCCAACTTCCTACAGATCTTTTTCTCCGCACGCAGTAGGTCCGTATACCATGGTTCCTGTCTGCGGTCAGAGCGCCGGTTGCATCGTCTTAAAGGGGCAATTAAGTTGACCGCCTTGATCAAGGCATCATTGTATTTAGACAGGGCCAAACTGGTGGAGTCTGAGGGGAGAAGATCAGGGGGTATAAAAGTAGTTTTGAAAGTGTCACCGGACACCTTGTACCACTGCCTGCGCCATGCCGGGAAATGGGGACGGATTTAGGCTTTGGTGAAACGCTTACACTGTCAACAGGGTATCCTATGCACCAAACGCTCGGTCCACCCACCTCATTTAGAGATGAGCAGAACATAAGCTTTCCATCGATGAATACTCTCTTAGGTACCCGATGGAAAACGTACTCTGACGTCCTGACAGAGTAGGCGCTGTCTGAAGTAAGCCATCACACAGCCCGCTCTCTTAAGAGCTAACCATGTGATGTGGGGGGTTCGGTCCTTCACCACCAAGCTTTTCCTTGAGGAGAGTGAAATAAGAAAACCAATAATGATTCTACACCTAGGTATGAAACTACCAGGGGGCCATCTCAACATTTGACAGACCGAATACCATCTGGATGGCAGACTTAATGGCCTCCATCTTCCTGATGGAAATTACTCCGTCGGTCGAACTCTAACTCAGGGCCTTACTATTCATGGCAAGTGATTTTGTTTGTTCAAGCTGCACAGACGAAAATCGGGTCCCCTTTACAGAAGACTATTGTATAGAGACACCTAAAGTGCTTACTCATAATCTTTCAAGAATGCATTCAACCTCAAAGTAGCTGCCCCAACAACCAACCACGGAGTACCGTAATGCGTATACCTGGGTATTTGGGAACAACTGCCTCTAACAAGCTAAATCAGTCTCAAAGAAGAAGAGGCTGTAATTATCACTTACAACATTCATATGAGCCTTGCTAACAGATACATCAGCATTTATGAAATAGAACAATGAGCTTCACAACGGACATCCTTCCATGTCAATATGTGTCTTATGTACCACTGTCTTTTGATCTCAACTTAGGCTCCTCAGGTATATCATAGATGTCCCCTCCCATCTCAATGAGTAGTGTGCTAAAGTATTGAAACTGATGACACAATACCTCCCAATCTATACCATAGTCTCCCGGTCCTACCCTGTATGTATGTAATTATGCTCTCCATTTCATCAATGGTTTTTGTTCCTCAAATGCAGCAAGGCCCATCTGAGTGGGGATAGATAAGGGTTTGTTAAATCTTAGACATTGGTTTATTGCACACCTGAATCCACATATCAAGTTAGAGCAATAAGCATTACGTTAACTGTATGTATTCGTTATCAAATTCCACTTCATGCCTATCCTAAGTGCAATACTTTGTGGGTGCCTTGGACAATATTGTGGTTGCAGTTTAACTGAAGCAACTTATTCCAAAACGTGTACTAAGCATAACTTGTTTAAAAAAAAACATTCTCTTTTGAGTAAGTATTACCATTTTGCCAGTAACATAAGCCAGCAGTACAAATATTTTGTAAGTATTATGCCTATCTAAGCAGATCTTTGTTGTAACGGCACAACTACTGAGAACAAGCCTTTGCAATGTCAAGAGACCTGGCCTTGCTTGGTAAGCCTGGGCCTGATAAGATCCACTGTGACCTTTTGAAACATGCTCCAGATGTGTGGGTTCAATATATGAACAGACTATGTAATGCTATAGCTAGGGGAGAGGCTATTCTAGAATGGCGGAAGGGGGCAGAGATAGTCCAGATCCATAAAAAGGGAAGCAGAGAGGATCCAGCAAACTACAGACCTATTAGTCTGATGGACATCCCCCAAAAGGTGTATGCTAAACAAATTCTGGCTAGGCTAAACACTTGGATAGAAGAGAAAGATATCCTCTCAACATGCCAAGCCGGCTTTCGGCAGAAAATAAGCACGATCGATCAAATCTTCAGACTTTATTGTATAGAATGGAAGTACATTAAAATAAAACAGGGACACTTATATGTTGCCTTCATCGACTTGAAGGAAGCTTTTGATTCCATCCAGAGAGACTGTCTGTCGAAATCTCTGCAGAAGCAGGGAGTCCCAGAAGAGATCCTAACCCAGACCAGAAGGCTTCATGAGGGGAACTTCACAAAGGTCCGCTGGGGTGCAGGAGGGGAGCTCAAAGAGGAAATCCCGATTAGGAGAGGGGTACGCCAAGGCTGTGTTCTGGCGCCCACACTGTTTTTATTATATGTGAATGATATGGTAGAGCACTTGCAACTGGCCTAACAAGGCGCACCCAAGCTTGGAGGAAAGCATATTTGTGCTCTCACATTTGCTGATGACACAATATTGCTGTCACAAACCCAGAGGGGCCTCCAAAATCTACTTGATAGCCTCGACAAGTATTGTAAAATAAAAGGACTAGAGATAAACCCTAATAAAACTAAGTACATGGCTATCAAACCACATAAAAACTTCCAAAAAAGATTAGCTTTGAACGGGGAGCTTTTTTAGTGTGTTCCAAACTTTGTATATTTAGGCGTCACAATAGACTCAAAACTCACATGGAAGACACAAATAAACAAATCAAACACCATGTTAATGCAGAATTCTATCCCTATCGTGAAGAAGCAGCATTCGACTGTATCCAAGGCCATTACTCCTGCGCTAGAAGTTTATAAAGAAAGAGCGCAAACTGTCTAACTCTATGGAGCGGAGTTATGGGGAGGCCACAATTTGCAGTCATTAATTATTGGGGAAAATAAAATCCTGAGAATATTTACGCGCTTACCAAAAAATTACCCCAATGACCCCACTGACATACAATATTGGGATAAAAAGGCTAGATCATCTTGCTGTTTAGAGACTTCAAGCCTACTGGATTAGAATCTGGTTAACAGTAGAATTAGAGACTTATAGACATACTCTGAGGGAGCTCCTGCAACTGGATGTATATGTTACCCTGCCCTGGTTGACCCGTGTCCGTAAATGGCTCTCACATCTAAGCCTGAGCCGGTATTGGGCAAACCGGAATTTGTTGATTCCTGACTCAAAGAGAGAGATCAGGCATGTATATTGGGAATTTATTTGACATAAAATCACTTTAGATCCCGAGGCAGGGAGACTGACATCACAATTTCTGTCTTTTAAAATGAACCCGAGTTTTGAGCCTTTCTTAGACAAGATCGAACCGCAATTGGCAAAATCACTCTACTTTTCAAATTTAGGTATGGGATAATTCAAGTGAACACCTTCACAGCCAAATGGGTAAAATCTGACTTGACTGAAAGGGACTCTAGATGCACGTCATGCCTATTAGGCGCGAACGAGGATATTGCGCATGTCTTGTTTTTTGCACAGCTTATGCAATACCTAGCCGAAAGTGGATTAAGGCCCTCTGCAGAAGATTGAATAGTAGAAGCTATCTATAGGTACTAAGAATATTAAAATCTGATAGCTCCCAACTTTTGGTACTGGGAGTTAGTAAATTACTGTGGGCTGCCAGCTTTATAAGTAATAAGAAAGGGCAAAAATGTTAAAAATTGTTAAAAAAAACGTAAACACTCAAAAGTTTTTTCTCTGCACTTGAAACAGAATTGGAGTTGTATGTGACAATTGAATAGTAATTTATGTACTGCATTTACAACATTCCCGAAAGAAGTCATGATCTTGGTATAATGCTTTAGCTAAGAGAAACGTATAATTTCTATATGTTTTGTTTTTAAATATTTTATTTTTGAAAATCTGTTTTATATATTTACTAGCAGCCCGCCCCGACGTTGTCCGGGTATGAATTGCTGCTGGCCAGTAGTATATTGTTTTGTAGGATTTCGTTTTGATAGCATTTCTTATCTGTGACAGGCCTGTGAAACGCTCCGATTCACAGTGCACTGCTGATGCACTTAAGAGTGCGGGTTCAGTGTGGGTGAACTCGAGTTTTCCTTCTTTATTTTTCCTTGCAATATTATATAGCGCGAACTCGACAACATGGCATGAGCACAATTTACATTACAGAAGAACACATTCATTTGTGGTAGGCACGGGGAGACAAAGCGATTTGCCTGGAATCACAGGATGTTGAGCTGATGCCGAGATTCGAACGTAGTTCCCCAGCTCTAAAGTTCGAAATTCTAGAACTTGTGGCGGGAGGTGTGTCTAAAAGTGTATGTCGGTGCTGGCCATCAATGAGAGAAACCTGTGCATTTTTCAAATCGGTGGTGAAAAAATAGGAGTATGTTGCTGGAGATGTGGGCCGCCGTGCCACCAATGTACTTACCAGGGGAGGGTAAACACCCATTATTCCGCAACTTTCTTTCCGCATACCATCACTCCGCATACTTTCATTACGAAAGTACCATGACTCCGCAATGCCATTATAACGCATGGCATTACATTTTATATGCTTTTACCACGCATACATTTACAACGAAATTCGTTGTAAATGCATGAATGGTAAAAGCATGTTTTTTTTAAATGTTTGGGTAAGGTAAGTATGGGTATAGGGGTATATGTTTTGGGGTACTGAGGTATATGTTTTGGGGTGTTTGGGTATTTTAAGAGTTCAGATATAGCTTTGGGTTATGTGGTACAGGGGTAGTTTTAGGGTTTAGGGATAGGTATGGGTTTTGGGGTACAGGGGTATTTTTAGGGTTCAGGGCTAGGTTTGGGTTTTGGGGTATAAGGGTATTTTTAGGGTTCAGGGGTAGGTTTGGGTTTTGGGGTACAGGGGTATTTTAAGGGTTCAGGGCTAGGTTTGGGTTTTGGGGTACAGGGATATTTTAGGGTTCAGGGGTAGGTTTGGATTTTGGGGTACAGGGGTATTTATAGGGTTCAGGGCTAGGTTTGGGTTTTGAGGTACAGGGGTATTTATAGGGTTCAGGGATAGGTTTGGGTTTTGGGGTACAGGGGTATTTATAGGGTTCAGGGCTAGGTTTGGGTTTTGGGGTACAGGGTATTTTTAGGGTTTAGGGATAGGTTTGGGTTTTGGGGTACAGGGTATATTTATAGGGTTAAAATGGGTTAGTGTTTAAGGGTGTTGGGGTATTTTAAGGAGTAAGGGTGGGTTATGATTATGGGGTGCAGGGGTATTTAAAGGGAGCAGGGTGGACTCCCAGAGCTAGAATGTACAGAACCTGGGAAGAAAAAACAATGAAATATTGGGCACAACGCTCGCTTTTGTTTTCCGTAATCCGGCGCCCGCACACGTCCACGTCCCCAGCACACGCCCACAGCACACGATATGAGTCATGGCATGAAGGGCGGAACGTACCACACGCCCCCAGCGCTTGTCACGCCCCAGCACACACCCACAGCACAACGCAGACACGCCCACAACGAACGACTTTACTGGCACGGTTCTTTTACCTTTTAAATGTATATGGTGGGCGTCTGCATAGCCTATGTCCTTCTGCTGCAACTGCCCTTTCCAACGCTGTACTGGGTGTTGTGATTGGTGCTGAGGTTCCTGAGATTACCTGCCTCAAAGGTTTGGGCTCTCTCTTTATTATATTAGTATAGATATTAGATGGGTCAAAACTGAAATGTTTTTAAAGGATGTGTTTGTGTGCTTTAATGATTCCTTGAATAGAATAAAGAGATTTGATGATGGTAAGCCTGATACTTTTTGGGCACTGAGCAATACAATATAAAAGTGCAGCAGTCTAAAGGTGCTGTGTATATCCAACAAAAAGCAATACAAAATACAAGATTGCAAAAATACATTAAAAGCAGAGACTGGCAATGTTTAGGGTGATGCAAAATGTGCACAAGTAAAATGCTGTCACTCACAGCGAAGGGAGCCAATGGCTGCAATGGACTGATTCACTGCCCCTTGTTGTAGTGGTCGGGTGCAAAATGTGACAGATACTTGAAGAGAAATGGATTAAGAAGATGGACTAAAACGCTCCTCTATGTATGTATGCACATTGGTGTGGTGAAATAAACCACCAACATTTATTTGTCTGCTAGATATTAAATGGGAATCATCAGGGGAGAGGCAATTTTAATGGGACTTACTCTTCTCAGCACTCAATGGTTGTGGAGTCATTCCTCTCTGTTATTCCAAATAAAACTGTTACACACTTGTATGCTGCAAATTAGCGCCTATTACAACTCAAGCTTCACTCACACTAAGCACTGGGGTAGTACAGGAACGAGTGGTGTAAAAGTCTCCCACTAGCACCCTTTGTCTCTGCTTCCTTTCTCACCTCCCTCTACCCATATGCCACATGGTTTTACGTTCCCCACGAGCGTGAAGTGCTGCAGGACAGCGGAAAGCAAAATATTAAAACAAGCATTGGTCTCACTGGATGTTTCCATCAATGCAGTCAGACATCCATCTGTACAAGGGCTGACTCACTCATCCTCCATAAGCTTGTCACTCGTTTCGCTAGTCAACCGCCCATTGAGTCATTCTTGCATTCACCCACTCACAAATAAACAATACCACAGGCACAAATTCACTGCTCAATGCAAATGGATAGTTATCAGTAAGTCATACTAGTTCTGCTGCCAGTGTTTGAGAGGCGTGGTAGTGTTTCCAGTAGGAGGTGAATGCAATTCTACAAGTGGTTTGAGTTTTGTGACTGTGCTTTTGATGGTGTGTGACTCTGATCTGGTGGGTGTGGTTTCGGAAGAGCAAAATTGCTACTATGTGAGGGACGTGAGAGTGCTTCCAGTAGTCTGTGAGGGGTATGAGAGTCTTTACGGTGATATACTTTTCCACCAGAAGGGCTTTAACAGTTCCCCTTGAGTTGTAGAGAAGGCCAAGGGTGAAACAAACGATGCACTTATTTAACCATGGATGAGTTATCTTGAAACAAAGTTGTGCTGCAACTCTTTTTAAGCAGAGTATCCTTCCTTAGCAGTATGCTTTCCGAGCCCAGATAAGGATGGTTAAAGACTGGAGGTGGATTAATGATTCCTGCTGCCCATTTTTTTACTCTTGCTGCACATCTTCCCATTGGGTTCCAGGCCACACTACAGCAAAGAGACAGTTCCCATTAATGCGTCAGAGGATGCCTTCTGTTAGACCTGGCCTCTTTGGTGTGTTTTTCTCCTGTCTTTTTTGCTGCTGACCAGTTTTTGACGGTGGGCTGCATTTCGGTTTTGCTCATTTTAGAACTCTGGGCACTTTACCACTAGTGATCAGTGCAAGTGCTCCCAGTGTAAATTATTATTGTGATTGGTAACCCATGATTGGCATATTTGATTTACTGGTAAGTCCCTAGTACAGTGCACTGGGTGTGACCAGGGCCTGCAATTCAAATGCTACTAGTGGTCCCGCAATACTGATTATGCTATCCACATGAGTAGCCCTGCAAACATGTTTCAGTCGTGCCACTGCAGTGTCAGTGACTGCAGTTTTAAACTGCCATGTCGCCCTGACATGTGCACTGACTTGCCAGGCTCAAACCTTCCCTTTTACTACATGCAAGGCACCCCAAATGTAGTCCCCAAGGTAGCCCCATGGGCAGTGTATTTTGAAGATAGACCATGGGCTGGTGTGTTTTACTGCCGATTTCGTTTTTCACTACTGCAAGGACTATCTTTCCCACAGGTTATAATTCGAGTTACTGAGTTACCTCTTACAAGTGTAACTCCGAATGGCGAAGCGATAGAGATTTGGAGTCCCTGAACGCTTATTTTAATAACCCTCGCATGTGCCTATTCTGTGGAGACCCAAGCATACATACTTGCCGGCCCCGCATTCTGCTGTTGCCAATGGTGGGAAATAATGTCAGCCAACAATAACTGGTATTAGTGGTGGTCGTTGTTGGCCGCAGTTTATTAATAACCAAAGACATATTAATAACACAAACTGGTTTTAAGCAATCTTCCATTTTGCGAACAGTAATCATCAATCATACATGGCATATTACAAATTATGACACCATCTTGTGATAACCGGTGTCAGTCTTTTTGTGCCCTCCTTAGTTCGAAAATGGGGCTTGTACACAAACCAGTTTGTTGCCAGTCTATTGGTGCTCCAGTGGTTGGTTGCCCACGCCTTCTGCGTGTTGCGGAGGGGAGCTTACCTGTCGGGAGTTAGGTCCCCAGCTCGCTACCATTTGCGCCCTGCCGTCCGGCCGGGTCTGGGCCGCGAGTGCCGTCTCCTCCTGTTACTCCCCTCCTTTATGCCGCCACGTCACCCTGCCGTGCGGCATTCAAAAGTGAGAGGCCATCCTCTTACACACCGCCCGCCGGTGTGTTTTCTTAGCCAACCAGTGTAGGATTTCCGCTAACGCCCCTTCCCTTATCCAGCACTGCGACTTTGCTGTTCCTTAGGTGTGGGTGGGTGGGCTTCAGTCGTTGTTGCTGTCGCGCCGTTCTCCCAGCTCCTCGAAGGCGTTGTGCTTCTGCTGGGAGGGCGGCGGCGCTTAAATCCTCTTGAGCCCTCCATGCAGGCCTCAGGTGAGTCCCCCTGATTGGGGGGTTCAAATAACGCCAGGTTGACCATTGGGCGCCCTTTGGGGGCGCCCAGGTCAAAAGGTCACTTCCGGTCGGGTGGCTGGTGCGCACCCCGCTTCCGCTGGTTCCTGGGCGCATCAAGGCGCCCAGAACCAGTTTACCCCACTGGTGGCACCACGAGGATTATGGCGCCGGCCTTCAAGCCTCCCCCCCCCTACGGGGAGGTGCGGCGGCCTCTACAATAACCCTCGCATGTGCCTATTCCGTGGAGACCCAAGCATACATTCTTACCGGCCCCCGCATTCTGCTGTTGCCAATGGTGGGAAATAATGTCAGCCAACAATAACTGGTATTAGTGGTGGTCGTTGTTGGCCGCAGTTTATTAATAACCAAAGACATATTAATAACACAAACTGGTTTTAAGCAATCTTCCATTTTGCGAACAGTAATCATCAATCATACATGGCATATTACAAATTATGACACCATCTTGTGATAACAGGTGTCAGTCTTTTTGTGCCCTCCTTAGTTCGAAAATGGGGCTTGTACACAAACCAGTTTGTTGCCAGTCTATTGGTGCTCCAGTGGTTGGTTGCCCACGCCTTCTGCGTGTTGCGGAGGGGAGCTTACCTGTCGGGAGTTAGGTCCCCAGCTCGATACCATTTGCGCCCTGCCGTCTGGCCGGGTCTGGGCCGCGAGTGCCGTCTCCTCCTGTTACGCCCCTCCTTTATGCCGCCACGTCACCCTGCCGTGCGGCATTCAAAAGTGAGTGGCCATCCTCTTACGGTGTGCCCGTCGGTGTATTTTCTTAGCCAACCAGTGTAGGATTTCCGCCACGCCGCAGGGAGGCTCACGTCTTACTGCGGCTCCCCCCTGCACCTGGTTCGTGGCTCCCACCTTTTTCCACCTTATTATTTATTTATTTATTTATTTTAATTGCAACCTGCGAGTGTCATTGCACCCCACAAGTTATCCCAGAACACCTTCATCCCCTTTTCGGAGAGGTGCACCCCGTCTTGCCCATAAAGTTCCGGGCGGCCCGGGTGGATGAGGCCGTGCCGGATTGATTCCAGGCCATTGGCGTAGCAAAACTTGTGCATCGCGATATTTAATTTCCTCCTTGCGTTATCGACGGCCTTGTTGGAATCAGCACCTCTCCAATGTTTCCTGCTGATCATTTCGGACCAGATTACCGTTGTGGGGCCCAGCCACGCTGCTGCTTTGGTGAGATCCTTTGGATGGCCTGCCCGACTACTTTTCGCCCTAGCCGGGTCAGGTCGTTGCCCCCAAGGTGGATGATCAGGATGTCGGGCAGCCAGGCCGAATCTGCCAAGAGGCCGTCCAGCGTCGGCAGTAGCTGCTCCCATCTCATACCTGGCTGCCCTATCCAGCGGATGTACGTTGATTTGGGCCTGCTTGTGCTGTGACCCACTTGCCGCCACAAAGACTCCATTCGGGACACGAATGAATGTCCCACCACCCAGACCAGCCGTGGGCGTCCCCCTGTCGAGAGAAAGCATTCTGTTAAGGTGGCCTTCTGCGCACCGGGTGTGGTTGAGGGGGGCTATCACCCTGCCGTGCGGCATCCCAAAGTGACTACCTCCCCTTCTCCCCCCTTGGGTTTTTTTTTTTTATACGAGGTGAGGGCGTATGTATGACTTGTACGCCCTGGAGCGCCATCTGCCCACCGCCTGGATCCTGTCCTCTGGCATGCCATGCTGCGCTGCCGAGGTCGCTGCGCCGATCCTGAATGAGTGAGAGGCAAACGATGCCGCGCGATACCCGGCTTTACCAAGGCCTTGGCGCATTATGGCCGTAAACTGGAACTTACTCAGGTTCCTTCCATCCTTATGTATAAAGAGGGGGCCCTCGCCAGCTGGGCGAGCCCCCATGTACTTAAATAGTCAGCAAACCGCCCAGAGCCCAGCCTCTGGGATGCAATGGAGACGTATCGTCGCCCCCCTCCTTGCCCTGTCTGTCTTGGACTGTCTCAGTGTTAATTCCACAGCCTTCACCATTGGTTTGATGTCCCCGCCTGCAGGCATTGCTGCGCTGGGCCCGATTTGTTGGGAGCTACTAATTCGCTGATTCGGAATGCTCCGAAGAAATCCGTGGTGAATGCCGCCCTAAATAATAGCAGCTCGTATTTGTCTGATATTATGCCTGCGAGGGCTCCTAGGAGCTGCCCCAGCTTGGCGAAATCGATGGGATGCCTGTTGTCCTTTTTCCCTTCAACCCTTCTCCAGCCTTTTAGGGCTGTCTTTAGATAGGCCGAGGTAGTGGGGTCCTCGCCTGTGTAAAGCCTGGCAAAGTGGGCGATGGCGGACAAGTGCGCCTGGGCCCACGATCTCGTTTTCTTCTACTTGAATGCCCATTGTACGAATTTCTCGACTGCTGTGCGAGTTTCTGCCCTGTCTTCCAGCGATTTTATGCCCCCAACTCTCATTACCGTGCTCGCGTAGGTCCTGTATCTTCTGTTTGCCTCTGCGGTAAGTGAGTGCCCTATTAGGCTGGATAAGTCTACTCCCCCAGGTCCCAAAGGGACGGTGGAAAGGGGGTCATCTCCCTGTCCGCCCCGGGTACCAGTTCTCTGAACCGCTTCATTTGGGACCGGGAAAGTGCATCTGCTGCCGTGTTCTCTGACCCTGGCACGTGGCGTGCCTTCAGCTCCAGATTCCCCTCCAGCTGTAATTTAATTAACCGCCGCATTAGCCTCAACATGTCAGGGCATCTCGCTGCGCCTCTGTTAATGGCCTGCACTACTCCCATGTTATCTGACCAAAGCGTGAGTTTCAGGTTTTTTATATTTTCTTTCCAGATGGTCAGTGCCACAATTATCGGGAACAGCTCGAGAAACGTGATGTTCCTAGTGAGCCCCTGCGCATGCCACTTTTCCGGCCACCGGCTGGCGCACCAACTGTTTCCCAGGACCGCGCCGAACCCCAGGCTTCCGGCCGCGTCCGTGTAAAGAGCTATCTGTTCGGCCGTCACCCACCCCTCTCTCCAAATCCGTACCCCATTGAAATCCTGTAGGAACTCGTCCCACACCTGCAGGTCCTGTTTCACACCTGCACTCAGCCGGATGTGGTGGTGTTTGTGGGTGACGCCGGCCGTTAGCCCTGTTAGGCGCCTAGAAAATACCCTGGCGGGAGGGATTACCCGAGCCGCGAAGTTAAGTCTACCTATTACTCCTTGGATATCCCTCAGGGTGGCCTTCTTCCGACCCTGTAGCTTCGACACTTCTTCGCGAAATTCCTTTACTTTGTCTGGAGGCAGCCTGGCCGTTCCTGCTATAGAATCCAATTCTATGCCCAGGAACGTGAGTCTCGTGGTCGGGCCTGTCGCTTTCTCCTTTGCGAGGGGGACCCCTAGAGACCTGGCTAGTTCCTCGAAGGCTGCCAGTGTACTAGCGCATACTGAGGATCCTGCCGGGCCTGTGAACAGGAAATCGTCTAGGTAGTGCAGTTTTCCACCTTCCTGGTGCCAGTCGTGAAGCGCCCATTCTAAGAAAGTGGCGAACTGCTCAAAATAGGCGCATGATATCGCGCAGCCCATGGGCATGGCTTTGTCAATAAACACATCCTCCCCCCATTGGAAACCCAGTAGGTGAAAACTGGAGGGGTGGACTGGCAATAGGCGGAACGCTGATTCAATATCCGCTTTCGCCATGAGGGATCCTATGCCTGACGCCTTCACCAGCTCAATTGCGTCGTCGACTGACGCGTAGCCCACTGAGCAAGCTTCGGGGTCAATACCGTCGTTCACGGAGGAACCTTCCGGAAATGATAGGTGGTTGGGGACCACGCCCAGCGGGGAGACGACTATGCCTTCGTGCAACTCCTTTGGGAGGGGGCCCTCGACTCTACCCAGGTTCAATTCTTTCTCTATCTTAGCGCTAACAACCTCGGGGTGTTGCCTTGCTGACTTCAAGTTGCTCGCCCCCGCTAAGGGGAGTGGGCCCTGGAATGGGATAACAAAGCCTTCCTCAAAGCCATCCACCAGTAACCTGGCATCTGCTCAGTTCGGATATTTGTTCGCCAATCTGCGCAGCTGTTGTGTAATAATGGGGGATCTGGCCAGCTGGCACTTACGAATGTCCACCAGATCCCCTCCTCTCCCTGCGTTGGGGCTAACGCTTCTTGCTCTTCTCTTTCTTTTCCCATTTTGACTCGTGCTTGGAACCTTTGCATGCAACGGTAGCGTGCCTGCCCCCGCAGCTAGCGCATGCGTGTTGGAACTTACAAGAAGAGCCCCATGAGCAATCCCCCGCCTCGTATCTCCAACAGATCGCCTTAGTTGCGGTTGGGGAGTAAGATCTCCCGGTAGACCGCCTCTGATATGTACTATTCTTCCCCTTTTGGTACGAGCTCCGAAAGGGCTGGTCGCTTTTGCCCGCCCAGGCCCTAACCTCTTTGGCTGTAAGCATCTTGTGGATGAACCCCGAGACATCCTCCTCATTCCACTCCATTTCGGGGTGCCTCTGCATTTTTTATCTAAACCCTTTATCGTACTCTAACCAGGCATCCCCAGGGAACTGCCTCAGTGCTAGGTGGATGTTGGCCTCGTACAGCCACTAATCAGCAGCGCAATGGGGGAACCTTTCCACTATAATGCATGCCATGATTCTGAATGCATCTAACCAATTGTCGAAGGTGCGCTCCTTTCTGGCCCCGCGCCTTTCTCTCCTGTCCTCATCCTTCCTGTCGCACGTGGTTAGATCGAGCCCCTCTAGCTGTATTTCCAGTAGTGAAAATATGTCTATGAATTCCTTGCGCCATATCCTCTCTTTAACTGCAAGGGGGATGAGACATGCCAAGCCGGTGGCTTTCGTAGTCAGGGACGCCGGACCAGGGGATGGCCTGATGTAAGGATCGTTGACTAGCCCGCCCGGAGGTGGGCTTCCCGAAACGGGGCCGTAACCCCACCCGGGTAGCGGGGAAATTTGTTCACCTTGGGCAAACAAGCCTACCTGCTCTTGCACTCTTGTCTGCCGGGCCCACCCCGGGTCGACCATATGCCTAAGTCAGACCTGCCGCTTCTTCTGCGCGCTGACCCTAGGCCGTGCTAATACTTGCCCTGTGCCATTAAGTAACCCCGGCGCCAGCGATTTCAAGCATTCTTTTACGATGTTGCTAATATGCTCACCCTTTTTCTTTTTGCCGGTCGTCTCACCCTGGTCGCTGCCCTCCGGTCTCGACGGAAGAGGTTTCTGACGTACTTTCCTCGGAGGGTTCCTCTTGGATGTTCTTTTCATCGGCGTGCTTTTGGGCTTCTTGGGTGCGGAAGGCCCTGGTTCTTCGTCCGCCTGGTCCACTGGTCTGTTCTCCTTCCCTTTACCCGAGTGAGGGTGGAGCCAGTCACCGTGGATGGCCGATAATTTGAGGATCTTCTTCAGTACCTCTGCCATCTCGTCTGGCTGGCCTTCCGACATGTCGTGAGCCTCTGCGCACTTTTGTGTGGCTTCTTGGTTTCTCGCGTCTGCGCCAGGCCGTCGGCTGGAGCACAGCTAAATGCGTGTGCTCACCCCGGGCTCTGAGCTTGCTGCCGCTTTACCTGATGCGATCTGGCGCCTTCGAAACCTTCGCGCTAATTTTTGCTTCGGGGGAGCTGGCACGGCGCGCCGTACCCCACGAGGCGTCCTCGGCGACGATGACCTGGATCTCCGACAGGGCCTCGCCTTCTTCAGCTTCGTCCTTAGCCGCGTCGACTCCTTCCCTTCAGTCGTTGTTGCTGTTGCGCCGTTCTCCCAGCTCCTCGAAGGCGTTGTGCTTCTGCTGGGAGGGCGGCGGCGCTTAAATCCTCTTGAGCCCTCCATGCAGGCCTCAGGTGAGTCCCCCTGATTGGGGGGTTCAAATAACGCCAGGTTGACCATTGGGCGCCCTTTGGGGGCGCCCAGGTCAAAAGGTCACTTCCGGTCGGGTGGCTGGTGCGCACCCCGCTTCCGCTGGTTCCTGGGCGCATCAAGGCGCCCAGAACCAGTTTACCCCACTGGTGGCACCACGAGGATTATGGCGCCAGCCTTCAAGCCTCCCCCCCCCTACGGGGAGGTGCGGCGGCCTCTGCAAAAATACATCTTTGAGGGAAGTTGGTTTTTAAATTGAATGTTTGAAAATGGGACTTTTAGAAAGTGGGCATTTTCTTGCTTTACCATTCTGTGCCTCTACCTGCCTGTGGAATCCACATCTGGTTTAGACTGACAGTTGGGCTGTTTGTACATTCACTCTAGTCAGTCACACAAAGGAAGCGCAAGTGTGCCCTGCATAATCTGATTAAAGCAAAACCAAAGGGGATGATGGACGGAGTGTTGAACATTGCAAGCACTCACCCCAAGTCAACTGATCTGGGTTTAATCCATCATCATTTTTTAGCTCATTCCGCCACCCCAGTTCAGACATTCAGACATGGCCATATGCAAATCAGTCTTACCCTGTGCCTCATGGGAACAGTCCAGCCCAAACTGCCATAATATGATGGCCCATTATCAGGTTAATGGGTCTTACTGAGCTAGAGTGGTGGGAGGAGTTGTCACTGACACCTGGATAGGGCTGTGCCTGTCCTCACACAAAATTGTCTCCATCCCCCTGTAGTGACTACGATGGCATTCCAGCCCTGACTCACCAATGCCACCACTTTCCGCCATCATTAACACCAATGCCTGCACCACGGCTAAGGGCACAGCTCATGAAGAGCACAACGCATTGCCCTTGTCTCACATTGTAGCCCCTGGTTTGCCGACGCCCGCACCATTGACTCAGACTTTGTCCAACTACACCACTGCCTGCACCATGACTGAGGGCACCGCTCATAAAGAGCACGACGCATAGCCTTATCTTACACCCCAGCCCTGGGTCTACCGATGACAGCCCTTCTACATCAAGGCCTTGCTGCTGCCTGCACTGAAGCCACAATCACTGCTTGTGAGTAGCACGACGCATCAGCAGTGACGATATCGCAGCTGACGCCTGCCGACGCCAGCGCTACTGACTTAAACATCACGGATATCGATCTGCAACACATGCTACTTCGGATTTCATCGCAAGGTCCGCGAGGCCTCTTCATTTCCAAAGGGACTTTTTATTGGGTCTTCTTAATGCTGCACCACTGAACTGTTGGATTTGTGTTGTTCATGACGCCGGGATTGCACAAGTTGGTGCTATTGACTACTCCAAGGAAGTTTTTTTTGGTTTATTCTTACAAAAGTAATTTCCTTACTTTTGTTTATTGGATTTTTGTTGTTTTGGTCTTGTTTTATTCAGATTAAGATTGGTTATTTTTCAGAACTGATGTGGTGTCCATTTGTAGTGTTTTCCCTCTGTCACTGTGTGTGCTTTGTGTAAATGCTTTACACATTGCCTCTGAGTTAAACCTGACTGCTCGTGCCAAGCTACCAAGGGGTAAGCAGGGGTAATCTTAGCTGTGTAATTCCCTTACCCTGACTAGTATAAGGGTCCCTACTTGGACAGGGTGCAAGCCACTGCCAACTAGAGACCTCCATTTTTAACACCTTTCATTATCAAAGACTAGAGAAAGTGCCTTCCTGTCCTGCAGACCTTTTTGCGGCCTTTAATGCTTCTGACTGCCAAGACCTGAATTGGGCTTATAAGGCAACATCCTACAGTTGTTAGAATCTTACTTGAAGACCACAGTCCAGCTGGTCCAAATAAACCCACGAAGGTCCTACTGAGTCCTTGTAATCTGCAGCGTCCTCTAAGAAACCATCCTGTCAGGAATTATTTTTAATCTGTAAAGAATTTTGGAGAGCTACTGGTGGACAAACACATATGAATACACCAGTATGCAGACTAGTAAAAACCATTGCTTCCTCAATGATACATCAAGCCACAATATTGGCTGACTGAAACTTATGACACAAGTATTTAAGGCTGTCTGGAGGGCAGCCTCCAGACAGTGTCAAGTTCCCACGATTCAACTTCTAGACCGACCTTAATTTCAAGACTTACATCATGAATACTACCAAGACCTCCTGGCATCATTAGACTAGAATTGAAAAGTGATGCCCAAACTACCAGAAGACAACTTAAAAATAGTCATGCATGCACAGATTCTGTCTCATCACAATGAATATTGGTCAATGCTATCCAGAATCGGAGATCCCCTCAAGTGGTCTCCCCAACATTTTCTTCATACTGTGGCAAGATTCATGAAAAATGTTATACATTTTTAGTATTTCAGTAACTTTCAGAATACTACATTGCCAACCGCTCACTGCATCACTTTATACACTTTCTGTGTAATTGACAAAGTAATCAACAAGGATGGCCACTAACCACAAGTAACTGGCATGACTCCAGTAGGGCTTTGCAAAACTTGCAGAAGAAGAATCCCCAGACGAGGGTGCAAAAGGTGTAGGAAGAAAAAGACCAGAAGCCAGGCTTTCTTATGCACTGTGCCTAGAGCGTGAAGCACCAACCAAAAATTTGCCACATTTCCTAAACTTCAGAAAATAACTTTAGAGCATATGCAAATAATATCTGTGGCATCCGCATGCATTCTAGAATAAGGAATGTACATTGATAATATGAAGTGTAAATACTCTATTATTAGGGGAGTTGGGATTAGCAACCTGTAAAATCAGTGATGCCATTAACTGCTCCCTTACACTTGTAATTTTAACAAATATTAAACTTTTTTTAATTACATGTGCGAACCTTCTTAAGAAGATTGTGGAAAATGAGCTCACAACCTACTAAGTTGATCTGACATGCAATCAGCAACGAGTATTGAGATTGTGTTTGAGAGGAACAAGGCCCAGTTTAGAGCATCACTGGAATCATTAAATGGAAAGTTGTAGTGGGGAAAAAGGTGACATCTGGAAAATTAATATTGTTACTGAAGGTGGTGCAAAAAGAAGTGCACTTGTCGCTGATGTCAGGCGTTCCCTGCTCACTGATGTAATGGGCAGTCAGTGCTGCTGATAACTGGTGCATCGGAGACAGCATGGCGACAGTGGAACGAGCTAGTCTATGACACACCAGCAGCACGCTCCATGGTGACAGCATCTCATTCCTGCCTTGAGTGACTCAACAGTGCATCAGCTATGAAAAGACACATGCCTGGAGGCCCCCCTGTGCGCCCACCTTGAGCGGATATATGAAGCAGCAGTGCTGAGAGAGCAAGCAGGGAATGCACCTGTCAGTCACAGAAGGAGTGTGTAAGGCAGCTCACCTTAACTGAAATAGGATTCAGCCTTGAGCATATGAGGCCGCACAGCAGTGGGCAGGGGAGTGGTACTTTTGTTTGAACTTTACACATCCATTTATTTTCACTGATGCACACAGTCAGTATTCTCCTGCAGTGAAAAGAGAAACTAGAGTAATTACGGACATGCTAAATTGCTATTTTGAAATATGCATTTGCAATGCAAAAGGTCTCGCATTTTCAGCTATTGGCATTGTAAATGACAATGCCAATAAATTAAAACTCGCATAAATGCGAGACCCATTGCATTGCGAATGCTTGCTGAAATTTAAAACTGAGTGCAGCACTGCTTCGAGGACACCACGCTCCGTTTCTTTCTTTTTTAACTTTAAAACTGAGTGCGGTGTCCTTAAAGCGGGTGCCGTGCTCAGTGTTAAAGTTTTACAAAAAAGAAAGAAACCGAGCACGGTGTCCTTGAAACGGCGCAGTGCTCAGTTTTAAAGTTAAAAAAAAATGAATAAACAAACAGAGCGGTGTCCCTGAAGTGGGCACTCCGCTCACTATGAAAGTTAAAAAAAGAAATAAAAATTAAACAGAGCGCAGTGTCCCAGAAGTGGGCACTCCGCTCACTATGAAAGTTAAAAAAAGAAATAAAAATTAAACAGAGCGCAGTGTCCCAGAAGTGGACGCTGCACTCAAAATGAAAGATAAATAACATTGAAAATGATTGTGGTATGCCTAAACCAGACGCCACGCTCACTATGAAAATTCCCGAAAATGCAGCCACCATTGTCCCCATCAGTGCCAATAACAAAAATAGTGTTCACCCCCTAAATAAAGCAGGCTGTGTAACGAGCCAAGTACAAGGTCCAGTCGTTATGGGCCATAGCAGATGGAGACAAGGCGGTACCAGAGCGGGACCAACAAGCCCATTTACGAATCAGAAGCCACCATTTAAGAAGGACAATGACACAAAGCCAATGACAAATATGAGTGGAGAGTGGGCGGGGCTGCCAGTGCATACCCTAATACAGCATGCCTCGCAGAGCTAGCAGTGCATGCGCGCTGCCGCTGTAGTAATGGCATGTTCCTTTAATTGGAACGTTATATTTGTATTTGGAATGTTTGGGTGCTGGGCAACAGGAACGGGTAGATCTTTCTTCATTTCTTGATGTACCTTTACCTGAGCTGCACGCTTATCTTCTCTCTGCCAATTAAATACTTACTCCTGCCTACAACTACTCTCCGTTTCCTGTTTCCACATCATTAAGAGGTCACTACAGAATTGACGACGAGGATGGGGCACAGCGCTTATGCTACAGTACGATTTGAATATTTATCGTGAAATCACCGAATTTTCAATCGTGAGTACCGGACTATTTTAAACCCATCTAAGAGAGATTCACGTTTTGGATTGGTGCTTCCAGATAATCGTTGTGGCCTAATTACCGAAATCTACGTGTGCATATCGTCATATGATTGCAAAAAAAAAGAACCTGTTGGGGAAGTACAGAAATACCTAGAGAACGGATGTGTGACGCTGTCCATGTTTTTCATGGAAACCATGGAAGCCCGATTGTAATTTCTACTCCTCACTGCGAAAAGGAGTGTGTTTACTATACTGGACAGTGGAGAAGTCTTTGAGGAAGGAGAAAAGAAAGGAAATTTTATTTTGGGGATCGGAGAAAGCAGTGGATACGTTTTGGTTTTACTACGTGAAGAGGAAAGGTTTGTGGACAGTTTTGGCACTGAGACTAATTCTGGCAACATTTCGAAGCATTTTCGGGACTTTTTGACTGTATTGTAAAGCGGTGGTACGAAGTGTTTACCTTTGAAGTTTAACCGCCCAACTGCTTTTCCCCGTGGACACTTGCCTCGAGCCATAGAGCGCCGGCTCCATAGCTTCTGGAGTCTCCTAAGCCTTCGGATTCTACACGTATACAAAGCTAACGTCATCCCCAGTGTGCAAGGCATGCTGGGTAGTGTGGTGACATCACTACGTTAGTTTCACGCAAGGCGGCCATCTTAATTTTGTTTTCATTTCTGTTACCATAGTAACCATTGCCGAGCATTTCAAAGCTCGTTTTTCCATCGTTTTCATTGGAGTTGTCTACGGAGGTGAAGTACTTTGCGCTGGTGCGCACAACCTTCAAGCAGTAAAGTGCACATTACTGGGAGAAAAGGAAAGATTCTTTTGTTTTTCATGAAGTGGGTTTTATTTACTGCTTATTTGTGAAGTACTTTGCGCTGGTACGGACAACCTTCAAGCTGGAAAGTGCTCACCGCTGGTGCGCACAGCATTCAAGTTACAATTTTCTCTGGCAGTGCTTATGTGCTGGTTTGCTGAAAATTAATGTCCATGGGAATGTGTTTTTATTATATCTTGATTAACTTGGCATTATTTTAAGTTCTAGAGTCATGCTAGCAAAAGAAATTTCACGAAGCTCATGAGGTGTTTTAATTTCAAGATGTATGAGTGTCTTAATTTCATGAGATGTTTTAATTTCAAGAGGGATTAGTTTATTCACGAAGTAGCTATATTTGCTGGTTCATAATTCACTAAGTGGTTTTATTCACTAACTTACCTTTCACATTGTGGTAAGGTGATTTTGGTTTGAGTGTGTAATTTTTCTTGTTTTTTTTTAAGTATGTCTGTGGTAGCCGGGAATGCAGGTACTGGGGACGAGGGTTCGTCAGGAGTACGTTTGACCTCAAATTTACAAATCAATTCCCCCAAAGAATTTCTAGCTATTCCTGGAGAACCATTGATTGCTTGGTTGGATTGGAAGGCTTATTTTTTGAACTATATAGCGAATTTAGAGGACGTAAATGGTACGTTCTCGCCGGAAAGAAAGAAGAGGATGTTGTTATATTCGCTGGGTCCGGAGGGTTTGCGGATTTTTCAAGATATGCACTCACATAAAAGAGTGGAAGGTAACTCTGATGTTTTTGAATGTGCTTTGATGGATTTGGATGATCATTTCTCTCCCTCAGTATCAATTGCTGTGACTAGACATGCATTTTTTCACAGGAAGCAAGGGAAGAATGAAACGGTAGAAGAATTCGTTTCGGCCTTAAAAAAGTTGGCCAGAAAGTGTGAGTTTTCTCAGTTACATGATGACTTTATACGAGATCAGGTAGTGATGTATACCAAGAATAAGGTATTACAGGATAAGTTGTGGGTAGAGGGAGACAAGTGTCTTAAAGATATAGTGGCTCTGGTTAAGAAGGCGGAACTTTCGGACCGGTGTGCAAAAGTCACTTTGTCACAGGATAACATGGTGGAGAAGGAATTAGTGGCCAAGGTACTTGAGAAAAAAGCAGGGTATAAAGATAAGTTGGAGGGAGGAAATGGTGATTTTCGTGATAGGAAGCATTGGGAAGGCAATGAAAGGAAGAAATTTAGTGAGGGTGGTGAAAGAAAGAAATTTAGTGATGTGGTGTGTTTTAGGTGTGGGAGTTACTCACATGCCGCTACTTTTGAGAGGTGCCCTGCTAAGCATGCAAAGTGTATAGAGTGCGGATTGGTGGGTCATTTCTCAAGGGTTTGCAACCGAAAAAATAAGAAGTTTTCTAAGAAAAAAGTTTCTTATGTTCAATATGAAGGTGATGCATCTATTTCTGAGTCTGATGATAGTGATGCTCAAGTTAATTGTGTTTGGAACATTGAAATCTGATTTTTAATGATCAAATGTTGGGGACGTATTGATGAGTTGTTTTTTTTCTCTGCATTTTTTTTTTTTTTTTTTTTTTTTTGCATTTTGGAAAGGGGATGGTTTGGGGTGAGTTCACTTGTTCTGTTCTCACATGTTCTGTTCTGCTCACTTAGGAAGATGCGGAATTTATCCAATTAATTTTTAGTGTGTATATTGTTGGGTTCGGACTGTTACGAATTCCTCATAGTTTAACAATGATTTTTATGTTGTTATTTTTATGTTCTTTTTGTTCTTTTGTTAAGAAGGAGGATGTGTAGTAATGGCATGTTCCTTTAATTGGAACGTTATATTTGTATTTGGAATGTTTGGGTGCTGGGCAACAGGAACGGGTAGATCTTTCTTCATTTCTTGATGTACCTTTACCTGAGCTGCACGCTTATCTTCTCTCTGCCAATTAAATGCTTACTCCTGCCTACAACTACTCTCCGTTTCCTGTTTCCACATCATTAAGAGGTCACTACAGCCGCTAAGCTCGACCTAAAAAGGAGTTGAATTTGAGGAGCAATAGCAAAGGCCATTGTACAGGAAGGGGTAGATAGATTAATACGGTGATAATTAGAATAATAATGATTAATAGCTCCTTCTTTAGGAGCAGCAGGAAGAAACTATACCATCAAGTAGTACTAGAGCCCTGGTGAAAGGACCACTTCAAGGAAGTGCATGAGCAAAGAATCACACTGAATTCTTGAGAGGAACTCCTGTAACTCAGAATTGGGATCTCTGAGGCAGAGGGAAGTGAGGACAATGTGCTATGTGGGTGTATATGGGGAGAGATGGTGAGAAGTGTATGCATTCAGATTAGTCGGATGAGCAGCAGGTGACTGCAAGTAGTGTGCAGAGAGTGGACTACATTATGATATTACTTTAAGTGGTGGTAACCCTCTAAAGCAAACATGCAGAATTTAACTACAGCATATTTTTTCCTGACGACAACCTTCGAGCCAAATATCAAATGGAGTAATTGAACATATGACTGATCACCACCAATGGTTTTGTCACTTCCAGTGCATTTTAAATGGATCAAGCACTGGCACATCCACGAGGATGGCCAGAACGTAGCAGGACAGAGCCGGAGAGGAGAAAGAGCGGAGAAGAGCAGAGAGAGGGCACGCAACACTAAGCCGCAGGCATACTTTATGTTGAACAGTCTGAGGAAGGACGGGAGGAGACAAACTGGGGCACAAGAAGCAGATCATGCTCTCTAATTGAGGGCTAAAAAAAAAACAAGCATTTGCAATGCCATAGGTCTCGCATTAGGAAAGTTTGACCTATTGGTAATGTAAATGACAATTTTTTTACTTATGTGTTGGTTTTGAAAATAGCAAAATTAATAGCTTTGTCATTTACAATGCCAATAGTTTTAACTTTCGCAAACGTGACACCTATAGCATTTGTAATGCAATATGTGTTTTATTTACGTGACTTAGATGTATTGATATTACAAATAACAATGGCTTTTAATTTTTTTAAATAATTGATACTTAAATAAAAGTTATTGTAATTTATGGCAATAGTTTAAACTTTTGTAAATAACTTTTGTGAATATCTTCAGTGTATTTTATTGTGACAAAAATCCAAGAACAGAAGTGAAATATTAACATCTTTTTGTGACATTTGTAATAAAGTTTGAAACATTGAGAGAACATATTTGAACCAGTTGTTGTTGAATGGTTGCACATAGTGATGCTGTGGTGTTCAGTGGTGCTGAGTGATGCTGTAGCGTTTAGTGGTGCTGAGTGATGCTGTGGCGTTTAGTGGTGCTGAGTGAGGCTGTGTCGTTTAGTGGTGCTGAGTGATGCTGTGGCGTTTAGTGGTGCTGAGTGATGCTGTGGCGTTTAGTGGTGCTGAGTGATGCTGTAGCGTTCAGTGGTGCTGAGTGATGCTGTGGCTTTCAGTGGGCTGAGTGATGCTGGGGCGTTTAGTGGTGCTGAGTGATGCTGTGGCGTTCAGTGGTGCTGAGTGATGCTGTGGCGTTCAGTGGGCTGAGTGATGCTGTGGCGTTGAGTGATGCTGTGGCGTTGAGTGATGCTGTGGCGTTGAGTGATGCTGTGGCATTGAGTGGTGCTGTGGCAATTTAAAATGAAGCAAGGCAGGAGCTGGAGGGGCCTTGTGAGGAACAAGAAACATTATAGCTAACGAGGATGGCAGAGAGATTATGAAAGGGACGCTTGTGGATGTCTGATGTTTGTGGATGTCTGATGCCTGATGTTTGTGGATGTCTGATGCCTGATGCTTGTGGATGCCTGACGCTTGTGGATGCCTGACGCTTGTGGATGCCTGACGCTTGTGGATGCCTGAAGCTTGTGGATGCCGGACGCTTGTGGATGCCGGACGCTTGTGGATGCCAGACGCTTGTGGATGCCTGACGCTTGTGGATGCCGGACGCTTGTGGATGCCGGACGCTTGTGGATGCCGGACGCTTGTGGATGCCGGACGCTTGTGGATGCCTGACGCTTGTGGATGCCGGACGCTTGTGGATGCCTGACGCTTGTGGATGCCTGACGCTTGTGGATGCCTGACGCGTGTGGATGCCTGACGCGTGTGGATGCCTGACGCTTGTGGATGCCCGACGCTTGTGGATGCCCGACGCTTGTGGATGCCCGACGCTTGTGCATGTCAGACCCTTTTTGGATGCCTGACGCTTGTGGATGTCTGATGGGTGATGCTTGTGGATGTCTGATGCTTGTGGATGCCTGACGCTTGTGGATGTCAGACCCTTTTTGGATGCCTGACGCTTGTGGATGTCTGATGGGTGATGCTTGTGGATGTCTGATGCTTGTGGATGCCTGATGCCTGTGGATGCCTGATGCCTGTGGATGCCTGACGCCTGTGGATGCCTGACGCCTGTGGATGCCTGACGCCTGTGGATGCCTGACGCCTGTGGATGCCTGACGCCTGTGGATGCCTGACGCCTGTGGATGTCTGACGCTTGTGGATGTCTGACGCTTGTGGATGTCTGATGCGTGTGGATGTCTGACACTTTTTGATTTTTGACGCTTGTGGATGCCTGAAGCTTGTGAATGCCTGACGCTTGTGGATGCCTGATGCTAATGGTGTGTGTTTGTGTGTGTCTATAAAGCGTGCACCGACGGCAGTTTGTGTCTGTCTGGTGGAAGCGTGAACTGACAGCTAGTAATGTGTGTGCATGGTGGAAGCGTGCACTGACGACTAGTGATGATGGCAGGTGGTGTGTGTGCCTAGTGGAAGTGTGCACTGACAACTGGTGGTGTGTATGCCTAGTGAAAGCATGCAGTGATGGATGTTGGTGTGTGCCTGGTGGAAGCGTGCACTGACAACTGGTGGTGTGTGTGCCAGGTGGAAGCGTGCAATTATGGCTGGTGGTGTGTTTGCCTAGTGAAAGGGTGCACTGACGGCTGGAGTGTGCTTGTTAAAACGTGCACTGACAGTTGGTGGTGTACGTGTGCCTAGTGAAAGCGTGCACTATCGGCTGGTGGTGTGTGCCTGGTGAAAGTGTGCACTGATGGCTGGTGGTGTGTATGCCTGGTGGAAGCGTGCACTGGCGGCTGGTGGTGTGTGTGTGCTTGGTGGAAGCATGCAATTATAGCTGGTGGTGTGTAAGTTTGGTGAATATGTGTACTGACGGCGACAGGAGTGTGCCTGTTAAAACGTGCAATGACAGCTGGCGTTGTGTGTCTGTCTGGTGAAAGCGTGCACTAACGGATGGTGATGTGTGCCTGATGGAAGCGTGCACTAACGGCTAGTGGTGTGTGAGCATGATGGAATTATGAACTGACTGGTGATGATAGCTGGTGGTGTGTGTGTCTATAGGAAGCGTGCACTAATGGCTAGTGGTGTGTGTGCCTGATGGAAGTGTGCACTGATGGCTGGTGATGTGTGTGTGCCTGTTGGAATCGTGCACTGATGGCTGGTGGTGTGTATGCCTGGTGAAAGTGTGCACTAACGGCTTGTTGTGTGTCTGCCTGGTGGAAGCGTGTACGGACGGCTGGTGGTGTATATAGCCTTTAATGATTGTTTATGTGCAGGAAGGTGTCCCTTGCTGCACACAAACTATCATCCCTGCAACTCAGGCACCCTTTTACCATGGTGCCAGGGTGTCTGTGTTATAGCTAGGCAGTTTTTTTAGCACCAGCACAAGGGAAAACACATGGGTGCGCCGTATTCTTGTAAATACGACCCATCCCTGGGATTTTGGAATGACACAGTGCAGAAGTTCTAAATTGCTTGCAGCGCCACCATACACCATTTCTTTGTAAATATGCCCCTGAGCTCCAGCAAATGTGGTGGGGCAGGGAGAGTGCATGGTGCAGGCTCCAGGGACCCCGAATACCAGCAGCCAGAGTCACAAGAGGACTTAGAGGTAGAGGAGTGAAGTGGACTTGAGTGAAGTTGTGTGGAGTAAATTGAAGTTTAGCGTCGTGGTGTAGAGTGCAGTGCAGTGGAAGGAAGGGGAGGAGTGGAGTGAAGTGCAGTTGAGTGGTGTGGTGTAGAGTGAAGTGGAGTGGTGTGAAGTGCAGTACAGTGCAGTGGAGGGAGGGGAGTGGAGTGGAGTGAAGTGGAGTTTAGTGGTGTGGAGTGCAGTGGAATGGAGGGGAGGGGGAGTGCTATGGATTGGAGTGGAGTGCAGTAGATTGAAGTGGAGTGCAGTCACTGAAGGAGGGGAGGACAACCAGACGTAACCATAGAGAGGATACTGTACAGGCAGGCAGGAGAGGAGGTAAAGGGTCTGTGGTAGGAGGTGGCGATGGAGAGAGCAGGCTAGAAAAGAACTAGTCTGAGAAGGCCTTGTAGTTTTGAGAGAATGGAGGAGCACGGCCTAGCTTTGAAGACCTATCAAAGAGGATACACCGCAGAGGAATTCAAAGGATCAGCTGAACTAAAGGCTGCTGCTGGCCGAAACTGGAGGACAAATGTATAGAGGGGGTGAAGAATGAAAACGGAGAGGGAGCTGGAGGCAGAGTGACGACCATGCAGTAATGAATACATATCAGGAAGAGTGCGGGTCTCACACGTTCAGCAGGAGCCAGCAAATGTGATGGAAGAGGCCTGCCAAAAACTGAGTGGGAGAGAAGCAGGCAGAGGAGAGAGGTGAAAATGCGTCTTTGGGGCCTATCACCAGCGCTCTAGTACAGCACATCATCCAGTGCTCTCCTGAGGTGCATCGTGTAGTGCTTTCTGAAGATGCTTCCATTTTGTTCCTTTGGGGCCCTTCACTATGAGTCTCTCTGTGTGCGTCACCTCGTGTCATCAGCGCCACGTCATCATGTGCGCCACTGATGGAATGTCCCTTGCTGCACAGCTTTAAGTATGGCTGCTGGCCTGGGTACACCGACACCTATAGGTTAGGGTGTGCATGAGTGCCTGGATCCCAGCTACACTTTGCATAACGGCCACCTTGATGCACCTGCATGCTTTCCTACTACACACGAGTTTCTATAAGCATTCAGTATGAAAAGGCCCGATCGCTTGGCTTTGTCAATACTTGTTTGACGGTGCTGTGCTCCGTGAACATTTCCGTCCTCCCACTAATGCCGGGACTGAGAGCCCTGTGAATATTATTTTTTTCTCTATTATTTGTGGATTTGCTGATAAGCTGGAGATTGAGCCGGTGCTTACCACATGGCGGTGGGGGCTGAGGAGATGACACGTCACTGAAGTCGCACTGCGGGACCCAATGTGCTAAAAACAGAACGAGCACAGTTCGAGCTGCTGCCTCGCCTTGAGCAGTAAAATAGACACCTCTCGGTTATTTCCTTCAAGTATTTGCAACGAGAGCACCCAGAAGCTTCAATAACAAGCTGAGGAACGCCAGGCGCGAAACTGAAAGCGCGATAGGAGCGCACGAGATGCCGTCGCCGTGAGCGTGCACATCGGCTGGCCCAGCGCAAGCTGAAGATCACCGGAGAAGACACGACGAGCTCAGAGTCTGAATTGGAGCCTGCTGCCGAGACTGACCCGCTGTGGCGGGAGAGGGACACGTGGAAAGAGCCCGGTGAGTGGGGGGTAGAGAAGGGGAGGGGGGCAGAGAGGGAGAGTGTGTGTGTGTGTGTGTGTGTGTGTGTGTGTGTGTGTGTGTGTGCGCGCGAACGAGTCTGTGTGTGAACAGCATGCCGGAATCGGAGCGTGTGTTCATGCGCGCGACCTGATCCGATTCAGGCATGCTGCGCGTGTCCATCTCTTGTCTCCCTTTTGGCTCCTTGTAAGCAGAGCCAACAGCAATAGGTCTCGCTGCGACCTGTATCGCAGGTGCGAGACCTAAAAAGTTCTATGATCTATTCTGTGGAAGGTTACAACCTGCCAGAAAGGAGGTGGCCTAACGCCCAGTCTCTGCAGTATCAATGAAATGCTGTCCACAACAGAAAGCTGACACACAACACATATCAGTCTGAGGGCCTAATAAATAATTGGCAATTGAATGTAACTAAATTTACTAATGCGCCACATGCATTATTTAAGAGGTGGTGAGAGTGAAACTCTCTTTGCTCCCTTTATACACAACCCATAAATATCTAGAGAGACTAACAGCCAGATCCCATGCCTTTGCTCACTAGTTCACTACATTTCACAGCCAGGAGATTCATGTCTACTCACTCTTCAGCTGGCCTTTGACATCCCGGTCTTCGCCTGAATGCTCGTCTTCGTAATGGGACTGAAGCTGGTGGAATGACTGCAGGTCCTTCTTGCACAAGGGGCAGAGAAAGCCTTCCCTCATGTCCCCCTCATCAACAAATGGGGGTGGGTTATTCAAAGCCATTGTCGTGCTGATCTCTGCAGGGGAGTCTGTTTACTCTCAGGCCACAAAGGAAAGGGACAAAGTCCAAACCGCAGCCGTGAAGAGATTCACTGTTTATTAACATTATCCTGACGCTCGGGATACAAGCTGTGATGCAGCATCTTCATTTCTTGTCCATTTTCGCAGCAAAAACGTATTCTAGGAAGCAAACAAAAAGATAATTATTTATTACCAGGAATGAATACTAGAGCTTTTTTTGTTTATATTGTTTTTACATTTCTGATTAAAGTATTCTTTTAAACATCTTTTTTGTGAGTGCCGAAGGAAACACGTATTAGCAATGCTAACAGAGCTGGCTTTAAAGGAATGTTTCTGTATGGTATTCTGATAAATTAAAAGTAGATACCATGAGTATGGATATGTATCTGTGTGGAAACAAGGAACTGTAGCGTAATATTGCTGTAGGTTAAAAGGTCAGGTAACAGTTGCACTGTCAAGCTAGACTTAAAAATCCATGTATGTTAATGAGTGCCCTCCTCCTATCTGTGCTGCTGCCAGAGAAAAATATTATACTTTATCATCTAAGATACTTTCATATCTTTACACCGCAATGTTTGTGCCCCTGAAGATTCAAGCTCAGGAAGCTGGATAAATAAAAGGATCACAGATGTGTGGCGCCAAGCACTTTGTTTTTAACCACATGCGTGCGGGGTTATTTTTGAGCTACGCAGCTTTTTTCCAAAAGCAGCGTTACATGACGAGCTCAGCTCGTCATCAGCACACGACCACCGTGGCTGATGACGAGCTGAGCTCGTCATCAGCATCGAAGTTAAAGAAGCACACACATTCTGCCTAATCAAAACATGTGCTCCTGGCTCCCAACATGTGGGGGGAGTCAAAGGCTCGCTCCTGATGATTCTCTCACAGTTATCTGGCGGCAGCAGTGCTGACAAGCCAGAGACTACAAAAAGGGGCCACAGAGCGAGAATGAGAAGGTAAAACCTAGCCAAAATAAAGTTACTGGAGGAACCTTCCAAGTCTGCCACTCTCGCATTGTGTGTCACTGCTGACTGCAAACATCTCGCAGTGCCAGATTATTAGCAACCACAATATTACCAGAGGTTTCAAATACCATGAGATAAATTGCTACACATTTCCAATCATAAGCAATTCCTTGTATTTTAATCTAGGCTACCTTCCCACTGTTATCTTTAGAAGATTTACAATTGTTCATTTTTTTATCAGTAGACTTAATTTACACTATAAAGCTTGTGCAGTCCACAAATAAATTGGACCTACAAGGCAACCACGCCAAAATCAGCATTGTAGAACTGGTTCCCGTTGGCTTGATAACCACTGGTAGCAGAACTGGCATTTTCGGAGTAAGTTGTTTCCAAGGACCATGGAGGACTTAAGCAGCCATGGGCCGGAAAACTATCAGTTTTCACAGTACTAGAAACAAAGACCCCAGATATATTTCAACTGTACCCAGTAAAGTACCCAGATATCTTTCAAGCGAGTGTGTGCTTGGTAGAATGCATTTATGGTTACACGCTGCAATACCCAATCAAACACCACAGTGCAGTATGAAGAGTAACTGTCTATTGAACTCCCACAGCATCTCCTAGCTCCATGAACGGAGCCAGAAGATGCCTTGTTCCAATGACGGCCGGATTACCATGGAGATGCATGGGTACCAAGATTACACCCCTGTGCGACAAAGCACGGATAAATCCAGGAGTCTGCAATGGAGCTGGGAGCACCCAGTCTAGACAGCATTTGGATATCCAGAGGTCCACACTGAGACCTAAGGCTAAAAACCTGGCAACTGAGAGAAGACTCCAGCCTGGCAAGCTAAGGAATGGCAGCCCTGGCGGAACTGAAGATCTGCTGGGGCATGTTGGTCAGTACCCCACTTCACTGCTGCTTCCTGGTGTGCACTAAGGCCAGGTGCTATAGCCCATAAAATACTTTGAGCTCTCCTCATTCAGGAGCAAAGATGCAATGCTACCAGCCCGTCGTCAATGGAGCTCAACAGACATATGGAAGTCGAATGTCTAGACTAAGGGGTCCAATGTTCACGGCTCTTGGGCTCGGCTGATCCTTTCAGTGGATGCTCCACTAAGGGGGACTTTAAGCTCTGTCGCACTAAGTTAATATGCTAGAATTTTGGATGTAGCACCTGTATCTAAGGCCTCAGGCTGAGTCCTTTTAATTACAAGTGACTTCTACTCGAAGAGGAATGGAAGTCACTTGTTTGACTCAGTGATCAGCTGTCCTACTCCACAATTATTTTGTTAATTGTTGCAGACTTGACAAATCGCACTGTTTTTCAGAAGCTAGCACCTGAATAGATCTGTATTAGACAATGCTACGTTATAAGCCAAGATGACAATGGTTGAACAGGGAGCCTCAGTCGACCAGGTGGTTTTGGGGTAGTAGTTTGAAAGAGTCAGGGCTCCACATTGAACTTTGGAAGTTAATATGGTTGGTCAAGAAACCAAGAACTGCCTCAAAAAAATACATGAGGGAGGGAGGAAGGTGCATGCGTGCGTGCGTGCTTGCATGTGTGTTTCTTACAATATTCTCTTCAACAAATATGCAAAGAAAAACATATTTAATACTTATAGCCACAGCACATATTCCCATTACCTTCATTGCATAATCTGTGTACATTACAAAATCCACCTGATTAATCCATTAGTTAGCCATTTGTAGAATAAATCCGGTTCTATTAATTCTCATTCAAAAGTTATTTCCTTATTTCAGGTAGCTGAATCCCGTCAGTGCGTACACACAGCCTTTTTTTATTAATATGAAAACCGTATCAATGAGTAGCTGATCCTTCTGTTAGACGGGTTTCAGTGAAATCTGGGGAACCTTTTCTAACAACTGATTATCACCAAAACATCGTAAACAACGAAAATAATTATTTGGATGAAAACTACTACTACAGAGCCGCTTCTAAGATTGAGAATTAGATTTTACATACCTAAAGAAAGGAAAATAAAGTTAAATGGAGGCCAGTAGGATGTTCTGGTAATTGTGTGATATTTACCAAGCCATAAATGCGAATTAAAATCCTTTACACTTACTTATCGACCACACAGCGGTAGGTACATTACTCAAGGTCACATTGTACCCTCCATCCTGCGCTTTAACCTGAAAAGACAAAAGAATACCACCAATCTTGGATATCACAGCAGTCTAATCAAAAGGCCTCACACATTGTCGCTGCTAAAGTTCTCAAGCACATTCCGAGAGACACAGTAATGCAAATACATTTTCTCAGAAAATCAGAGGTTTGTATGATCCAAATGATCGTTTCTAGATCCATAGTGACCGCAGGTCATTTGATCAGTCAACACATCATCATTTACCTCCACCTTTTCAACTTTTACCTATCTCTTCAAGCCAGTGCACCATCGTGCTTCCCTTCCAAGTTGTGGTTTTGCAATAGTTGGCGAACACCAGTCCACCGGCCAAGCAACAAAAATGTGAGCCTGCTTTTTACTTTTTTTAAATCAAAAGTGGGTCACCTAAGGCAAGGTTGTGGAGAATTAATTCTATGACATTGCAGGAAGCCTGCAAAGTTCTGCACCCCAGAGCTTTATACAATTCCACCACATATTTGGAAGTCTGCACACCCCAGGACTTTGTACAATCTTATCACATATTCGGAAGTCTGCACACACCAGAACTTTGTACGATCCCGCCATATTTTCGGAAGTCTGCACACCCCAGAACGTTGTACAATCCCACCACACATTCGACAGTCTGCACACCCCAGAACTTTGTACAATCCACATATTCAGAAGTCTGCACACCCCAGAACTTTGTACAATCACACCACATATTCGGAAGTCTGCACACCCCAGAACTTTGTACAATCACACCACATATTCGGAAGTCTGCACACCCCAGAACTGTGCACAATCCCACCACATATTCGGAAGTCTGCACACCCCAGAACTGTGCACAATCACACCACATATTCGGAAGTCTGCACACCCCAGAACTTTGTACAATGAACATATTTGGAAGTCTGCACACCCCAGAACTTTGTACAATCCCACCACACATTCGACAGTCTGCACACCCGAGAACTTTGTACAATCCCACCACACATTCAACAGTCTGCACACCCCAGAACTTTGTTCAATCCCACCACACATTCGACTGTCTGCGCAGCCCAGAACTTTGTACAAACCCACCACACATTCAACAGTCTGCACACCCCAGAACTTTGTACAATCCACATATTCAGAAGTCTGCACACCCCCAGAACTTTGTACAATCCCATCACAAATTCGGAAGTTTGCAGACCCCAGAACTTTGTACGATCCCACCATATATTCGGAAGTCTGCACACCCCAGAAATTTGCACAATCCCACCACACATTCAACAGTCGGCACACCCAAGAGCTTTGTACAATCCACATATTGAGAAGTCTGCACACCCCAGAACGTTGTACAATCCCACCACACATTTGACAGTCTGCACACCCCAGAACTTTGTACAATCCCACCACACATTCAACAGTCTGCACACTCCAGAACTTTTTACAATCCCACCACACATTTGACAGTCTGCATACCCCAGAACTTTGTACAATCCCACCACACATTCGACAGTCTGCACATCCCAGAACTTTGTACAATCCCACCACACATTCAACAGTCTGCACACTCCAGAACTTTGTACAATCCCATCACATATTCAGATGTTACACACTCCAGAACTTTATACAGTCCCACCATGTATTCAGAAGTCTGAACCCCAGAACTTTGTACAATAACACCACATATTCGGAAGTCTACACACCCCAGAACTTTATACAGTCCCACCATATATTCGGAAGTCTGCACAGCACAGAACTTTTATACAATCCCATCACAATTTGGAAGTCTGCACACCCCTGAACTCTGTACAATCCCACCAGAATTTGGAAGTCTGCACACCCCAGAACTTTGTACAATCCAACCATATATTCGGAAGTCTGAACACCCCAGAACTGTGCACAATCCCACCACATATTCGGAAGTCTGCACACCCCAGAACTGTGCACAATCCCACCACATATTCGGAAGTCTGCACACCCCAGAATTTTGTACAATCCCATCACAATTTGGAAGTCTGCACACCCCAGAACTCTGTACAATCCCACCACACATTCGACAGTCTGCACACTCCAGAACTTTGTACAATCCCACCACACATTCGACAGTCTGCACACCCCAGAACTTTGTACAATCCCACCACACATTCGACAGTCTGCACACCCCAGAACTGTGCACAATCCCACCACATATTCGGAAGTCTGCACTGCCAGTAACATTTGGGACAAAAAATAAGTGCAAGTTTGAAAAACATATTCTCTCTCCAACTTCCACTCTATTAATATTAACCTGCTATTTATTATGTGAGACAAGCCTAGCATGCTCACAAGTAATGAGCCATTCTGCATTAAAGTGTTGCGAACCTAAAACAGCTTTTGAACGTGAGAGGATTATTTGTAAAGTGCACAGAATTGAGCACTCTCTTCACTCAGGCTCAGCTGTAACAGGTTCCAGCTTGCTGTGAACACAGGTCGGCTTCAACATGCGTAACGCCCTGTCCCCTTTTGTTTCCATCACTTCTGGCTGTCCTATCCGCAAAAGGGGAGGCTCCAGCTCCTGCAGGGTGCAACCCAACAGAAGGCCAAATACTCAAGAATTCTGCAAGGGAGGAGTAAAGGTGTGGATTCTGACCTACTTTCTTAGCACAGTTTGACATTACAACAGCATTGTAACACTAAGTATTGCCTTACTGTGCTGGAAATTGTTTCTGTATCTTGACTTGTGTATAGGTAGTACAGTTAAATAATTAGTGTCCGTGCCAATGACTACACTGTTCTTCGAAATTCGAAATTCACTAACCAAAAAATAATAAGGTTTGTTAAATTGTAAAATTTTACCCGTCTTCAGTGTTGAGTTGTATTTTGACACACAAGCCTGGAACTTGCTGATAACATTAAACATTGCTTCTAGATTAAAAATGTCAATTTAAAAAACAAAACAAAAACAGTTGCTTAGAATGTCATAACTTGTGGCCTTGGTAGGCCATGACGTTCAAACGAGTGCAGCACAAACAGAAACAAACACTGGCAATGCCAATAGGTTGGACTAATGAATTCTATAACATATGGTGTCAGCTATAGTAAGGAAACATAAGGCCACTTCTAGTAGAGAAGTTTTGCCAGCTCTTGAATTGTGTAGGGCCACTGTGATGGTGGGAGATGTATATGGAGCAGAAGTCTGTGGCCGTATCAATGTGTCTTTACTTATCCAAACTGAAAATACATTTATTAGGGCACTGTTCAGTTTGCCCCCAAGGACTCCTAACACTGCTACGTGTTGATTTAGCATTAAATAGGCTATACTACGTGGCTCTTTTAAAACCCCTGGCATATTGGGTGGCCTCCGAAAACACCGGAATTAGCCTCTTATAGAGACGCTCTAGTGGAACTAATCAGCATTGTATGTACTCTGTTGTGATGTAATGTTTATAATAGTTACATTTACTTACCTATGGATCTTCCTTTACTCTGTCCTTACTTCATGTTGGAATTGTCCTGATTGAGCATTCTATAGAATGTAAGGTGGACGACACTCGATCGGTGGCAGTTGCTGGTTGACCGGCGAGGCTGTCGGATGCCAGGTTACCTTCCTCAATAAAACTCTCTTCAAAACGACTTTTGGAGTACACAGATTTCTTGCAAAAACCATCTTAACAATTTTGGCGACGATTACTGGTTCCCTCGACGGTTCTGGATTTCCATCAACGTCTCTGGAGGTTACCTGCGATCCTGTTGGATTTCTTCTCTTCCTGTGTCTCTTGTTTGCCCGTTGTCCGCTGTTGCTTCCGTCTCTGAAGGTATTTTTTTTCCTTTTGATATTCTACTGAGAGATTCAGCAACAGAGAGATTGGAGGCTCGAGAGATTACGGGATTGTGAAAGTGTTAGCACGCGCCTGTTCCGGCAATGGACTCGTATACGTCACCCTGTTGGTGGAACACATATCGGGTTCGTCTTGGAATGCCCGGCGCAACTCACACAGACGCACGTTGTGAGTGACGTCGCACGTAATTGACATGCCTGCATTTTAGTTTCATCGGAAACCCGGATTCAAGTTCAGGTGTATTTCTGAAATACTTTTGTCTTTACAGTGCCACATCGCAGCGTTTAAACATTTCTACCAGTGATTATTTTGTTTTCTCTTCATTTATTCAACTCAGCGATTGGTGAGTTTTTGGGAGCTTCTCAGCAGAGAGATTTCCTTGCAATCTGGTACAGTTGGCGCAGTCACTGTCTGAGGTGTTTTATTCGGTGATCTGCACACCTATTTCTTAACTGACTTTTATACTTTATGTTATGTTACTATTTTGTCAAGCGCAACAGCTGCCCCAGCAAAGGGTCGTCCCGGCGCTAATGATCCATAAGATAATATACAGGGGACGGCGAGACTGAACAGAGAGCCTTAACAAGAAGGGAACAGAAAAGTCTTCACAGCCTTCCGGAAGGCAAGCATGTTGTCAATGCCCCGGATGGTCACCGGGAGGGAGTTCCAGAGCCTAGCTCCCAACACCCGGAAAGAGCGGCCACCCATCCGGCAAAGCCTGCTTTTAGGGATGACTGCAAGGTGCTGGCCAAAAGAACGAAGATTTCACTGCGGTACGTAGAAGGATAAAAGGGGCAGCAACATTTCTGGGCTATGCAGTTTAAGGATCTTGAATGCCAAACAGAGCGACTTTAATTGAATACGGGCGTCAACAGGCAGCCAGTGTAGTTTTTTAATCGTGGCCCGTGCCGAACATCTCCGAGGGAGGCCAACCAGAGTCCTGGCTGCTGAATTTTGTACTCTCTGGAAGCGGGCTATTTCCGCTTTATTGGCACCTAGTAGTAGGACACTAGCGTAGTCTATGCGTGACAAGATAACAGCTTGCACAACATGCTGACGCATGGCAGGTTCGAAAAAACCCAAGATAGGGCGTAGACTCCGCAACAAGCCTACACATGTTGCAGCCACTCTCTTGGTGTGTGTCTCAAGCCCAAGAGAGGAGTCCACCCAGACACCCAGATTTTTCACAGAGGTCCTATGCTCAGGCATCCCACCTAACGAGGGAGGCCACCAATGATCGTTCCCCAGGGCTGTGTTCTTCCCTAGCAGTAAAATCTCGGTTTTACCGGCGTTCAGCTGGAGACAGTTGTTGGTCATCCAGTGGGCCACTGCAGCAATACAGTCCCTAAATCTTGTGGCAGCGACAGAAGGGCTCTCAGAGAGTGCGACCACCAGCTGAATATCATCAGCGTATGATACCAGGGTCAGGCCCCACTCTCTGGCAATCGCTGCCAAAGGTTGAACATAAAGGTTAACAAGCATTTACAATGCAATGGTTTCGCCTTTGGAAAAGTTAGAGCTATTGGCATTGTAAATGACAAAATTTGTATTTATGTGTTGGTTTTGAAAACAGATAAATAAATGGCATTGTCATTTACATTGCCATTAGCTTAATCTCTTGCAAATCCGAAACCTATTGTACCCTACGGACAACAGCAGACAGCAATTACTACCACACACACACACACCCAGAGCCACACACACACACACCCAGAGCCC
This sequence comes from Lissotriton vulgaris, assembly GCF_964263255.1. Taxonomy (NCBI): domain Eukaryota; kingdom Metazoa; phylum Chordata; class Amphibia; order Caudata; family Salamandridae; genus Lissotriton; species Lissotriton vulgaris. The sequence continues at coordinate 49,383 of NW_028240617.1, read as the reverse complement.
GCCACACACACCCAGAGCCAGACACACACACACACACCCACACACCCAGAGCCACACACACACACACACACACACACAGAGCCACACACACACCCAGAGCCACACCCAGAGCCACACATACCCAGAGCCACACACACACCCCCAGAGCCATACACACACACCCAGAGCCACACACACACACACCCAGAGCCACAAACACCCACCCAGAGCCACACACACCCACCCAGAGCCACACACACACTCAGGAGAGCAAGCACAGCGAGGGGGCAGGGAAGCAAGCACAGCGAGGGGGCAGGGAACTAAAAGTAAAATACTAAAAATAAAATATTCCATGTCGCAATTAAAGTTACAATCAGCCAGTCACTGGTTAATGACTGTAAAAACATCATCATCACCTATGTACCGAAGGGAGGAGTAAAGAACCTCAGGATGCCCTTCAGTGTAAAAGTCTTCATTGGCTTAGGGTGCAGGTGGGCCTTACTTTTTTTTGAGCAAATGATGTGAACAGGCCCTGTCCCGTCCTGATGCTCATGTTATTTTTCATCTCTGGGGGTTTGGGGATAATTTAAGTGTGGCAACACTCCTCTGCTACAACAGAGGAACTGTCCCTGCGTTCTGCACCAATAGAACTTATACTGACGAGGGCCCTGGCACTTATTTTACAAATTAAGCACTGGTCGCCTAGCTATGTAGCTATGTAGCAAGGCTTTGAATACCGGTGGGAAAGAAGATGCATCGACTGTCAGTCCTGCCCACAGACCTCAGGGCAGTGACTAACCAAGGAAGGTAGATAATGACCAGAGTCAGCAGGTAGGTATAAACTGAAAATACACAAGTACCTCTAAAGAAGTTGGTACAGGGTTTCCCCACCCAGGTGCTGGATGAGTGTAGGGAGTGTTCCTCAACTTCAGGCTCAGAACTTGGGTTGATTAATAGGAAAGAACATGGACTGAGGTGGGCACTTGCATGTGAGAGCTGGGAGCAATACTAACAGCCCAATATACAATACATCCCAAACTATCTGCTTAGAACAACAGAAGCACTATTAACTACCAGTTATAAACAAACACCATTTTCTTTACTATGCTGATGAAATACCTTGTAGCAGTCACAACAGGTCCAGTGTACTCATGCTCACCATACAGTGTATTCCTGCTGGAGTACCCAGGCCTGGTGGTATACTGGTGGGACCACTTCGAAAGAGATGGTGTCTTGGAAGGAGAGACCCAGATACTGGTAATACCTAGATAGAACAGCCTACACAGAGGGTTGCTGGAGATTCTGACACAGCCCAGTGAGAGATGGCATACCGTGGTGGTAGTAGAGAAAAGCAGAATTGAGGATGCAACAAGTCAGAAAGAGAGGGCTGCGTTAGGATTCTGGCAGAATGCTAATGGCAAAGACAAGGCAGCACAACATTCAGAAAGAGTGGCATCTCTCCGTACAAGGCCCTGGGACAAATACAACACTTTTGAGAGTCTCTGCGGTCTGCAAATCCCTTTGAGGCTCGATGACCTTTCCACGCACAGCAGCTGAAGCAGCCAAGATTTCCTGGGTAGTAAATGCAATGGCAGAAGCTGGATGGAGAAACTTGCTGACTATTGTCATCCCATCTAGAGGGAGTGCATTGAGTCGTTTGACCGCAACAAGGTGTCCAGTATTCCACATGCACTCTTCAGTATTCCAGACTGGCAGGAGTTCGTACTCAAGGCCTACAGTGAAACAGCACACATCCCCTGTTTGCCTAATGCACAGGAATGAAGACATCGAGCCCTTAGCTGCAGGGGCTGGTGTACTTTCCATTTCCCACACCAACATAGTTGGACAAAACCTGATATGGGAGATGTAAAGCAGCATTTTCTTGGATTTGTTGGAGGTCATCGTGATACAGGGAAAGAATCATATGCACCCAGAGGCTTGCCTTTGCTTTCAAAACACTAGGTCCTGGCCATCCACAAGAACATGCATGCATTCCAATCCGGGGGGAGGAGGGGTACCCCGACAGCCACTAGGGAGGTACCTAAGCACCACAACAAACTAAAATACGACTGTTTCCCTAGACGCTATACAAAAGCACTCTTGTTTCCAGTAAACAAGGTCGCACCATCACCTGGGCACATGGGTCAGCCCTACACGCCACACACAACACAAGCAGTAAAATTATCAACGCATTTTCAGAAGACAGTCTGTAGCATTAACAATTCAAGAACGAAACAATTGGGCGTACTGACTGATGCGGGCAGAACACCGCATGTAGCAGGTTAACCTACGTGTGATGGAAAAAAAAAACGAGAAGTCAACGAGGGGCGCACTGCGCAGACAGGGGCAATGAGGCCGGGGCAGAAAGGTGGACAAGGAGTATGAGTGTGGTGGTTCAGCTGGTATTCAAGTGGGCACGCAGGACGGGGAGTGGGCGGGTTTGCGGGAAAGGTGTGGCGAGCTACGCATTTGTCTGCGGGGTGCGAGTATTGGGGGCGCTGTTTGGAGGGAGGGAGGGCTCGGAAGGGGACAAGGGTGATTGGGTGCAGGACATGCATCTATGCAAAATGGACGGAATTAAGAAGATATATTACAGGCAGATCACAGCATGTCGTGTGGATGGCACTAGAGGGTGAATAAGGACTAAAGGCATAATGCGGGAATTAAGCATGGATTGTGGATTACTGAACTTGTTGGCCATGAAGGGCGCCCAGCAGAGTGCAAGAGATAAGATAAGGTTCACGTTGCTGAGACTAGGACAATAATGAGCTTGGATGCAAGAACGTGAGCAGGCGCTGTCTCGAAGAAATTCTACTTGGGTTTGGGCTCTGGGGGATGGCAGGGTGCAAAAGCTGAAAAGGGGTGGAAGACAGAAAGGGCGCCAAAGGGAGGGGGAGTTGGGTCACCAACGCAGGCAGTCAAGTAAGACACGGCATAGGGGGTAGTGACAAGGAAGAAGGGGAGTGGGAAGGTACTGGGGGGGATGGGGCACCAACACGAGCAGCAAGGAAATAACAGCGGGGGGAGGAGGGGTGCTAGGATAAGGAAAAGGGGGCCGTCTTAGTAAAGGAAGGGGGTAAGATAAGGAGGCAGGTAGGGCCGCCTAGGGGGCGGGCTGGCGAATTGGGTCAGTATGGTGTGGGTGGGGGCTGCTTCACCAGGTATGCCAGGGAGTTGTGGAAGCCTCCTCCCCCCTCCCTCCGCCCTGTAAGTGAAATATGGAGGCAAGGGTCAACACAGCAGGGCCAAAGCTCCACGCATCTACGGAGTCAACAATATATACAGGGAGAAGGATGGGACTGTGGGAAGGGAGGGGGGGGGCTGATGTCCAAAGGGGGATGGGGGGCAGGCAGAGCTAGGAGAGGATGCCTATTCTGGTCTCAAAATGGGACGTCGGGCGGGATGGGTCAAGGCTGCCAGGGTACTACTTAGAACGTAACGAAGGGCAGTGAGCGAGGGGGGAGGGGTGTTTAAGCGGGGAGCGGCCAACGCGGTTCGGAGGCTACTGTGTACAAGAGCAGTGGTTGAATGAAGGGACGGGGCGTGATGGGGGGGGTGTCATGCATGTGCCTTTCATCCTTCTGGGGCCGATGGAACGGGAGTTACTGCCCCGGGCGCTGGGGGGGGACATCGCGGGGGTCGGGTGCTGTGGAGGCACAGACAAGGGTCCTCGGGGAGGCACGGGTGGGATCGTGGCCGGGCGATCCTAATTATTTATTTAGTGATTTAGGTGTTTATCTAGCGAGGACCTTACCCGAAGGCATCAGAGTGCTTGGCAGTGGGAACAATAATGAGGCATGAGGAGAAAATGACACGTGAACACATTGCAAAAGGAGGCGTGGAGTTACGGGAGGCAATAGTGGATATAGTGAGTGAGCGGAATACAGGAGGTAGCAAAGGGTGCAATATAGGAAGAAGAGTGACAAGGATACAAGAGAATAGGAAGTGCAAGGAGAGGTAGGATACGGCAACAGAAGGCAGACACTGAAGAACAGGAAGAAACGTACATAGTCAATGTGGCACTTGTGCAGGTATTACAAACTAACACGAGGTGCGAGGTAGCGAAGAGCGGATGTGCAAGACAAAAAGTGACTCGTGCCGGTTGCAAAGGACAACGGGAGGGGTGGGGGGGCGGGAAAGGAATGGACAACGGGAGGGGTGGGGGGGCGGGAAAGGAACGGACAACGGAAGGGGTGGGGGGGCGGGCGGGAAAGGAACGGACAACGGGAGGGGGGGGGCGGGCGGGAAAGGAACGGACAACGGGAGGGGTGGGGGGCGGGCGGGAAAGGAACGGACAACGGGAGGGGTGGGGGGCGGGAAAGGAACGGACAACGGGAGGGGTGGGGGGCGGGAAAGGAACGGACAACGGGAGGGGTGGGGGGGCGGGAAAGGAACCACTCACCTGGACTTCCTCGGCCGGCGGACAAAATTAGTGGCATGGAACGCTCCTCATGAAGGACTGCATGACACGGCCCTGGCTGTAGACGGACGGCTGAGACCCACGGAGAAGGTGACCCGACACGAGGGAAGGAGGAGGCGCACGGGGATGCACGGGACAAAGGTGCAGGGGACATGGTGATTTCTACTACGGGGGGGGAGGGCCTGTGCTCGGGAGCCTCGGGACGGTTGATCGATGCAGGCTGCTTCCTCCTTCCGGCTCTCTCCGCCTCCTCCTGCGATGACGCGGAAGGGGGCTCGGCCGGCTGGGCCAATCCCAGCGCGGCCCGGGCTTGAAGGCGGGCGCTGCTTCCTCCTCTCACTCGGGGCCGCGGCTGTGAATACACGGAGCAATGCCGGGTGGGCACCGGCCTTAAATCTAAATATTAAGCGAGGTGGGCACTCGCTCGGGGTACCACAACAGCGGCAAGGTCCCTGGCAGGGTAGGCACCTGCCAGCGGACAAAATAATCGAAAATCAGGTGCCGGCAATGCCGGACCAGATTCGGGGGCGTTCCCGGCTTTTGGCTGACGTATCATGACGTAGCCAAAAGCCAAAGATTCTCGGGAACGCCCCCGAATCTGGTCCAGCCATGACGGACGCCTCTCTGTTCCATTGGCTAGCCTCCATTTATGGAGCTAGCCAATGAAGCAGAGGGGCGTGTTCAAGTCACCCATACTAGAAACTACAGATTTCTCTGGAGGCGGAGCTTACAGCTCCGTTCCCCAGCGAAACCTAAAAAGGGACGGGCTGAGTGCCGAGCCTTGAGGGACACCCTGCGCAATGTGATGGAATTTGGACAAAAAAGGGGGGGCAGACACTCGAAAGGATCTGTCCTGGAGAAAAGAACGAACCACTCAAGGGCCCGATCTCTCACTCCAGAGTCCTCCAAACGACGCAACAAAATTTTATGCGACACCGTGTCGAATGCAGCGCTGAGATCAAGTAAGATCAGCGCTGCACTCTGACTGGCGTCTAGGATTTTTCTGAGGTATTCAGTAGTGGCCAACAATGCGGACTCTGTGCTGTGGCCAGGTCTGAACCCATTTTAAGAAGGGTCCAGAATGTTATTTTGCTGCACAAATTCCCCCAGCACAGCGTTAGCATGGGCCTCTGCAAGTTTTGACACCCACGGGAGAAGTGATATGGGTCGAAAATTCTCCAGCTTAGCGGGATCGAGAGTCGGCTTCTTTAATATCGGGGAGACCCAGGCCTGTTTCCAGGTAACAGGAACAGTGGCCGTAGAGAAAGACAGATTAAGTAAAAGACTCAGAGAGGGTAAGAAAAAGTCTAAGGAGTCAACAAATTGTATAGGCCGCATAGGGTCTGCTGGACACCCAGATTTCACTTTTTTGCAGATAGTCGCTAGATCAGTAATAGTGAGGTCGGGAATACATGCCAAAATAGATTTACCAGAGCTAACACTAGTAGGATTAGCAGATTCAGGAGTACATTGTGGGAAGGCGCTATAAATCTTATTGACTTTTTCAACAAAAAAGGTAGCTAGGTCCTCACAATGCTGTGCCGAAGTAACACAGGAGGTGGGGGCCTGTTTAGTTTGCAGCTCCTGCGCTAACTTAAACAGGCATTTAGTGGGGTTTGGGCTGGTCTTAATTTCAACAGCATAAAAAGCAGCGCGTGCAGCACAGATGGCCTTATGATACAATTTTAATTTGGCCAAATACAGGCGCTTGTCCTCCTCACTGTATTCTCGCCTCCACAGGCGTTCAGCCCTCTTGCAGTCTTTCCTTAGTGCTCTAAGGGAATCATTATTCCAAGGGTGAGAGGGGGACCTACGCCCTTTGGTCCATTTAGCAGGAACAAGGGCGTCAAGCCCCTTAACAATCCACTTATGGAAGTTGGCATATGTAGCTGTCACATCGGCTTTCCCATCAGGGAACATTCCCAAAGTCGACTGGAGGTCAGAGGGTTGGAGTTTGTGCCATGGTCTCTTAAAGGCCCGGTTTTCCCCCATGATTTTTATAGGTTCCCTGACCCGCACGGTGGCCTTAATAAAAAAATGATCAGTCCACCCCATGGGATTTGGGGCGTCTACCCTAAGCTCCAGAATGTTAGAGAACAGAGGGTCGAGCACATGGCCCGCCACATGTGTGGAGGTATGGACCAAGGATTCTAACTGAAGCCCTGCCAAATCACTTAGGAGGCTTCTAATAGCCACGTCCTGGCACACATCAAAGTGAAGATTTAAGTCTCCCAAGATGGTGAAGTTAGACAGTCCTAACACTAGGGGACTCACTACCTCCAGTAGTGATTGAGTAAACACATTATCTTGTTTCCCTGAATTTAAATGGTGTGATTTTTCCACGATGATTTTCACACTTCATATGTAATATTTGACTCTCAAATTATTAGCATTGTGTAGTATACATTATTTATTGTCATTTTATTCTTGCACTTTTCATTTCTACAACTTTTTGGTGCTCACTTAGCCATGTATGACCCTCATTCTAATGTTATTATGCCACCTCTGTTTTTGCCTTCACCAGGTACTCCTAGTATTATATGGGGTTAGAAATGTTAGAACATTATATTATTGCTCTTGATGGTGTTAATTTCTCTCCTGCTAGAAGGAAGGCTTTATTATTGAGTGCTCTAGGAAGTGAGGGTCAACAAGTTTTTTAAGTATCTCCCCGTGGCTGTGGGTCCTAATGGACAACCAATGGATAATGAATACAAAGAAGCTGTTCATCGTTTGAAAAGAAGGTTTGCAAAAGAAGTCAATTTAGTTATGGCTAGGTACAAATTTTATACTCAACCTCAATCTGAGGGTGAGAGTATCGATTTTGTAGCCAGGCTACACGAACTTTCAGTGAAGTGCCATTTTGGGACAATGTGTGAAGAATTAATTCGGGACCAACTCATAGTACAATGTCGAGATAAGAAGATACAGGAGAGACTTTGGGCAGCCAAGAATCCTTCACTCAAAGAGGCTATTGATTTAGCAAAGGTAATTGAAGAGTCACAGAAATGTATAAAGGAATTAAATAAGAGAGATAAACCTTCCAATGATATTGTGAACATTAGCACGGAAGATGCAATTAAACTAGCAAGGAAGATGAAGTTGCTCTAATGCAGTCTCTAAAAAAAGTGGTAAAAATGTAAATAGTTTTGGTAATGTGTCAAAACTAAAGAATAGAGAATGCTTGAGGTGTGGTAGCCAATATCATTTGGCTGTTTATAAGAAATGTTTTGCTCTAGACCAAATGTGTAGAAAATGCATCCGTAAAGGTCATTATGCACTTATGTGTAGGTCATCTGAGGGTATGGATAAGTTTAAATCCAAAGTAAATGTTGTCTAACCTGATTATGATTTCAAACAAACACTCAATCGAGTGTTGGTTTTGGGTGAAAACTTTGACACCAACATTGTTGGAGATGGCATTCAAGATATACGGAGAATAACGAGACCCACTGCTGAATTTAATGTTTATGGTAAAAATGTTACCCTTATGGTTGATTTGGGATCTATGTTTACTACTATATCGGAAAATCTTTTCAACATGTTATGGAGGGTGTTCCTCTTTTGAACAAAGATATAAATCTGGTTAGTTACGAAGGTGAACCAATTGATATTTTAGGAATTGTGCATGGTTCAATTACATTTGGGTCGAGATCTACTGATGGCAAAGTCTACGTTGCTAAAGATGTTCCACCAATCATTGGTTGGGTGCATCAGTATGATCTACATATCCTAATTAACCCAAGATCTCCCAATGAAATTATGGTAGGTGAGGATGTTATACAAATTGATCATATCCCTCAAGATGACCACAAAGTTTTTGAGAACAGATTAGGCTGTGTGAAAGGTTATTTACATAAAATAATTCTTATACCTAATGCTTGTCCAGTTCAGCACAAGTTAAGAAAGGTACCACTGTCAGTCAGGAAAGGACTTAAAGACCTTCTTCAGGAGTTGTTAAGCTCAGGAGTTATAGAACCTGTGGAAGCGTCACCATGGGTTTCGCCAGTGGTTTTGACTTTTAAATCGGATGGCCGTCTTAGGTTGTGCATAGATTTGCGATCTCTTAACCGTGATATTGTAACGGATACCTTCCCATTGCCCAATATCATTGAGTTATTACAGTCGGTAGGTGGTGGTAAGTACTTCACAAAAATTGACTTTAGGAGTGCTTATCACCAAATTAAACTTCACCCAGATTAAAGAGCTCTCACAGCTTTTATTACCACAGAGGGCACCTTTCAGTTTACGCCTATGCCGTTCGGCTTGGCCTCGGCTGTTTGTGTATTCCAAAGAATTATGGCTAATCTGTTTCAAGGTCTGATGAGAGTGGTTTATTTCCAGGACGACATTTTGGTTTCTGGAAAAACGGTTGGAGAACATAATGCCACACTGAGACAGGTCCTTTGAAAACGTGAACATATAGGTTTAACAGTTAATAAGGACAAATGCTAGTTTCTAACTGAACTGGTTGAGTATTTGGGGTATACCATTTCCAGTGGAGGCTTAACTCCTAAACACGACCTGTTAGAGGCTATAAAAGATGCTCTGCATCCTAAAGACAAGGATCAGCTTAGGTCTTTTTTAGGCCTCGTAGAATACTATTCAAAGTTTGTGAAAGCATTTGCTGATCTTTCAGAACCTTTGAGATGTCTTTTGCGTAAAGGGACAAAGTTTGTGTGGAGCAAAGAACAGCAGGAAGCCTTTGTTAACATTAAGGATACGTTTTGTAATGCTGGAATATTAGCTCCTTTTATCTCTGAGTGCAAATCTATTCTCACAGTAGACGCTAGTCTTACTGTAATTGGTGTTGTTCTTTCCCAAGTGCAACGTAGTGTCCTAAGATCTATCACCTTTGCATCTAGAACTTTAACACAAGCGGAAAGGAATTACTCAGTAATCGAGAAAGAGGCATTGGCTGCTGCATGGGGCGTTGAACACTTCAGAGTATATCTTTGGGGTTCTAGATTAGTTATGAAAACAGATCACAAACCTCTAATGAAAATATTGCATGCTGGAGGTGCTGGTAAGGGGTCTCCTCGTTTGGCTAGATTCGCTGCTAGATTGCAGGAATATTCGTATGATATTGAATTTATTCAGGGATGGAGAAACTCGCAAGCTGACTGCCTATCTCGAACGTCTTTAGATTGGGAAGTTGTGGATAAAGATATTGCTAAGAAATTGGAGTCTGAAGAACCTGTGGCTTTAATATGTGAAGTTTCTGACTGTAGTTTGGGTGCGTTCTCAAAGGCGCAGTGGGTGCATGAAATGCAATCTGATTCCATTTTGAAGGAAGTTATGTCCTTGATCAAGAGAGGAGCACCGCGTGAAAATATGGTGCCCATCGCCATTAGACCATTTTGGAGACTCTTGGATGAATTGACTGTGTGTGGTCATGATGTCATTAGGAGAGACAACAGGTTTGTGCCTCCTAGTGGTCTTCGTCTACATATATTTAAACTTGCTCATGAAGGCCATTCAGGTCAAGGAATGACTGTTAAAAGAATTAAACAAGAATTCTGGTGGCCTGGAATGGATTACAAGATTCGCAAATGGGTGGAAAATTATGTTTTGTGCAAGGAAAGTGAGAAAAGGCTCAAAGTAGGTAATCAAAAGAGCATGGGGCATATCACTTATCCTGGTAAGGCTTGGCATACTATTTGTTTAGATTTTATTGGTCCACTCTTTGAACTCTCTTTAGATTTGCGGTTTGCAGTAGTCATCATTGATATTCATTCAAGGTGGTTAGTTGTGAAATTTGTTAATGACATTACCACTAAATCCACAATTAATGTGTTAGAAAAGTTGTCTATTGATAAATGAGTTCCACATTTTTTGCTGACAGATAATGGTACGCAGTTGACCTCAGGAGAAATGCGGTGTTTTTTGGAAAAATGTGGTATCAAACACTCTTGTACATCTTTGTACAATCCTATGGGAAATGGTATAGTGGAGAGAGCGAATAGACTAGTGAAAGAAAATTTACAGTTAGCGTTGGTAAATGGACAATCTCCTAGACATTTAATTGAAGAAATGCTTTGGGTATATCGTTCAATCAAGCATAGTGTTACTCATTTGTCTCTGTTTCAAAGTATGAGAGGGCGTTTGCCTGGTTCTAGGTTAGATTGGGTGTTCTCTGAGGGAGGGTCTCCTGAAGATTTTTCCGATTCCAAATATAGGTTTGGTGAATGGGTCTAATTGAAGAGTGGAAGAGCAAAAGCTGGTCTTAGCAAATTTTCGGGTCCCCATCGGATTATTAGCGTTGCTAAGCATTTTGTGGTGGTTGAAGGTGGTCAAAAATGGAATCTACGTAGAGTTGCTCTCTACCAAAGGAGGGGGTTCTGTTGTTAAGCAGTCTTGTGACAATGAAGGGTGTTCTGGTGCTATGTTTATTCCTGATTGCCATCCTAATTCTGAAACAGAGAAGATGGGTCAGGTGGTTGTTGAACGCAATGTTTCTCCTGATGTGGGCGGTGAACACAACTCTACTCGTGGTAATGATGGGAGTTTGGAAGCTTGTTAGGACACCTTTGTTAATTCTGGTTCTAGAGTTCACAAACCTCCTTCATATTTGCAAGGCTATGTGACTGTTTGATTTCTAGGTGGTCTGATGTTACTGTTTGTACCTATACTTTCTTTAGGTACTTTGTTTTTTTTGTTTTCTTCTTTTCTTTCTTTTCCTTCTCTTTCTTTCTGTTCTTTTTTATTAAAGACGAAGGATGTGTTGTGATGTGATGTTTATAATAGTTACATTTACTTACCTCTGGATCTCCATTTACTCTGTCCTTACCTCATGTTGGAATTGTCCTATTTGAGCATTCTGTAGAATGTAATGTGGACGACACTCGACGATCGGTGGCAGTTGCTGTTTGACCGTCGAGGCTTTTGGATGCCAGGTTACCTTCTTCAATAAAACTCTCTTCAAACGACTTCTGGAGTACACAGATTTCTTACAAAAACCATCTTAACACAGTCCCTGGCTCAAGAAGGTAAAATACTTGTGTGAAGTTATAAACCCCTCCCACGCTCATGACGAGCTGAGCTCGTCACGGCCGTTCGAACGCTCGCACGCGGGGCTAATTCCCCCCACTGTGCTGAACGTTCTATTAAACCGGGTGTGGCCGTGACGAGCTCAGCTCGTCATGAGCACACGAGAACGTGGCTCATGACGATTTGAGCTCGTCATGAGCACCGGGGCGCTGTGCGCACCCCCGCCCCCCAGCACAGCAGGGGAATCAGCCCCACAGCAAAGGGGTTAACAAGGAGGAAGTATGACACTCCTCAACTGCAATGAGTAAACATATAGATGTCAAATGTAAGCAAGCCAAGGATCAGGCACTTGCAACCTAAAAGGCTGTTCATAAAGTTTAGAATTAGCAGTGTATCACTAAGATCTTTTACGTGCAAATGGGACAAGTGTAGACTTTCACCCTCCCATTGCCCCTATGCTTCCAGAGACAGAAGAATATTTTTTTTAAAATGTGTCCAGGGTATGCTCTGCCTTGGAGAAGGTGGATCACTCCAGTTTGTAAATGTACAGGCATAGTAAACTATTGGAAGTCTACAGGCTTCTCAGATGCAACACGAAAGACAACATTGTGTTTGCTATCTCCAGGTTTCTCTTTTGGGCCTGGAGAATTAGATCGAGCAAAGTTGCCACAGAGGTCTGAAGGCTCAGACTGGTAACTTGAGTGTTCTGAGCCATACGTTGCACTTGCACTTTAGAGATCTTGCTGCTATTTTAAAATATCTATACTTATGTTTGTTTTTAACAATGTTTCCTAGTAGTGAGAATTGTTTTGTATGTTAAAGTGTTTTAAGTTATTTTATTACTTTAATGTTTCTTATATAAGCTGAATTTAAGTAATATTGCAATGAAAGTGCATTTTGTCTTATTGATGGCTTTAGGTGCTCAGTAAGCCGAAATACATACACCCTCTCACTCATCTTTGCACTCATGCATTCATCCATCCATCGCCTCATTCCTGCATTCACACTACGCCAAAACCACAATAAAGACTCACAAACCCAACAAGATAAATCAAAAGAAATTATGTTGCCATCTAAACACAACAGAAATATGGCTCCAATACCAAAACTAAACTTAGCAGCTGAGTGTCAATCTTGATGTGACATTGTAAATAGTCTATTCTTGTTTTAAAGTTCCAGCATGGCTGACACATTTAGAACCAATGCAATGGTCATCTTGGATTGGTAAAACAATGATACACTATGGCCAAAGGCATTACAGAATAGTGCATGGTTTAGAGGCAGTGGCCATGTGGGATGTGATGCACCACAGGTGAAATGAGCAGCAAGCAAAAGACATATTATCACTGACTTTGTAGCTGCTGTATACTCTTAAGAAAAATTTTAAATAAAAGAGACCAATCAAAATAAATTAAAGCGGAAATATAGAGTGAGGAAACAAAACTACAGAACTGGCCAACCTGCAGAGACACTGAAGACCTACTGTGTTGGGCATAGGCTTTCACACAAGGCAATCATCAGGTTCACTGTAAAGAAAAATCCAAATATGTACAAACTTAGAGTTGTTAAAACAATACAAATTCCTCCTAAGAGAGCTTAATAAAGATTATCATAGTGCACATCTTCTATTCCCATGGTTTCTTCAGGTGGGTCACCAACACCAAAATAACAGCCCACTACAGAAATCTGTGAGATTTATTGCAGAAAATACCTGCCTTTAGCACACGCGTTTCACATTCATTAAGCCAGGTTCACTTGCTTTGTCATACTTTTTCATTCCAAAAGGTCACACCTGAGGAATCTGACATAAGATTTCCTAGGGAACCGATAAAAGGTATATCCTTTACAGTTGGCTTGAACCTATAACATTGGTTTACTGAACTGGCCATCAGCTGGCCACTATCATGTATGAAGCTAGAAAATGACATATGTACAAAATGAAAGTTGCAAAAACAATGTATAGCCCGTCTCAACATGGACCAACAAAAATCATCATCAGTGAAAATATTCTATCCCCAGGGTTTGTCATAGTGGCTGACCAACGCCAAAACACTTGCCTTCTATGGTAATGTTAATTGTAACAAAATAAATGGCTGCAGCCTGTAACATCGTGTGATAATAATTCACGGTTAGAGGACTACTGGCTTTAGCAAATGCTTTTTACAATAAATAAGCCACGGCTACAACTTTTTTCGTACCTTTTCATAACAAACAGACCAGATCCTATTGCATCTGAAGCAGCTTTCCCCAGTGCATCAATTATACCTTTGGCCTATTTTTGGTTACTCACCTTAACAAACCCAGCCCTACTGTGCTGAGCATACGCTTTCCCACAGGGAAGCCATCAAGCATAAAATTACAAATGTATATAGAATTACACTCATCTACCTTTATCAACCACCAGGGTTACTGGGATCGAAAGCCTGCCATCTTGACCCGGACCACGACCCTGGCGACTGAATTGACAAATGGTCACAGATCACAGCACCGAGAACACAGAGGAAGCCCCTTCTGAGTTGCTGAAGCTTGCAGGCACCCCAGGTCAATGTGTAAGCTACTTTAGAGCCTCGAGTGTGCAGATGTTTTTGGATAAGCACCATCAGAGTCCCACTACAGTGCAGCCATCTTGACAGCCGACACTCAGTTACCCTCTACAAACACAATCCATTCTTATATGGATTGATGTTAACATATGTTTTTCACAATAGATCCGTCAGGCCCACTGCCTTGATAGTAAGATTTCAAAATAAAGCGATCAGGCTCATAGCTGTGATCCCTGTCCTGCTGTCCTGTTGCTTTGCCACAAGTTGCAAATTGCAAAAACGGACTGAAATCCAAATTAGTAGGGAGACGCTGAGCCCTGCGATCAGAGCTGTTTTTTAATGGTAGAAAATAAGGCACAGCACGAGAGCACATACACTCCCTTATCATTGCTCTCATCCGGTCCCTTGTGTGTGTACTGCCTCTATACCACTGCCCCAGTTGTCTTCTGCATGGCTGTTTAGCTAAATTATCCCCATTATCTGCAGCTTTGAGATTAGGGGATACTCAGAGAAGTTAGAGTTATGTCATGAAGAGGGCAAAAGTTTGGGCAGGTTAAGGATGGAAAAAAATACTTAAGAACAGATTCAAATGGCGAAGTGTGGCTCACTGGTTAGAAGCGGCAGACCCTGAAGCAGAGGTCGGCCCGGGACCAGGGTTCAATTCCCGACGCAGCAGGGTCTTGGGTCAATGTCCGCGGACTCGATAATTCTCGCCTAGGTGCCTACACTAACCATGGGCCCCACTCTGCAACTCTGGGCAATAGCTTGCTTAATCTCCACAACGGCCCTATCAGCGCCGGGGATGCCTGACTTCACCTTGGGAGTGCCCAGGAGGGACCATCTCACAGGGAAAGCCAGGACTGGTTCCCCAGCGGTATACAGCGCCAGGATGCCCCGAGTGATGGGGTAACAGTGCGCTTTACAAGTATACATACATTTACATTTACAAATGAATTTAAATTAAAAAACCAAGAGAAACAAAAATGTCACCCACGTGCATATCTGCTGAAAATTGCAAGGGGGTGATGGATAAGAACATTTCATTACAGGCAAGAGACTAGGAACGCTGCTATTCCATTCATCTAGACCAATTAATCATGCATAAACCCCAATAAATTACATTCATTAAATAAATGGATAGTGTGAGAACTTGCTTTTTCAAAATTCAGCAGCCACTGTAATTTGAAGCACAGGCCCTATCAGGATTTGAATATTTTTCCACAAAAATAAGCCAAAGTGACTCAATATTGAGTTAAACAAACCAAGGGTGTGTTCGTCAACATTTGAAGCCAGTTTAGTCTGAAAATTAACACTTCGTGCTCCAACTGAAACATGTCTGTACCAGATGTTTGTTCTCAGCTAACCTTAAGTACGAAAGTTAAATCCTTCCCTCCTGCTTCCATTTACTGCATAAAGAATACTGTATCCAGTTCAAGAATATTGGTTTACGGTCAAACAGTTACATTACGGTTTTAGAGCTGGTGTACATACATGCCTACTATACACTCACAGACCACAATGAGTTTAAAGGATGGGTTTTGAAACGTTGGGCATACACATAAGCATGATGTCCCTTTGGCACGTGATAACTAGAATAGCCCGTCGATTTTTCAGGCATTGTAAACTTCCTTCCTTTGCTAATAATAAGTGACCTTGCTCAGTTTTCCCACTTTAGTCACTATTCTGCAGTGAGTCATATAAGCAGTATTCTAACGACTTCAAGGTACAAGCCACAAGCCACTTGGATTTAAATGACAACAGCAGTTTGAAAGAAGTGAATGGTAAGGAATGCAAATATTCATTTTAGCTAAATTATATGTACAGCATGAAACAAACTGGACAGATTGTTGGTGGCTGAAACAAAACTTCAGTTCTAATTACTAAGCACAACAACATTACTCATTTTACCACATAGCCTCGGAGTTTTGAGCCAGCCAGATTACACAGATGTTATGGTCTGTCAACTAGGCCCTTTGTCTGGTGATGCTCAATCGTCACTAACACCCCACCACGTCAAGCTGCCAAATTCAGAGCAGGTGCAGTTTCACCAATGAATATCTCCAGAGCCAACATTACTTTAATGGGACCTATGCAAGGAAAGGAAAGTTGCATCAATATGTACATCAATGAGAGTAAGAAAACAAGAGAACACAGTGATTCATCCAATCTAGACCTCACCAAGCCAATCCAGCAGAAGCTCTGTATCTTCAGTGTGCTAGCGGACAGTGTGTTTGATGCTGTCCACATCTACCACTCCTAGATGATCTGTTTCTGTACTCACCAGAAGCAGCTGCTGTAGCTGGGATGGAGTCCAGGTATTATGAAGTGACAAGAAGCTGCAATTTTGGTACTGCTGTTTGTTGCTAATGTCTGTTGGCGGTGGCGACTTTGGTGTTTTGGAAGGTTGCCTGAGAGGATGACAGCAGCGCTGACGTGAAATTTCTCAGCTCTCTTGGTCAGAGAGCCTCCACCTGCCAGTAAACAAGACAAAAGTGTTCACAACTTAGCCAAAAATATTAGAGGTTGTCTAGTGTACGTGTTGTAGGCAACACATCTAAATTTCCTTGCTGTGCATGATCCAAGCTGTTGTAACTCAGGCTGTCAATGCTATATTTTTGTTAGGTCTGGCTTGACATAGAAGCTGTAATTTGACGTTATGTGGTCAACAAAAACAGATTTCAAAGTACTACTGAGAGCTGGGCTTAGGCTCCACCCAACTGTTGCTTCCCCAGAGAACAGGATTCGATTGTGCTGAGGTTTTGTACTTCCACTGAAAAGAATGCTCGTATTGCACTTTTTGGGATTGTGGAAAAGCTTAACATCACTATAGCAGGAGCAAGAGGGTCATTGTCTGCCTTGCGACAGTCAGTCAGACATGCACATTTTAAACTTCTCTAGCCTAGCTGTCTTTGACAGGCTGGGTCCTGCATTGGAGCCTGCTTTGAGAGAAAACAGGAGGAAGATGTTGCGTTGCGCAGGAAGGTACGTGTACCTCATTTATTTTTGTTGTGTCACTTGCCTCACCACCCTCAGTACATTCCAGCCGCCACTGGTGAAATTAATATGTTAACATCAGCCCATTTAAAGGTGGTTTGCTCTTATTTTGTATGAAAGCCTGCAGAGAATCAATCAATCAATCAATGACATTTATAGAGCGCACTACATACCCGTAGGGTCTCAAGGCGCTGGGGGTGGGGGGGGTGCCGCTACTGCTCGAACAGCCAGGTCTTCAGTTTCTTCCTGAAGGAGAGGTGGTCTTGGGTCAGGCGCAGGTCGGTCGGTCAGGAGGGAGTTCCAGGTCTTGGCGGCCAGGTAGGAGAAGGACCTTCCTCCTGTAGTCGCTCTTCGGATGCGGGGGACGGCGGCGAGGGCGTGGTTGGCTGATCGGAGGTGGCGTTTGGGAACGTAGAAGTTGATTCAGCTGTTGAGGTAGCTCGGGCCTTGGTCGTGTAGGGCTTTGTGTGCGTGGGTGAGGAGGCGGAAGGTGATTCTTTTGTTGACGGGGAGCCAGTGAAGGTCTCTCAGATGTCCGGAGATGTGGCTGGTTCGTGGGATGTCGAGGATGAGTCTGGCTGAGGCGTTCTGGATCCGCTGGAGTCTCTTCTGGAGCTTGGCGGTGGTACCGGCGTAGAGGGCGTTGCCGTAGTCCAGTCGGCTAGTGACGAGGGCCTGGGTGACGGTCTTCCTGGTCTCGGTGGGGATCCACCAGAAGATCTTCCGTAGCATGCGTAGGATGTTGAAGCACGCCGAGGAGACGTTGTTGACTTGCCTGGTCATGGAGAGGGAGGAGTCCAGGATGAAGCCCAGGTTGCGTGCATGGTCTGTCGGTTTGGGTGCGGTGCCCAGGGCGGGAGGCCACCAGGAGTCGTCCCAGGCGGAGGGTGAAGAGCCCAGGATGAGGACCTCCGTCTTGTCCGAGTTCAGTTTCAGGCGGCTGGTCGTCATCCACTCGGCTACCTCTTTCATCCCTTCGTGCAGGTTAGCTCTGGCGGCGGCGGGGTCGTTGGTCAGGGAGAGGATCAGCTGGGTGTCGTCGGCGTAGGAGATTATGTTGAGGTTGTGTTGGCGTGCGATGGCCGCGAGGGGGCTCATGTAGACGTTGAAGAGAATGACTCAGTTACTTGTAATCTCACAGATTACCCTAGTAGGCAAGGGTTTTAGTGTTGGCCACCCGCTCTGACACACTCTGTGTGTTTTCATTCTAATGATTCTTGGTAGGCTTACTGAGAGGGGGTGTATATTGTTTTGAAATCTCTACCTTTCTATATAACTATCATTTTATTACTGTATGCATGATGGTTATCAGTTTAGAGGCACTTAGATAGGCCTGTGTTGGTTATGGAATCAAACCACTGTTAAAGGCATAGGCCTAATCATTTCACTGGGAAAGGTCAGGACAGATTTCATAGGTCTGCGGTACGTATTATGAACGTTTATGAGAAAGCCAGTAGACCTGACTTATTATGGAAAGCATCTGTTAAAGGCAATAGGCTTTTATTGCTGGATTGGTATTACACTGTGCTAAAGCCAGTAGGCAGATATTTTGTGGTATCAGAATCTCACAAACTACTGCAGTAGGAAAGGGTTTTGGTATTGGTGCCCCACCCACATAATCTGTGGGGATCGAAGATGCACCATATAGTCATCATTATTAGGGTCTCGTAGGAGGGATTTTATGTTGTTTTGAAAACTGGAATTTTAGTACATATTTGTAATATTATTACAGTATACCTGATAATCGACTTGTGGGAAAGCTGATGCCCGAGACAGTACGCCTTCCGTGTCTGAGTGGTTGGCCAATCATTTCATTTTATGTTCCCCTTTCATTTATTTGCTGCTCCTCCTCCTCCTTTATTTTATATTCTTTTGTAAGAGTTCACTAAATCTCCTCAGACATTGCATATGGGCTGTTTGCTTGCCACCCATTTTATTTGTTGTGCACTGCATACCATCTGGGCTCTTATTCTAAGCCAGGGGACCATTATGGATGCTGCTGTCCATAGTGCATCATATTGTTTTACCATTCGAAGATAGCCAACACACTGGTTCTAATGTGGTAGCCATGCTGGAACTTTAAAACAATGATAGACTATATACCATACCACTGCAAGACGCACACCTGCTGGTGTGTTTACTTTTGGTTTAATTTATGCAATCATATTCCTGATGTGTTTAGATTAACCCTGGGCGGTGAACTCCGCTCCGCTTGTTGAGTTTTGAGCACTCCGCGTTACGTGGAGCTCAATGAGTTCCGAAAAACTCTGCGTCGTGGAGCAGAGTTTTTCCCTTGCTCGCGTTCACCTACGGCAAGTTGGCGAGCAAGGAAAATCCACCTCCAGGCGAGACTTTTTCTTGTTCGCCATAGTCAACACCAAGTTGGCAAGCGTGGTAAATAAACCTCCCGGATAGATTTCTCTACACTGGAAAGGGGGTCAGGTTTCTCATTGCGAGTGATTGCGTACGCTCGCGACCGCTCACGTTGAGAAACTGCCCGTTCGCTTTGAGAAAGCTGCAGCTCGAGTAAAAATCTACCCGAGCAGCAGAAAAGGAAAGAAAGGACCGCTTGTGCTGTGCCAGGTGCCGTTCGCAATGATTGCACCGTGCGAACAAGCATCAGCACTGTGCAAGCACCACAAACAGCATTTTTCTATGGAACTCCGCCGCTTGCGGAGCTCCGCGTAGTGCGACTGAGTTTTTTTGGCACTTCGCGGCGTTCCGTGTAGTGCAACTCTGCCCAGGGTTAGTTTAGATAGCATCAGGCTTTCTTTTTTCAAATTGTATTATTTTATCTTGCATAAGTTGTTGAACTTGTGTGTGTTTTGGATGGATGCAGAAGAACAAAGATTAATAAAATAGTGCATGTATCATGATTTACTGAGTTTGGACAACCCCAAATGGGCCAAAAGACATGTTAATTTCTAAACCAGATGTATAAGCATTGCTGTTTGTTTTATAGTTTCGTACACCAGCTAAGATACCATTGGAAAACAACATGCATAGTTATCAAGTTTGAGTAGTACAAGTAAATTATATTATCGCAGCTTTCCACCTACTACTAAAAGAAGAAAAGAAAATGTCCTACGACCAATTGCTAAGACAACAGATCATTCCATGAAATCTAAGTGGACTCGTTTAAAACTGACAGGGTTGGTGTGAGTTTCATATAACTTGGAGACCCACCATTTTTACACCAACATATGACAGAGTCACAGTGATGTGAAAAAGGATGTACATCTTTTTAAGATTCTTTTATTTATAATTTAGTCGATGGAGGTACAAGCAATGTGAGTCAGTCTATGTGTGTTCCAAGGATACACAATGGTGTATATACAGGCAACAAGATAGTAGGACTACGTCAGGAGGCCTCACAGCCATAGCATTTATTTATTAATAAAGTTTTATATAGCGCGAACTTGATCTCGAAGGATATCAGAGCGCTTTACAATGGATTTTAATACAATCGATCCCTCCGTTCACACACGCAGCCCATAGGAAGCTCGACCCACCAGTCTCTGACTAGATTAAATACATCATGGTGTCTCGTGATTTTACCTGGGCTGCTAGGTCCTCAATGGGCCCATATATCCCTGGGGTGGGAAGCACTAGGAAACAGTGAGAAGGAGACCACCGATAATTTGTCAATAGTCGAGCCATTCCTCGAACCGGGGAATGCCCCCTTCTCCATGTCATGGTAATTCCGTGCTAATCCATTATTGCTGCAATCGCCACAAATTTTCTATATGTATTTGGAACATTCTTTTCGCATTCTTAGAGGTCTATGAATCGAGTGACCTTACCACTATGGTCAGTCACGTTATTCACGGCCTTCCCCACTCTGGACTAAAATTACATAACTGGGCAAAAGTGCCATGCTAAGGGTATGAAGCTCAACACTGAAGCTGCACACCTCTGGCACCATGAGATTTCAATCATGCCATATTTAACCAGGCCTGCTGGGGTGTAGTATGTCCCATGTATGTACTTAAAGTGTATTAGTCTGTGTTTCCCATTAGGGACGTTTTCCTTTGTCTGCTGGCAGCAATAGGCCATAGGTGTGCCTAAACTCTCATCTGCTTAGCGCCAGGATACCTTCCGGGTGATAGTGTGCTCTACAAATACTGACATAACATAGTGCCCTTGCGCCTCTGATATCTTGAAGCTCAAGTCCTGCAACCAGTCAGCTGTACTGAGAATAGTATCTACTACTGTTTCTATCATTACAACACTGTACATTGAGGCCATCTATCTGATTGCATGTAGGTTCGTTATTGTAAAAGAGAGTAGCTTTCACTCAGCAGGCCCATTCAACAGTGAGGGTAACAAGTCCTCCACGCATATTGCATGTGCAGCACTGCTAGTAGTGTAGTCCAGATAATCCAGATATGATCTGAAAGTCTTATTTATAAATGGATCACGCACTGTGTGCATCTGGCGATTGCACAATTGCTGCATTACTCCAGGGTCACATGCAGACTCTATTTGGAGGTTCTTGAATAGTAACATCATGGGGAAGTACATTTCAGGGACCCAAATATCGAGGCCACCGTCAACATAGCCCAAACTGTGCATTTAACTTTGTGTGTATTTCTCTTTTAAGCCCAAGAGGCTTTTTCATCAGCACAGCCTACAAAGGTTTGCCAGTCGCTCCTCCATCTCATAGAGGTGTGCCTGCCTGCAGTTGTGAAACCAATAAGCAAATTGCACCGGCATAAATACTACACAAGATTCCATAAAAAAAAAAATAAGATCTACAACCTTCATCTAGTCCAGTCCTGAAAGTAGATGAATCTAACTTAATGTGACAAATAACAAACACATTGTCATCATTTAATAAACAAAAAATATAACATTCAGAGGTCTTGAAAAAAGTGCGCACTTACGGCATCTGTATCGGTTAATAATATAATTAGAATCAAGAGCTGCCGAACAAGTTCACTTAATTATCAAGACATGCTACCACATGTACATAAAATCAGAAACAATGTCAATTTGGTCTGGATCATTCAGGTTCGGAATAACATCACGCCGATGTTAAACCAGATGTGTGGAGTTCTCAGAGATATAATTGCACCTGTGCATCAGTCTGAGAGGGGTATTAAAATCTATATTAAACAATACGTCCATTATGTCACAATGAGAAAGATCATTTACTAATGAAGAAAGGAGAAGACAGTTACTGATCTACGCAGAAGTTGGTGTCCAGCAAAATCTCCCCATGATTAGACTTATGAAGCCTCTAGAGACCACAAATAACCCCAAAGCTTCTAGAGTATCTACAGGCTGCTAGTAAGATGGTAAGTGTTAGAGCTCAATCAATCAATCAATCACTGCATTTATAAAGAGCGCTACATACCTGTGAGGGTCTCAAGGTGCTGGGGGGGCCGCTACTGATCGAAGAGCCAGGTCTTGAGGAGTCTTCTGAAGGCCAGCAGGTCCTGAGTCTGTCGTAGGCTGGTGGGGAGAGTTCCAGGTCTTGGCGGCGAGGTAGGAGAAGGATCTGCCGCCGCCGGTGATTTTCCAGATACGAGGAACTGTGGCGAGGGCGAGGTTGGCTGAGCGGAGGCTTCGGTGGGGGTGTGGAAGCTGAGTCGGTCGTTGAGGTATGTAGGTCCGGCGTTGTGTAGGGCTTTGTGTGCGTGGATGAGGAGTTTGAAGGTGATCCTCTTGTTGACGGGGAGCCAGTGCAGGCCTCTCAGGTGGGGTGTGATGTGGCTGCGTCGGGGGAAGTTGAGGATCAGTCTGCCGAGGCTTTCTGGATTCGTTGTAGTCGTCGCAGGAGCTTGTTCCTGAGTAGAGGGCGTTCCCGTAGTCGAGTCTGCTGGTGATGAGGGCCTGGGTGACAGTTTTTCTCGTGTCGGGAGGGATCCATTTGAAGATCCCGCGGAGCATGCGGAGGGTGTTGAAGCAGGACGCGGAGACGGCGTTGACTTGCCTGGTCATGGAGAGGGTGGAGTCGAGGACAGCTAATATGATTCTACCACGGCTAGCCATGAGAAAACGGTTTTATTCAGAAAAAAGTTTTTGCTGCACAGTTTAGGTTTCAAAAGCAACACCTGAATAAACCACAAGACTTCTGGAACAGTATCCAATAGATGGATTAAACCAAAATTGAGTTGTTAGGCTTCATGTAGAATGACACACCTGTCAAAAGCCAAACACTGTACCAATGAAAGAACATCATACCATTTGTTTAGCCTGGAGCACAAGGTATAACTTGTGGGCCCGTTTTGCAGCCACAGGACCTAGATACTTAACAACGATTGCGTCCACCATGAATTCCTCTCTAGAATAGCACATTCCATTAAAAAACGTAAGACCATCATTTTCGAACTTAAACTTAAATAAAGTTCGCTCATACACAACCCAATGATTCACAACACATCAATAAATTTACAATTGGGAGACTGGAAAAGAAGCATAATTTTTTAATGTATAAGGTAAAGTCCAACCGACAACCCTACAGAAAACTTGTAGCAGATCTAACAAGAGCTGTTCGCTAATCAGGGCCACTGAAATTATGCTATTTTGTGACCACATCGCTTTCCATATAATTATGGATTGTCTGCATCGTCTGTCATCTGCTGCATATTTTGCAAATTGTAAAAAAAGGAATATAATTGTTTCTGGATTAAACAGATCAAAAGTTATCAAAAAAAATAGCAACATGTTGCTGTGCAGTCGAAGGGCCTCTCCAAAGGTTGACTGGCCACTTTTCTGTAGTTTTTGCGTATCTGGGTGTTAAACTGGTGCTAATGAGATGAACCCGATGCCAAGACAGTGTTAACATTCGTGAAAGTGACAAACTAATAATGTACTATTGTTACAAAATCTTACGCATTATGCTCCATAATTTCGTCAACCCCCGACTCATACTTTTGCCCTCCCCTGCCACATTATTCCAGTGGCCCTGGCTTAAATGAATGCCCTCAAACATTACTGACCTTTACTAGTTTTGTAAGGTGAAGTAATCTAGAATACCTCTCTGGAGATATGAGCGACTAATGAACTCCTACAGGAAATGCTTACTGTAAATTACTGCTGCTACAGGAGGCTTCACACATTACTGAATCAAGGCCTGTCCCCAACCCCCGCTGTCTCACACAACGATACTGAATATTGGCTGTTTCTTTAAATTATGACAACGGAAAATGTGTGTGCATTATTGCTGTCAAAAATAGATTTATCTACCGTCAGTACTGGAGGATGACTAGATGAAGGTCTGATATGTTCCTAATATGTAAAAGCATAGATTCTAAGAGTTTGCACCGTCTTTTTCACATTACTTGCATCTGACTGATATACCCTTAGATTAAAAGATTAAGTGAACGAGGCATGGAGAAGCTTGCTGATTTGCGTGATGTTTGCCTCCAAGTGTAGACAGTACTCTAGTTTACTATAAATATGGCTGTGTGCAGAATGACAAGATGTTCAGAGAAATACAACTAACATTTGCATGGACAGTATTATGAGCACCCTGCACACCTCCTCCTAGTACGAAACCTGCCCCACACAAGAAAAAAAATTCAGTTTGAGAACATGATGGCGATTAGCAGCTACTGTGTACGCATCTGTATCGGTTAATAATATAATTAGAATCAAGAGCTGCCGAACAAGTTCACAGAATGACCACGTCTCTTAGGGCTGGATTACAAATTTTGAAGCTCCTATCATACTACCAAGTGAGTCATTCGATGAGGAACCAGCAGGAACAACAAAACAACCATTTAGGTGAACTTGGGAATTTCTTAAAGGACTGGCAGTTTTTCGGAATGTTGATTTTAGGTAAATAACAGCTACCTAAAGAATACAGTTTTGGGAGTGGGCACAATAATAATTCTATAAATATAAAACCATTTAAATGTATCCTTTGAAATTATTTCTCCAAGACTTACATCTAAGCGGGACCAAGTGTGAAAGTACTTTTAGACACATCTTATTTGTAATGAGTTAAAATGGGCTGTTACAGAAGCCTGCCAGTTTATACACCTCAACACACGTGCCCGGCCCTAAAGTGCCAAGCTTTATATACAAGCTGTACAGGATGCAGACCCTAGTGTGTCTGAACAGTGAAGCCCATTCTGAGGTGTGGTGGGTGTAGCATCACCGAGTAGTGGATGTGAACAGGTCGGAGGCAGTCCAGTCCTGTCAAGCAGTGGATGTAAAGCTCGATGCCAGTGCTACTCTATCCCTGTTAAAAGAGGAGCGCAGAGCAGGCAGAAAATCCAGCCCTGATGACGCAGAGCTACATGGAGTCCAACCCCACCCCCAAAAACCAGCATTTACAATCACTTGAAAAAAATCCATGGGTGCGGAGCTATAGGGCAGGACATTCATTTAGGGGGTCTTTAACCTTTTCTGTAGTGAGAGCTCCTTCTAATTAGTGAAAATCATCGTGAGCCACTGAAGGCTAAGCAACTTGTGCATGGTTACCAGGCTTCCCCATGCTCAGCTTCATTGGCTTTAAGCCTCTTGACCATAGTGCCAATACTATGGTTTGAACAAAATACTTTATTGGGCTTTTTCATTGCTTACATCATAACAACCGTAGCATGTTTCTTAGTTCAGTACAATAACTTGGATTCAACAGTTATTTTCCCTCACAAGCAATGAGGCATCTCTTAAGCATAACTGAAACTTACCAATACCCCCCTCTATGACTCGTCATACAGTCATACACACAGCATACACTAATGCTTTGTATGCTTCTGCGCTGGCGAGGCATGGCGGAACTTAGGGCCAGTGCTGTTCCCATCACTGTCAGGACTATTAAGAGAAGGGAGCGTCGGAAGTGGTCTTAACAAAGTGGCGAGCCATGATGGGCAACTGGATCTGGAATGGTCACAGGTGAGTCTATTGGGGTGGTGGGGTCGGTGTCACGAAAACTGACAGAGATCTTTTTCTAAAGGATAGTCGTAATTGTGTGTGTGACCTCCTCCCAAAAAGTGTGCAACGAAGGGCAGGGCCAGAGCATGTGCATGAGGTTGGCTCCTATCTCTCTACAGCGGGAACAGGCTGCATCAGCCACATTGAAATATCTGCCTAAATATTCTGCAGTGAGATAGACTATGACAGAAATAATAGTTAATCAATTTAAACCGTGCATTTCTGGGTATCTTTGGTACTCTGCCCAGGATAGAATCCCACCCCTGTCGGTGATAGGGATGCCGAGATCTTCCTCAGCGCTCCAGTAGTCATTGTGTATCCTCTCTAATCGCTCTATAAAAGCACAAGACCACTTCGATAGTGTCCGAAGAAAAAAACACGTATTGGCAACTCCTGAATGCTTGTAGTTCCTAAGAACCAGTGCCTTTGGACCGCCACTAAGACAGCTCTGTGTAGTAAAAAGTGGCCCCATGGGAGGTCGAACTCTGAGCGAAACTCTTCAAATGCCTCTCTAAAAAAAACAAGTCTCCCAAATGTGTCGCCCCTGCTTATGCCCAGCTCTCGGGCACCACTCCCCTCAATGTCCACCAAGTGGCAATTCAATCAGCATGGTGAGAGGCAAGGCAAGGGAATACGGAATTGTGCTGTATGTTTTTTTTGCAAACATCGATTCCAACACTTAGTAATTACATGGAATTTCTAGGTGTCCCTGGCACAAGAGAGCCTCACTCTCAGCAACACTCTCACAAGGTCAAAAAGTCCCAGCACAAAGGATCCAGAGACTCTAGCTGGGTCTCGTCTGCCCGCCAGCCACTGGCCAAACAAGTGAAGTTGGGCAGCAAGATAGTAGGTCTCAAATTCAGGGTCAGCCAGTACCCGGTCGTCGCGCACTGCAACGCTGAGCGCGCCATCCACCTTTGGCCCATCCCCCCATATAAAGGCAATGAGTAAGGAGTCTAGTTCCCTGAACATTGGCGGCGGGATCCAAATTGGAGGGTCTCAAAGAAGTACAGGAGATGAGGAAGTGCCACCATCTTCAGGAGCGCTAAGCGGCCCGCAACTGACAGCGGTAGTGTCTTCCAGAAGTCCATGTGGGTACGGAGAGACCCGATAACAAACCCCACATTGCCTTCCTGCAGGTCGCACGGTCGTGGAATATTTCAACACCCAGATAGGCAAGGCATCGGGGCACCCAATGCCAAATCACTTTCTAACTTGATAGGGACCCAAGCGTTCCAGCATGGTTCTAGCCCCATCTAGATACTCTGCTGTATTGCATTAAAAAAATAATAATCAGCAAGTCATCCGCATACAGAGCTACGCGATGATAGGGTCCCCCAATTTGCTGTTCCTGATATCCAATCCCGCACAGCTGGCCAGCGGCTCCATACCCAACGCAAATAGCAGAGGAGACAATGGGCGGCCCTGACTTGTTCTGCAACCCACTGGGTGTCCCTCGGATATGATCTTGCCCATGCGGACCCGAGCAATTGAGCCTGTATACTTCCTCCACATGAGGAAACTCCTACCCAGCCCCATATATGGCATCACATTGTACAGGTATTGCCACTCCAGGAGGTCAAAAGCATTGCTACATTCTCTCGGTGGTAGCCGTCGGCCTCCAATAAGGCCAGTAGTCTCCTGATGTTCAGCGCTGTATTATGGCCGGGTAAAAATCCCGCCTGATCTGAGTGTATATGACAGGGATGTCATGTGTGTTAATGAGAGTGTGGTCTGTGGAAATATATGAACGTCTGAATATGAATGAGATATATGTGTTTGGGTGACTGAGACTTGAGAGAATCATTTGTATGTACTTGTGGCACAGGACATACCTTTCACTACACGTGGCACAGTTACATGTATAAAAAAAACATAACTTTTTTTTAAGGAAGAAATTTAAAGTGTTGAGAAATGTTCCATAATATGGACTATATATCGGCACTTTAAAGTTCTCCCACTTAAAAAAGCTATATTTTTCAGTCATAAATATGAGTGGTCTACCAGCCACTGGAAGAAAGAGGACTAGTGTGAAAAATACAACATTTTAAAATGGGAGAAAATTGAAATGAAGAGTTAGCTCAATCATTAAGTTAGCGTTGTGGGTAGGTAAGGAAAGATGAAGTACATCCACGATGGTGTTGAACAACAAATCCTTCTTTTATCATGGTATATTTATGGAGCCCATCCACAAGTGTCCTTCCAGCTCCGTGCCCTCGCATCAACTGCCAAGGTAAACCGGCAACTTTAACCAGTAAGGAGACAGAACATGGAATCACACTTGCAGATACAGATAAATACATCTTACATCATGTAGAATACCTAAGAATGCAGAATGCTCATAGAATACACAAGATTACAGAATGCTCAAGAACACACAGTACAGAACACAACAGATAGCTCTTTATTTTAATTTTCTCCCACTTGAAAGCTGTCAAATATTTTGTTGTCACGCTCCAATATCAAGTTAACATCAACATTTATCAAAGAGTTAGATACATCAGTCCTTCACCTCTGTGCCTGGGTCATAAAGCTGTGTGGAAAACGGACAATTATCAGATCCTCCTGTCTGCAGTTCAAGAGACCCGACTAAAATAAACACAGGGTTCCTTAACTTTAAAAGGAAAATGCAACAGAAAACTAAAATAAAATGTATTGATCTGGTCTTATTTAAAAATGAACTCATGGCTGCGAGCTACACTGATGGTGTCATCGAGCGAACAGTGGCTCGCGATCGACTGGTGGGAGAGGACTCCTTTAGACACCGGAGGTAGGGCAGGATGGTAACCTCACACGCTGACCGATGGGTGCAGACCTCTGGAGCATATCAGACTAATTCCCTAGAACACTTAATGTAAGTGCAGCCCAGACTCTTTGGGTCCGAGAAGAACCTAATCCAGCCCAATACCTGCAGGCCACTAAGAGCAGAGCTCAACAGAAGTCTAATTTCTACCACTACAAAAGCTGTGGGTGCAAACCCAGTGGTTTAGCTGAACCCATCACAGCACTGAGTGCACAGCTCTAATGGGGTGGGGGAGAGGTAGTTGGGAAGGTGCTGGTATAACCTACATCAGACTGGGGAGGCTGACACTGTCCAATCCCTTTTCCTGGGGACCAGTAGGTGTGGAGTCAAGCCAGCTTTTCTGCACCCTCTGATGTTTAGCAGAGGGCCAGACACAGTGTCAACAAGCTGGGTCTGGAATGAAGGCGAGGGCAGATGTTTAAGTGTGTTTGGGGGTGGGATGCAAATATGCTAATTTATTAGGAGGCTATAGAAGCATGCTTCTTTTTTAGGAGAGGGCACTGGAAACAAGGTGATGCCTACACACGAGGGTGAGCTGACAGGTAAGGTCACACCTGTCCCACTGGGCAGTGCTCTGGGACCCAGGGGCGGGGTGCAGACCCGCCCCATCCCTGCATTCCAGTGGTCTGGGAGCCTGGTTGGAGGGGTAGCCCCAGCGCCCGCCGTCTGCCCCGCCCTGTCCCAGAGAAGCGAACCTCGAGAAGCGACCGGCCCCGTCCTTAACAAGCGATGCCAGACAATAGCCGGGCCCCGCCCCCGCACATAGGTGACAGCCCCTCCGCCAGGTGACAGTTGCACTCACCGGACTCTCGCTGCTTCGGGCGGCGTCGCAGGCCCCGCGGGGAGGGCCCCTGGGGAGGGAACGGGCGGGCTGGGGCCGCGGAGGGTGGTCTTCGGACACGGGGGGGCCTCCAGCGGCACCGGGCGGGGGCACGGGCCCGAGGGGTGCCGTGGTGCTAGGTGCCAGAGGGAGGGTGGGGCGTAGGGGGGACGCAGGAGGTGACGGCCTGGTGACGCGATACGAGCCGGGTGGCGCTCGGTGTCGGGTCGCTTCACAAGCGCTGCTGACCCCGCCTGGCACTGTGGGAGAGTGAGTGAGCGAGCGCTCAGTCACCAGCACAGAGTCTGTTCATCAGGCACTCTGGGCCCTAAGCCGGCCGGCGAGCCGCAGCAGTTCTTTTGCAGAAATAAATATGTGCTGAAATCAAAAGATATTTTATGAACCCAGGGCTTTAAGTGGGATGAAAAAACGGGGAAGGGGGGCAAGGTAATTAAGATCGTGGCTTAAAAACACATAAACAAAAAATCTG
The DNA here is from genome assembly GCF_964263255.1 of Lissotriton vulgaris. Taxonomy (NCBI): domain Eukaryota; kingdom Metazoa; phylum Chordata; class Amphibia; order Caudata; family Salamandridae; genus Lissotriton; species Lissotriton vulgaris. Next base: position 19,458 of record NW_028240617.1, on the reverse strand, counting down.
TGCTTAGCATAGTGTCCCGCCCGACTTGTATTTTGCTGTTTCTGTCTCCATCCAGATATATGATACAACAAGTAACATTACCCCTACAAGTCAGGACTATTGGCTTTGTCAATGGTTGTTAGTTGCATAAGATAGATAAGCAACAACTATGGCTTGTATATAATATTGAAAAAGCTTCCACTTAAAGCCCTGGTGAGTGACAGCACGACAATGTTGAAATTCAGAGAGAAAATGACTCTCTTTAAAGGATTTCCCTTCCCCTACAACGCTTACCTGGCATGATGTCATGCCTTAACTTCTCCACTACTGAGAAAATGAGCAGTGTGAGCACGCACACATCATGTGCCTGCTGTCACTGCAGTCTGGAGAAAAATGTACCATCTGTGCCAGGGCACAAAACAGAGCCCGATAGAAACCCGTTTCGAGCCCCCCTTTAAAAAACTGCTGGTGCTCAGTACTGGTGAGACCCAGCCCACTTAAAGCCCTGGGTCTACCTCCGACGCTGATGGACGCCCAGGCTGCTTAATACCACGACTACCTGGTTTATGATTCCAACTCCTTCAGTCTACCACCTTACACTCAGTGGTTGAAGGGCATTAAAAAGTGTGAGAACTGTGATTTGGAGTGCAATGGGGGCGGGGTCAGACGTTGTTGAGGCAGGGCCAGAGTGTGGCTAAAAAGAATACAATATTCTGCAAACGATTCTGTGCACATCCAGGCAAATGCATTTAGCATGTAACACTTATAGAGGGACCAGCCAAAAAATTACCACGAAGAGCCAAGCCAACGGTCAAGCTTGGCTCTAAGAGCCTGTGCACAAACGGAGTTCAGGAAACATTTGCCATGTAAATCATGCACTAACCATCACGCAACATATACAAAATCTCTTTAAAATTCAAAAAAGTGCATTTCTTTATCAAGCAGAAGCTTTGACATTAATAAGTCACATTGTCGTGTCCTACCGCCCAGGAACTCACACAGGACACGATGTGCATCATACAGGTATTCTCTTTATTGGTTGGCTTACATCATGCATGCATCACAACCTCCTTCCTCGAGGTCCAGCTCCAGAATGTCTCCTCTCCCCGCCCCTTGACCGGATGTGGTGTCCGGTGTCCCCTCGCCCCTGCGCTGTCCCAGGGTCCTAGTGCCCTTGTCCTGGACAGGACATCTCCACCCTTGTTGCAAAACAAACAATTTTCTTTTTGAAAGAGGAAAGAGAGAGAGAGAGAGAGAGAGAGAGAGAGAGAGAGAGAGAGAGAGAGAGAGAGAGAGAGAGAGAGAGAGATAGAGATAGAGATGTTGCTCGATGGCCCATAGGCCTCTTCATTTACACCTCCTCAATTAGTCTCTTTTGTTCCATTTGTTTCCTTCTTGATCGCTGTTTTCTGATGTCCGCTTGAGCTTCTTCCTTTTGTGTGTCTTTCTACAGTTCTTGCTTTGACCTTTCTGCTTCTCTTGCTTCTGCCTTGCTGACATACGACAGGTGCCCTGTGACGTGACACTGGCCCAGCTGCCGCCTTTGCCATCCGTTCTTTTGCTTTTGTCATCTTCAATTTGCCTCCGGGATCTCGTTGCCACATTTCCTCGCTTGTCCTTCTTTGACCATCGCGATTTCTCCTTTCTTTTATTGGTAAGTCTCTTCGGTCTGCACTTATTTTGTCTTCCACTGGTGGCCGTCTCGTCTTGTTCAGTCTGTCGGGTGTTACTATCCATGCCTCTTCCATGGTGGTGTCTTTCTTTGTCTGTTGTTCTAGCTCTGACGTTGTTGCTGATATCGGTGCGTTGTTCTCTAGGATGTAGTTTATTTGATCTTCTGCTCTTATTCTTGCGTCTTTTTTTTTTGTATGGCCGTGGATGTCTGGACATGTAGTCTGCTAGATTTTGTTCTCTTTCATGCTTGTTAATTATTTTCACTTCGTAGTTCATCAACCTTCTTCCCCACCTTTCTGTCCTTGGTGGTATATTTGTTTTTCGGTTGCCATAAATCTTTCTTAGCGATTGGTGGTCCGTCACTACTGCTGATCTTGGTGATTCTTTTTCTGCTTTGTACTCCAGGTGATCTACCATTGGTGTTACCCAGGCTGTCGGTCCGTCTGCCGGCTCGATGATTTCTTGACTCATTAGTGATTTTCTCCCTTTCATCTTTCCTAGTCCTCTTATTTGTTTCTGATATTCTCTTGAGATGTTCGTGGCGCAGCTGTCGAGCACGAGCCTCGCTTTGTGGGGCCCCACCTGTTCTTCTTTTCTATTTCTAGCACTTGTTCACTGACTCTTCGTGCTTTCTGTCATTTATTTTGTCCTTTTGCTCTTTTTGGCACTTATTTTCTTCCTTTGTTTTACTTTATTTCGCCTCTTCTGGGCTTTCTTAGTCCTTTTTTTCCTTATATTCTCCTTTTCTCTTTGTGATCTTTTGTCCCTTTTTCTTCCTTTGTTTTACTTTATTTGTCCTCTTCTGGGGTTTCTTAATCCTTTTTCCTTATATTCTCCTTTTTTTTTCTGGTATGCACTTGTATTATTTCTTTGTCTCTTTGTTTTATTTCTTTGTCTTCTCCTTTTCTTTATTTCTCTTTTCTAGGTGCTCTTTCTGGCACTCTTCTGTTTTCTGTGTTCTTCTTGGCACTCTTCTATTCTCCGTGCTCTTCCGGCACTCTTCTATCCTCTGTGCTCTTCCTGGCACTCTTTTGTTATTTCTTCTGTTATCTTTTTCTTTTGTCCTCTTTTCTTTATCTCCTGTGCTTGTTTCTTTTCCTGGTGCTCAACTCGGCACTCGTTCTTTTTTTTTTTTTGTTGTTTTTGGTCAGCACTTTATCTTCTTTATTTTCTCTTATGTGTCTTTATTTTCCTTTCTTTCTTTTTTTTTATTTGTTGTCTTTTTCTCTTATTTACTGTTTTTGTCTTTGCTTGTTCTTTATTAGCGCTCAATTCCCTTAGTTCGATTCTCTTATTCGTCCTTGTCAACCTTTGTTCTTTCTTTATTTTCTTCTTTGTCTGTGCTTTGTTCTCTTGTATCTTCTTTATTTGCACCTGTTCGTTGTGCTGTCACCTTCTTTTCTGTTCTTTGCTCTATTGCTGCTTGTTCAACCCTTATTTTCTTATTTTTCCTCTTTTTGCCTTTGCTTATGCTTGTTTGTGCCTTTTTCTTAATTTCCTTTCTTTTCTTTCTTTTGTCCTTTTATTTGCCCCTTTTCTTCTGGTGTTTCTCTTATGCCCACTTGTTGTCCTTATTTATCATTCTTTGTGCCTTTTCTCCTCTTTGATCGGCACTTTCTAATGTTTTTCGCCCTTTGCCTGACTCCAAAATGACCGCCGCGCTGTTCTCCGCTCCTATTGGTTCCCGCGCCTGGTTTAAAAATGGCTGCCGTTGTTCTCGCGTTGTTTCCCGTCCAATCGGGACTCTGCCTGGCTTTAAAATGGCCGCCCGTCTGTTCTCTGTTCCTATTGGCTCTCGCGCCTGTTTCTAAGATGGCCGCCGAGACTCTCGCGAGAGCTCGCGCCGATTCTTTCACGTCTTCGCGCTTTTCCTCGGCGCTTACCGCTTCACTTGGTCTTCTCTCTGCAGCGCTTGGGGTGGGCTCCCACGTCGCTGCGTGTCTTCTTTCAGCACTCCATTCTTCTTCTTCGCTGCACTGTGATCCAGGGTGGGCTCCTGGTTTAAAATCATGATCTTCTTCACGTCGCTGCTGGCCTCCTGATGATGCCGCACCTCTACCTCTTCTTGCGCTGGACACCGCATCCCACCTCTCGTCGCCAGTTGTCGTGTCCTACCGCCCAGGAACTCACACAGGACACGATGTGCATCATACAGGTATTCTCTTTATTGGTTGGCTTACATCATGCATGCATCACGACCTCCTTCCTCGAGGTCCAGCTCCAGAATGTCTCCTCTCCCCGCCCCTTGACCGGATGTGGTGTCCGGTGTCCCCTCGCCCCTGCGCTGTCCCAGGGTCCTAGTGCCCTTGTCCTGGACAGGACACACATTACATCACTGAACAGAATTGTACTTATTAAAAGGTATAGGGGCATATTCTCAAGGGCTTATTGACGAGTTATCAGCACTTTATTGCATCCAAAGTTGCGATAAATATATCTCCCCTTTTATAAGCTGGTGCTAACAGCCCATATCACCAGTTTACCAGCGATAGCCGCAAAAGACAGTGCCACAGATGACCCCGGCAACTAACGCTAATGAGATGCAGAGTAGGCATTCCCGTGCAAAAAGCCACAACAACACTACTTCACAACATTCACAACGACCAGCCTGATCGGCGATAAGATAACAAAAAACAGGCGATAAGACGCGTTAGCAGCAGGGATTTAACACCTGCTCTTACCTGGTGTAAAGTCGGACGACAACCTGCACCATAAAAGGGAGCCGAGCCCACAGCCACACCTGAAGAACAACAGATGCCATGGAGCTACTGATCATACAGCTCGGACACCCAAGAGTGCCACAGCACCCAAAATCACCACATCCAGCCCCCCCTGCCCCCCCCCCCCGGGTCCCTACCCCGGGCACATCCACCCCCCGGACCAAGAAATTGCACATCAACTGCACGAAACATGACCAAAATCATTCACCTGACGTTGCACAATTACAACAATTAGAACAAGCATTGGCATAGCCAATAGATCTCGCTTTTTAGACCTTATAAGTATTTAGTTATGCAGCACAATCTACTTGGTGCAACAACATAAACTGTTGCATGGCTAAACACTTATAAGGGCCCAAAGGCGAGACCTATTGGCTATGCCAATGCTTGTTTTCCAATTATGCTTGACACACTGTTCCTCTGAAACTAACAAACAAGAGGTGCGTATTCCGCAAAATTATCAGGTGGAGAAGCTGGAGAGGTGGCGATGCACCCCAGAATTAAAGTGAGCTGAATGTCTAATGTTAGCTCAATGTCTATTGTTACAGATTACAGTTTTGGCATGGTCTGTGGTATTGAGGAAATATAAATTTTTGGTCAAGTTATGTTCCCTATCGTGTACCCTACCGTCTCCATGTACGAGTTTAAAGTGCATGTAACTTCCCTCCTGTGCCAGCTATGAAGACGCAAATACATTTGCGTCCAACGTTAACATGTCCTCTTTCAGACCCACCCTGAATGGGTTGAATAGTCCGTTCCTAAATATGCCATGCCAACGTCTTTTTGTGGTGTACTTTACACGTTTTTCAGCTCTGGCAAAGCAGGCCCGGAATTCTGCCATCGAGCCTTTTTCCTGCCTTCTGACTCTGAAAGCCCAGGCTGCCCAGGCTGCCCCCGTACCTGTGAACTCTGCCTTACTTTCAGCGCGGCCCACTGCGCTTAGCTCAGCCTGCTACCTGCCAAGAATGAATTCAACCTTCGAGTTATCTGTTTCCCTCTCCGAAGATGCATTCCTGCCTACTAGTTTAAGTAAACATTCCCCCAGCTGCAGAGCGAAGGGCCTGGCCTTACTGTCTCTGTGCAAGTAATTCATAGCCTCTGTTACCACGCTACCATGGAAGGCCCATGCCCCCACGCTTCTCATGCAGACACTTAGGCGCTTATACACGCACTCACAGTCAGTATAGAATAGCTTCTGCCCCAGAGACCTTTCCGTCCAGATAGCTCAGTTCCTAAACATCAGATATCAGATATGATAGAAGCACAAGTTGATCTGACATGCCAGACTTCTGTCTCTTTCCGCTAGTTGAAATGTCAAGTCCCCTGCACCCTTCAGCTTCACGTCAGTCACACGTCATGCAGCTGCGCGCGCATCCAGGCCTCAGATTTCTGCTGACATTGCAAGATTCTGCTCTTGTTGCCACCCACTTATGACACCTACCTGTGACGTTTCTAGCACACACTTCTATGTTCACGCCTAGTTCACGCCTTCTAATTACGTATCATGACCACGTGTGTGTTTTATCTTGTTTCTCTCAGCTGTTACGCCTACTATATTGGTTTCCTATAATGTAACTCAAGTATATAAGCTATGTATTGTCAATAAAATATTGCTCTATCCCTTCCTGCACCCTCAGTGGTGGCAGGAACCAGATATCCGGTCATGACCATTCCTTTTTAAGGAATAAAACCCCTAAGAACTCTAACACCACGGACTCTGCGTCTTTTTTTCCGATTGAGTTATTATTGATTAAGTACTTACCTGCATAGAAATTAAGACGGTAAATCATATATTTACCACATTATTTTGGCGCCCGAACAGGGACCCCTCCCCCACCTCACGCGCCGGTTGGTGCGTTGCAAACTCTGTCCCCTGCCATAAGTTAGACGGAAACTACGCGTACCGGCAGGATTTCCTGTATCTCCCTCTGGCCCACGGAGGTGTTGAAGACTGCAATTAGCACCCAGACGAGGCGGTGAGGAGCGCGGAGGATCCCGACCAGAGCCTAGCCGAAAGAAGCAAGGTCCGAGGTGTCAAGAGGCCCACCAGTTTTTCCGAAGTATCCATGTGTCGAGTCGAGTCGAGTCCAGTCCAGTCCAGTCGAGTTTTCGGAGGCCTTCTGTTTTCCGTGCTTCCCGGTGAGTACCATTGCTGGGACGTATCTAGACGGGTTTGGGTACACAAGTCCGGTCTGCACTGTTTTAGACAGTGTATCTGTACTGTTTAGCAGTATATCCGATGATTCAAGTTCTTGCACTGTTCTCAGCAGTGTATCTGTGCTGTTTAGCAGTACATCCGGTATAGGGGGTAGTAATAAGTGTTTTTAAATGTCTTTTTCCATGTGATTAATGTCGTTGTATGAGTGACTGTTTTTTTTTATGTACAATATTGTGTTCTTGTGTCACTAGCTGTATTCAGTATTAAGAAGTAAGGATTGAGCATTCAGTATTAAGTAAACAAGATGCCGTTTTTCAACAAGTTAAAGCAGATAGGAACTAGGAAGGGGATGCTAGAAGAAGAAATTCCTATCCCCCCTAGGGACACTCCTGGAAATTTCATGTACCATAAACATGGCATAGACGCCATACTGTATCTAGATTTATGGGCCGATTATACTAAGCATCTAGATGAGAGACACAGATAGCCCGTTACCGGAACATGGGATGCCGAGTGCATCTTGAAGGTAGAAGAAGCATTATGGAAAAAGAAAGCCAGACAATCTCAGAAAGACGCCATAGAATTTTGGCGTAAGGAATCACATAAGCGTGCTGAAAGAGCACTCCGTAGAGAAGACAGACTTAAAGAATCAGACAAAGCTCAAGAAAACGAATTAGTTACTGAGGGGATCCGAGTAAAATCAGAGCAAATAGACCGCGCACGAAACAATCTTGTAAATGGTATGTATCTCGTGGCCGAGGGTTCGCCAGAGGCCACTTCAGAAATACCGGAAAATCTGCCGCCACCATTAATTCCAACTAAAGTAACTCACAGGACCACTAAAGACATATTCCTGAATTCCTATCTAGAGGATGTAGCTCCCGCTTACACCAATCTGCCTGTCCGCGTCCCGCCTACCGACGGTGACGGGGGTGGTAACCCGCCCCGAGATCGTATCCCGCCAGTACCACAGCAAGGTTCTCCCGTCCGACAGGTTCCCCCTGTTCCACCACCTCCACCACTTCCCGCACCTAAAATTAATATACCGAAACCGCTTCTACCTGATCCTACTAAAAGACAAATTCAAGTGCCGATACAGACTCCACAAAGAGATAACGCTCAAGCTTCAGCCTCAGGAGGTGCGTCCGGGGGTCCCCAGACCCCGCTGCCAACACGTAGATTACAGTTGCAGAAGCCCTTTATGCTCCACTCACCCCGCCTTGACCCACTCAAAGAACCGCTTCAAGTTTGCAGATACGACCCAGTACCCGGTAAAGATGATAGGATGTTTATAGCATCACTACGCTTACGACAAGCTACCGATTACCTACTGTACTTCCCAGGAATGAAAGAGTACCTAGATAGAATATACAATTTTGTCCGGACTGGGGAAGACCCTGACAGTATTAAGGAAGCCATGGCACATCAGAAAGTTGACACTCAAGCGTATCTACTACGTTTTCTCATAAATTGCTTAATAAGAGAACAAGACAGGCCTGAGACAGACCAGGATGAATTAGATGGACTCAACAAGTGGGGTCAAACTATATCTGAAGGAAAACATGATAAAGGGGGTTGCATAGCCAGTATGTACAAGAAAATAAGAAAAGAAGTAATAGAGATACACAAAAAAGAAAAAGAAAAAGAGAATGCCTCCTCCGGGGAGGACGAAGAACCTGAAGAACCAGAAAAGACTACAGATACGATAGCGTATGTAGGTAAGGGGACTTACCTTAGGAAAGGCATTCATCCAGAAAGCAAGAGAGTTTTTCTCTCTGGCATAACAAAACCAAATTCTCCTGAACATCAGTTCCAGGAGACTGATAAAAGGCTTCGAGAACGAATGGGGTACCATGTACTCAATTCTATGGATGAACAAGAACTAGCCCGGTCAGCTGTACTATGGGCTGACAACCCGAATATATACAATGATGACACCGTAGCACAGACATTTCTGCACCTTTCCCCAGACGAGCAGAAGTTAGCAGGTGTGTACATGATTCAACACCTCCTCACGCTATTCAGATATCAACACGCTGACCCAGGTCCCTTACACGATACATTAGAAGCACTACTCATGGATAGATGGAGAGGTTTAAGTACCCAATTAATTCAAGTAATTCTAGAACAACGACACAGACATAACACTTTCCTGGGTTCACAATATGTTCCTGCTCCGCCCCCAGAAAGAAAAATGTATCATATGGAGCGCCTGCATGGCATTGAAAGCCAGAACCCCTTACGAGAAGTACATCCAGTCATGGGTGCCGATCATAATCTGAAACGTGTGTATGTACACACGCCTCTGACCAAGTTAGAACTATTGGAAATGAAGAAACTAGTACCCTGTCATGATAAAGACCCTGCAGGTTTTCATAGAGAACTTAAGGATATGTTACTGATGGGGGATTACGCATATGAAGATATCATGAAAATGTTAAAGGTACTGCTGCCCACGGGCATCTACGAGAAACTTAAGGAAAAAGAATGGGAAGTGGGAGACAAAAAGATTGTATGGGCAGAAATAGAAGAAGAGGAGGGAAAACGTACCCCAGGGCTAGGCCTTGGGGAGAAAACTAAAGCATTACCAGGTTTGATAGTACAGGTTCTCCCAAGATTACTGACAACTAGAAAGGAAGATTGGGACGCAATCTCGTCCTGTAAGCAGAAACACGATGAAGATACTAGTGACTTCTATTCAAGATTCGAGAAATGTTTCATTATTAATAGTGGCCTTAAACCAAGTAGTGAGTCATACCCGCATCTTTTTGTATCAAAATTAGTCGAGAATTCCCTGCCATTAGTTAAGAACCGCGTGTATAAAGTTGAAAGTACTTGGCAGGCAAATACGCCATTCCAGGTGTTACAGATGTTACAATATCATCAGAACAGAATTAGAGAAGAACAGGATCAGGAACAGAAACGTATGAAAGACACGAAAATGAAAATGTTAGTGGCCCAATCGGTTCCAGCCGACGGCCAGAGAAAGGGTACGACCCAGACAGGCCATTCCGCAGCTCCCGTTAAAGGGACATGCAACTATTGCAAGCAGCCAGGTCACTACGTACACGAATGCCCAGTTCTAAAACATAATATAGCGACAGGTAAAACTAAAGAAAGACCGCATCCGCCTAGACAAGACCATAACCAGCATCAGTCTTCACAGAATATACAGCCCATGCAGAATACACAGCCTACGCATGCTCCATCACATACAGCACAGACAGTAGCGGTACCTCAGAGACAATCACAGCCACAGCCCATTGCCGCGACTCAGCAAGTTTCGCAACAGATGTACCAGTATGCCCAATCTGATTATCCCGATTATCAACGATACACATGAAACAGCCTAGAGAGGGAGGGTGGCTTGCCTCTTATTGAGATTCCTGTAGATCAAGAGGGTCCTTATGCACACAGTCAAGTATTGGGAAAAGACAGAAAGTTTTTAATTGACACAGGGGCAAGTCGCACCACAATCAGTCATGATGAAGTTCCAGGGGCACCCCTCTCAGGCTCACAGAATGTTTCCCTTGGTTTTTCAGGACAGCCTATTGTAAATGAGGTATCGAAACCAGTTCCCCTGGCTGTAGGTCCATTATCACGTGTTACAGACCTGTTACTCACGAAATCATGTCCAGAAAATCTGTTAGGAATAAAAACATTGAAAGCCCTAGGAGCTGTTATATGTTGCTCCCCGGAAGGAGTTAGACTTTTCTTGAGAGACTTTAAGGGTCATTATGTGTTACGTGAGTTTGATGTCAGATTGAAAAATGTACCAGATCACTTGTGGGCAAAAGGCCCAACTGATGTAGGTTGTATGCACATTACACCATACCGTGTTACACTCAAACCAGGTGTAGTTTTACCCAGAATCAGACAATACAAGTTACCACCCGATGCTGTAGTGGCTTTACTGGAAATCATTGAAGAGCTCATTGCCCAAGGAGTGGTCGTAGAAACCGACTCCAATATCTGTAATTCACCCATCATTCCGATTCTTAAACGTACTGATCCCAATGCACCGCCAGTATATCGGCTGGTGATTGATTTAAGAGAACTGAATAAATGCATTATTCCACAGTACCCTGTGGTTCCCGACATCTCATCCTTATTGACGGCTATTGATTCAGAAGCAACGTTCTTTACTGTAATAGACCTCAAGAACGCCTTCTTCAGTGTACCTATTGATCCAGAGAGCCAATATCTCTTCGGATTCAGTTTAAATGGACAAAGTTTCAAATTTTCACGCGCACCTCAAGGATTCACAGAAAGCCCCAGCATCTATAGCCAAGCACTGAAAAGACAACTTGATTGTATCATAATGCCAGTTAACACCGCTTTACTGCAATACGTCGATGATCTGCTGATCACCGCACGAAGTGAGCCCGAATGTGAACAAGCATCACTGACAGTTTTACATTTTCTGGCCGACAAAGGACACAAGGTGTCTCCTTCGAAGCTACAATTCTGTGTTCAGCAAGTTGTGTACTTGGGTCACTTGCTGTCCAAAGTGGGGAGACAGCTCACTCCCGATCGCATCCAGTTAATTGTAAATATGCCACAACCCCAGACACAAAAGGAAGTGCGGGCCTTTATAGGCCTCACCTCGTACTGCAGACAATGGATTCCCCAGTATGCATTCTTAGCTAAACCACTCATCCAGTTAACAACACAGGAGGCAGCGACTTCGACTGCCCTCCCTTGGACTCAGGAACATACACAGGCTTTTGAAGAATTAAAGAAAGCTTTATGCCAAGCACCAGTTCTAGCGACACCATGTTACAGCAAACCTTTTACACTTTTTGTTACAGAACGTGAGGGTACAGCATTGTCTGTCCTCACTCAAGATCAAGCAGGTTCATATAAGCCTTGCGCTTATTTTTCAAGTACATTGGATTCAGTAGCTCAGGCACTCCCCGCGTGCTTGAAGTCAGTAGCAGCAACAGCGCTAGCAATCAGACAGAGCGACTCAATTGTTTTAGGACATCCATTAACAGTTCAAGTTCCACATTCTGTAGAGGTTCTTTTAAACAGAACCCAGACTCAACACTTGACTATAGCACGACTGACAGGTTATGAATTGACACTCTTCCAGCCACACATAGAAATCACACGCTGTAGCATTCTGAACCCCGCAACATTGTTACCTACAATTATGACAGATCCAACTCCACATGATTGCATAGAGATCATTAATACAGTAACAAAACCTCGACGAGACCTAACAGATGTTCCACTGGCAAATCCAGACCTGACACTTTATGTGGACGGTTCATGCATGAGAACAAGTACAGGAGAATTAGTGGCCGCGTATGCAGTGACCACTGAAACCGAAGTTAAAGAAACACATCGTATTGACACACTGTCTGCTCAAGCGGCAGAGCTCATCGCTCTGACCCGAGCTTGTATACTAGCCAAGAACAGAAATGTTAACATATACACTGATTCCCGTTATGCGTTCGGAGTCGTACACGACTTCGGAATGTTATGGCAAGAAAGAGGTTTCTTGACCTCTCATGGTGCCAAGATCCAACACGGTCCCCTCATTCAAGCACTGTTAGAAGCAATACATTTGCCCTCGGGCATATCAGTCATGAAGTGTAAAGCACATACTAAAGTTACGGATTCTGTTTCCCAGGGTAATGACCTGGCAGACCAGACAGCAAAACATACAGCATTGACTCACACCCAGACTACTGATGTGACAAAGACAATAGTACCAACTCAGTGTATGTCAGTCAGGGATCCCACCCTAGATGTAATCGATATCCAGACACATGCCACTCCAGATGAAATAAAGAAATGGACTGAACTAGGAGGGACCCAGACAGATCAAGGGTGGGTCACAAAGGGAAAATGTACATGGTTCCTCCCCGACTCTATGGTCCAAATCATGATAAATACAGCACATAGTCCTGCACATCTAGGAGAGAAAGCTATGTTAGACAGTTTACAGAATCTCTGGTACAACAAACACTTACGAGCAGCAGCAAAACAGAAAGTGCGTACGTGCATGATCTGTTGTCAGTTCAATCCAGGTAAAAGCGTTCCTGTAGAGCAAGGTGGATTTCATCCTCCCGATCACCCTTTTGAAGTCCTCCAGATGGATTATATCCAGATGGACCGTTGTCGAGGATTCAAATATGTCCTCGTAGTTGTTTGTGCACTTTCTCGTTGGACCGAAGCATACCCAGTCTCAGATTACACTGCCCGACCTCTGCCAGGCAGCTGGTTCGAGAATTCTTCCCACGATACGGCTTGCCTCGTGTCGTGTACTCAGATAACGGACAGCCATTCTCATCCGAACTCATGAAGCATGTCTCCCTTCTGCTAGGATATCAGTGGAGATTCCATTGTGTCCGACATCCCGAAGCTGCAGGCCTTGTAGAAAGGCATAACCAGACATTAAAGACCCGCCTTGCTAAAGTTTGTAAAGAGAAAGGGGTCGACTGGATAGTCGCCCTGCCAGTTGCATTGTTCTATATGAGAATGGTTGCCCATTCGAGATCAGGACTATCCCCGTACGAAGTGGTCTTTGGCAGACCACCGAATATGTGGGGGACGCCCATGCCTAGGAAAATTACTGATGTCGATTGTAATATGCTGACAGATTACCTTGCCTCCTTGATGTCTGCACTCCAATCATGTCGTTCACAGGTTGCCGCAGCCTTTCCTGACAACACTGATGTAAAGCCGCACGATGTCCGACCAGGTGACACCGTCTTAATAAGGAACTTTGACAGGAAAAGTCCACTGGAGCCCCGCTGGAAAGAGCCGAAGACCGTCCTGCTCACTACGAGGACAGCAATCAAAGTGGAAGGCAGAAAGGGGTGGATACATACGAGTCATATTAAAAAATGCAACGAACTGAAACCAGACCCTGACTCGTCCACCCCCACCAAAGACTGTATTAAACCTAGTGACTTTAAGGTTCCCGAACGAGAGAAAACTCCCCAAGAGGAGTATAAACAGAAGCTTCGATCTAGCAAGTCAGACAGTTTAATTGTTTAAGTCCTCCCCTAGGTGAATCGGTTAAATAGTTTCTGACATGTATCCCCTAGATCGAGATAGAGAGAGAGAGAGAGAATTCAAGAAACGTGCATATTGCAAATCACTCCGCAGCCACTGTATAGTGACTTTATTAATCATGTTTTTCCTAAGTCTTCTGATTATTGTGGCGAGTATATTGCTTCCTATATATTACCCTATCTTCAAGCGTGAACAATCTGTTTACAATGTTTCTGCTGAACATTCTTTTAGTACATTACCCCCTCACGAATTGTCTTACAGACTTGCGCTGCGCAACAACACATTCATTAGCATGTTACATCAATCCCATCAGACGAGCAATGCTACAAACTGTTGGATATGTGGCCGACTCCCTCCCCATCAGAAATACAAGGGAGTTCTGCCCCTCTTTCCGTATCCGTTCACTCACAATGGCTCCTGTGGTGCATGGAGTAGATTGATTAATTCTTTAGATTCTGATATTGCTGTTACCCGCGAGGGGGGCTGGGTTTGGGGAAACCTGAATTCAGTTCTGTTCGACGTCTGTTACCCTGATAAAAGTGGACGATCCGTTAGAATAGGAACTGATCTAGAAAACGAAGTATATGGATTAGGTAATTACACAGTTAACCTCATGATCCTTACTATTGAGTCCGAAGCTGCACCCATCCTCCCCGCTATGTCAGTATTACCAGTCACTGGTCATCTTTGTGTTAGAAAGAAAGGTTCAGTACACTTAGGTCATAGTAAATGTACTACTGTGGTCGAATTCACTGATGAGGGTAGGTCCTCATTTCGAGCTACACGTCATTCCTACTTTGTTTGTGGCCATACCGCATACATACGTTTACCTTCAGATTGGGATGGTACCTGTTACATTGCTTTTCTTCTGCCCCCTGTTTTCCTAGCTCCTCCTGATTATCATAGAAATACAAATCTAGTAAAAGATAGATTCCGAAGAGACCTCCAGATTGTCGACTATACTGAAACGGCATGGGAACAATACACAGATTTTAATAAAGGATTCTTTTTCTTCACAGGCCCCGTCCAAAACAGTAAATTAATACGTAGACTAACTAGAACACTTGAAGCAGTAGTACATGAAACTGCCTCTGCCCTAGGTAACTTAACAGAGGAGCAGTCTGCTATGCGGATTGTTGTCCTTCAAAATCGTCTTGTTATTGACGTCATCTTGGCAGATAGAGGTGGAGCTTGTAAGGTCATCGGGTCAAGTTGCTGTGTTTTCATTCCAGAAAACGCGCCATCTGTATACAAAGCTATTACACGTCTTCATAAGATTGCAAGTTTAATACATCAGAATCCAGGCACCTGGACTTGGTCCGGTTGGTTCTGGACAACGTTGACCGCTTGGGGATGGAAGATCCTATCCTTCCTAGGCATTGCCCTTGTCATAGTATTCAGTTGCTGCCTGTGCCTACAGTGTGGGCCGGCGATATGTGGACTGTGCGCCACATCGTGCATTGAACATTCCAGTCTTCTCTCAAACCGACAACGGAAGAGAGACGAGCAAATGATGTTACAAGAACAGACTGATCGATTCATGATGATCGAGATATCATGAAGGGTCCGTAGGGAACAAGGAGGGAATGAGGAAATATAAATTTTTGGTCAAGTTATGTTCCCTATCGTGTACTCTACCGTCTCCATGTACGAGTTTAAAGTGCATGTAACTTCCCTCCTGTGCCAGCTATGAAGACGCAAATACATTTGCGTCCAACGTTAACATGTCCTCTTTCAGACCCACCCTGAATGGGTTGAATAGTCCGTTCCTAAATATGCCATGCCAACGTCTTTTTGTGGTGTACTTTACACGTTTTTCAGCTCTGGCAAAGCAGGCCCGGAATTCTGCCATCGAGCCTTTTTCCTGCCTTCTGACTCTGAAAGCCCAGGCTGCCCAGGCTGCCCCCGTACCTGTGAACTCTGCCTTACTTTCAGCGCGGCCCACCGCGCTTAGCTCAGCCTGCTACCTGCCAAGAATGAATTCAACCTTCGAGTTATCTGTTTCCCTCTCCGAAGATGCATTCCTGCCTACTAGTTTAAGTAAACATTCCCCCAGCTGCAGAGCGAAGGGCCTGGCCTTACTGTCTCTGTGCAAGTAATTCATAGCCTCTGTTACCACGCTACCATGGAAGGCCCATGCCCCCACGCTTCTCATGCAGACACTTAGGCGCTTATACACGCACTCACGGTCAGTATAGAATAGCTTCTGCCCCAGAGACCTTTCCGTCCAGATAGCTCAGTTCCTAAACATCAGATATCAGATATGATAGAAGCACAAGTTGATCTGACATGCCAGACTTCTGTCTCTTTCCGCTAGTTGAAATGTCAAGTCCCCTGCACCCTTCAGCTTCACGTCAGTCACACGTCATGCAGCTGCGCGCGCATCCAGGCCTCAGATTTCTGCTGACATTGCAAGATTCTGCTCTTGTTGCCACCCACTTATGACACCTACCTGTGACGTTTCTAGCACACACTTCTATGTTCACGCCTAGTTCACGCCTTCTAATTACGTATCATGACCACGTGTGTGTTTTATCTTGTTTCTCTCAGCTGTTACGCCTACTATATTGGTTTCCTATAATGTAACTCAAGTATATAAGCTATGTATTGTCAATAAAATATTGCTCTATCCCTTCCTGCACCCTCAGTGGTGGCAGGAACCAGATATCCGGTCATGACCATTCCTTTTTAAGGAATAAAACCCCTAAGAACTCTAACACCACGGACTCTGCGTCTTTTTTTCCGATTGAGTTATTATTGATTAAGTACTTACCTGCATAGAAATTAAGACGGTAAATCATATATTTACCACAGTATTTGAAAGTGTTGGGAAGACACAGTGAGGGTTTATTTTTTATTCAGAGGCCAACTGTTGTTTCTTTTAGTGTGGGAGAGGTTAGTTGGTGTTTGACAAGGTACCTGTCTTTAGAACGTGTAACATTCAATGCTCCCATTATCGCATGCTATGTACTGCACAGGGGATCGCTGTGCGTGACTCAATTGTGCCTGCACCCTGTTCTTGAAGGTCAGGCGATGGGGCCCTAAAACGTTCTCTGCTGGTGATTATTAAAGAGCACATCCCCCGCTGCCTTCTTGTTGGTACCCAGTTTCACACTTGTTTGTTACTAACTTTAAAGGTTCTCAAAAGACAACAAAGAAAGAACCAAGGAAGACTTAACATGAGTAGGAAAAAAGAAAACTTGATAAGCCTAATTTTTTCATTAACGAAACAATAATTCCTACACGTTTTCCTGTTTTACAAGAGAAGGCATGGAATCTCATTAAGAGAAAGGAAGCAAGTTAACACATTCATCTTTCAGCAGTTTCCATAATAGTCACAAAGTCTGCTTGACCTATTAGTCACAGACAATTAAGTATACTGTGACGTCCCCATGACAGTCATGTGCTCCCATCATGTGTCCTTTTTGGTATAGTTCATGACTATGTTAAGGAGTTCATTCCATGCACAGACAAAAGCATTGTCTCCCTCTAAGCCAATTATGCTCCCTGGTCTTCTGACAGTACAGGCAACACAATTAATGGTGCCTAGAGGGAAGCACTTATGGGATGGTCATATTAATTAATATCTCTCACAGAGCATAAGTTTTCAGCCATGTTGTCCATCTGTCAAGCAGAACATCTGAAACTGGGCCACCAAGAGCGGTGCACGAAAACGCTGGGGATCAATGGTCATGTTTTGCTGTTAGTACTTGTAAAAGACACCCACTAATAATAATTCACCTCTGGAAGGGATTGTCATTTTGTCAGAATTTAAATGAAGATGTGTAATCAGTGGGTTACTGAGGGTATAAAAATTACTAGCAATAGGGTTAAAGCCCAAACTCCAGTATCTAATGGCCAAATGCTTTACATGATTTGTGATAGGAGCAGTGGCTTAATTTGCTTTTCATTGCTCTATTTAACCATCATATAAGTGCCTAAAACACAATATGCTTTTACGCGTTCTCGGTCAGGTATGAAATGTACCCATGAGGCCAACTGAAAGTCCATTCATGCCCTCCTTCCCTTTAAAATGATTAACGATGGATGCACAGCCAAGGAATTCCGTTAATCGAAGAGGAAAGTACAGTAAAAATGAACAGTAGACAACTGATCACTCTCTCGAGGAACGTGCCTAAAATGCACACATCCACAGTCATCTTCTACGGTAGCGCCCTACAGGGTACTCAGATGCATAAACCCAAGGCTTTTCCATGCTCAGCGCATGATGTGCCAAGATAACTCCACTTGTAAACCAAGAATGCAATCCACTGAGTTCTCTGTTAACTGATGCATTGTCTCAAATGATTTGTTTTATCCTCTGGACTGGTTAGTACCACATATTCCCTGAAATGTTATTCGGCACATAAACCAGCACTCTTCCATTACATACACCTACAGCTGGGATAGCAGTTGAACGTTAGAACCTTTGGTGAGTTACATTTGTCAAGTCACCTTAAAACAAAGTTCAAGTGCCATTCAATAAATGCTTACCGTTATTCAATTTGCATCACGTCCAGATTTACATTAGAAAAATGTGCACTCAAAAGAACAAAAGGATTAGGGGCCAGATGTAGGTCGGTCGGTAACGGCCGAAAATCGGTATTTTCGTCCGTTACCGATCGGTAAATAGGTGATAGGTATGTAGGAGGCATTATTTTACCGAATCGGTAAGATTACCGATTCTGTAATTTTACCGATTCGGTAAAATAAAAATTAGGTAAATTTACCAAATCTGAGCCACCCAGATGTAGGTGGGACTCTTCAGAGTCCCAGAGGCCTTACCGAATTGGTATTTTACCATCAAATCCAATTTGATGGTAAAATACCCATTCCGGTGTGCATGCACATGTGTGCATGCACACCTATGCCATGTGACAGGCAGACCTGCCCTTAGGGCATGTATGCCTGCCCACATGGCACCCGAGCCTGTTTTGGGGGTGCCAGAGGGTGTCAAAGTGACACCCCCTGCACCCTTGTGAAAATCTGTATTTACCGATTCGGTAAATACCGAATCGGTAATGCCCATTCATTCCTATGGGCTTCAAAGCCCTTAGGAATGAATGGCATTACCGATTCGAAAATACCGAAATCATCCGATTCGGTATTCCAGCCCATCTGGAATACCTACATATACACCCCATAGATTTACCGATTTTTAATTGCCGAATCGGTAAAATTCGGTAATTAAAAATCGGTAAATCTATTTCACCTACATCTGGCCCTAGATGTTTATTATAGGACGCAGTTTCTTTTCTAATAAAGGAATGCTCACATAGTCACATTTGAGCCCATAAAACTACATGAAGTGTTGCACCTTGATGTGAATGACGCGAATTAAGACTTAATGGTTGCCTTAAATAAAAATTAAAAAAATGAAATTAACTATTCCAACCGCTATGCATGGTTTAACTTCTTTCAATATTTGGTCTTGACTACCTATCCTACATCAGGCGCATGGTGGCAGATGGCAAGCAGCGTGACTCTACATTATGTCAAATCTATAGATCCCCTGTACAATGACAACACAGCCACAATATTTAAGTCTGAAAAGTAAAGAAAATATTTAAGCAGAGTACAAAGTCCTGTCGGTGAAAGGCGGGAGCTTGGTTTCTGTCTGCTGTGCACTCACTACTACACTTTCTTCCGTTATAAACAAACTTCACAAGACCACGATTAAGCCTTTCGAAAACAGAAAAAAACCAGACCGTACTAAACAAGAATCGTGTAAGAGCAGCCTTTGGGCAGACAATGAAAATAAAAAGACAATTACTCACCAGAGACAGGGTTCCAGATTCATATTGCTGTGCTTGGCTTGTTAAAGGCGAGAGCTTCAATACACAGGGCCTGGGCCAACATCTGGCCCCTGGGAATAATCCCCTGCTCGGACAGGGAAGG